>NC_136061.1:709919417-711119417 GCF_964261635.1 Lissotriton helveticus
CTCCTTCTCTCTTCTCTTCCCTCTCGCCTCTCTTCCTTGAGCATATCCTCTTTATAATCCTTTTGACTGACAGACTTCTATCCTTCCTGTGCTCACTTTTAGGGAACTACTTTTTACTATTTGGTTAAGCACTCCATGAGTGCCTGTGTTTCCCATTTCTTTCTTTTGTTCAGCCAATCTCCTCGGCACTGCTTATTGCACTCTCCAACGTGTGCTTCTCCTTCTGCCTGCTTGTTGCTCTCTTTTCTATGTGCTGTCCCTTGCATCCCCCCGTGTTGCGCTCACCCTCTTGTGTTGCTGCCGTTTCCCTCCTCACCACCCAGGGGCTCGAAAAATTCACTCGACCGCTCGAATTTGCGAGTCAGATTAATTCAGGAAGAGCTATTTTTAGGTCCTACTCGCCCCTTCTGGCGAGTAGGAATACAAACTGATACATGACCTCTGCCTCTGAAAGCATAGGAAATGTGACAAGATAGCAAGATTTAAAGGCATCTTTATTGCTCACAAGGTAAATGAGCAATAAAAATGCTTTTAAATCTTGTTAATTTGTCACATTTGCTCAACTTTCAGAATTAGAGGTCAAGTGCTTTTCAGTTTAGACCTACAGGTCTAGTGCATTTTATATGATTTTTCGAGCCCTGCCACCATCTGGCATTATTTCTGTTTTATTGTTCACCTGCAAAGAAAAGTATTTTGTGCTACTTTTAATGTAAATTTTAAAATGCACAGATCCATCTTGGATCTGTTTAATGTATAAAAAGAAAAGACGCTGCTGCCATTTCGTATGTGCGTGCATGTGTTTGCCTGAAGACGATGATGCATGTCATCACACGTACACTCTCCTATAAAATGACCCAACTCTGTCATCACAACTTTTTTTCCTTTTGGGTATGTGTTGGACTTGGCCCTTCTGGCAGGTTCACCCCTGAACTTTTTGCTTTTTATATGTGACCTGGGGATGGTGATTTTTGGTTTCTGCGCACTTTCACTGTGTCCCAGTGGAAAGTACGTGTGCACTCTGAGTGCGTGAGGTGAGATAGGCCTGCCCTCCCATAGGAATGCATGGGGAATGTATGTGTCCCTGGTAGTTCCTGATGCGTGGGGTGTGCAGGCCCGTGTTTGGTATGTGCGAACTCGTGAGATTGAATGCTGCACAATGATGTGTGCGGCGTGAATGTGTCTAGTGGGGGAGTGCCACTTCTAGACATTGGTGTGCGTGTGTAGTGAGTGTGCTGGCGTGTGATTGGCAGGAGCTGGCTGGTGAGCCTGGCTCCAGGAGTCTGGATGGGTCTGCCCCGGTGGTGAGTGGAGAGATTAGCATGCTGATGTGAGGGAGGGGTGCACCTGGGACCTGAATAGGGCTGGGCTTTCCCCACACAATGCTGGCTCCGGCCTCTGTGGTGCGACTGATGACCCTAGCCTAACTAGTGAATAGGAAGGGTGGCTGAGCACATCAAGAGTGCTCCAAAACCAGCTGCGACTGTTTTTTTTCCCCATCCTGCACCCTGAGACAAAGGATTTTCTAGTATAAGAAGGGGCTGTGTCCCCTTACAAAATGTTCTCTTCCTCGATACCTTTTCCTGAGGGGGGCTGCTGCTGGGCGCCAGGAGGACCGCCACTTGGGATTGGCTCCCTGCCTAGGAGGACCCTGTGAGCTGGCTCTGGGCCCAGCCTTGCCCCCCCCCCCCCCACCTCCTGAAGGACTTGTGCAGGACTTTGTGGGCCCTAGCGCATGAGAAGCGCTTTACTGGTACTTTGCTGAGGCCCTACAGCGCCTGGGAGCGCTGGATTTTCCCTCTAGCGCTCGGAGCGCTTTATTTTCACTTTTGCGGCTGCCCACGCCGCCTATTGCTGATTTTGGGGTTATTTTCCCTTGTGATAGCCCCGCGGGTGCCACCCCGCTTATTCCTTGCCACGGAGGGTGCCTACCCCTCGTTTGTACCAGGATAGAAAGAGGAATCTCTGCCGCCGCCCGGCTAACCCGGAAGTCAGGCAGGGCGGGGCGGGACAAGCGGGACAACCGGAAGCAGATGGGAGCCCACCCCGTGCTCTTGGGCCGTAAGCAGCCTGCCGTGTCCTGACCGGGGCTCTAGAGTGAAAGAGAAGCCCCGGATTTCCTGCTGGTCCCGGGAGAGGACGGGAGTCCACCCCGCCTCCCAGGACGTCTCCGCCCCCGGAACAGCACCAGCGCGACCAGAGGAGCCGGGAGATCGAAGCGGAGTCCCCAGAGAAGCCGGTGAGTGTCCCGGGCCGTGGGAAGCTCCGGGGACGCTTGCAGTGCCTGAGAGAGGCACAGTGTCTGGAGGCGGGTCGAGCGGTTTGGTCAGGGGGCCGCTTCCACAGGAGGCACCTTTTCTGCACGAGTCCCCGAGCGGGACTCAAAAGTCCTTAATGCATTTGTTTACGTAGAGCCCACAAGGGCTCCAGGGGCAGTTGCTATTTTCGAGTCCCCAGAGCGGGGACTCCAACGAAGGGGGCCATTGTTGTGAGAGGGGGCGTCGGGGCACATTGCCGGTGCCCGACCCCCCTCCTGCCTGCGCTAGCTTGGTTTCTGGGCATTCTTTCCTTCGAGCCCACAAGGCTCCAGTCCCCCCCCGGCATTTGTTTACTTAGAGCCTGCAAGGCTCTCCTGAGGCCCTAGTTATGTCTGTCTAGCCCACGAGAGGCTCAGCGGGGGCATTTTGGTGTTTTGAGTCCCCGGAGGAGGGACTCCAACGTGTGGGGCATATTTGTTTTAGAGCCTACAAGGCTCAGGGGACATTCAGTGATTTCGAGTCCCTAGAGGGGGGACTCCAACCCCGGGGACCTTGTTATCAGAGTCCACGAGGGACTCCCACGAAGCAGCCTTTCTTCAGAGCCCACGTGGCTCACACCTCGTTTTGGGGGCACAGTTGGTTATTTCAGAGCCCCCCCTTGTTTCCACTGCTGCCCAGCACTTAGTGGGCAGCTGCCACGTTTAGGCTTGTTCTTTGGCTGCCTGCAGCCTGCTCTGACATTGGGACACAGGTGTCCTAGCCCCCTGAGAGGTCAGTTGGCCTGGGGAAAGCCACAGGTTGTGGCTTATGTAATTTCTGGGAATTATTCTGTGCTGCACCTCTGAATGCGTTTTTGATGCGTCATGTGCCTTGTTCTTACACCGCTGAATGTATGTTTATGCATCATGTGTTTTCCTTCCCTACACCTCTGAATGTTGTGAAGCATCATGTGTAAGATGTTCATGCTTATACCCTTAAATGTATGGTGATACTGAGGTGGTTGTTCTTTCTAGTACAGGTGTGCTAGTGAAGCCCAGGTTCCCTGCGTAATAATTTCCTAAGGTGGTTAGGGTTGCGTAGGTGGTACTTACCTGTTACCAGTAGTTACTGGTTGTGTGCTCTATTTTCTATTTGGTGCTAAAGTGATTATTCTATGTAACAAGTGCTAATTTCTAGCAAGTATTCTAAGACTAAAAGTGCATATTCCTGACAGTGGTCCATGTGGCCCTGTCCTCTACATATATCCCCTGTAAATTCTGCCCGTGCCTGTTGGCACATTGTAATGTGTGTGTATTTATCTAATGTGTTTGCTATAATACAAAAGCTATTTTTATACATAACCTTGTGTGGAGTTTCCTTTGTGGTGGGCCTTGGGTGTTGTTGCTGGGTGCACGCGCAAACGCTTAACTCACATTGCCTCCGGGTTTAGCCTTACTGCTCGTGTCACGTTACCAAGGGGGTGAGCAGGGGTTATCTTGGGGTGTAACTCCCTTGCCCTGACGTGGGAATGGTGGTTTCTTCCTGACTTTGGCGCAAGCCTTAGGCACCGGAAATCCCATTTCTAACATTGGCGGCAGCGGAAAGGATAAGGATTTGCGTTTGCGTTGTACTGCAGTGGCAACTGGCCGCACTACAAAACTCTGCATTTTTAGATAAATCACATTTTGGGGATTATTGTTTTTGAAGTTCCATTATTTCTTCTCCTAAGAGTGTCATTTTCAAATAGTGTCCAGTACATTTGTTCCCCTCCCCGCTCCCAGAGTTTGGTACCTGTGTCGTGTGGTCAGGTTGAGAAATCAGGGGTGGTAGAAACTGCCTTACTAGTCCGAGGGGGGGGGTTGTGTGTTTGATGAATGGTGTGTGGCACTAGACAAGTGAGTGTGATTTCTCTGGGATAGGGAGCTCGCTGAATTCTTTGTCAATGTACTCTTGCTTCAGCTCTGACAGTTAAGTCCCCTGTGTTGCACGTGTCTGTGAGCATCCTGCCAAAATGGAGCCTGCTTTTGATTTCTGGGAACCTGCTTTTGATTTCTGTGATCTAGGTAGATACAGTATGTGGCAGTTGCAAAGGTTCTGTAGAGAGAGATACATAGGGGTGGATGAGTCCTACACTCAGTCCGAACTTAAGAACAGCCTGTTCCTATGGCAAAAGGGTCAATGGGATCTTGAGCGCAGTGCGGAAAGGGCCCAGGCCTCACGCCATGAGGGTGGTGGGTCTGTGGGGAGCCCTGAAGAGTCTGAAGAAGAGGGAGAAGATGACAGTGCATGGATATCAGCAGATATTGAAGACCCCATAGAGAGGGAGTCCCTTGCTGGGTCCAGTAGCGGAGGCAGCGCCTCATCCCTTTCCCTGTTCCCAGAGGAGTGGGAGGATAGGAGGAAAGAAAGGGAGCACCAGCTGGCTTTAGAAAAGCTCAGGCTAGAGCATGCCCAGGCTATGGCACAGCTGGGCGTTAGAAAGCAACAGCTAGAGACTGAGAGGGACTTAGTGCAGGAGAGGATAGAGGAGGCTGAGAGGGCCTTCACCAGAGAGAAATTACCTCTGGAGGGTAGACTATACCCTGCGCGCAGTTTTAATTTTCTGGACTCCCCAGGGCGGGTTGAGTCCAGTGGTGGCAGCTATATAGAGCCCAGTGCGAGCAGTCCCACTCCCTGTTCCCAGAGTATGGTACCTGTTTCCCAAGAGGATGAGTATAGGTTGAAATTCAGGGGCAGTAGGAAACTGTCTCACCAGTCTTCGGAGGAGTTTGTGGATGAATGTGAAGAAGCACTGGACAGTTGGAGAAAGCTTAACCCAAGACAGGATTTGGGTGGACTGCTCAGTATGGTTATCAAAGAGCAGATGCTCGGTATTTGTTGTCCAGGGTTGCGCCAGCACCTGTTGGGGTGTGACTCCTTTTGTCCTTGGGACCTTGCAGAGGAAGCAGAGCGCTGGGAGAGTGCCAGAGGTTCTTTAGAGTCATTAGCGAGTGATTCCAAAAGTAGTGGTTCAGGTATCTTCCAGCCCAGCGTGGTGGAAGAGGCTCAGAGTAGCCCAGCTAGGTCCCAGTATAGTGAGAGGGGTGGAGAGGCTTACTACCTGGCTCAGTGGAGCACGAGTCAGTGGGTGGCTGAGAGTCCCCAGATGCCCGAAGCCCTATCTCAGAACCTGGGTGGTTTCATGAGGGAACACCAGGTTGGGGACCTAGGCTGTCCTGTTAGTCCACTTGAGGAGGATCTCCTAGTGTCTAGGGAACATGGAGCATCTGTAACTCGAGCTCCAGGGGTTCCAGTGTCCGGCAGTGCTACTCCAGTTGGGAGGGCAAAGGAGTCCGAAGTGAGGAGTGATTGGGGGATGAGTTCCCCAGTGGAAGAACCAGTGGGTCAGGGACTACCCAGTTGGGCTAGGTTCCCGTGTAGTGACCAGGGTGACACCACTTCTGTTCTGGGGGATCTTCGCCCACTGTCAGATGGACAGGGGACGGGAGATCTGTGCCAGACAGACAGTCACACGACACATGAGTCATGTGTCAGTCTCAAGGGGGTGGTGTGTGAATCCCCAGAAGTCTTGGAGTGCCAGGCAGTTATTCCTCCAAAGGTTCTAGACCAGCGGTTGGAAGGCCTGGTTCAGGAGCCGCCTGACCTGAAGGGTAGGACGTCTGTAACCAGCGTCCTGACCGGTTCATCTTCCAGGGGTACCACTCCAGCTTGGAGGGTGCAGCACTCTGGAAGGGGGTGCAGAGGGTGGGAGAGCCCGCCTCTGACCCCGGTGCAACTTGAGATGTTAAACCCTAGGTTGGGAGAATGGCGTTCTGGGGGTACCCCTCGCAGGAGGAGGAGGAACCCTACACGGAGAGGTAGGGGGAGGAGAGCCTCCCCTGAGACTCCTGGTCCGCCTGAGGGTGTAGACCCTAGGCTGGAGAACCAGTGGCAGTCTAGCCCTGTCTTACAGACAGGAAGAGTGGAGCATGGCTACTATGTACCAGGGGTTACTACCCCCCGCTCTGTGAATCGGCAGGGACCAGTGGCACCTGGGTGGCCTAGGGCCTGGTCCTGGCCGCGGACAGCTTGGGAGTACCAGTGGAGTAGCCCAGTTGTTCCAGATAGTGTTTCTAGAAGGAACCCCATGGTTTCCCCATGGCGTAGAACAGGAGGATAGAAAGAGGAATCTCCGCCGCCGCCCGGCTAACCCGGAAGTCAGGCAGGCCGGGGGCGGGACAAGCGGGACGACCGGAAGCAGATGGGAGCCCACCCTGTGCTCCTGGGCCGGAAGCAGACTGCCGTGTCTTGACCGGGGCTCTAGAGTGAAAGAGAGAGCCCCGGATTTCCTGCTGGTCCCGGGAGAGGACGGGAGTCCACCCCGCCTCCCGGGACGTCTCCGCCCCCGGAACAGCGCCAGCGCGACCAGAGGAGCCGGGAGACCGAAGCGGAGTCCCCAGAGAAGCCGGTGAGTGTCACGGGCAGGGGGAAGCTCTGGGGACGCTTGCAGTGCCTGAGAGAGGCACAGTGTCTGGAGGTGGGTCGAGCGGGCCCCTCCCCACAAGAGGCACCTTTTCTGCACGAGTCCCCGAGCGGGACTCAAATGTCCTAAGGGCATTTGTTTACGTAGAGCCCACGAGGGCTCCAGGGGCAGTTGCTATTTTCGAGTCCCCAGAGGGGGGACTCCAACGAAGGGGGCCATTGTTGTGAGAGGGGGCGTCGGGGCACATTGCCGGTGCCCGCTCCCCCTCCTGCCTGCGCTAGCTTGGTTTCTGGGCATTCTTTCCTTCGAGCCCACGAGGCTCCAGTCCCCACCGTCATTTTGTTACTTAGAGCCTGCTAGGCTCTCCTGAGGCCCTAGTTACGTCTGTCGAGCCCACGAGAGGCTCAGCAGGGGCATTTTGGTGTTTCTAGTCCCCGGAGGAGGGACTCCCAACATGTGGGGCATATTTGTTTTAGAGCCTACAATGCTCAGGGGACATTCAGTGATTTCGAGTCCCCAGAGGGGGACTCCAACCCCAAGGACCTTGTTATCAGAGTCCACGAGGGACTCCCACGAAGCAGCCTTTCTTCAGAGCCCACGTGGCTCACACCTCGTTTTGGGGGCACAGTTAGTAATTTCAGAGCCCCCCTTGTTTCCACAGCTGCCCAGCACTTAGTGGGCAGCTGCCACGTTTAGGCTTGTTCTTTGGCTGCCTGGAGCCTGCCCTGACATTGGGACACAGGGCGTCCTAGCCCCCTGAGAGGTCAGTTGGCCTGGGGACAGCCACAGGCTGTGGCTTACGTAATTTCTGCGAATTATTCTGTGCTGCACCTCTGAATGCGTTTTTGATGCGTCATGTGCCTTGTTCTTACACCGCTGAATGTATGTTTATGCATCATGTGTTTTCCTTCCCTACACCTCTGAATGTTGTGAAGCATCATGTGTAATATGTTCATGCTTATACCCTTAAATGTATGGTGATACTGAGGTGGTTGTTCTTTCTAGTACAGGTGTGCTAGTGAAGCCCAGGTTCCCTGCGTAATATTCTCCTAAGGTGGTTAGGGTTGCGTAGGTGGTACTTACCTGTTACCCGTAGTTACTGGTTGTGTGCTCTATTTTCTATTTGGTGCTAAAGTGATTATTCTATGTAACAAGTGCTAATTTCTAACAAGTATTCTAAGACTAAATGTGCATATTCCTGACAATGGTCCATGTGGCCCTGTCCTGTACATATATCCCCTGTAAATTCTGCCCGTGCCTGTTGGCACATTGTAAAGTGTGTGTTTTTATCTAATGTGTTTGCTACAATACAAAGGATATTTTTATACATAACCTTGTGTGGAGTTTCTCACATTGCCTCCGGGTTGCCTCTGGGTTTAGCCTTACTGCTCGTGTCACGTTACCAAGGGGGGTGAGCAGGGGTTATCTTGGTGTGTAACTCCCTTGCCCTGACGTGGGAATGGTGGTTTCTGCCTGACTTTGGCGCAAGCCTTAGCCAACCGGAAATCCCATTTCTAACAGTATGCTATGCAACATCAAGAAAAAATTGTTTTGCTGATGGTGTACAGCATCGCTAAGAGACGTTGACAAAGCCAGTAGGCCCAAAAGGGTTTATTTACCCTTCCAAGTAGGGTGTCTGTCGTTTTAGGACGGTGAATAAATCGAACTGTGTCACCCACATCATGCCATGTCAAGGGTCTGGGTCTGGAATTCCTATCCTCGACTCCCAGGACACATTGTTTGGGGTCAAGGACAAGTTTCCATACATATTTTGTTCACTGTTCAAATAGGAGAAAACCTTATGGCTGCCAGTTTACAGTACCAGAGTGTGGTTCTTTGAAAGATTACTGCTTCTCACTGAAGGTAAGATTTGAATACAATCTAAGTTGTTTAGGCTTGCATGTATGATTTAATTAATATTAAAGTCTTTAGTACTAGGGAAAGTGCTCTAAGGAAATGTAAGCAGTTGTAAGCTCAGGTCGCATCACTGACGTGGTCCCAGTATAAATATGTGTACATGTGTTTCTACCTATAATGCTCCATGATTATATGGCAATACATGAAGAAGCACAAAAGGAAGAATGTAAAATGTTTGCTTTCAAAATATAATGTACACAAAAATGCAACTTGAAAAAACGATTTGCCGTCCTAATGGGCAGATTTAGATACCATTTCTCGGAGTCAGCATGCAGTAAAACATATTTGGGGCATGCCAATATTGAAAAACGATGAATAATGGAGAATTGGCTTTAAACCATTGTGGGTACCATACAAATAAATTAGGGACCCAATTCTCCAAGTCACATACATGCATCGTTTAGGTATTTCACAACAGTGATGCCCATCAGATCCTAAACAATGTATTAACATTGATGTTTTTTCAGGTGTTAAAGGGAGGACACTGTCTTTTCAGTAATTACATGAATGTTTTATTCTATGTAGACCATCTTCAGTTAGATTCTCCTGGAGTTAGCAAGAAGAAAGGTGGTAGTTATATTCTCCTAGTTTGAGAAAGGTGGATAATAGGAGAAATATTACATAAGTAAAATGTAAGCATGAACTGTGCAATAAGAAATAAAGGCAAACAAGAAACATGAAGACAAACCAACAAAAAGATTGAGTGTAAGTCCTTCACTCCGATATCCTTTGAGATACTGGAAAAATCATTTTGTAAGAAAGTAATGTTATTTTATTTTCAATTAGAGATTGATGGTAATGTGTTGGGAAGCCTGTCTGTGTTCATGAACAGTAAGGAGGTTGTATACGCCCTTAAAAGTAGAGCTGTTAAAAGGAGCTGAGAATCCGTTTTGATGAAAGTCACATTTCTATGCCTGCAAACAAGAGCTGCCTAGAATAATGCAATGATGAGGCGGGACAGTTGCTGCACAGCGGAAGCTTCTCAATGCAGATGAAGAGGATACACAGTGAAGACATTGTTTGATACACACATGGTAGCAAGTGAGCTTTACAGAACAAAATCCACCAATGGGAGCAAAAGAGTATACTGGCTGTGCTCTCCCTCACTGCTCACTGTGCAACTGCAACGACAATCAGGAGTGTGCCATAGAGATTCAGGTCACACGCTGCAGGAATCTCTCAAGCTCAGGTCATTTTGAGATGTCAGACAGTTAATGATGTCTGACATCAAAGCCTACTTTAGTGAAAGCATAGAATTGTAAGAATAGCAAAGTGTGACATTGTGTAGGTAGAGAATAGATCTTTGAGACACACAAGGAGCCTGGTTGGCCTGGGAGAAAAACGATATAAGAGCACGATCCAAAACAAACAACGTTGCCACAGAAGTCTCGCATAGAATGTATCACTGTGTGAGACTACATCTTATCAGTCATACAGTGTAATCTCACTAAATGTAAAACGAGTGATAGATAACTGAAGCAAAATTGGAAATAACTGAAGCAAAATTGGAAAGGTGTTGTAAATCTTTCCACAGCAAGCAGTACCTTTGGCATTAGAGTTTCTCGTGTGGGCCTTCTGCTCGCTACCAGTGTGAAGATATCCAGACAATAAAGAAAACTCAAGAGAATCCAGTTGTAGTTTATCCAAGATATAAGAGTTTATTCCACAGAGAAGCCCTAGCCACCTTCACAAAGGCTATCTTCTCACAACTGCTAGACCTTCTTCTTCCATTCAATCCCATACATTTGAGGGTAGAATGAAGAGGATGAGAGATGTAATGCAGTTCTGTAGTATGCTCTGCATAAAGATAACACAGCATGGACATGTTAGCAGGTAGAGGACATGTTGTGTTTCATGAACCATTGCCCACCCCTGCTATTGAGGCTGTCCGTAGCAATATTTCCTGGGGAGCCATACGGATTGTGATTAAGAAAACAACGATGAAACATGAATAGTTTAGTAACGCATCAGTCCAATTAATCATGTAACACATTTAAATTGTTTTAACAAATACCTATTTCAAATATCAGCACCTGTATTGCTGGTAACGAGTCTTGCAAACTTGTATGTAGTGCTTTCTGACAAGACATCCATTTACAGTCACAACAAGCCGTACAGAAATTAGGATTACATTTGGCAATGATACATAAATGACTTTCTGTGCCTTTGGAAAAGGCTCTGAGCTTTTAGATTTCTTTACATGACAGTATTTGTCATTCTTACTGATAAGTCAGAAAGTTTAACTCTGAATACAGCAACGATGTGGGAGCTTCTGTGAACACTGGAAGGATTATCACCCTTGGATATACATCATTTAAAGATAAAGAGGGCATTATTTGTTTTGCCTCCTAGGGCCACACCTATCTTAGTAAGCTGTGGGTAGGCAAATAGCGCAGTGTGACAGGTCCTGATGAATGTCCATGACTCAAGCTTCATACATGCACTTGTCCCTTTGGTGTCATGCAGGGAGGTGACAGATTATAGCAGTGTTCTCATTATATTAGATCTTTGATTATAGACTCTCTCATTATGCCTAGTCTGATCTAATAGCAGGGTGTGGATTCCCGCAATGACATAATTGTACCACCTTTCTGCAAACTTACGTATTGGTGCTGGAAGTAGAGAGAAGTTGTAGTTTTACAATTGGAATACCCTATTGAGTCTGTGCACGCCTACACACCTGCATGCTTCTGAGTTTCACCAACATTTCTCAAATCTCTCACACTGGGAAAGGGCACACATTTAGTCCTGACAAGTGCAGAAGTAAAACTTTGTCGTCAGTGGGAAAAGAAAGGGTTGAAGGGAAAGTGAACTTTCAAACTCTCACAGATTTTCACATGCACAAACCTACACATGCATATTTGCTCATGCTAAAATGCAGTTCCCAAACGTTTTCTAGGAGTATGTTTTCCAGGCCTACTTCTGTCAATTCTTGCGAATTCATGAAAGTTGTAAATCTGCACATATAATCTACTAGCAGCCCGTCCCGACGTTGTCCGGGTATGAAATAGAATGTGTGTAATGTGTGTATTTGGCAAGGGCAATTTATTTTAAAATCTCGCGGTAGACAACATTTTTTGTGTCTTTAGAATAGGGACGGAGAAGGGCCAGCTGTAGCCCTGGTTGATGTTAGCAGGCGTGTGTAATTGGTGTAGTGATCCGCCGCCTGAGCCCGGCTACCGCCCTGGTTGATGTTAGCAGGTGCGTGTCATGTCGTTGAATGAGAGAGTTATCAGCCGCGGGTAAATCCGTTTAATGAGAGAGTTGAGTGAAAGCGAGTAGGAGAGGCTGCAGTAATTGTCCCTGCAGACACGCTCATTTGCGTGCTCCCCCGCTTGAGGCCCAGATGCAGGCCTGTTTGATGTTAGCAGGCCCTTGTTCCCCCGCTTGAGGCCCAGCTGCAGCTCTGGTTGATGTTATCAGGCGCGTTTAATTAGTGTACTGCTCCGCCGCCTGAGCCCGGCTAGAGCCCTGGTTGATGGTAGCAGGCGCGTCTAATTTCGTTGAATGAGAGAGTTCAGTAACAGCGCGCAGGAGAGGCTGCAGTAATGTTACTTACCAGACCTCCAGCTGAACGCGTCTGTCATGCCCCCAGCACACGACCACAGCAGACGATCTTCTGATTAATGTACGGCCCACATGGCATGAAGGGCGGAACGTAGCACACGCCCTCAGCGTTTCTCACGCCCCCAGCGTGCCCCTTGATGCGGCACAATTGCGTTCACATGGCATGAAGGCCGGACACACGCCCCCAGCACTTCTCACGCCCCCAGCGTGCCCCTTGATGCTGCGCAGCAAAGTAATTGGGGCTTGTTTGTACGACTCACATGGCATGAAGGGCGGACACACGCCACCAGCGTTAGTCACGCCCCCAGCACAACGCAGACACGCCCACAAGGGACTACTTTGCTGGCATGGTTCTTTTACCCTTTAAATGTATATGGTATCCTACGGTAGAATTGTATGTCTTGCACTGTATGATTGTGATGAACACCACTGTTAGTTGAAAAGTCAATAAAAACAATAAAAAAAAAATGATATGGTGGCCGTCTGCATAGCCTATGTCCTTCTGCTGCAACTGCCCTTTCCAACGCTGTATTGGGTGTTGTGATTGGTGCTGTGGTTACTGAGATTATCCGCCTCAAAGGTTTGGGCTCTCTCTTTATAATATTAGTATGGATATTCCACTGGTGCAATTTTATGACTTTCTCTAAAAATTAACCCCTAATTATGCATGGCATTAGTCAAGACTTTTTGTTTTTGTTAAAATTGTGTGTGTTGATATTTGTAAATTCATAATTGGCTTATTTCACCGTGTGTGACAGCATTCTGCTTTTTCATAAGTAGTACATCGGCACACAAAGTAGTTTCTTCAGTGCCAGGGACTGCTATGGCAATGTGTGCTTTCTGAGCCCAAAAAGATTTTTGCTTCTAGCTAATGTTTGTTTTTGTCACATTACCGAGGGCCCAGGAGCTCACACAACAATAAAGTTTTCAAAAAACCATGTCAAAACAGGAAACACAATGACCAAACCAAAATGCTGGCAACTGACACCAGAGCTATTGTCTTTGCCAGTGCTTGTCTATCTTCAAGTTTCCCAAAATGTTGCAGAAACTGGGTTTACACTATTTACCATTATTAATCATTTTGGGAAATATTCACATGTATCAAACATATTCAAAAATGACTGCTCACAGAAATTGTATCTAAAATTGTGCAGTTTAGCAAAACGTTTTTGTCTAGTTGATGTTTTTTTGTGTACCCTCCTCCAATTGCTATGTTTTGCACATTTTTATACTAGAACCACTATCAGTAGTGCAGCCCGAGCTGACTGTATTTTCTTAGAAGGCTCACCCTATTAATAAAAACTTTACATTAATGAACCATAAATACACGTTAGAACAGCATGAACATATGGATATAAACTATACCTTACCTGCAGATAATGTTCTTTCACAGATCCATAATGTGCCAATGTGAACTGGCAGCCAAAGGGTTTGTGCTGCTAGGAATTTGTCCTACTTGTCGAAATAAACATGAACATTTTTGTCCTTGATTCCAAACAATATGTAAGGGGTGTTGTGAGATTGAACTTAAACATTCCTGATCCAACCATGTGAAAGGTAGGTAAGTATAACATTCCAAGAATACTGACACCATTCCACACATGCTTTTCAACAGGGTTCCATTGAGAAGCTCACCAGCAGAAACATTTGAATAGAGTTCATATATAAACTCTGTAAGTCTGAGCTATTGAACTAGGCACACCTATACCATATCATCTTCAATAGGGGGTCTGGCCATGTACCAAGCAGATGGCCATGGTGAGGAGAAACCCAATGATAATGTGTGCTCAGAGTGTGGGTGATGGTTTTCATCCCTTTTTTAATAAAACCTGATATATGTGTGTATGAAAAAGACAGAATAGATAAAAGACAGCTGGTTTTCCTGATCCGAATGAAGCAGGAAAAGCTATATTTTGTGTTAAAGTTCTTGGTATTTTCTTTTGCATGTAAAGAACAAATTAGTTTGTTAGAATTGGTTAGTCCTTGAATTCACTGTGCTGTGCCACAGGACATCAATGCAAATTTGAATCCTGAGGAAATCCAGTCTTTTGCGTTGGACAATCAGAAGCTGCAAAGTTCTGAATCCGCAGTAAACCGCTCATGGGTTAAGCTGGCAAACATTTGTCTAGAGACATTTGGGTGATTCCTGCACAACCTTGAAGGCATCTCGGAGCAAGAAGATCCTAATAACATGCAGTTGTTGCCAAGGGATCAGTTAAATAGTTTTTGTTATTGGTCATCGCCCATCTTGTATACCCGAGTGGCAGATCAGTGTTTTAATATTCTGTTTGTGTTTTGTATAACGCTGCAGTTGTTTTTAAGGTTAGGAAATTACCTGACTTTGTAAGAGTACAAAGGCCCAACATGTTATCACAAATGAATGTGCCAGTGTGGACATCCATCTCTCCGTCTGTTCGTCTGCATCACTTCTACTTTATTTCAAATCAAAGCTTTAAAGAGTCCATCACATTCCATGCTATCTTGTATGTTACACGTTGCATTCTGAGAAATCAAATATTAGTCTCTTTATTTGAAGCAGTGACTGTATTTAATTTATTCAGTAAAAACTAAAATGACATTTTAATCATAGGAACTACATTGGGGGAGATCATAGATGTTTCATGAGAAGGAGTAGCCAGTGTATTTGTTATTTGTTTGTGTGAAATAAAAAAAGCTGTAACCTGGAGATGACCAAGAAAATACTATTTCGCTTAAAAATATGAATGAGGGTGCTTCAGATAATTGTGGGAAAATGGCATGGAGTTTTGGTCCTTTGCTGGAGCAGCTGCGAGTGCCAATGTAGTCAGTGTAATTATAACTGCTCAGGATCTTACAACGTGGTCAGAAGAGATGGGCAGTATTGGAATCCACATCTCCTTATTCCACAGCCAGCAGTTTAGTTGCAATTCCACAATGTATTTACAATGCTAGTAATAATTGATAAACTAGAAATTTACAGGACACCGAATTTAGGATGGACAATTCTGAGCATAGCCCTGTCCTCAAATTCTAAGTACAGTTCGTTTTTTTTTGTTTTTTTTTAAATATTGGAGATAACCATTTTGGATGTTTGAAGTGTTTCTTTAAAGACACTGGTTAACAGTGCAGTAATGCATTGGAAATTACTTGTGCAACATGTGTGTGTGTGTGTGTGTGTGTGTGTATATATGTTTAATCTGTAGTTAGATTTGTATACTTGCTTGAAATTCTGTTAATATGTTCCTAGAGTATGTTTTAATTGGACAGATATTTTATTGAGCCATCTGCAATTATCATGGTCAGCTGCTTTGAAATATGACGCCTTATCTACCTTATCACAAGGTTTTTGCTTTACTTCTCTTTTTAATGCATTTATTTCCAATCAGCTCGCATTTGTTGATGAATATGTAATATAATTTAACTGTAACCCAACCATTATACGCATGAAGAATTTACAAGAAGAGGCAAAGTCTAGCACTTAACGTCTGAGCCATTTAAATGTTCCCTATGGCCACTAACAGGTAACATCCAGCCTTATTGGTGTCCATTCATAGTATAATTTCTCTATAGTTTTTCAATATTTGGTATTTTCATGAAATGTAGTTAACATTTAAGCAGCATTTAAAATGTTACGTTTTTCTCCCAGGCTGCTGAACTCCGGGCGTATCTAAAATCAAAAGGCGCAGAGATCTCTGAAGAAAATTCTGAAGGAGGACTCCATATTGATTTGGCTCAGATTATTGAGGCTTGTGACGTTTGTCTGAGGGAGGATGATAAAGGTTTGTGTGATGTTTAAGCCTTTTAATTGCTTTGTATTTTACACCAACCAAACTTTAAAAGTTCAAACTATGAAGAGTTCATCCATGAGAGGATTAAGCCAGCATTGAGCAATGAATGGGGTCCACCCAGGGCTTTTGGAAGCTCTATTAATTCATGTGGAGTTGAAACAAGGCTGCCCGGGTGGGATGAAGCTATTGGCATTTTGGGGCACTGATAAGCCAGCCAATAAGCACCATATTGATTTGTCTAGAAGACTTATTTGGTCAACAATTGGTAGCACTATTAGGTCACCAGAAATAGTATGTAGGAAACCATCCAGAAATGATAATAGTTCAGCTGCAGATGTACTGTTAGGCTATTGGAATACTATATGAATAAAATCCAGGAGCAACAGAGGTCCAAACTTTGGAGGCCATCAGTGAATACTATTTGGAATACGCCTCAGGTATGACAGAGCTCAGTCACAGGCCTTGCTAATTGTAAACAGAAATCATGATAGAGTCCTGCCAGGAGTGATGTTAGCCCAGCACATAGGCACTCTTGAGCCAATCAGCAGGTATTTTTCTTCTATTCTGCGTTTCATTATTTGCATTTCAGAAACTATGCTGTTTTGTGTTCTAATGTCATTCCATTAGTTAATCTATATACAGATTAACCTTTGTTGAGATACATTGCTTGAGTAGGAGTCATTTATGTAACATACAGCAAGAAATGCTACAAACTATGACAATTGGTAGTTTTTCTTTTTATAAAGAGACTTATTAAATAAACACCCCCACATAGCTTATGGCCTTCCAGTGCCCACTTTCTCCAGGTTCTGAGATACAAGAAGCAACTCATCTGAGGTCACAGTTCTCATTCCAAGCCCCCATGCTGTGGAACTCCCTTCCTGATTTTTTTGAGGCAAGAAAGCAGCTAACTGACTTTCAGGAAAATGCTTAAAACCTTGCTGGTTAGACTGGCCTATATGTGTGAGCTCACCTTTAGTGAGTTTTCTAGATAGGTCTTCAAGCTAGCTTTGGTTTGCAGGATCTTTTTTGTGTCCTTCTCTTACAGCGCCAAGAAACCACTGTTGAACGTGTGCTTTACCAAGTACAATTAACTTAACATTGACAAAAACCTACAAACTATACCCTTAAAGGCCGATCCTGCTTATAAATTGCACAGCAGTATTCCCCTCTAAATTGGGATAAATTGCCTTTGGAAGTCTATCTGGATCTTTACTGATGCTTACGAGATAAGCTAGAGGGTTAAATCTCCAAAGGTTAATTCTGATCCCAGTTGGATCTTGAAATACTAATGGTCTGTGGTTTTGGTAAATCAAGCAGTAACTGCAGCAACTTTGCAGAATCCTTCCAAACTGTAGGCAGAAAACTGGAGCTCCCTAGTAAAGCAGATTTTTGGGTGATTCTACTGTAGTGTTCAGCGCAGTATTATTGGTGTCATGCCCGGTAGGTCCCCTTGTCCCCAAAGGGAAAATATGCCCTTTTGGGGTTGGGAGAAACTGATTAGGGTCTCTCACCTTCTGTCCAGTGAGGCGAGAGAAGGGGAGTGTTACAGGCTAGACTAGTCTGTTGGAGAATGTTATCTGCAGGTGATAAGGCGGAGCCGTGCTCTTGTACCCCAAAATCAGTACTTAGACACCAAGTATGATAGCTAAATCATAAGAATATAGAATGTGTCCACAGATAATGTGTCCCAGGATGATCACAATTATTACAAATAACTCTGCAAATAATGTACCTATCAGGTGAATGTTAGGTAAACCCCAATATTTCATCACTCATTCCACTAGAAAACTCCCTTCCTAATATGTCTTGATGTTATCCATTTAATGTGTGTGGCTTCATTAGTTTACTAAGTCTTAAATTTAACAAACCATCTAAAGTTTCCTCGCATACCCTAATACTGTATGTGAGTCAGCATTTAGGTTGTAGACTGTCAGCAACTTCTCTCAACGACTGGTCAATGTGCCGTAACTCTACAGCTGCATTGGTATCATATAGTTTTTAGGTTTTGCCTGCACAGCGCTTGCGGAATCTTTTATTTAATATATTTTAAAAGGGGGCTCTTAACAGTTCCCATCGTAGAACTTTTTTTTGTTAACTTCCTGTGAATGTACACGTTTACGATTCTTCTACTAAAGCAGTTAACACTGTTCAAGCACCATTCAATGTCAAGATAAGATCGCTTCCCACAGAAAATGCAGACCACCTTTAACAGTATGCTGGAATGCTTGCTTTTTATTACTTGTGTAAAGCAGATGCTTTAGCCTTAAAACGTTTCTGACATTTCCTATTAATGCCTCAGTACCTTTCTTTGCGCGTTGTAGGCCTTATCGGAGTGATTTTTTTCAACCTAATCTATTTGGTCATTATGATCAAATTTGCAATGTTGGAATAAACTTCGCACATTAAAAAATAGTTAATTACACGAGCTAAGCTATATTTGCTACTAAACAGGCAGCTTTAAGTGCAGTTACTTTGCAGACAACAGGTTCATGATTTGAATGGTGGAACAGGTGCAGTAACACCAGGACGACAAGCTCTAGGTACCCCATGTGAGAAGCTGGCCTGGTATATGATGTCCACTAATGTAAGTGGGCACCTTGCACCAGCCCAGACAACCCTTATGTTGATTTGAGGTCTCATACAACCTTGGAAAACTATCCAAGTGGTAGCTGTGGAGAGCAGCCTTCAGGCTTATTCTTGAAGGAGTGTAAAGCAGCCTGTTTTACCAGAATTCAATATTACAGTATAGGCTAAATGAAAAGGAACCACATAAGTTATGTATAAAAATATGTATTTATTATAGAACACTCTCTAGTACGTTACTGTATCTCCTACACGCAGATAGGCACAAAGCACTCTACTTAAGCAAGGACATCTCAGTAAATAGCACTAATACACAGTGGACCCCAGGGGGGACCAAATCATATACTAAAAGTAGTATAGGAACCACGACTCGAGTTAGGATGATGTCCAGAGGGCGTAGAATTGATGGGAACCCACAGAACTACCCAAGGTAAGTAGATAGAGACCCCACGGAGTGCGTGTGCAGTGTGAGAACACTATTGTGTGCTCCGTACAAGTCTATGTGCAAGTTGCGGTTGGATTTTTAAGGATTAGGGGCCCTTCCCAGTGGATCCTGAAGAAACCCAGTTGAAGACAGAAGGTTGGAGAGCCACCCCACCCGTGGATATTGTGGTACCCAAGTTACCTATCCCAGGGAAGGTGGGTGCATAGGTGTGAAGTGGCATCGGAAACCGTCAAACACAGTGGAGGAGGAGAAAGTGTCCGGAGGAATCCAAACAATGATTCTGGAAGAGGAGTACCTGAAAGCAGAGGGGACAGTATCGATGTCACTCGGCAGTGACAAACAGAATTGGAAGACTGATGCCCTCCGATGTCTGGTGTTTCAGGAAGGATGACAGTGACCTTGACTCTGCAGTTGCGAGGACCAGGTGACGCGGAGGATGACCAGGACTCGGATGCAAGCTGTCACATGAAGGATGTAAAGTGCTGAGGGGCCGGTGTCTGGCAGGAGCAGAAACAAGCCTTGACAAATGCACAGGAAATCAAGAAGGAGCACGTTTGGGACCAGCAAGGTCCAGAAGACTCAACACAAGCAGGGGAGTCGGGGCAGGCCCCGTGCAATCAGAGAAACCCAGGAAAACGAAGATGACCCTCAATTGGACCCACAGGACAGAGGTACAGGGATTTGCAAGTGTAGCAAGTAGCTCACCAAAAGGAGCAGGCCACTGTGCCCCCGAGGCGATGTGGCTGAAGCTCTTGGTGGAGAAGTTGCTAGAGTTTGGGGCTACTTGGAGCCGAATGCACTTGTCGCAGGGTTGCCAACAAGCACATGCACTTTCAAAAGTATGCAGTGCATAGGGGTTTGGGTAGTGCAGCCCCCTTGAGGGATTCTGACCTCAGACTTGGTGAGAGGGCTCAGTCCTCGAGAGGTATAGATAACCACTACCTGTGTTGTTGAACCCTTCCGACTCCGCAGGAGCTCGGGTTCAGCAAACCGGTCAGCAGTGTTGACATCCTCCGAGTACAGGGAATTGACTCCTTCACTTCAAGGGAGATTATCTTCAAGTGTCTTTGATGCACCACACGTCCTGCACAGATCCTGTACGGTGCACAGACGAGGTGGCAGACTGAAAGGAAGACAAAGTCCGGCCCAAACGAAGTCCAACGAAGTCCAACGAAGTTCAGAGTGCAGTGATTTCAGTTCTGAATCTTGTCCACAAGGAATCTTGGGACCTACACCCAGGTAAGCCCTTAAGTACCCTTAGGAGAGGCTTGGGAAGGTTCAGGGGACCTTCCCAAGGGAGGGTCTGGACAGGGGGGGAGGATACTCCCATGTCGTGCCAGAGGAGGAGCCAACTGCTCCCAGGACTGGTTTGCACTAGACTATGCACAGGGACACCAAATGTGCCCCTCATGCAGACTTTCAGGCGCTGACAAGCTCACCCACCCAGCCCTAATAACCTAAATCATGTCTGGGAGGTGGTCACACCTCCCCGTGACAGGATGCCTGTTGTTCTGCCTGCCCCTGCTCGAGCTTGGCTCAGCAGCAGGAGGGCAGAAATGTGTCTTTGGTCAGCAGCAACCATTTTGAGCTGGGTTGTGGGAGCAAAGCTCATGGTGTTAGGCTCAAGGCAAAGAGATATCCGAATCAGCACCGAAACTGCACCCGCAGGGGCGGCTGGGTGCAGGGGTGCTGGTTTTGCATCAGGTGCCCTGTTGATTTCAATGGGGATTCTCCGGTTTCAAGACTGCAGGCTCAGGATAAAGATCTTCTAGAGGAAACCTCCGGTTGGAGAGGTCAGTTGGGATGCCTGGGGAAGCTGGGACACCGTCGGTTGGGCCACCCAAGGCCGTGGGGCTTCGGGTGCAGGAGTGTCTTTAGGCGTCCGGTTTCTCTTACTAGCTCTGGTCCGGGGAGGGGCACGGGGGGTAGAGTCTCCAGAAAGAAGCTGCAGGCTTTGCTGGAAGATCTGGGGTCAGAATCGCCGGGGAGACCTCCTCGTGGTGTGGGACACTCAAACCTGGGCCGTGGGCGACTGGTGCAGAGTGGTGCAGACTCGAGGATTTGGCCGCAGCCAGAGTCTGTGGGTGAACATATCCGGTGTTTATAGGAGACAAAGTATTTTCATTGGAAGGCAGGGCAGGTCCTCTGGGTTCTTGAGGTTGCTGGCTGCAGGACTTTTCAGATTTTCGCTTCTGCAGGTTCGAGGTGGGGACAGGCCGGTAGGGCTGGGGAAAAGTCAGTGGGTGTCCTCCACTTATTAGCTTCAGCATGGCTGTTCAGTCCTTCTTCTATTCTTCTATATCGTTTCTTGTCGGTTGAGGCAAGGTTCGGGGGTGCCCCTAAATACTAGGGGAAGGGGGTAATAAAATTAAATTACCCCCATTGGATGCAACCCTTTCCCAAGGGGTCGCTTCGATTTCAACAACAAAAAAATCTCTGGTGCCTAGTGGGGGCATTCCTGCTGCACGATCCTGACCCCCATGCGCGATCTTGCAGCGGGAATACCCTGCAAAGAGACCTCTGGGGGTGAGGAAAAACTCTTTACTCTGCCTCCATGCACGTAGTAGACTGCCCCCCAGAAGGAAACACCTACCTGCTTCACCCGACGACTTGAAACAAATATCGCTGACATCATAGGATTGCCACGAGGGGGGTTCAGGGTTGGAAGGAAAAACTCTTTCGCTGCCATCCCTTTTTGGGGGATGTGGATGGGCTGCCCATGGTTGAGGGGGGGTATCGCCAGTGCTTCCCCCCTTTATTCAACGATTATAGGCACTTTTCGCAAGTGGTATCAATATAATCGTAAAGTCCAATTGTAGTTTCACACGTTTGGTCCACCAGTCAGCTGGTTAGAGGTAATGGGGCATTTCAAACATACATAAGGCAGCTAATTAACATCTTTGTATTAAACCCTTGTCTTTCAACTCACTGCCCTTAACCCCTTCGCTGCGTTTGTCGGCCCATGGCCGTAGCGATCACTACCTCCGTAGTTCTGCGCATGTCCGTTGGCAGACGCGGCCCTGCCCACTCCGCTAAACCGCAGCACCATGGCAGAGTTGCCGCCGCCGATATTCTCATCCCTCCTTTGTGCTGCCACCTGTATCAGCAAGTGTCTAAGTAGCATCGTATTGGACCCCATGTGTCTTTCACTGACCTTTACTTTAATCACATGAGAATTGTTACCTTTGTAGCTGCTTTTGCAGTGGACAAACCAATGGGATTACAACTTAGAAATGCTTTAGAAAGACTTTCTCTCAATACATTGAATCATAATGTTCATCAAGACAATGGAGCACTTCTGTTGCAGAGCACCTTAATTATAATTGTGTGGTCTTTGCTTTCCTCCAATTTCATGTAGATGTTGAAAGTGTAATGAACAGCATTGTTTCTCTGCTTCTCATCCTGGAACCTGATAAGCAAGAAGCTTTGATCGAAAGCCTGTGTGAAAAGTTGGCAAAGTTTCGAGAGGGTGAGCGTCCATCTCTCAGACTGCAAATGTAAGTGATATTTCGTTGAGAGGACTTGCTAAAATACCTTCTGACTGTGTTTAACAATCTCATGTGCACTCTATATTGAAGCTTGTGTTTGACAATGTAATTGTATCCATAGCTGTCATAATATGCTCGATGTACTTTTTATGTAAGCAATAGAGCTAAATTTGTTGAATATTTACCATATGTGGTTACGGTGTTCCACTATCCAAACTGTTTAGTTTAAAATTTGGTCACAATAGCTGATAGTTCCTGAACTCATTTGAGACATTGAAAAATGAGTGAGCAATTTAAAAGGGGAAGTGAGAGAGAAGGTTCAGGATTAGAGCCAGAAAAAGAAATTAAGCATGGTATGTAGAGAGAGTGTTTGACTAAGGGGTATGTACTGTACTCGAGCTGGCATTGAAGAGGTGAGCTATATATGGACATGTGACTTGCCTGCTCGAGTGCCTAAACCGAGGGGAATTGCCTGAGATTGTGCGATTTGCGGTCCCCCCCCCCCCCGTGCGAGTTATGTCCTGTCCTCGGACCCGAGGGTGTTGCAGAGGCCATAGACGGACACTGCTATAAAGGAGAAGCGGGACATTGTGCGGGACGGACAGGGAAGAGTGATACGCTTGCCTCTTAGGTTGTGGGCCCCTGCCTGCTACAGTGCGACCCGATAGCCCGACGCACGGTCACGTTGATGCGCTGTGGACTGCACGTGTTGTAAATCTGTCTGAAGAAGCAGCTGGAGAGTCTGTGGTGCAGCGGTGTGGTACGGTGTGAATCTTCTGCCCTGCGGGATCGGGCCGGCGGGGCCGTGTAGCACACTAACTGGACAATATGGGGCGATACAGGGCGAAACAGCAGGGACAAAATGGCGTTGACCCTGTACAAAATGAACTGAACAGCATAGATAGCACGCCAGCGTCTGGTAGTGTCCCCACACTGTGATGCCTGCCCAGGAGGACAAGTTGGACCTTATACTGAAGGAAGTGCGCAACTCCAGGAAAGCAATTGAGCTTCAGATAGGGACCCTGACCACTGGCCTGAACTTGCTAAGGGCAGATCATGCGAAGACGGCGGACAAGGTGAAAGACCACGCGGTGACTCTAGCAGAGATACTACTAAAGCAGAAACAGACTGAAACCGAAGTGAAATTGCTGCAGACGCAGGTGGCCACCTTAATTGAACGTGTAGAGGATGCAGAAGGGAGAGCAAGACGGAACAACATCCAGGTAATTCGCTTACCAGAGAAAAGCGAAGGGTCTGACGCATCTGGCTATATGGAGCAGTGGTTCAGAGATCACGTCACGGCGGAGGGACTCTCCACACAATATTGCATAGAACGGGCACACAGAATACCCACCGGGAGGCCGAAACCGGGTGCCCTACCGAGGCCCCTTATAGTAAAACTACTGAATTCCTGAGACCGGGACACTCTACTGCAAAAGGCCAGGGAGGCGGCGCCGTTCACTTTTGAAAATACAAGAATCTCCTTATACCCAGACTACACGATGTTAGTTCAGAGTCAACGGTCCTCCTTTATGGCGGTGAAACAACGACTAAGGGACTTGAATATGCAGTATGCACTGCTGTTCCCGGCACGATTGAAAATACTACACAAACAAAAAACGTACTTCTTTGAAAGTCCTGGAGATGTTGAGGACTGGCTTGAAGTCTTGGAATTAACCAACGCTGCGGAGATCGCCACACAAATGGAGGACAGGCAAGGATCCCTTGGAGGTGCCTCGACGGGCCGTAGAAGCGGTAGATCGCGACGTACTGCTGCACGTGTACAGGTCAGCTCGCAACAAATAAGACAGAATAAGAAGCAGGTGATCATCGCTACGGCAACATTCACAAATGCCCCACGAATGGATGCCAAGTCCTCTACGGAGGATGAGGCGTCGCAAGGGTCGGACTCCGAGGGCAGTGTGGCCCTGTTTCCCTCTGCCACTCCGCAGCTGATCACGGACATGTTTGGATGATAAACTTGTGCAAGTATTGTTTGTGTTTTTAACTGCAAGCTGTAGTTTTGTCTGCTCCCTCTTTAGATATTATTAGATTCTTCACAGAAGGCAAGTCATTACTAGGGCTCGGGTACCGTAGTAGCTTGAGACTGGTAGACCAAAGAGACACCTAACCGCATGCAGAGTGCAGGCACAGCCCCCCATATGGCGAAGGCTCTCTACATGACCTTTTTGTTTCTCTTATTCCAGTTCTGTGTTATGGTCTGGTATAGTTTGGAGACCAGACCGTATATTGGGACTGTTCGGGGGTGGGATGGTCACATTTTTAATAAATGTATGGATACATTTGATATATCGCGAACCATGACAACACTCACGTGGATACAATGACCGGAACAATGCATGTGTTAGATAAATATACCGTAGTAACCTGGAACATACGAGGTATGGGTGCAATACACAAAAGGCATAGAATACATGCTCATCTGCTGTGCCGTAAAGCACAGATAGTGTACTTACAAGAGTCACATATGGTGGAAAGTGAGGCGGTGAAACTTAGAAAGAAATGGCGGGGTAAAAAACTTTCCACCTCTTACTCTAACTACGCATGGGGTCCACGATCTGGGTGCGCCATTGGGTACCATTTGTGGCACATGAACAGAGGATTGATAAATGGGGTAGATATGTATTAGTGAGGGGGGGCCCTGGATGGACAATTGGTGGAGTTGGGGTCAGTTTACGCCCCTAACTTTGACCAAGATAAGTACTGGGACACGGTGAGCAGGGCGTTGGCTGGTTGGGACACATGCCCATGGATACTAGGGGGGATTGCAATACAGTCATGGATGTGACCTTAGACAGATCACACCCGCCGCTACGTGGTGCGGGGGTGTTTAAACAGGCTGAGGCACTGGTAAGGTGGGCTGCGGAATGGGAGTTGTGTGACGTATGGAGGATGCATCATCCTGGACAACGGGAATATTCCTTCTATTCGGCGGTACATGACCTGCACACTAGAATAGACAGAATTCTCTGCTCTAACGGCATAGCTATGCAGGTGCTCCACTCTACATACTTGCCCAAGACTTTCTCAGATCACAATCCACAGGAGATAATTATTACATGGGGCAAAATACCCACCCCGGTCCCTACGTGGCGGCTATGGCCACAGTTATTGGAAGACCCTGTGTTACGTAGTGACCTTTCACACACTATAGATCGCTATTTTGCAGAAAATAGTAACACAGCAACGAGTAGACTGGTGGATTGAGACGCCTTTAAGGCGGTAATACGGGGCAAGGCGATCAGTGTGACGGTAGGTGCGAGACAAGAACTCCATAGGTCCCTAGTTGAAATAGAAGACAGGATGGGCAGGCTAGAACAAGTGGCTTTGACTGACACAAACCAAAAAGGCCCGCTCCAGGAGGCGCAAATTAAACATGCTGAACTCTTAGAATCCCTTAGAGTCATAGACTACCAGGCGTATACCCGACATGCACACGTGGAGGCAGTCAAAGCAGGAACTCTGCTGGCTAGATTGCACCGGGACACTCCTCCCACCAATAGTGATCAGTGAAATCAGGATGTAGGATGGAACAAGGGTCTCCACTCAGGGTGAGATTAATGAGGCATTCCGGAAGTATTACGCTTCATTATATAGTGCGCCAGAAGAGATACCCAATGAACAAACGGGAGCTTTCCTGTCATCATTAACATTCCCAGTGCTCTCGCCTTCGGCTCAAAAAGACCTAGCAGGGCCCATAACATCACAAGAAATCAAAAGTGCTATGAAGGGGCTCCCACGTAATAAGACTCCTGGTGTGGATGGGCTTCCCATCGAATTCTACGCTGCGTATGCAGAGACACTGGTACCCCGATTAATGGACCTGTATAAAGCGATCATGGAGGAGGGTTCCCTACCTCTCACCACCGCACAGCCGATGGTGATATCACTACCAAAGCCTGGGAGAGACCACATGGATATGGCTAACAACCGCCCGCTATCGTTGCTGCCCACTGAGTACAAAATACTGAGTAAGGTGCTGGCCAATAGGTTACTGCCATACCTGTCAAAATTGGTCCATATAGACCAGACCGGGTTTTTGCCTGCGCGAAGTACATCGCTAAACATTAGGAAATTACAATATTTAATGACAGAAGCACCAAAACGGTTCCCCCACGCGGGTTGTATTTCTCTAGACCTCTGGCAAACGTTTGATTCGATAAACTGGGAATATATGTTTCAGGCGCTACTTAACTTTGGGATGCGGAAGGATACATAGCATGGCAGCGTCTACTGTACAAGGCCCCGACAGCGCGTACGAGAACGGGTGGGCACATATCGTGTTAATATATGATGCATAAAGGGACAAGGCAGGGATGTCCGCTATCGTCCCTTATCTTCATTCTGGCACTGGAACCCTTAGCAATAGCAATGAGACAGAACTTCCTGGGTTTAGGAATACCGATAGGGAATACAACATACCTCTTCTCGGCCTATGCAGACGAAATTATCATATACCTGCGTGACCTCCGACTGCCCTTAACCCCAATTTTTAATTTGTACAAACGATTAGAAAGTTTGTCCGGCCTTGCTGTAACTACTACGAACTCGCATGCTTTTTTGTTTTATGGACCGTGCAGAAGACACGAACATAGCATTCGGGGATACCTCCCTGCAGATAGCACCAACCACGTTTAAGTACTTGGGCATTCAAATATATAGGGCACATGCAGATATGCTAGAGGGTAACCTTAATAGAACAATTAGATCTTTACGGTCCAGTGTCACCTTTTGGACTGCATTGCCACTATCCGTTATGGGGAAAGCCGCAATAGCGAAAATGGTTGTCCTGCCACGGTTGCTGTATTATTTTTCTAACCTGCCATTATCCACCTTCAAAACACTGAATAGTCTATAGTGGAGAAGTGTGGCTCAATGGTTAGAGCGGCAGACCCTGATGCAGAGGTCTGGCCCGGGACCAGGGTTCAATTCCCGCCTCGGCGGGTCTTGGGCTCAATTTCCCTCTGACCTGATAATTCTCGCCTCGGTGCCTAATTTAATCATGGATCCCACGCTGCAACTCTGGGCAATAGCTTCCTTAATCTCCACAACTGCCCCAACAGCGCTAGGATGCCTGGCTTTCACCCTGGGGGTGCCCAGGAGTGGGCATTTCACAGGGAGAGGCCAGGAAGGGTTCCTCAGCGGTATGCTTACAGCGCCTGATGCCACGTCTGGGGCGATACGTGCACTATACAAGCAACACTGCATTTGCATTTGCATCTCATCTGGGGCACGGGATGGAGACGTATAAGTTTGAAGAGGCTCCAAGTGAGCACCCGTATGGGGGGACTTGGAGTTCCAGATTTCCTTGCTTATTACTACGCCTGCCAATTGCAATGGTTACTGTTGGACCTGGCCCTTTTTTGGCAGGTTCACCCCGCAACTTTTTGCTTTTGCCTAGCCTGTTTCTGTGACCTGGTGGTAGTGATTTTAGGTCTCTGCGCACTTTTTCACTGTGGTACAGTGTAAAGTGCGTGAGCACTCTGTGTATGTGACCTGCCCTCCCATAGGAATGCATGGGAATCTATGTGACCATGGTAGTTCCTGATGTGTGGGTAGTGCAGGGTCGAGTTTGGTATGTGCGAACTCGTGAGATTGAATGCTGCGTAATGATGTATGTGGCATGAATGTGTCTAGTGTGGAAGTGCCACTTCTAGACATGGGTGTGCATGTGTAGTGAGTCTGCTGGCATGTGATTGGCTGGAGCCTGGCCCCAGGAGTGCCTGGGCCTGCTTGTGGATTGACTGTCTGGTTTGAGGGTGACAGGGGATGGGGAGCCCCCAGGCGGTTGTCTGAGTCAGCCCTTGGTTGAATGACTACATCTGCAACTAGAGTGGTGGGAGGAGATAGCACCTGGGAGTGAATAGGGCTGTGTCTGCCTGCCACAATGCTGGCTCCACCCACTGTGGTGCGTCTGATGTCCCTAGCCTGGCCAGTGAAAGGGAGTTCCCCATAACCAGTTGTAGCTGGTTCTTACATTGCCTACACCCTGCTAGACAAAGGATTTTACTGTATAAAAAGGGTGCTGTGACACTCTGGTGGTTCTTGTTTCTAAACTTGAATCCTGCCAGGGGCGTGCTGCTGCTTGGGCCCAGGGGAAGGCTTGCCTCCCTGGGCCCTGCCCAGCCCCTGGATACCTGATGGACTTTCCTTTTCTGGGAGCTGATGTGCTCCACCTTATGTCCTGGACTGCTGGTGTCCTGGACTCCTGAAGGACCTGCTGCTGGGACCTTTTTGTTTGCTAGTAGTTGCTGCCCAGGGCCTTGTCCTTGAATGCTGAGCTGCCTGGGACCCTTTTTGATGCAGGGGTCATCTCAGAGGACTTGTCAGGCTGTCCATGCCCCCAGCGCGATGTGAGCGCTTTTGGGCAGAGCGCTGTGGTTTTCCCTCGAAGGGAAGCGCTCCTGCCCTTTTGTGCCTCTGAGTGTGCAGGTGCCACCCAGCCGGTTTATTTATTTATATGGCGGGTGTCCACTCCGCTAATTGCCCAGCCTTCGTGATTTAAACTTGCCCGGGAGCCCACCCCGTGTCTCACCACCGTGGCCCGGGCCGCCGAGAGAAGCTTTTGGAGGAGCTGCGTCGCCATTGGTTGGCTGCGGGAGGCTCGTCCCAGTGAGCCGCGCTCCGATTGGCCCAGATCTGCCGCGTCAGGAGGGGCTCGCCTAGTAAGCCGCGCTGGGATTGGGCCGCGCCTCCAACCCCAGCGCCGAAGGCAGCCGGAGGACGAAGGATCATGCCGTCGGAAGGTGCGGGCAGGGCTCCGTTGTCAGAGGGAGAGCCCCGCCGCCCAGGAGAGAGAGACGCCGCAGGGACCCAGCGCAACGTCGGAGGACCGGTGAGTGTTGCATAGAAGAAGGGGGGGCGTCGGGGCACATTGCCGGTGCCCGCCCGCCCGCCCCTCCAGTACCGTGGCCCCAGATCTTGACGAGCCCAGAGGGGCTCAAGGGCCTGTCCCGCTCAGAGCGGCCCCGGTTGGCAGCGGGCCGCTCCCACAATCTCCGGGGGCAGTTTCATTTACTGAGAGCCCAGAGAGGCTCTGTGGCATTGCTTCGTTGTGGAGCCCAGAGAGGCTCATGGCCGTATTGCTTCGTGTGGAGCCCAGAGAGGCTCGTGGCCACATTTACTTGGAGCCCAGTGAGGCTCTTGAGGGCAGTTTATATTTAGAGCCCAGAGGGGCTCACCACCCACATGATGTTTAGAGCCCAGTGAGGCTCTTGGGGGACACAAGTGTTTTGTTCAGAGCCTGGAAGGCTCCAACGTTGGCATCATCAGTGTTTTCAACTGCCCAGCACTTCGTGGGCAGTTGCCACGTTTAGGCTTGTGTTCTTGGCTGGCCGCGCAGCCTGCCTGACATTTGGACTAAGGGCATTTGAGCCCTTGCGAAGCCAGTTGGCCTAGGGACTGCCACAAGTGGTGGCTTATGTAAGTTTTGCGCAATTGTGTGGTTTTATTGCACCTCTGAATGTTTTTAGGCATCATGTGTTTTTGCGCTATTGAGTGGTGTTCTGGTACCTCTGAATGTTTTTATGCATCATGTGTCTTCCTTGTTCTTGCACCTCTGAATGTTTTATGCATCGTGTTTTCCTTCCCTACATCTCTGAATGTTGTGATGCATCATGTGTAATGTTTTCTTGCTTATACCCCTAATTGTATTGTGATACTTAGGTGGTAGTTCTTTCTAGTACAGGTGGTCCTAGTAAGGTCCTGATTCCCTGCGTAATATTCTCATAAGGTGGTTAGGGTTGCGTAGGTGGTACTTACCTGGTTACCAGTGATTACTGGTTGTGTGCTAAAGTGATTATTGTTCTATGATCTACAAAGTGCTCTTTCTAACAGTATTTCTAGTTCTAAAAGTGTTGATTCCTGACAGTGGTCCAGGTGGCCCTGTCTTGTAAATAATCCCTTGTGAATATTGTCCGTGCCAGTTAGCACAATGTACATGTGTGATTTCTATCTGATGTGTTTTGACAATACAGAAGTTATTTTTATATAACCTTGTGTGGAGTTCCTTTTGTGGTGTGTCTAGGATGTTGTTGCTGTTGTGTGCGTGCGCAAATGCTTTACACGTTGCCTCCGGGATAAGCCTGTCTGCTCGTGCCAAGCTACCAAGGGGGTGAGCAGGGGTTATCTTGGCGCGTGACTCCCTTGCCCTGACTAGAATGGTGGTTTCTGCCTGGCTTTGGCGTCAGTCTTAGCCTACCAGAAATCCCAGTTCTAACAGTTATCATACTGGACGGCAGGGTGCAACCTCCAGGAAATAGGGTACACTGTAGACCTCCGAGAGACTTGCCCACCCCCCCTGCTAGATACTGCGATTAAATGCTGGAAAGCGACTGCGATATGCAAATGCAACCCCTGCATACGCTGGCAATATTCCGCAGTTTGGTATCCCACTAACTGCTGGCAACCTCACCAGACGCAAACTAATGCCCTGGACTGAGGCAGGTATTACCACGGTAGCGGACCTTTTAGGAAATGAGATGCTGCTCGATCATGATTCTTTCGTCAATGAGACGGGTGCCCCGGCACACCTGTATTTAAAGCACGCTGCATTGGTACAATACATCAAAAAGTATTGGGCGCCACTGAGGAGGGAACCTGAGAGCAACGAGCTGGTTAAGATGGTACACTATATGGGAAGGGGGAGACATTTGGTCCGTTGGATATATACTGGTATCAGTGAACATACACGGGACACCTTGAAGGTCATATGGATGGGGGAAGTAGGCGGAGACCTGACGGAAAATTCATCCAAACTATGGTGTTACATCGGGCTTATTTGACCCCGGGTAGGTTGGATAAAATGTTCCCACAAACACAACACTCCTGCCCAAGTTGTAAGACAGAAGGGGCGGACCTAATACACATGCTATGGGCGTCCCCAAAAATAGCAGGATACTTGATTAAGATTAGGAAGATTGCTGGGGAGGCAGCGCACCATACGATTCAAGAGACAGTGGAAGAATGTCTGTTGGGTCTACACAACCATTTGTCCAAACACAAGGTACAATACCGATTCATAGATCTGGCACGAATACTGGCTATTGGGACCCTTACTATGCGATGGAAGTAGAGTAAACCCCCAGAGGTGTCAAGCTGGCACGCGGAAATGGTGCACTAGGGCTGTGCGGAGGGTGCAGCGCTGCGTAGAGATGAGACAAGGGGACTGCGTAAAACGCCAATAGCATTAGAATGGGAGACTGTTGGAGGAGCTGAAATCCACTGATATAAGTATAGATATTTAATTGCGTTGTCTGTAAAATGGTGCCCATACCTTGCCGCGCAGTGTAATACAGATATGCACTATGTTACATCACATGCAATCAGGACACTGTTATGGTACGCATGGTTCGGAACTATTAAAATACAGGAAACGTGACCAGAGTTGGTTGGGGTGGGGGGGCCTCTTTTAGGGGTTTTGTGTGTTTTTTTTGTTTTTAAGACAAATACATATTGTGAGAGAGTGCCATCTTTCTTGTCTTGGTATGCCCCCACTTTTTTCTGAACTGCTGATGTGCTTGACTGAGTGTGCCCTGGGTCCCTGCCAATCAGGTACCCAGTGCCTGTGTTCCTTCTCTAAAAAGAAAAGCAAAACAAAATACCCAATTGGCACCACTGGCCACCTGTCAGCCCCTAGTAAATGGTACCCTAGGTACCCAGGGCATGGTGACCAGAGAAGACCCCTGAGGGCTGCAGCACTTATTGTGCCACCCTCAGGGGCCCTGTACCCTGGCACCCACACCCTGCCTTTGCAGGCTGAGTGCCCAAGTACAGAACTAAAACAAGAGTCGACATGGCACACATCCCTGTGTGCCATGTGTGCCATGCCCACAGAACCCACTGCCCTGGCATACTTCAGTCACCCCTCTAGCAGGGTGCCCTATGCCAGAGGTGAGGGCACAGGGGCATGAGCCCTGTGCCCCTACAGTACCCAGGGCTATTCCTGGGCACTGTAAGTGCAGTGATGCCATTTAAGAGTCTATGGTGCTGGGAGGTTGTCATTACGAACTCCACAGCACCATAATGGCTACACTGAAGACTGACCAGTTTGGTACCAAACTTCTCAGCACATTAAACCCGCACTGATGCCAGTGTGGGATTTAATGTAAAATGCATGAGAGGGCATCTTAGAGATGCCCTCCAAAACCGAACCTACAATCCACGTCTGGGCTGAGTGGCTGCAGAGGCTGCCACACAGCAGACATGTTGCTGGACCCCTGGGTGGAGAGCCCCTGTTGGACTTGGCCCTTCTGGCAGGTTCACCCCTAAACTTTTTGCTTTTAATGGTGACCTGGTGATGGTGATTTTTGGGTTCTGCGCACTTTCACTGTGTCCCAGTGGAAAGTGCGTGCGCACTCTGAGTGCGTGGAGTAAGGTTGGCCTGCCCTCCTATAGGAATGCATGGGGAATGTTTGTGTCCCTGGTAGTTCCTGATGCGTGGGGTGTACAGGCTCGAGTCTGGTATGTGCGGACTCGTGTGATTGAATGCTGCGAAATTATGTATGCGGCGTGTATGTGTCTAGTGTGGAAGTGCCACTTCTAGACATGGCTCTACGTGTGCTGTAAAGGTGCTGGCGTGTGATTGGCTGGAGCTGGCTGGGATGCCAGGCTCCATGAGTCATGATGGATCTGCCCGGTGGTGAGTGTGGAGATTAGCATGCTGAAGGCTGGGGAGGAGTGCACCTGGGTCCTGAATAGGGCTGGGCTTTCCCAACACAATGCTGGCTCCGCCCCCTGTGGTGCGTCTAATGACCCTAGCCCTGCCAGTGAATAGAGTGAGGGGCTGAGCACATCAAGGGTGCTCACAAACCAGTTGCGACTGGTTTCTCCCCCACCCTGTACCTAGAGACAAAGGATTTTACAGTATAAGAAGGGCCTGTGTCCCCTTACAATTTATTCTCTTTTCCTGATCCTACTTGAGGGGGCTGCTGCTGCTGGCTCCAGGAGGAACCGCCACTTGGGACTGCCTTCCTGCCTGGAGGGCCCATTGAGCTGGCCCCTGGCCCAGCCTTGCCCCCCCCCCATCTTGTTGTGTTCTTGTAAGGACTTGCTACTGGACTTTGTATTGCCTTTAGCGCTTGGGAGCGCTTTTACTTTTACTGGGACCTGTATATCTTCCTCTAGCGCCTGGGAGCGCTGTAGGTGTGCCACGAGCGCTGGGAGCGCTTTATTTGTTAAGGCCGGTGCCCACCCGGCATTGTCCACGTCCGAGGGTGCTCACCCCTCGCTTTGGCCCGTAAATTGTGCCCGAGATCGTCCCTGCTACCGCCCGGCGGCCGAACCGGAAGTCAGGTCGGGGGCGGGACATCGGGACAACCGGAAGCGGACGGGAGCCCACCCCGCGCTCCGGAGAGAGAAGGGGAAAGAAGTGTGCTGGTTCCCCCGCGGGGCTCTCCGGAGGAAGAGAGCCCCGCCCGCCGCCGTGAGCAGTACCCGGTCCCCAGGAGCGGGCCGGGGTGAACAGGAGGGCGCTGCCCTCACCGGAGAGCCAGCGCGACGTCGGAGCCTCCGCCCTCGAGCCCGGTGAGTGTGGACGGGCAGGGGGGAGAGCTCCAGGCAGGCCCGTAGCGCATGAGAGGCCGCATTGTTTTCAGAGCCCACGAAGCTCCTCCAGCGTCCGGGGGCATGTTGGTGAATGAGCCCTGAGAGGCTCAAGCGGCCTATTTGAGTTACGAGCCCCGAGAGGCTCAGGGCACAGTTTTGGTTGATTGGAGCCCACGAGGCTCTGGGGGACAATTTGTTGCTTCCGGATCCCCCAGGAGGGACTCCCACGAGAGGCTCAAGGCGGCGCATTTGGTAACAGAGCCCATGAGGCTCTGGAGGGCCGCATTTCTTTCTCGAGTCCGCGAGGGACTCCAACAAGCTGCACCTTCGTTATTTAGAGCCCCGATGGGCTCGTAGGGGCAGATTTGGTTCATTTGGAGCCCAGAGGCTCGAGGGGGCATTTTGTTTATTTAGAGCCCAGTGAGGCTATGGGGCAGTGCTGAGTTGAGAGCCCAGCGAGGCTCCAAGAGGGGGCAGTCAGTTGTCCAGAGCCTTCGAGGCTCCCACATTGGCCCCATCATTTTCTCCAGCTGCCCAGCACTTAGTGGGCAGCTGCTACGTTTAGGCCCCTGACTTTGGGACACAGGGCGTCCTAGCCCTAGAGAGCCAGTTGGCCTAGGGACTGCCACAGGTGGTGGCTAATGTGATTTTTGCGCAATTGTTCCTACACCTCTGAATGTGTTGTTGATGCATCATGTGTTTTCCTTCCCTACACCTCTGAATGATCATGTGTAATGTTCCTATGCCTATACCCCTACAGGTATAGTGATACTTAGGTGGTTGTTTTTCTCCTAGTGCAGGTGTTGCTAGTGAGATCCTGGTTCCCTGCGCAATATTCTCCTAAGGTGGTTAGGGTTGCGTAGGTGGTACTTACCTGGTACGAGTAGGTTCGAGGCATGTGGGCTGCTAAATTCATATCTTAGCATTAGATCGCCGCCTAGTGTTGGGCTCGGATGATTGCACATTGTTGTCCTGGAAGAGTCTTCGAAGTATCCTGAGATAGGTGGCTCCTCCCCTGGACTACAGTGCGCATGGGCATCGGCTCCATCCCCAGATTGTTTTTTTCCGCCATTGGGTTCGGATGTGGTCTCGACGTCTTACTGTCGGAACCAAGTAAAACTAACTTTTAGCGGCCAAAAGGCCTCGATTTCTTGCGTCGGTATTGTCTGCGCACGGTCTCGAGTCTTCCGTCTCTTGGAGCCGGAATAAGCGGAGTTTCTTCGCTCTCGGAACTTTGAGGCCTTCTCATCGCGACACGACTGCAAGCCTTTTCGGACATGGAGCGGAGCCCGTTTAAATACTGCCCGCTCTGTGGGTCCAAGTACCCACACATCGATCTACACCCCGTGTGTAACAAATGCCTTTCGCCTGACCACGACGACGGAAAGTGCAAGGCCTGTGCACAGTTCCGATCGAAAAAGACTCTCAAGCTTCGGCGCGCGGTGCGCATGGAAGCTAAACAAGCGGCACCGGATCCGGAGAACATCTTCGGCGACCAAGACGAAGAGGACCAGGGTCATCATCTCCAAATCTCCCCACCCGGGACGGAGGTCGAGGCGGATCCGGGAGACGACGACGGAGTCGCGGGTCCAGGCCTTGAATACGTCGACGAGGTAGGAGACGACGATGAGATTTATGGGGCCGCGGCGGATAGCTCAGCGGACGAGCTCTGCCCCGAAGGTTACGAGGATACCGACCGGGACGCGGGATCGCCTGTCGGCCTTACCCAAGACCCGTTGCCGCAAGCCACAGCCCCGCCTTCGGGCCCGGCCACGGACTTACTTGCTGGGCAGACTGTTTCGAAACCGAAACCGAAACCATCGGGATCGACAACACCTAAAATGGCCGACCCGAAATCGAAACTGAAAGTTAAGGACTCGAGTGTCCCTAAGATGGCTGCCGTGCCGGTGAAACCGACGGCGCCTGCTACCCCATCGACTCCGTCGACCTCCGGTCCGCAGAAGTCGAGGAAGTCCGTCGATTCCGATGCTGCGAAATCGAAACCGACGCCAGAGGAGGGGTCCTCCAAGAAAGATGGTCGGCACGGGACAGCGGCTCCGACGCCGTCAAAACCCGCCAAAGTCGGCTCCAAGGAGGCTACGCAGGCACACGGAAAGAAGTCTGTGCCCCGAACGCAGGAATCGGAGGCGGTACAGTCGGGATCCGCGCCCAAGACGCACAAGGCCCACAAGGACGTCGGATCCGAGGGGAAAATCAGACCATCCTAGTCGGCGCCGACACAAACGGTGAGTGTGCCGTCCCCCATTGCCGACTCACTGAAGAGGATCAGGGAAAAGGCCTTTGCCCCGTCGGCTCCGATACCATCAACGCAGCCGCGAAAAGACACTCCAGAGAAGCCGTCTGGGAAACTTCTCTTTATTTTGCCGCCGAAGGAGGCGCCCAAGGCATTTTCAACCAAATCGGCACCGAAACAGGTGGTTTCTTCACCGACTGGCCCACTTCCACGTCAGGTGCTCGAATCCGAGGACGATTCGGCGCATTTCATCGACGCTGACACAGGCAAACTGACCCTCTATAAGAGGAAAATAACTTCGGAGCCGGTGGACCCCTATGTCATTCCTCTAAAGAAGAAAAGGGTGCCCCTTGACGCCTCAGGCCTCACGGAACCAATCCAGCCTCCTCCGAGGCAGAGCCCTACTCCCTCCCCAGACCACTCTGAGGGTGAGGGGTATGATGAGGACGACCAGTACAATTTCCCAATCAATGAACCTGATGTGCAACCGGATTCATTTGATGACACTGGTGACCAGGACACCCAAGGTGCGGGGCAGGACCCGCAGCCTTTTAATGCACGGGCATCCCCGACTGAGGATTCAGCAGGTTTTCATGCCCTACTCGAAAGGGCGGCAGCCAATCACGATGTGGACATGCATGCCGACCCTGTGGAGGAAGACTTCCTTTTCGACACTTTTTCGGTCTCTGAAAGGACAGTAAAGACACTGCCTATGCTTAAAGGAGTCCTCAAGCATGCTGGGGACATATTTAAGGAGCCTACGAGAGCGAGAGTGGTCAACCCTCGCATTGAAAAAAAGTACAGACCTGCACCTGCGGACCCCGCATACATTCGGGGACAATTGCCATTGGACTCTCTTGTGGTCGCCAATGCCAGGAAACGTGCCAACTCCCAGACTACGGGTGAAGCTCCTCCCCCGGATAAGGAATCCAAAGTGCTAGAGGCAGGGGGCAAAAGAGTAGCTGCACAGGCGTCAAACTTCTGGCGCATTGCCAATACACAGGCGCTCTTGGCGCGTTATGATAGGGCACACTATGACACCCTAGAACAGATCGTACAACACCTGCCTCCACAGTTCCAAGAGGGCACAAAAATGCTTATCGAGGAAGGGAAGCTAATCTCAAACGCAGCCATCAAGTGTGCACTTGATGCTGCGGACACAGCTGCTAGGGCTATCAACACTAGCGTTATGCTGAGACGACAAGCGTGGCTCCGCATCTCAGGGTTTAAACCGGATATTCAGACGACAATTCTTAATCAGCCAGTCAATCCTGATAGTCTGTTTGGTCCGGATGTTGACACCACCCTAGAGAAAATAAAGAAAGACACAGACACTGCTAAGTCTATGGGGGCCCTACAGTCACAGCAGTTTCGTGGCGGCAATTTTCGTCGCTCAGGTGCACGTGGAGTCACCAGAGGACACTTGGGTCAACAATCCCAGTTCACAAAAGGTGGGACACAATCCTCGTTCACTAAACAGAACAAGGGAGGTTACAGGAATAACCGCAACAGAGGTCGCGGCAGAGGAAACAACAGCTCCCGCACCTCTACTCCCAACAAACAGTGACTCTCTGTCACTGCCCCCCGACCACCTAACACCTGTCGGGGGGAGACTGCAGCGGTTCCTGCCCGTCTGGAGAAACATCACCACAGACAGGTGGGTGCGACAACTAATCCAGTATGGTTATTGCCTAGAGTTAAAGTCCACTCCACCCAACATCCCGCCAAGGCAACGGCCTATGTCCGCAGAGCACTTGCTCTTATTGCAGCAGGAGGTAGTGGTGATGCTGCAAAAGGGAGCAATCGAGCTCGTGCCGGTGGGGGAGGAAGGCACAGGGGTATATTCCCTGTACTTCCTTATTCCAAAGAAGGACGGTTCTCTCAGGCCCATTCTCGATCTACGTCCCCTCAACCTGTACATACTATCGGAACATTTCCACATGCTTACACTGCAACAGATTCTTCCCTTGCTAAACCAAGGAGACTTCTTAGCAACCTTAGACCTCAAGGATGCTTATTTCCACATTCCACTACACCCGTCACACAGGAAATACCTCAGGTTCACTATTCAAGGCAGGCACTACCAGTTCAAAGTCCTACCCTTCGGAGTGACAACAGCCCCGAGGGTGTTCACAAAGTGTCTGGCGACAGTAGCGGCGCACCTCAGGAGGCAGAACATCCATGTCTACCCCTACCTAGACGACTGGCTCGTGCAAGCCAAGTCAGAGCACCAGTGCGCCGCAGACATGTCGACTACAATTCACCTTCTTCACGATCTGGGTTTCTCCCTGAACTACCCAAAGTCGCATCTTCAGCCGGCGCATGTCCGGCAGTTTCTAGGCGCGACGATCAATACCCTGACGGCCATGGCTCAGCCAAACCAGGTCAGGATAGACAGCATGCAGGCTCTGATCCAAAAGTTCAGGCCGCAACACTCGCTTCCAGCGAGAGTGTTCATGCAGTTGATAGGCATGATGGCCTCCTGCATCTTCATAGTCCCTCACGCACGGCTACACATGCGCCCGCTCCAGGAGTGCTTAGCGAATCAGTGGACACAGGCTCGTGGGCAATTGACAGACCTAGTGTTGGTTACCAGTCGGGCATACGACTCTCTGCATTGGTGGACTCCACACAACCTTTGCAAGGGCCGACTGTTCCAAGAGCCTGTGCCGCAGATTATCCTGACAACGGACGCGTCTCTCCAGGGTTGGGGAGCTCATGTGCTCACTTACACAGTGCAGGGACTATGGACGACGCAGCAACAAAAGATGCACATCAACTATCTAGAACTGATGGCAATCTTCATGGCGCTCAAGTCCTTCGTTGTACATCTGTGCAACAAAGTCGTGCTAGTCCGGACGGACAACATGACCGCGATGTACTACATTCAAAAGCAGGGAGGCACCCACTCGCCACAGCTGTCTCATCTGGCTCAGAGCATGTGGAAGTGGGCCATTCAGAGGAACATTTTCCTCATGGCAGAACACCTCCCAGGAAAGGACAATCAGATGGCGGATCTGCTCAGCAGATACAGCCATCAAATGCACGAGTGGGAGATACACCCGTCTGTTCTCCACCCGTACTTCCAGCAGTGGGGTCATCCGGAGATAGACCTGTTTGCCACAGCAGAGAACGCAAAATGCCAACTCTTTGCCGCCAGGTTCCCTCACCCACTGTCGCAGGGGAATGCGATATGGATGAACTGGTCAGGCAAATTTGCGTACGCTTTTCCGCCAGCCCCTCTAATACCGCTGGTCGCAAGAAAGCTAAGGCAGCACGAGATGACTCTCATCCTGGTTGCTCCAACGTGGGCACGCCAAGCTTGGTACACCACGTTCCTCGAACTCTCAGTGGTGCCGCATCAAAGGCTGCGCCTCACGCCCAGTCTTTTGACGCAGAACCATGGAGACATTCAGCATCCAGATCCACAACAGCTCAACCTGGCGATCTGGCTCCTGAAGTCCTAGAGTTTGGATACCTTAACCTACCTCCGGAGTGCATGCACATCATCAAGGAGGCGAGGAAACCAACTACTAGAGCATGCTATGCTGCAAAGTGGAAGCGTTTTGTCATTTACTGTACGGCCAATGACATCGACCCGCTAGATGCATCTATCCCCAACATCATCTGCTATCTGTTGCATCTTTACAAGTGCAATCTAGCGTACACTTCCATTCGGATACATCTATCCGCCATAGCGGCTTATCTCCAGAACAGGCAGCACCTCTCTGTCTTCAGGGTGCCTGCCATTAAAGCCTTCCTTGAAGGTCTGAAACGAGTCATTCCCCCAAGGACACCGCCAGCTCCGGTGTGGAACCTCAATGTCGTTCTCACCAGACTGATGGGACCGCCATTTGAGCCCCTGCACTCGTGTGAACTCCAGTTCCTTACGTGGAAAGTAGCTTTCCTTGTGGCTATTACGTCTCTGAGGCGTGTCAGTGAGCTGCAGGCGCTCACAATCCAAGAGCCATTCATTCAAATCCATTCAAATAGGGTAGTGCTACGCACTAACCCCAAATTCCTTCCGAAGGTGGTGTCACAGTTTCATCTAAACCAGACTATTGACTTACCAGCATTCTTTCAAAACCCGCAAACGGTGGCGGAAAGAATGCTCCATACCTTAGATGTACGGAGGGCGTTGATGTACTACATAGACAGAACACAACCCTTTAGAAAGACAAAACTCTTTGTTGCCTTCGCACCCCAACACAAAGGCAACCCAATTTCCAAAGCAGGGATAGCCAGGTGGATTGTTAAGTGCATCCAGATATGTTATCAAAAAGCCAAGCGCACTTTAACAATACCCCCCAGAGCGCACTCCACACGCAAGCTGGGGGCATCCATGGCTTTCCTAGGGAACATTCCTTTAGAGGATATTTGCAGAGCAGCCACGTGGGTCACACCACATACCTTCACAAAACACTACTGTGTTGATGTGCATTCCAAGCAGCAAGCAGCTGTAGGACAGGCTGTTCTCAAGACACTTTTTCAGGTTTCTGCAGCTGGCACGGGCAACCGCCGCTGATGGAGGGACTGCTATGTATTCTATGCTAAGATATGAATTTAGCAGCCCACATGCCTCGAACTGAATATGCTACTTACCAGTATGCATCTGTTCTTGGCATGTAGGGCTGCTAACATTCATATCGCCCGCCCTCCTCCCCGGTGCCTGTCGCAGCTGCAGATATACTATTGTATTTATTCATTAGCATGGACATCTTTTACACTTTTCACTCCATCTTCTGCCACAATGGCGAAAAACAATCTGGGGATGGAGCCGATGCCCATGCGCACTGTAGTCCAGGGGAGGAGCCACCTATCTCAGGATACTTCGAAGACTCTTCCAGGACAACAATGTGCAATCATCCGAGCCCAACACTAGGCGGCGATCTAATGCTAAGATATGAATGTTAGCAGCCCTACATGCCAAGAACAGATGCATACTGGTAAGTAGCATATTCATTACTGGTTGTGTGCTAAAGTGATTATACTCTATGTTCTAAGTGCTAATTCTAACAGTATTTCTAGTTCTAAAAGTGCTGATTCCTGACAGTGGTCCAGGTGGCCCTGTCTTGTACATGTCCCCTGTAAATTCTGCCCGTGCCTGTTGGCACATTGTAAAGTGTGTGTTTTTATCTAATGTATTTTGGTGTAATACAAAGGCTATTTTTATATATAACCTTGTGTGGAGTTTCCTTTGTGGTGGGCCTTGGGTGTTGTTGCTGGGGGTGCGTGCGCAAACACTTAACTCACATTGCCTCCGAGTTTAGCCTTACTGCTCGTGCTACGTTACCAAGGGGGTGAGCAGGGGTTATCTTGGTGTGTAACTCCCTTGCCCTGACGTGGAAGTGGTGGTCTCTGACTAACTTTGGTGCAAGCCCTGGCCAGCCAGGAATCCCATTTCTAACAGCCCCCCACTCTCCTGGGCCTGCAACAATGCACATCCGGGGCGAGGTGATATGTCTCCTCCCCCAGGATGGACAGGGGGAAGCTTCAAAGGCATAACGCCTCTGAGAGCTTCTCCAGACCATTTGCTGTCCCCAGCAACTGGCCCCCACCCGTTCTACCCCCACTCTGGCGGGAAGACTGGCGGGAAAAACTACGTCAGGAGGGAGGGTGTGCCAACCTTTCCCAACTCCACCCCTCAGGTGGCGGAGGCGAGGTGAAGCACAACCCGGGGCTCCGGCCATCTTGTAGATGGGGAGCCCTGCTAATCCCAGCTAGGCTCCTGCCCCCCTCCCATGGGAGAGGAGCAGGCTAAGGGGTGTCCTCACCACAGGACAGGGACCCATTGGTCCCTGCCCATGCTCTACCTGTAACGCCCCTAAATTTAGTATTTAGGGGCTCCCTGAACCTTCCTTCCTCAGATCCCGATATCAAATGAAGAAAGAAGATCAAGAAGAAGAAAACCCGCCGCGCAGCTGCTAACAACAGGACAACAACAACTGACTTGGCCCCAGCCCTACCGGCCTGTTGATCCTGGAACCTGCTCCTGCCTAATCCAGGCGACCTCCGCGGACAGCAACCTTGGGACACCCAGGGGACCTGCCTGCCTTGACCCTCTCGAAGATTGGGACTTCCATCATCAGAGGCTCTGCTGCAACAATCCACCTGGTGCCCACCAGGAAGCTCCGGACCAGCCCACTCTGCACCAGCCGAGCCCGGGCCGGGCCACCCCGAACCAAGACCACGAGGACGTCCCCCCGGCGACTGGAACCCTCCTCGATGAACCAGCCGACGCCTGCAGACTCGGAACCAGGGGCCACCCCAACCAGCCGAGGGTAAGCTTTTCTGACCCCCAAAGACACCCCTGCATCCGGCGCCCCGCGCCCCCCTGTGCCTCCCTTTTGGGTACCTACCTGTGCTCCAAGATCCCAACTTACCTCTCGAAATGCTGGTCGCCCCTGGAGAGTCACCGTCCCAGAGCCTGCAGCCTTTGTTCCTTTTTCAAGATCCTCATTGGATAACATTGAGCGCCCGACGGCTCAAAAGCACCCTGCACCCAGCCGCCCGAGTGCCGCTGGCTGTGACCTCTCTGTCCTATCTTACTTCCCCCCCTTGCCCTGAGCTAGTGACCAGGAGCCCAGCTCCCAGAGCCGCAGGCCAGCCGGTGGCATGCTAGCCAGCCGCCACCAACCGAAGGCCCCCCTTTCCTTCATTGGATAACATTGGGCCTACCTACCTCTGCACCCGGCTGCCCCTGCGCCGCTAGGACTGAACTAACTGCACTCACCTGACCCTGGTGGACCCCTGAGTCTACGCCCAGAACCCTAACTTCACCAACCAAGTACTCACCTGGAAACCGGTAATTCACTTACCTGCCATTGGATAACATTGACCCATTTTTACTCGAATATTTTCGAATTGTGGAGTTTTGAAAACTGAAAATATTCCTATAAAATCAGCCAAAGTCCGAATTCGAAAACTCCTGTGATCAGGAGAGAAGCCAGTACTGTACCTTTCAGCCCAGTACTGAACCGCAAAAGTAATCCCTAGCGGGTTTACTAGTAACCTGTATTTTCTCCATAGGAACCCATTGTCTGCTTTTCTATGAAATTTCTACTTTTGAAAACTGTAAATATTCTTTAAAAATCGTACAAAATACTGAAACGCAATTACCTACCTGTTTTGAGTTAAGCCCACAGTGCTGGACCTAGGAGACTAGTGCTGGGTTACGAAAGTAATGCGATCGTACTTTACCTGTAACCTGAATTTCCTCCCATTGAATAACATTGTCAGAATCACCTTGAAAAGTTTCAAAGTGTGAGCTTTTAAAACAGCTTTATATTCAAGAAAATTCCGCACTGTAACTAAAACGTTTTTGCTAATCTGGTTTCAGCTTAGTCCCCAGGACTGAATCTAAGATCTAGTCCTGGGACTACTAAAGTAATCCATAAAGTAATTAACTGTACTTACCTATGAAAAACCCATTGAGCTCAATGCTAGAGTGTGTTTCAGAACTGTATTGCTTATTAGCTATCCTGTAATTATTGTGTGTACAAACTTATTGCTCCTCTGCAAAGTATTTACATGAGAGTACTCGTACCTTGAAAAGTATATTTTTATAACTGTTGGTTCTAAAAATAAAACAACTATATCTGAGGATATAACAACAATTGGCCTGGAGTTCAGTTCTTGAGTGTGTGAAACCTTTTGCTGACTGAGTGTGTACAACGAATGCTTTACACTGTCCTCTGCTACTGCCTTACTGCTCGACCAAGCTACCACTTTGGTGAGTAAGGTCAGTTCTGACTTTAACCTCTGTTATACATTTGGGTTTTGTGGACTCTATACATACACTATACACTACCTTATTGTCCAGTATATATAGAGCCACTTTCTCACACATATTCCATATATGACCGACCTGTGTAAATGACGAATGTACATGTAACACAACAAAGATACTGCCGGAGGCCTTTGAACGCTTCACTATCGAAAGGCGAAGGGTAAATTTTATATGGTTATAACGATACATGGCTGATTATGTTGGATGTGCTTATTGAAAAAATGCAATGTATGAATAAATATGAAGATTAAAAATCAATAAAATATCTTTTTTTTTAAATGTTGGGTTCCTAGGACAAGGCCCTGTTGGTGAGAGGGAGGGGGACACTAATTACATGCTCCATTATTCCATTTAAAACAGCTAGACTAATGCTTCCAGCTCAGCTCTGTGATCAAAACCGAGATGATCAATTTTTCTGATGTACTCTGCAGTGTCACATATAAGACAGTTATACGTTTTACTAATTTATTCTTCCATGCTGTGTGTTTGTTCTGTGGGCTAATAAATAATAGAATAAATAATTAAGTAATACATTTTTCATTGAAGCAGTGTGTAACGCAGACAGGGTTGGTTATTGACGACTGTTATAGCAAGGAAACATAATTTCAGGACTTCAAATTCAACATTTCTGAAAAGGAAAGTGGTAAGACTAGTGAAAACAGAGGTGAATAAGGGCACAGTACAGTACTAATGGCTCTTCCCAGGAAGATAATCGTCTCACATGGAAAGGCAGGCAAACCAGAATAGCTATAACACTGCATTGACATGTTGGGTGGAGAATAGATACTTTGAGGAACCAGAACATATGCATCAAAGACACTGAAATATCAAATCACAAGCCTGAAATAATGACTACTCTGTAGTGGGCAGGGGGCAGTGTAAGACATAATCCAGAAATGACACTAACTGGCTTGGGGCAAGTGCTGCTTTAATTGTAGATGGAGAGCCCACAACAATGGAACCACCTAGACAGGTCAGAGGACTGCTGGGCAAGGCCTCAGCCAGCAGCCCTCTGAAACCGCTCAGTGTTTCAATGAGGAAGAGGTGTGGCGCCAGGGCGACTGACGCAGGACGCTGGGGATCACGGTTCGATCCCCGGCACCGGCGGCAGGGGTCTGCCCAGCACCATGTGACTCTGGGCAATAGCTTGCTTAATCTGCCCTACGGCCCCCAGTGCCGGGAAACCTACAGGTAGCTGTGCGCTTTACAAACACAGGATTATTATTATTATTATTAAGTCAAAATAACTTTATTTGGTTCCAGAGACCATAAAAGTTTCAAGACCAGCATTACAGATTAAAATTTCCATGACCTAGTTACCACAGCAGCAAAGGTAAAACTATTTAAAGAGAAATTTATGAAGATCAGTCCTTTAAAAAAGAATATTGTCCACAATACAGAGTACATTAATACTGCAAAATTATGTCAACTGTTCATGACATCATGATTCGTATTGTTTTATAAAGGCCATTGCAACCTTAATGTAATTAGAGACCGTGATACATAGAGCCACAGAATGCAGATAACTAAAGCCCTCCGTATATGCGCAAGGCCTAATTTCTTTTAGTAACAGGACATACAATTTCCCCCTCAGCTCTTTATAAAGGGGACAGAATAACAAAGTGCAGAGTGCTCTGTGCTGCCAGATTAGTGCATGGGCAGGGCTTACGTTTGACAACCCGTCCTGATTGTCTCGGAAAAGCCCTTAAAAAGTGCAAAGGTCATAAGCGAAGTCTAGTTAGATAAAATCGTGTCTGTACATTTGTTTTGAATGTTTGATAAAATTGCTGTTGGATGGGGCACACACGTGAGAAACCTTTCACCTCATGATGTGAGCAGCGCATCTTTACCCCAGATTAATGCGCCTCTTTTATGATGACTTTCGCATTTGTATCAATACAGGTAGGTTTGTCAAAGTAATGCCCCCCCAGGCCTATCTCGTACAATTTATCTCTTACAAATCAGAGCCAAGGGATTGACAGTGCTCTATCTAGGTTAAGACAATCTTTGATAACCTCCCTTGAAAACAGTAACTCCTCGGACAGCCAGACGTTTGCCCAAAGAATCAAAGGGGCAATGTCTATACGATCCTCTAAAAATTCCAGCCCCAGCTCACGATGACAAGAGTGTTGGGGCACTGTTTGGGGTCATTAGTAGCCTTTTTATAAATTTGTTTTTAAAAGCCTGTAAGTGGCGGCTTTTATGATAACCCTAGACTCTAGCCCCATAGGATACAGCAGGCAAGCATTTGACTTTGTAAAGCGTAACCATCTCTTTCACTGGCGTATGGCCTAGTTTACAGGCAAAGCAGAAGAGCCCCTCCACAACCCAGTGTTACATATAATACATAGGTGGTACTTACAATTATACCAACATAAACCTACAACTCCATAAAATAAACTCACCCCACCACTACATCAACCCTCTTCCATACACAAAGGAAGAAAAAAAGGTTACTCAAAAATCCCCTTTTAAACAAATAAAGAACTAAAACAATAGTAACTTAAAACACAAAGCATCCTGAAAGACAAAAGTTAGCCTAACTGATGAGCAATACTAGAGTCACAGAAAAAATGCAGTACCTATAGCGTAAAGTAGCACAATTGAAAATCATGTAACCTTACGGGTAACTTTACAGCTCAAGAACTGCTAGTTCTTCCACAGTCCTCCTTATTTCCCACAAAGGTTCTGTTAGGAACTTGGCCTTTTGCTAAAGCAGGGTCACATTTCAAAGGTCTAGGAAGGTCATTCCCCCTTAGAGCCATGTCCTTGACCGGGCCACACAAGTTTCTGTCCAAAATAGTGTCAGTCACCATTACTTTGGCATGTGCGTTGGTGTATCTCGGTTTGAGCACCAGATATAGGTACCACACTATCTCTGTTCCACCACCCTCTGCCCTGTAAAAGCAGTGCACTTTTATTGGTTCTGACTACTTTGGCAGGTGGAATACATTTTGACTACCGTTTCATCACCTTTGTTGTTTTTTCTCATTAAAACCTAATTGTTAAAATTGATTTCAACCTTTTGTGTCCATTTCTTACAATAGTACAACTCTTTGCTTTATCAAACCCCTAGCTCCCAGGGAATAAACCTTTTGACTTCCCCAATTGGTCTGGACATTATTTCCAGAAGCAATTTGTAACCACCCTGATATGAGTTTAGTTCTAGGTTCTTTGCCCCTCCCAACTTTTGAAGTGTGGCATTTTACTAGTGCAGTGCGGTGTTGTTAAGTATGCCCGAATCTTGTCCTCCAGAAAGTTTCCTTATGCAAGTGAGAAGAAATGGCTGTTAACAAGGACGGAGTATACAATGCAACTTGAAAGTGTGTAATGTCCAAATCCGTAATTAAATTATTAATTTCCCTTTACACAAAATGCATGCCATTGTCACAAGATATTGCGGACACCCTTCACCCTCAAACATTTTATGGCTCACTTGTGAAAGTCTACAACAGAATATTAGATCAACTTCGTGAGGTAGTCTATTAAAACAACAAGGAACCTCATGCCATTGGGTAATAAGTTGAAGGGTCCTGAGAAATCCATTGCAAGTTTGACCCAGGGACCTGCGGGAAGTGGCAACGGAAACAATGATTTGTTAGAGATTTTTCAATGTTCATGAGAAACAATGCATTTTGGACATTTATCGATTAGTGTTGAAACAGATTGATCAAGACCTGGCTACCAAAAATACGTTTTTCACATTTTACATGTCGCTGAAATTCCTAGATGCCAACATCATTTAACAAGGCTATGCGTTCTCGTAGACCAGGAACCACTAGATCACCTCGTAAGCAAATGTGATTTTCACAAGATAATTTGGATGCAATTTGCCCAAATCTGTGTAATTCCGCAGATGGCAACTTTCCTGACGGCCAACTAACTCGCATGAAATGAAAAACGTTCTGTAGAACATCATCATCTGCAGTGGCAGAAACCCATTAGCGCTCTGAAATAATTCCGTTGCACATGGCAGCAGCGTCCAACACAGCTACATCACATTCCTCATAAGTCAGAAAATGGTCATCATGAGTGGGAAGCGGTAGGTGTAACAAACAGTCCGCCCACACTTTTTTGTCCCCTTGTACATATTTGACATTTACATTATATTCTTGGACTTTTGACAGTAACCTCACTAGGCTTGCTGAAGTCTTACCTAACCCTTTGCCACTTAACAGGTACACCAGGGATTTATGGTTGGTGTACGGATCAAAAGATGCACCCCAAATATAAGTCTTAATTTGTCCACTGCCCAAACATAGGCAACTGTCTCCCTTTCATTTGTACTTTGATTTGCCTCCACCTCAGACCGTGTGGGAGGTGAAAGCTCCTGTGATTTCCTTTTCATTGATCCACTACCCAAATACCGCTCCAGTTCCATTTAGATTGAGTGCCTTTTTGGAGTACAGGTCATACTTTGGGTTTGTCCGTCACAGCATTCTTCATAAGCTTTATAACATGCTCAAAACCATTCACTGTACAAACAGCATTGTTAAAGACACTTGGAAATGTGTTCACAAAAAACTATATCGCATTATTCTGATGTCCATAGACACAATTGGAACTTTCCCCGAGACAGTAGGTACTTCATGCCCAGGACGTAAATAAATGCAGTCTTGCCAAATCCATCGAACCAATAATGTGCTGTCCTTTCACAGTCGCATAGAGCTGGGTGCAAACTTCTCTACCTAAACATTGAACTGAGCATAAAAAATAGCCGAACAAATCCACATCCTGTTCTCCAAATGCCTTGGGATTGATATTTGGTGGAAATTGTTTCGTGAGGCCAAAGACTCCCAAGTGTGTGGCGCTCAAAAGTGCACCTTCATGCTGAGACATTTGACCACAAGATTACCGTCCCTGGAGATCCTGAAAGGTAGTCTCCACAGGACAGCTCTAATCTTCTGACAGACTCCTGTCTTGCTTGCTAGTGAAGCCTCCCTTTTGAGCTAAATTCAGGGTGAACTGGTATCTTTTTTTGGGGGATGGAGGATAATTGGAGCTTTGACAGCTGTGGACCTGACTGCGACTGTTTGATGCCTCTAGCACGGCTCTTCTGCAAGTCTGCCAAGGCGAAAAGGGGCAAGAGGGGTTCGGGAGGAACTGCAAGGAAAGGACCAAGCAGCTGCAGCGGCGGTGCACCTGCAGGCATACCTTCATGATTGCAATGTATAAGCCCCTGTAGTATCTACATGTACGCTGCTTGCCCGTGGTGTCTCTCACGGCACGCTCGTTCTCTTTTCCGTGAGCACTGCCTCGAGATACACCATCATAACATATTTACATTCTTTATTGTGGTGCACTCCAGGCTGGCCGGTTGCTGCTCGTCCTAGACGAAGTTCTGTATTGAACGTAAATTAGCGCTTTTGTATGGCACTTTAGGATTAGCTGCTCAACACATTTTTGACAATCTACCCCCTGTGGTCAATATGGGGATAACCCTTTGGCTGTATATTTGAATACTGTAGAAAGGTTACTTAAACAATTCACTGAGGAGCCAAGCATCATTTTAGAAAGGCACCGCTTTGTCAAATGCAAGCAACTTCCAGATGAAGGAATTGAGGAATACGTATCGTCTCTCAGAAATTTAGCAGCCACATGTGATGTGATGTATTCCTATAGGTACTGTATCGATTCCCCTATTCCTGACCCTGGTTTGGTTAATAATTACCTAGCAGCCATCCAACGGTGCAAAAACCGTTATCTGATTAAGCCACACCACGGCACAGAAGCGCGTTATCTGATTAGGTCATAACGCATGCCATCTAATTAGACAAGCGATATTCCTCCAGCCCCTGATAAGGCATACGGAGTTCTCAAAACAAATTAAACCTACAGTGACCTGGGAAATTCCCATAGCCATTGTTTTGATTTCACCGAGAACTTCAGCAAAAGAATGTGCGAACGAGCCCGTTCATATGACATCCTTATTGACGTATATATGTCCATCCTTACGTCAATCTCGGCACCTTTCAGGTATAAATATTACCGACATTGCCTTAAGCAAACACATGCGGTGGTGACGAGATTGGAGCAGCGAGACGTGCTGAGGAGCCCAGCAGAGAGCGAAGCCCACAGGCGCTGCCCCGCCTTCCTGACGCGCTGAGAACGAGACGCTGTCTTTCTCCTGCTGAGAAATCCAGCTCCGGCGCTTCCAAGCAGCCCTCGCAGGCAGCTGGAATATCAAGACCTGGGATAAGAGATACCAGCCCTCCATCATTCTAGATCTCCGGTACAGAACTGAATAACCCCTCGCAGAGAATTCTCTAGTCAGTCCCTTGGCAAAACAAACTTAACTTAAACTGCTACTTATCTACTCCCGCCCACGTATTAGGCTTAGGTCAGGTACACTGGGGTAGGCGTGGTTAGAAGCACCAGTTGAGTATGATTAGTCAAATGTATATATGTATGTATCTATTTTATCCATTTTAAAGTATCATATGGCTCAGAAACCATATCAATGCTTTTACAGTATTATTTTATAATTCTGTCTCTACTGTATGCACTTTACTTAACTACAAGTATTGCAATAATAGCGATTCATTTCTCTTGTATGAGAAAGGAGACTGATCAATAAATGACATCTTTTTATTGAACACGCCCGTCTCTTCCTTTTCTCTACAATCTGGTGAAACTAAGAATGCACTGAACTGACTGAGTAAAATAAGTTGTCTTTTGTTTTCACACGACTCTAGAGATACACTCTTGATTAGGGGAGAGCAAAGTTGTCATGTTCTATGGTTGTCAGAAACTAAATCCCTTCTTGTCTATCCAGGGAGGTTAAAATCCTCCCTGCCTATTCGAGAACGTTTCTAGTGAACTCTGAGCTAGCTGGCAAACACAAAACTTTAAGTCTAATATCGTCGGTAGAAGACCTAGTTAACCTCTGCCCTAGGTCTATACTATTGAAGATATTATTCCAATGCGCAGAGCCTATTGGGATAATAGGAACTACACTACAGTGATTTTGGGTCAAATGTTGATACACATATTCATGATCAGTTCATCTTCAGCTGTGCATCCCGGAAGTATCAAGAACACCTCCTCAGTTGCTGCAACCCTACTCTGTATGAAGTTTTAGACCTGGCTAAAAGCATTGAAAGGTCACTAATTTCTTAAAAACATTGAGTCATTTGCCAACTGTCAGTTCAATTTCAGGTGCATCGTCTAACGTTAAACCTGCTACTTAGTGCACATTCTTTAACAGGGGTAGGCCAAATAGGTACAAAGATTTCATGCTTACTCTCCTTTATTTTGTTTCATTGCTTCTTAATTTTGTTTGAAGCGGAAGGTGATGTGGTATCGACATGTACTGCGCACACACGTGGTGTCTCGCGACACGCTCGTTCTCTTTCCCATGAGCTCTCCCTCAAGACACACCACCATAATGTGTTTACAGTCTTTATTGTTTTGTTTTAAACTTGCATGTATTTTGCGCCCGTGGCAGCAGTAGCTGGTTAGCGGGATTTCAGTTGCGGGGCCAGTTAGTCAGGGGTGAAGCTCTGCATTGAATAAATCTTACTATTTACTTTGAGCCTCTGCATCTTATTGCGGCCTCCAAGAGGCTTGAATGCTTGTAGGATTTGTAAGAGACTTACACTTGCATCCTCTCTCACCGGGAGATTTCCGACCTTCAAAATTCCTACCCCACATACTCATCAACCATTAACATGCCTCCCCCTTCTCAAGCATCCCCGTCATAATGGGGACTAGTCGTATTCTCCTCTCACCTATCTCACCTAGACCCCCTCCTCATCCCACCTCCATCCATGCCCTCCCATCTCCCAAACCCCTCACCTGCATGCTTGTTAACTGCCGCTCCGCTGCCCGACATGCTATAGAAATCTCTGAAACCATCTTTAGCTAATCCATTGACATCGCGTTCCTTACAGAATCCTGGCTTAATGACCACTCTACAAGCATTCTAGACCTACTCTCACCCCGGGCTACTCCATCATTAGGAAAGATAGACCCATCCGAAAAGGCGGTGGCATAGCTATCATCTTCAAAGACGAACTACATCTCTCCCTTATCAATCACGCCGAATATGCCTCCTTTGAATACCTTGTAGCCGAACTTAAAATACAGGGTACCCCCCCCCCCCATCCGCCTTCACAATATGTATAATCCGCCTGGAAATCACTACCCATTCATTGACGAGCTATCTAACCTTCTTACCCAATCCTCAATCTCCAAATCTAAAAACATCTTCCTGGGAGACTTTAACCTCCATTGGAATGATACCAAAGATCCCTCAGTCTCCCTCCTCTCTGACCTTCTCAAAATTAATGACCTCAAACAAATCTGTCAGTCACCAACCCATTCCAAAGGAGCCACCCTTTACGCTATCATTACCAGCAAGGATCTAGTCCTCCTATCTAACATCATTCCCATTGACTGGTCCGACCATCACCTCATCCTATTCTCCATAACTACCTCCGCCTCCCCCCCCCTCCTACCAAAACTATTAAACCCATGAAACTGATCAGAAATCTCAGTCATATCCCTCCCGACTTACTTGAATCCAAACTTCATGCCCAACTTCTCGCTATCCCTCCCTCCCTTAACACGAATGAACTTACCGAACAATATAACAAAGCTGTCACTGCTACCCTTGACCTTCTAGCCCCTCTCAAACTCAAAAAACAAAGAAATATCCCCTGCAATTCATGGTTTAACACAGATCTTAATAATGAAAGACGCAGACTCAGACTGACTGAAAGATTATGGAGACAGCACCCCTCTCCTTCTAACCTGGCCCGCCTCAGACTTGCTAGATCGTCCTACAAAAAACACATCTTTAGACAAAAAACTTCCTTCTTCAGGTCACAACTAGATCGAGCTCAGAATAGGCCAAGAGAACTATTCAACATTGTGCGCAATCAAACCGCTTCCGCTCCCCCTGTCCCTCTGGCCTCGACGACTAGATATGAAGAAATAGCTCTCTTTTTTTCAGACAAAATTAAACTAATTGAGCAATCCTTCCTCTCTACTGCGAACCCTACCACCAATCTGAACATCTCTTAATATCCCACCCTCCATCAATACTCCCCCCACACCCACTACTGCCCATCATAACTCTGATCTTCCTCACCCCCCCTTGCCCTCCAATTTCCTGGACTCCAATCATCCTAATTCTCATCCTAAAAACAATGCTGCATGGCTTAACTTCCAGTCAGTCACTGAAAGAGACGTCTTCAACATCATTACCAAACTCAAGCCTTCCTCCCACACCAAAGACCCTCTCCCCTCCAAACTTGTCCAAAACCTCAAACACATCATCACCCCTTCCTGGACCTCTATTATCAACAGCTCCCTTGCCACCGGCTACGTCCCCACTTCATTGCTACTAGGCCAAATCACCCCCATTATCAAAAATCCTCTGGCAGACCCAAACGACCTCAATAACCTTCGTCTCATCTCCAACCTTCCCCTTCTTTTTAAAGCCCTGGAAAAATGTGTCCTTCTCCAACTAGATAGACACATTGAACACTTTAACTTACTAGACCCATTCTAATCTGGCTTTAGGAAAGGATGCAGCACTGAAACCGCCATGCTAAACATTGTTGACGACATCCACCACTCACTCGACAATGGTGAATCTAGCCTTCTGATCCTCCTTGATCTCTCTGCAGCGTTTGATACTGTTAACCACTCTGCTCTACTCTAATGTTCTTAGAGATCGATTCGGCCTGAATGGTACGACACACAAATGGTTCGTCTCATACCTACAACAACGTTCTCAACAAATCAAAATCCAAAATTGCCTATCTAACCCTACCTCCATCTCCTTAGGAGTTCCGCAAGGATCCATCCTCTCTCCCTCTCTCTTTAACCTTTTCATGGAACCCCTCACACTCATTCTTAAACAAGCCGGGATCAACTACCATCTCTACGCCGACGACACCCAACTCTATTATAAGATTAAAACTCATGCTGACATCCTTCACCTCAACAACACTCATCAACATTCAAGCCTGGTTCCACACTAACCACCTCAAACTCAACCCTAAAAAAACTGAAATTATTCTTTTTCCCCCTAAAAATAACCAGCTCCCATTCAGAATTGGATCTCTGACCTTAATGCCCTCAACTGCTCCTTATCTTTGTCTTCCTCAGTCAAATCACTAGGGATCTCCCTTGACAACCTCCTAACCCTCAAGGTACACATCAACAATTCTGCCAAAGGAGCCCTCGTCACTCTCCGCCACCTTAAGAAAATCAAGCCCTTCATCCCTATCGATGATTTCAAACTAGCAGTCCAATCCCTTGTTATTTCTCGCATCGACTATGGTAATGCCATTCTCACCGGAATTCCCAAGATCCACCTAGCACCTCTTAAATCTGTGCTCTACCTTGCAGCTAGGCTTACCTCAGACTGCAAGCGATTCGACCACATCTCCCCTGCCCTTAAAACCCTTAAATGGCTCCCCATTGAAGGTAGGTCCACTTACAAAACAGCCTGCATTACTCACAAAATTCTCCATCAGAACACACCGATCTACCTCGCTAACAAACTCATTAAAGCCGGTTGCTCCCGTTCCTTGAGAAGTACTAACACCCTCCTTCTTATCCCCCCCCCTTCTAAAAAAGAAAACCACCCAGTCACGATCCTTTTCCGGCAACGCACCTTGCATTTGGAATGCCCTTCCAACTGACCTTCGCTTCAACCCTTCCTACGCTAGCTTCAAAAAAGAACTCAAACTACATCTCCTCAATAAGTACTGGGGACCCTAATCCCTATCCGTTCTCTCCCACCGGCCACATCTGTCCGACCCTAGATGCACCCGCCCTCCCTTTTTCAGCCTTACTCGCCCTTCCTCCTCGTCACCTCCCCTTCCCTGTTTACCACCTTCACTCCTCCTTGCACCCCCCTTCCCTTGTCCACCCTCAGCCCTCATCCCCTCCACCCCCCACCCCCCCACTTCTTCCACTCCCGCTCTCTTACTTACCAACCTAACGGACCACTAACCTCCCTATTCTGACTGTGCAATTTGCCGGCTCTCTTTTCAATTTGTGCCTTATGATATTTTGGATTATCACATCTTCCACATTTTGGTGTGCTTTTTTTTTTTTAAATCTGTCAGGCCGAGACTTTTATGTTGTTTATATACATTGATGCTATGTATGTCCCCTGTCTTATTGACCTTCTTGTCTCAAAAATGTAAAGTGCTCCGATACCCCTGGGTCCAGCCAGCGCTATATAAAACCTCTAAAATAAATAAAAATAAATAAATATTCCAATCATATTATCCTAATATTATTATAGAGGTCAGACAAACCCTTGAAGTGTATGGACAGACCTCAAAGTCAGTAAGTAGAACATGTTATTGCAAGTCTGTTAATATTGACAGCTTTCCCCCCCACACATCTAAAGATAGTAGTTATCACTGCCATATTTTGCTGTGCGCTTTTCTTTCACTATAATGTACTGGTTGGAGATTGATATGTCCATCCATCCCCTTCATCAAATTTCTAGTAAAGACTCTACGATCATGAGTCTGAAGAGCAGTTTACTCTTCCAAAACGGACCTAAGCAAAACCGGAGGCATAAGTAGTTAGCTGCTCCTCTTATATAATCTCTTAATATGTTCATCCACCATCAACTTACTATATTACATCATAATGCAGCAAATGACATAGTAGATATTAACACTATTGCATCTTACGGGGACAATCTTAAAATCCCTATTCCATTACTACATACCTCCATTATAACAAAGTGTTATTGATTTACTAAGTACTGAGTTTTTAGCCCTCATCACCTCCCTGAGTAGCCCTTGAAAGGCTGTGCCGCACTATACTCCGTATTTAGTGTCAAAGGGATGTACTTGATGATCTACTTGAGGTGCAAAAAATAAAATGCCAGGACAGTCGAGCTAAACTAGCCCAGTAATCTGGTTGGCCTGTGGCCCTCAAACAATTTCCCACAATAATTAGAAGTTCGGTACCTTCTGTTTCAAATTTGTTTTAAGCCATTGGTATTTGTGTGCCTCTTTTTATATTTTGATTTGAAAGCTCAATTGCCAATTACTTTCCTAGAACTAAATGTCATAAATTTCTGGTATATGGTTATATTTGCCAAGGTTAAACTCTAATTAACATCTATTTTGTTTCATGCACTTAGTTAACAATTGATCCTTACCATATATTATTTGACCTTCGTGCCAAACCTTGCCCTTCATTCCAGATTTTGGACGGACTCCAGATGTCATTACTCTTCCTCCTATGTTTTTCTAGGGCTTAGTTTTTATTAGATCGAGCACAGACAGGGCAGCTGTCAGGTGATCTGTTGTATGTACTTTGTGGGGTCTGACCCATCCCACCGGTTTGGATTGGCTTGTGTTTGTGTCCTTCCAAAATCACAGCATGCCATTGGCTAGTGTTTGGTGTATGCCCCACCTTTTCTTGCAAGTTAACACCCCTGGAGTATTGGCTCGGGAACGAGCAGAGCCGCACACGCTGCTTGCGTGCCTGTATATTCTCGATTGTTCCTGCCTGAATGGAGTTTTGGTGAGCTGACGCACAGCCCTACACCCCCACCCCCTTCCACCCCATGGAGTATTAACACGGCAGCAAGTAGTGATGCACGTGCTGCTTGTGCCTTTATCTTGTTTGTTTACTGACAACAAGTGCCTTCTCACCAGACTTAATTGTCAGGAAAACACCCCCTGTGCCTACTCCCACCCATCACTCAAGGAGCATCGCACTGTTGGAGGGGGCTCAGGGATGCTCATTTGTGCACTTTCTGGTAATCTCTCCGCCTCAGCACATCAAATCGTTATATAGGCTGGGGAGTTGCGTGTCACAGCAGCACGTGTTCCTTGCAAAATTCCATACCAGGCTATAATTAAACAAACCTGCTCGTCTGCGTTATGTTAAAGACAAACACGTATGTAAACGTTTAACTTAAAGATCCAATTTTCTTTAGTTGCCGAATAGTGTAAACTTGTCCAAAAATAGATACAATGAATCACCTCCCACCCAATCGGACCTCACTCGGCCTTATGTCAACAACCAGGACTGCATTAATTCCCAAACTTATTAGGGTTGAGCAACCTACGCCGTCTCCGACTCAAAGTCTTAATGTTTCACTTGCTCTACTGCTCTCTTTGAATTCTCCACTCCCCTATTCACAAACCACACAGGCTAAATCATCCTTTTTCTCTGCCCACATCACTCACAGCCCTGCCTCCACAACTTCTTCAAGCACAACTCCACACTACTTCAGTGGCATGGCATCTCTCGTTCAGCTAAGAGCAACCTCACAAAACGTTCTCTTCTCTTAAATCACCAACCCACCCAAGACGCAGGCCTTGCCCCCAACACACTAGCCACTTAACCCTAGGTGGTTCTGGGTGGACTTTCACTCATTCCGGAGCCCTACACACAACCTCAGCTAACCTCCATACACTCCACACCTGGCTTGGACCCACATTCCACTGACCCTCAAGTCCACAACTCACCCAGCCCCCGGTGGTAGTGCCCCGCTACACCCTGTACCCCTTTCCTGCCCTCTCATGTCAGTTTCACTGTAATCGCATCAAGCTGGCAGCCTGGTGCAAAGGAGCCCCATCTCTGCAACCGACCTCTCTTCCCGACACAGCCACTCTCCCTTATCGATGCTGGGCATGGCATTGGTCTGTGGCCAGATAAATACACCCCTGGATTGGTGAGAGGGTTTCCGATGAAAAGCTTCACGCGCAGAATAGAGACGTCATCGCAAAAGCCTCAGCATGCGGGAGCGCATCCTCTGCCGGGGTTCCACTTTCAGAAAATGTGTTTAATGCTAAGGGGCTGGAACCCCAGAGGCTTCAATCTGATGTCAGCCGAGTGTGGGCATGAGCTGATGACAGGGATACTGGACGGATCCGGCGGTCACCATGAAATTAAACGGTACAAATGCAGTGCAATTGAAGCAGAAGCAGAAAAACTTCTGGAAAGGATACAGAGTTGACCCAGTCGCAGAAGCTGTTTTAAGAACAACAGTGGATTTTAAATGTCATAATTCTCAACAACTCCTTTACCTTTCATTGTGATTATAATGAAAGTATTTATTTTTTTACACAGCGGAATTTGGCATTTAAAAAACACAGGCTCTACAACATTTTCAAAAGCATCGTGGGAGTGCAGATTTTCTAAAATGTTCACAATTCTGCGAGCACTTCTATGTAGAATCGTGTAGACTTCTGAAAAATCCAGAATTATTTTACATTTCTAGCAGAAAATAAAATATTGTGACTTAAGGTTTGCCAATGGCTGTACGTCATGATGGGCAACTTATTTTTGGAATGAGTTTCCTTTTTTTATCAATCACCATTAATCTATAATTTTTGCCCAGCTATTTTAACTGAGGTGGACCAAGACTACAACTCCCAGAATGCAGGGTGAAAAGCGCACTATGCATTATTCGTACAAGATCGGAGATGCTGCGCAGATTGAGTGCGCAAAATTTCTCCGCTTGATGGGATTCTCTTATCTACATCTCCTGACTGGGAAGCGGAACCGTGTAGGGAAGGCATTAAAAAGACGTCAAGTCCGCTTTGCAGATTTGTCTCCTCAAATATACGTTATTCCCAGGGCTTTAAGTGAGCAGAGTCTTGCCGGTGCAGCACCGGCAGTTCTAAAAAGCAGGTGCCGAAACGGGTCCCCATTGGGCTCTCCATTTTTGCCCTCATCCTCCGGATTAAAAAAAAATAAATCTGAACTCTGCAACAGTACCACCCTTTACTGCCTTTATGGTAACTGCACAGAGACTTTGACAGAATGATTTAAACTTTATTGTTTAGTTAATTAAAACCATAACAAAATTTCCTTTGTACTTCTAAAACAATGCTTAGATCGAAAATTAGTTGAAAATAAAGAGACTCGTTATAGTTTTTACAGTCTCATCATTTCAGAACGGAAGTATTTTCTATATTGTATGTAACAAAGCCTTAGTTGACGCTTATGTATTTTATGCAACTAACGGCCATTGACAAAGCCAATAGGCCAAGCTCGTTGAAGGTGTAATGTTACATATTGTACTAGATACCTGGATACAGTGATAGAGGCTGCAAAATGCCAGTCAGGCGGCACACTATGCTAAACATAGATTTTTAGCTTACGTGTTTAAGCCACGTCCCTAACTGCATCAGCCATGCCCTTTTTGAGAGACCTTCCCAGTCTCCATACTTAAAACCTGATTATTCCAGAGAATGTATGCAATCTCCCAGACCTGCTTGTTTCTGACTGAAAATAACGCTGAGAGACCTCATTGGTCTAGAAGCATTACTGTGCCTGGGAGACACGCAGTAAATAAGAAGGAAGGGGCGGGGCATGCATGTGCTGCATTCTAAAGACGTTTGCGTGAAGCATCTCAGGGGTACTTTGTTTTCTATGGCACTGGAGGTGGTGAAATGAAAATGAGGGGCACAGTTATCAATCCATTGCTGCCACAAAGTGGCCTCTAGGCAGCAACATGAAGGTAGAGAACAGTAGACAACCAGAGAAAATGTAATGTGCTGTTATATGGAAATACCAGCAGTACTTCATTTCTTAACAGGCCGACCAAAGTCAGTAGTTTTGGCCTACAAACATAGCTTCAAACGCTGACTAGTTTGTACAAACTTTTATCTTAGAATTCCGGGACATGTAGGACTATTTTATACCTAGTTGAATAAGACTATAAGTCCCAGAATCATAAGAAAAAAACAGGCCTGAATACCTGTCTGCTCACACAATGCCACCATGTGACATATGGTATTTGCCCCTTCACACAGGTCTTTTGGTAAGGAGCCGATATTACACGGTAGCAGGGAAAACGAGCTGAAAACCACTGTAAATATTGGTTTTCCAAGGCTTTGAACTGTCGACTTCCATTAAGGGGTGTAAAAACACCCAAGGACATCGGCACCAGCCTCAGCAAGCTTTTTTACGTTGAGCTTGGGAAGCGCATGCGCTGCATGCTGTATTCGGGTAGGGACTTGAAGCTCCACCCACTCACCATCCATATTTTTCATTGGCTTGTGCCATTGTCCATTGTGAACTGTGGCTGTTCATTGGTCAATAGGCCTAGTAGTCCCTCCTTAGCCTCAGTACCGCCTTGTCTCATTTTGTAACCTCCCATGGCGACACCCTCTGTTACGCGTGTTGTTACTCGATAGGCTTTAATTACAGCCTTCAAGCCCTATTTTCTCAAATAGCTTTGTCCTGCCTGCTGTTTCAGGCAGGACATGCTCTCAGCAAATTTTTTTCTTTCTTTTTTTTTTATAGCACAGGCGCCAAACGCATTAGCAGTGCAATAAGTCTTGCATTTGTGAACGTTTAAGCTATTAGCATTGTAAATGACAATGCCTATTCTTTTTTAAAAACGCATAAATAAAAGGCTTTGCCATTTACAATGCCAATAGCTCAAACTCTCGTGAATGCGAGACCTATTGCATTGCAAATGCCTGTCTGTTCGGTCTGCGCTCTGGGAATGGTTTTATGTACTATAGCACCTTTTGTAATGAGTGTTTAAACCTGGGCACCCATCACGTGATCCAATACTGCTGTGCGCTACACCTGCTTTCTGTTTGTCTTTGTCTGCTGATATATCTCTCTCAGAAGAAAATACTGTGTTAGTCACCACAGTGGATGAAACTACGGTAATGTTCCACTTTTAATATGCATCCCCATCTATCAATCCAAAACGCAATTCCCACATAGCTCACAGCATTTAGTTTTGCAGCAGCAATGAAAACTCATGCCCTATGTGCATCTCCTTATGATTCTCTGTTGTAATCCTATGACCGTGTTTTGATTCATTTTTTGGGAAGTAGCTCATGCTGTCAATCGTTTATGGTTTGAAGTATGCACAGATCATGCAACAATTCAAAATAAACTGTCTATTGCTTCCATACAGATTGAGTAATCTTTTCCATGGTATGGACAAAAATGCCCCAGTGCGGTATACAGTGTATTGTGGGCTTATTAGAGTGGCAACTGCATGCAATGCCATCCAGTACATTCCCACGGACCTTGATCAGGTGAGAATTATTGAGAAAAGTATGTCAAACCACCGTAGCATAACAATCAGCTGATATTTGATAATGTTTTCTTTCTTTGCAATATACATTTCTGAAATAAGTAGTTTAAAGGGCAAGGATACGTGCATAAAACTAAAAGTTCACTATACTACATCCCGAATGGGGAAAAAAAACGCTCATTGTATTCTGTGGCTTTAAACAACCAAAACACAAAATAGTTATACAGCACCTGATTATTGACCACTCTTTCGACATTATTTCTACCATCTTCCATGGCCGTTTAATTGAGTGGTAGAAATTTTATGGATTCCTGTAAATTTTGAATGCAAGGAAAGTGCATGATCTAAGCCAAACTCTGAGGTTTGCAGGATATGGTGATTAAAGGGTAGTGGGATCCATGCAAGTCACACTATCATGGATTTCCCTGGTTGTACAGCTTTCAGGGGTTGTTATTGTGCTCTTGAAGCCAATCACTACTCAGGTGTACAGACTCCTACTGGTTGCTTTTTCACACAAGCCATATTTATTGTGGCAAATACTAATATTAGTATCAAAATATTGAACCCGTGGCATATTTATTGTGAGCAGTAAAGCCATGTCAAAGCACGACCCACTTTGCTTCACATGCCATTTTGTGCCACACACAAAGTAATATGCACTACCAGCTGCAGACACACCAGAATACTCACATCAACAATCCACTGCCCAAGGGCCCATCACTTGCATACAACTATAGAACTGAAACACCAATCACACTACCACTCACACAGTCATAAGCTAAGTTACAAACCCATCCCCCATTAATCAACTACACTCACATCTCCTGCTAACAGCACGCATACCACAAATGAAGTGTCACACATCTACAGCCATCAGCTACCCAATCGCCACTCCTGGAATACTGCCAGACAGTACCAGTGATTGATGTCATTACCTGTGTCACTCCTAACTTGACCATCTGCCTTCTACCTAAGAGAGTCCTCTGAAAACATGCCTAGGCTAAGGATAACTATCTGTTAGTCTCACCCAGTATCCTAATACCGCACAGAAGTGCCCCTTTACGAAGGCCTCTACTGTCTGGCAGACATGTCTTTCATGTGGTTTTAACATACCCACTATGCTAAATCCAACTCCTTCGGATGTGTGTAAGTAAGTTGGAGGATGCATTTGCTCCCCATTCCCCTGATGTTCGCATAACTGCATTTGAAAATCGGGTAAACATGCTTGGCAGATACTCCTAAGTTCCCTGAAGGATACTTCTAGGAATTCTATCGGTATTATGGTTGGGTGGACAGGGTACTCTGTCCAAACATGGCGCATGTCATGTCCACTGTAATGTGCAGTGCATTGACTCGAATGCACTTTTAATATAGCAGACGGAAAATCAACTACGCTTTGACAGGATGGAGGTAGCAAACAGCCACAAGTAGGACTAATGTGTACCTATTTACTGTAGTCAGTGTAGATACAGTGGGTCACATCTAATTTAGGAGGAAAACGTCGTGGATGACCTTTCTGAATTTGAAGTAACAATTTTAAAATCTACAAAGTTAGCTAAGTAATGGGCCATTGAAGGTATGTATCCATGCACAGCCATATGGGGCATCTACTAACTTATAATCTATCTGTTCCACTTTACTCATTTTCCCAGAGCTTGACTTTTGTGTGGTACAAAGTGAAGCAAGTGGAAAACCCTGGACAAGCTAAGATGGGCACCAGGGGCAGTATTATATGCTCTCCTGCATCTTTTGTTATCGAGCACAAACCCTGTATCAGTGACTCTTGCGCTCTGTATACCTTTTGCCCGACTACTGATGCACTTTGACTTAATGTGCCCTGGGTCCCTGCCAATCAGGATCCCAGGGCCTGTGTTCTTTCCCAAAACTGTACCTTGCACCCCCAATTTGCATCTCTCTCTGCACATGTCAGTCCCTTGTAAAAGGTACCATGGGTACCACGAGCACTGTGGCCAGGGCATTCATTAAAATTGTTCTTAGTGATCACTAATCCCCGTTTTAATTTCACACTCGTACACATTATCACCACCTACACCACAATCATACACTAGGGCCCTCACACGCACTGCACCCAAAGGCTAAAGGAATAAAGATCTCCGCCAAGTAGGCCCCGTCACGGGCGCCTGATCGGGTATTGCTGCGCCGACCCGAGTAGGAGCAGACCCATTGATGAAGCAAGACACCTGCTTGTTGGGTGTGTGAAGGTCTTTTTCCGAAAGGAGGAAACCCTTTTCCTGTCCTTGTGAATATCCACACACTGGGGTTCACCTTTGAGATCACTTACCTCTGCCTGCACCACCTTTTAGGAACTGAATACATCTTTGGTTTACACTAGATATTGGGCATGTATGCTAGACCTATGTAATAAAAGCCCTGAGTTCCTTCTCTTGGAAAAGATTGCCTTCAACAAAGACCTGATCCCCTGTAAACAGTAGCTCTGTTAAAAAGAATCTCCAAAGTAAGACTCATAGCCTGCTGAGGACAAAGAAACCCGACGCCTGGAACCACCACTGCACCGGTCACCTATGACACACGGTCGAGTGGCCCACTGGTCCCAGTGAGATCCCCCAGTGCTCCAGAGTCCGAGTCCACCGTGGGTTGACCGCTCCAGGACTCCCCGACGTCGCTTACAGCATCTGCACTGAGACCTTCCTCTCCCCCCCTCCCACCCTCCCCCAAACTGCGAGTGACTCTGTAAGGGGAAATCCGACCTCAAAAGGCACCCCTGCATCTAGCCGCCCTGCTCCCTGGAAAAAAGAACCTGAGGTGCACCTACGTCCCTGAGCCCTCCAACTTACCTACCCAGCTGTTGGTTCCTCCCGGACATCTTCCTGGATTAAGCCTGCAGCCAAAATCCAAAACCAGCAACTCCCATTGAAAACAGTGCTGCTACGGGTGTACTTTGGGCGCTAACTCTGATCCCACCTTTGCTCTGAGCCTAACACCAGGAGCTTTGCTTCCACAACCTTGTGGCCTGCTCGTGAGCAGCCACCGAACAGAGACACCCTATCCCCAATTGGATAACATTGGGCCTCAGCACTCTGCACCCGGCCGCCCTAGTGCCAATGAGGATGCTTGGGGAGGGCATCTTCGACCCTGGGGGAACCCTGGTTCTAACGCCAGAAAACCAAATCCCACAAACTTGTACTTCCCTGTAAACTGATAACTCAATTTCCTTCCATAGGATTGCATTGACTGCTTTTCTTGAAAATTGTTCTAAGTGTGGAGTTGGTTTGTATGGAACAATGACAAAACTGCAAATGTACTAAACGTGATTTACTTACCTTTTGTCTAGGAAAGGTCTTAGTGTGATATCTAGGCATATCACACTAATAAGCTAAAATAATCTAATAAGTAATGTACAAAGTAATCTTAGAAGTAACTGAACAGTAATTTCGAAACATTGACTTACCTGTAATTCAACCAACTGCATTTGAACCTGCATTCAATTGTTAAACAATGCATAAGATTTTGCAAAGTATTATTTCACTTACCTGCACCAGGCTTGGCTTGGTTCTAGAAATAAAATAACGTAATATTTTTTCTACAAACAAATTGGACAGAGTTTAGTCTTGTGTGACATCATGTGCTGTGTACAACAAATTATTAACACTACCCTCTGATAAAGCCTTACTGCTCGCCCACACTACCAAACATAAAGAGTAATGTGCTATCTACTTCTACCTCTGCCTGCCTTTGGGATCCACTGCACTCTGTGCACACTATATCTCATTTTGGTATAGTATATACAGAGCCAGCTTCCTACATCCTCCCATCACCGTTTGTGTGTATCATGATTGTGCATGGTCCCATACAATCTTCTCAATTTTTAATGTGGAAGGGCAACCTGCACGATCTGTTATGGAGTACTTTCCTGTATACTCTTATGCTTATTACCAAAGGAATTCCCATACAGCATAGACCTCTTGATGACGTAACAAGCCTTTTTGCTTGATATGTACTTACAGATTTGTAGCATATCTTTCTATAGGATCAAAGAATCATGGACTGTTATATTCTTCTTATGGGTTTAAATCTCTGGAAACTTGGCAGACAACTGCTACATGACAGGCTGAATTTTGAAGAACCTGTCATGGTCTGGCTTGTCCCAATCAGTGCTTTAGAATGACCACTGAAATGCAGTTGCAGAATCAAAAAGTTATCTCTGCTCATGATCAGTGTGAAGTGAATCAGATACCACGAGGTGAAACTCTGTTTTGCCAAGCACAAGAAGACCCTGCTAGGAGACTGGTCAAAGTCGCGGTCCAAAGTGAAGATTCGGTCCTGGCCCAATTCTTGCTTCAGAAGTTGACAAAGTCGTTCCAGTGGTAGGTGTTCGGTCAAGATTTAAATCTTCCATTAAGTCTAAAAAGAAACATAAGAAATCAAAGGCCATTTATTGAGGCATTAACAGATGAATTGTTGGGCACCTGGGCAAAGTCTTGTTAGTGCCTCTCCAGCCAACAGGCAAATAGCGAAAAGCAATCATCCTGACCCGGGTGACCCTGCTTTCCTGTCTCAACACCCTTCCACTGAAAGTTTCATTGTGTAGGCAACCCAGAAACCAGTCTAACCCCAACACGTTTCCGACTACTACTGCCAATGGGTAATTCAAGTAAATAGAGATGTTGGAAAGCAAGTTTTTTTCCAGCAGCTTTGTTCTCCCTTCAGTGAATGGCAGCTCTCTACCGAGATGCTACTCCCAGGACCTTTGGGACTTGGTGGCTCAAGTCCTCACTGTTGTTCCTGGAGATATCCGGCCTGCCCTTGCCAGGGCCATCCAGTATGATCGGAATGCGGCCGAGTTCACAATTTTGTTGTGGCTTGGACACTACCAATGCCATTGGCACCAGTGCTGCAATTCCCCACCATGCTTGCTACAGTTCACTGGGTTTTCAGGTGACATTCAGTCCTCCCACATGGGCATGCCATTTGATGGGACTCACCTGTTCGCGGGTTGGGGTAGACTCTGCTTTTGTGAAGTTAAAGGGGAGTAAGGCCACAGCTTACCCTCTAGGCCTATTTGTTCTACATTTCAATCCACACCAGACCTACTGCTCGTTTTGCAGCTTAGGCCGAGGTGCTCCATTCCCCTAGCTACAGCATGGCACCCAGCAGTTGTGTCTGTGGTGGCCACCGCTCCCACATCCAAGCTCAACAGGCTGCATAGTCTCCAGCTCCGCTGCAGCCCCACCTGCCAAATCCCTTTCCCATGACCTCTGTGTAACACAGACACCGGCTCGGAAGCGGAATGCAAAGATTCTTACTGGTTGACAGGCATAACCTCAGACAGGTGTGTTCTACTAATTATTCAGAAGGACTGTGCCCTCTCCTTCCTTTCAGTGCCTTAGCAACGTCTCCCCAATGACTGGTAGAGGACCATCTTTTCATCTTGCGGCAGAAAGTTCAGTTGACTCGCCGTATCCTTCTACTCCGTCGTATCCTGCCACTGCGCTTTGATGGTTTTCTCCAGATCCATCCCTCATAAGGGCTCTGCTTCAGGGAGACGTGTCTGCAGCTTACCAGTAACTGGCCTGCTGATTTTTACCCCGATAGATTCTCCAACGTAAGTAAATTTTAGACCCCTTTTTTTAATACAGCTCCAATCCTTAGGTGGCTATCCACAGGCAACCTCTCAGGCATATACTTGTGTGTCTTGATGATGAACCCACAATCCTAGTCGGGATTAAAACTTTGTCGTCCAGTACATCTTGACTCCAAAATGGTTCATTTGGATTTATGTGGAGCACAAGAGGTTCTCGGTATTGCGACTGTTCTTTACATGCATTTACCTTTGAAGTCACCATGTGTGTAAATGTCTGAGGTCTGGAAATCTGTTGACTTCCAACCTTTTTACCCACTGAACTTTGTTTATGTCTTGTTTTTTTTTATTGTGTATTTAATAAATACATTGTTTCTCCATTTGGACAGTATCAACACAGGTCTTAATGTGGTTCTCTGTACCACTGACCTATACCTCTTTTGTAGAGAGCTTTGTCTCTTAGAATACATTGCATACCATCTGTCCCTCTTGACTCACAGGGTTCCCTTGTTTCTTTATAAACATAAAATCTCTCCTTCCTTTCAGCGCCATCGCAACATCTAAATGACTGGTAGAGGACCATCTTTCCATCTTGCGGCAGAAAGGGCAAGACCTTTTAACTAAGAGGCCTATCGAGAGGATGGATGTGCCATAAGTGGGCGGGTGTTGATATTGCTCTACTTTCTGGTGCCCAAGAAGAACAGAGGCCTTTGTGCTATTTTAGACATGCGCCCCCTCTATGCCTTCCTCTGGAAGGAAAAATTCAAGACGCTCACACTGACCCAGTTCTGGTCTGCCTTCCTCCCTAGAGACTGGATGGTAGAGTTGGACCTGTAGGATGCCAACTTCCATAAACCTTTCCTGCATGCTCATTAGCGCGATCTACAGTTCACGGCAGGAGAGGAGCATTTTCAGTTTTACTGTGCTCATCTTTGATCTATCCAATGTCCCTTGGCTGTTTGCGTAAGTAATGGCGATGATAGCAGCACACCTTCGAAAGTAAGGGGTGTCATACCTCGATGACTGACTGTTGAAGGCGGGCTAGCCCCAGGCAGTTGTCAACCACCTCTAGACTACGACGAACCTCCTATAATTTTTGGGGTTCACTAGCAACGTGCTGAAGTCACACCTGACTCCTTCTCAGACTCTCCCCTTCATTGTAGCCATTCAGGACACAGTCCGGTTTCGTACTCTTCCCCCAGAGAAGAGAATCTAGGATATTCAGGCTATGATACTGATCTTTCTGTCTCCATCCTAGAATGCAGATATATTATTTGAGTACTCTGCACATGCTGAAAACCGCCTCATGGCCAAGTGGGCTATCCACCAGATTGCTCCCCAAGGTAGTGATTCTAGGAGGTCCAACCAGTCCACCGCATCAGCCGTCAATGCATGTCTAAGGTGTGTAGATTTATAAAATTGCGTACCAAAGAGTGCATATTCCCACCCCATTGTATACTGAGTGGTAGAGCGTTCCCAGCGCAATCATAGGAGCATCACTGTCTCAAAGTAGCTGCCAGAACTCCGTTTCCAACCGGGTGAATAAGGATTACGGAATCTGCTGTTGCAGGGATTCTGCTCTGGCACAGATCTATGCTTTGGACCATGGAACATCAGCTTGTAGGGACTGAGTCATCACACCACCTCAGTATCCAGAGCCCAAGTCCAACAAGCTATAGTGCTTCACTTGCCCTTCTAACCATACCAGAGAAGCGAGTGAATTGGCACCTCAAAACACAACACTCTCGACCCTCTCAGGGATCACGGTAACAGGATACACCCTTTCGCTCTCTCGCCTGTACTTATCCACAATAAAATAGCAAAAAGACACAAAAAAAGTGTAGAATATTTATTTAAACAATCATGCTCTGAAATGTTGTGTTTATACATTTTGTAAAGCGCACAGCTACCCCAGCTAAGGGGCGACCCAGCGCTAGCAATTGCAGCTGTTGACGAGTCGACTGAGAGACAGAACACCCGGCCTATAAAATCGGAAAGAGACGAGTTTTTATGGCTTTACGAAAAGCAGTGTGATTGTTGATGCTTCTGATACAGACAAGAAAAGAGTTCCAAAGTTTTGCAGCAAGGATGCAAAGAGAGCGGCCTCCCGCTCACCCTTTCCTCACCCGAGGGAACTGGCACAGTCCAGCCTCGATAGAATGGTGGCCTGGATTATGACCTGACGGACTGTGGGGTCAAAGAAACCTAACAGTGGTTTTAGCCCTCGTAGGAGTCCAAACAGGTCCCAGCTCCCATTTTAGTTTGGACCTTCCACAACTAGAAAATATATGCATAATAAAATACTATTAGCATGGTCAATAATCCATGTACCATAAAAAGTTCTGTCACTTTATAAGACAGAGTAACCTAATCCACTTCCCCTGCGAGTAAAGCTAAATGATTATATGAAAGATCTCTGGGATTATTGGCAAACCCTGTACCTTAGCATACACAGGTGAAGGCTCACATCTCAGCATACTCTGTTCTCTTGTCTCTGAACTCTTATTCCGTGTGTCTGTTTGTGGCTCATGTACTCCTGTATGTGCTAGGACATGTATGCACACAAACAGCTGCATTATTGCGTTATGTCTAGGTGCTAGTGCCTGACCAGAAAGAATAACATGGGGCATTGTTGCTTGACCTTGTCGGTGGTGCTCAGACTAAATCCTGGAAAAAGGACAGATCGTGAAAACATATGCCAATTCCCTGTTAAAGTACAACATGGCACACAAGCAAGCTTGTTTATATAGTAACGTGTGCAAAGGAAAATGATGCCTACAACACGCACAGTCCAACACAGAGACAATTACAATGGGCCATGCAGAAAGCCCAAGACACTGGTAGGGTGTGTTCTGCATGATATAAAGACATTTTGATAGGGTAATCATTTTGAGGATGGCCTCAATTCTCACAATCGTCTGAGGGAGTTTCCTCCATCTAGCCACATCTCCATAGGGATTCGTCAGTAGAGGTTCCAGATTCGGTTCCCAGAAGGGTGTTGGTTAATATAGATGCCCAGGTACTTGAAGCCCTCTGTAATCCGTACTGTATCGGGGACATATTCCTGTGGTCCCAGACACCAATATGATAGAGTATCGATTTGCCCCAGTTCACCCTATAGCCTGAATAGTCTCCAAAGGTCCCCACCCTCTCAAGCAGGGAGCCCCAGTGTCTTGGTGGGGTCAACAACATAGATCAGGACATCATCCGCATCTAGAGAAAACCTTTCCTTCTGCCACTGCCCTTGGTTGCCGCCTCTGTCCCAAGCCTAATCCAGTTAGCTAGGGTTTCTATGCAAAGGGCAAACAGGAAGGGGGTGATTGTGCATCCCTGCCCAGTTCCCCTTCCCAGTCGGAACATTGCAGGTTTCACCCCATTCACGCGCACTGCCACAGTGTGCTCTGTATAGAGCAGGGTCACTCCAACTGCAGAAGCGTGGGCCAAAGCTCCGTAAGACTGCAAAGAGGTAGGGCCAGTGGATTGAATCATACTCCCTTCTCGGCATCAGTGGAAATTATCCCCAATGTTGGGGATGTCCTCTCACTGGGTCCAGTTAACACTGCAGACACCAGTGATTCTGTTGCGTCGAACGTTCAGACATGAACCCCGTCTGATCCTTATGTATTTACAAGGTTATATCCATTTTAAGGCTGCAGGCTAGCACAGCTGCTAACAGTTTGGTTGCCACATTTCGGAGGAAGATAGAGCAATAGGTTCCAGATTATTTTTTTGGTTTGCCCTCCATATGTATGAGTCTGATCAGATCATGCCTGAGGTCTGGGGAGCAGTCCGAGTTCATGAGTCCTCAAATATTGCCAGCAGGTTTAGACACACCAGCTTCCCATGTCTCTTAGAGACCTGTCTGGAACCTGTTGGGCCTTGTGTTTTCCCACTTTGCATGGATGTTAATGCCTCTGGGAGCTCTCCTAGGGTAAGATTCCCCCTTCATCCTTTCAACTGCCGCTCCCCCAAGGCGCAGGCGGCTCAAGGAGTCTAGAAACCTCATTATGCACACCTCATCTCGGAGTCCTGGGAGCATAGAAATCATAATACTATCTGGCAAATCCCCTAGCAGTGTCATTTGCCTTTCTGATTTGCTCCACAGCAGCTGTGGCGATCTCACCCTCCCATCTAGCCTCCTCTTCCCTGTGTCCAGCCATGTCCCCAATATCATATTTTCCTCTGCATTTAAAGATTTTTAATTTATAATTAATTTATAATAATTAATTTAAACATTTAAAAATGGCGAGCCGGCCCCTCCGCAGCCTCTCAATATTTTGTCCTAGCCAGTTCCAAGAGGCGAGCGGCCTCGGTTATAGCCCCATTCAATTGTACTGCTTGACACAAGTCTTTTGTATTGACTGTTCTAATAATTTAAGGTTATTAGGTTTAATATGCGCAGATTTTTAGATTTCAATCTTTGTAACTATTTAAAAATACATTCATGTTTTCAACTTTAGGTTAGAAAGTGGATTTCCTGCTGGAACCTGAGTACTGAGAAGAAGCACACACTTTTGAGACTGCTTTATGAAGCCCTTGTTGACAGCAAAAAAAGGTATTTTTATTCAAATCAAAGATTTTGATAACTTCATAACTATATGTTAAGTTGGTTATAGTTCATATTTATCCCCTAAATTAATCCCTATGTTGAGCAGAAAAATAAATAAAAGAAATCCTTGTATATATCTCAACACAGATGATGACTGTCTTCTAGGGAGAATGTAAAAATGTGTGTTAATTGAGAACCATTGCAATCAATATAAATCATTTCAATTTGCTGAACTATTTGTAAAAATGTAGTTGTTTATTAAGGAAAATATTAGTTTCTAATCACATTTTCATCAAACTAATTTATAAAAATGTAACATATCCTAACCCATCTGACAGATCAGATAACACAATAAATCTGTAAATTCTCTTTACATTTTCTGTTATTGAAGTATAGTACATAGTAACAAATCACAGTAAATGATTAATAGATGATTAAAGAAGATTTGCCAAGTAAACCCTGCTCAGTCTAACTCCAACAATCTGTTTTCACTTATGAAAATATATTTGCAACAAAAACACATTTTTTACAATACAGCATATTATCCTTTTCTGAAAAATTAGGACATCCATTAAACGGAATAATTCATGACAAAGGCTTTTGACTGAAAGCACCACTATATCAAAGCGCTCTGAAATGAAACAATTATGTGGGAAATGGTTCTCCAGTGATTAGGCTGTCATGTTAGTGAAAGTTGACAATTCCTTTTTAAGCATCCTAGTAGCTGCCCTTTCCTTTCATGCCCAGTGAGGTCAAGCAGACTCAAACCTCAATTATGCTCCTCATCCTCCAGTGACGAGGGGAATGTGTAAGAACTTACAGGAGATACCGTAATGATTAAAATGGGGTTTTTAGTAAGTATTGTTTCTTTTTCCATCAGTGTAGCAAGTTTTGTATTATGAATCTTTTCTGGATTCATATGCTGTGCATTTTTCTAGTAGTTGCTACCAAAATACTCTTTTGTGCTTTTTTTTACATTTTTTTTTGTTTTCATTTTCTTCTGTCTGGGTGTCTTCTAATACCATTTGGTGCTAAGTCTGCCCCCTTGTGATGTCAGATGTGCGCTCGGGATGCCTCCACTGCCTGTTCTCCATCTTCAGATTCTTTTTTCTACTGTTGAGCCTAGAAGCAATAGCCGAAAAGAAGTGTTGAAGAAAGTTGACAGACCGTCGAAAGTCAAGGGAAATAAACAACATGCAGAGAACACCGGTATAAGGAAGAGTGAGCGAAAATGCTTGAACGGGGAGTCGCAATTGACAGGGGGAATTGAAAGTATGACCTTTTAGATTATGCCTGAAGTACCACCGTAAGTTTGCATAAAGGCACAATCGCAAAGTCTGTGACCTCTGCCTGCCTAGAGACTTCAGGGTCGATAGCTGTGAAGCTTATGCCAAATTTAATTTAAAGACCTTATGAACCTTCTCCTGCTGGAATGTGCTGTGCATTAAGATCTGCTACACACTGGCTGAAAAGTAGCTTCCGCAAGGGATGCATGGTCATTCTACCTGGGCAAAAGTGCTACCTAATCATTAGTACACTGAGTCTGTGTCCTAGACATCTGCCGGACAGCTACATGCACATCCCTCCATACTTTCACAAAGCACTACTGTATGGGCGGTCAGAATGGCTGAGAAGGATATTTTGCCCACATGGTGCTGCAGTCCATTCCCAGACCCTCCTCTAAATAGGTGCTGCTTTGGGATCTGTTAAAAAAGGTAAGAAATCTGCAGCTGGAAGTTTCTAACAGAAGAACAAGTTACTTAGTAATGCTCTTTCTGGTAGGGACTCCATCAAGCCACAGATTTCTTACTGACTACCATCCTCCCTGTTCTGTGAGTGGCCTCAGTCCATTAATAAGATCCCAAGTCTGGGAATCAGCCCTGGACGCTGCAGATACAACTGGCAGACAGCTGGCTACAGGGACAACCTTGAGAAGGCAGTCCTGGTTGTGGGTATCCGTTTTTAAAAACGAGGTGCAGGGGGAGTTTCCAGAGCTTCACATCGCAACTCTCCATACAGCACACAGCCCCACAAGCACCACAACAGTGGCAGTTCCAAACATCACATCTTCATCCCTTTTTGGGGTGAAGCAAGAGAAATGGGACAGCTTTCACGAGGAGCAAGCTCCTCAATGAAGTGACTTGACACAGCAGTTCCCCAACCACATAATAGGACCATTTATCCAGGAATGGAGAAAAGTCACATCAGACAAATTTATACTCAAAACCATCCAACATAGGTATTGGATAAAACTGAAATGGCCACCACCATGTGTATGACTAAGATAGAAACCACACAGAAAGAAGAAAGACTATCCATCCAACATTAGGGAGAAGAGCTCTAACAAAATCAAGACATAGGAAAAGTTCTTCGGGCAGGGGTTGACCAGGAAATCTACCGTAATCTAGATATTTGCTTCCTAAACACATTCATAAAGAGTTAAAGATTCAAAATGACAAATCTTCAGTATGTCATTTCGCTAATGTGGAAAAAGGACCACATGGCAGCCAAAGATTTAAATAACTCCTACTTGCACATTTCCATGAATCACAAAAACAAGATTCCTGTGCGATGTTATGAACCAGGTCCTTTATCAATTATGGCTACAAGCCTTTGGCATCAAATCAGCTCCAAGGGCTCTTACAAAGTGTCTGGCTGCTTTAGCAGTAAACGTAAGAAGAAAAGGGGCACACACATGCCCCTACATAGGCAACTGGCTGGTGAAAGCTAGCTTGTTCTCGAAGTGCAGATGAACACCAGAACGGTCATGTGACACACTTCATGATTAAGGATTTTCCTTCAACTTAGAAAAGTCATTGCCACTACCAGAGAGAGAGAAAAAGTGTTTTGAGGAGCAAGGATGAAAACAGTGGTGGCAAGTACCTTCACCACATCTAAGAGTATTGAGGTGCGAACAAAGAAAGCTTGCTGCTACCGCAACGGGTCAATCTCTCACAGTGAAGACAGTAGGGAAAATGATGGGAATGGTGGCCTCATGCATCCCACTAATTCCTTATGCAATACTGTATTTGAGACCAACCCAGGAATGGATAAAAAACCAATAGTCCCAGGCGACTGGGAGTTGAAAAGATGTAATGGTTTGTATACAAAAAGGCACAGGAGGAGATGACCTGGTGCAACAAAGACATAACAGTGGGGAGAGCTTTTATGCATCCAAACCCAACACTGACCATCACCACAGATGCATCCCACACAGGATTGGGAAATGTACATGGGGGATCTCAACATTGGGGGACTATGTAAAGCACAAAAGCAGTCCAACACACAAATGCGCTGAAGTTCAAGACTGTCTACATAGCCCTAAAAACCTTTCAAACATAGGTGTGAGGGAAGACTGCAAGTTATAACGGACAACTAAACCACTATATTTTACCTCAAGGAGGAACAAATCCTGTAGAACAAAATCATTCAGACTATCAAAAACAAGCTGAGGAAATTGCGATTTTCATATTAACATGACTAGAGAATCTGGATTTCATTAAAGACACGGAGGCTGACATTATGCATTATTCCTTTAATGCAGTCCAAGCAGCTGCTTACATCACAATATTAAAAGGTTCCAGATTAGAACAATAGCAACACATGACAGACATGAGCCATCAGCAATCTGCCTCTTTTAAATGTGGAAGAAAATAAGTTCATGAAACTTGAAGCATCAAAACGATCTTCTGATGAGCAGGATGAAGAAGGAAGAACGAAGGTAAAACCAAAGGCCAGACGACACACAGATAAGGAGCGTTACCTGAAAAGACAAAGAAGTAAATATCTCTTGAACGTGAAAAATAGTGTCAAGCTTATCAAGCTAAAAGGAACAAGAGATGAAACAAGTACTGTTAATAACAAGTACAGCAATAAACTGTAACAAAAACAGCATTCAATCATTGTAATACCACCAAGGGGTGGGATGGGAGGGATAATGTCAGCCTCCGTGTCTTTAATGAAATCCAGATTCTCTAGTCATGTTAATATGAGAATCGCAATTTCATTACAAGAACGGAGGCTACATTATGCATGTTGGTAGCTTTGTAAAACAACATCAGACATATGTTCAATAGGCTTGCAATAATGACGTGCAAAGGTGCTAGCATTTGACCAGTCAGCAGCTTTGAGAATGTTGTCCAACTTACCTCCAGGCCAGAGAGATTTACTGGCCATAGCACCCCTCTAAGGGAGTGAGCTTGAAATTTCTTTAAGTCAATACCTGCTAAACACATAACAGTCTTAACCCATCTAGCAATAGAGGTTGAGGTAATGCCTTTGTAGGGTTTAACAAAGGATATAAGTAATTGGTTAACATCATGAGGGGGAAAAGCAAACATTCTGAGATCATACTCTCATGCAGTCCACAACGTAAAGTTTTGGACATAAATCAAAACGTAGGTAAAAGATGGAATCAGACATAGATTTTGTTCTTCTATAAATCTCAAATTTGACTCCGAAAATGTTAAAAGATCTATTTGTAATCTCCACGACTTTGACATCAGAGACCCTTCTGCATGAGATTAGGCATAGTAGAGTAGCCAGCTTAATGGAAACGTTTTTTTTGTTTTTTTTATTGAGGAGAGTATTAAGAGGCCAGTTATTGAAAAGATCAAGATTAGTTTGACATCCCAAAGACTTTCATATTTAGGTTTAGGAGGTCTTCTTAAACGAATGCTTATCATCACTCTACAAACAATGACATTTTTACCTACCATTTTACCATTGACAAGGACATGACCAGCAGAAATAGCCTATCTATAGCAATGGGTAGTTCTATAGCTGAGGCATTTATCAAATTGGTTAACGAGGAAGTTAACCACGTCAACAATAGGTGCTTCCAAGGAATCCAGGTTACTTTCCAGGCACCAACATACCCAGATTCTCCATATGTTGTTATATCTGTAGTGAGTGCCTGGGGCCCAAGACTCTGAGGAGAGTTGCAGCCGTCGCCGAAAGTCCTGAGATTTAATTGGATCTCCTGACACTCTCCAGGCAAGAAGGGTTAAACTCCTGTTCTGAATTAGGGGGTGAACTCCTCTGTCTACGTCTGCAAGAAGATTCTCTAGGGTAGGAATTAAGAAGGGGGGTTGCAAGCTAGTTGTAGAGTGATGGAGAACCATTCTTTGGATGGGCAAAAGGGAGTTATTAGGACAAGGAAGCACTGATTCTGTCTCACTACCTGAAGAACTCTCTGGATTATGGCAAAGGGAGGGAATGCGTACACCTTGGCTCCTTTCCAAGATTGTAGTAAGGCGTTGACTGCTAGAGCACCCGGGTCGGGCATCCAGCTGAAGTTGTTCTCCAGTTGAAAGGTTAGTCTGCTCGCTCTCTAGAGGGCCCAGATCTTGTTTAGGGTACTGAACATGGAAACATTCAGTTTCCAATTGCTGTGATCTAACAGGAATCTTGCGTTCCAGTCTGCAGAGTATTCCACTTTGAGAGCGAACTTATGTTCCAGACAGAAGAGCGATCTTATGTTCCAGACAGAACATCCAAAGTTTCTTTGCTAGATTCGAGAGGTCCGCAGATTTGGTGCGCTCATGAAGGCGTAAAGCCCAGCTGTTAGTTCTAAATAATTTATGTGGTGAGATGATTCCTGTTGTGACCAGATACCACCAGTGTTCTGATTGAGAATGCAAGTTCTACAGCCATGAAGGCTCACATCTGATTGTAAAACAAACTCTGGTTTTGAACCAAAGATTGCTTTTCCGTTCCAAGCGTCTAAGTTCTCGAGCCACCAGGCTAGTTTCGATTTGGCTTCTTGATCCAGACAGATCCGATCTCCGTACCAGAGACCAGTTTTTAGGGCTCTCCCCTTTACCCTTGGGAGGTCCCGATACTTGAGGGGACTGGGAAAGAGGGCTTGGATGGAGGAGGAGAGGAGACCCAGAATCCTGGCTAGCTCTCTCAGAGATAAGTCTTGCTGTTTCAGGACGTGTCTTATTTCCTTCCTGATTTTGGTAATCTTTTTTGAAGGTAGTAAAAGGAGACATTTCAATGTGTCTACTGTGAAACCTAGGAACTCCACAGATCTGGAAGGGGACAGAATTGATTTATCTTTGTTTGTGATGAATCCTAAACTTTCTAGGAGATCCATCACAGTCTTCAGGACCTTGGCTAGTGGTAAAGGCTCTTGAGACATTGTAAGAATGTCGTCTAAGTAAATGATTAAACAAATGCCCCTTATTCTTAGAGATGAGGCAACAGCTCTCTTGACCTTGGTGAAGCACCAAGGGGTAGAGGAGAGTCCAAAGGGGAGAGCCTGGAATTGGTAAAGGGGATTTTTCCTAGACAAATTGAATAAAGGGTTGGTGGGATTCGGCCATAGAAATGGTGAAGAAAGCATGATTTAGGTCTAGTTTGACTAGCCAGTCTCCCTCTTGAGGTAAATCCCTCAAGAGATGGATGCCCTCCATCTTGAAGTGTCTGTAAACTAAATATTTGTTTAGTTCTCTTAAGTGTATGACAGGTCTCCAACCTTTGTCTTTCTTTTTAACAAGAAAGAGTGTACTTATAAATCTTAAAGTTTCTAATGGGACCTCTATTATGTCTCCTTTCTGAAGCATAGAGGAGATCTGCTTCTCTATTATTTTTTGTTGCTCTGGAGAGAAAGGCATGGCTCTTTGTAAAGAAGTTTGTCAAGGTATTTGAGTCCAATCTATCATACATGATTTAAAGAGTAAACCTTTTGGCTTTTGCGAGGGTTCTTTATCCGCCATGTCAGTTAGTTTTGGATTTATTTTAGTCAAAATGGCTCTTTGTCTTTCTGTATTAATGCTAGCGTTGGCATTACCCAGGACAATTAATGCTCTCTGGCTCCATCCCCTGATGAGATTGGTGTTGAGAGGGGTGCCATTGATGTGGCTGTCTTCTGCGGAATCTAGCATTCTGGCTAAAGGTCCCAGTATGTTGACAAGACATCTTTAGATGAGGATGGCGAGTCATCATTAGGTCCTCATTACTGTCCAAATCAAGGACAAATTAATCTGAAGGGTCAGGTAAGACATCCTCATTTTCTGAATCAGAGTCTGTAATATAATGATCACACCGGTCTTTTTTGCCACTAGGGACACCCATGTAAGACATGACGCGGAGGACACCATCGTAATTTGTGCAGCTTAGGTCACCGAAGTAAATTATGCCGCTAGGTACTCATTTCAAATTTGAGGTGCAGGGACCTCCCTTCATGAATGAGGTGCTACGACCTCCCCAACTCATTTGAGGTGCTATGACCTCCCATGGTGCTCTTAGTATAAGGCTCGGAATAATTACATTTTTTTGCTTTTTTTTTTAGAGGACATACCCTCCTTTAATGTATCTAAAATACAAGATCTCATTTTCTTTTGAATTTTGCGACATGGTCCTGAGGGAACCACTCAGAACTTCTTGGGTGTTTCAGATTTAATGGGGAAAACATTTCTTCCCCTAAGGGGTCAAGGATAATGTCCTTAGAGGATGATGGGATTTCCTCTTATGGATTGTAAAATTCTTGATCATCTTCATCAAGATCAAGGACATACTCATCAGGTGTGCATGAGGATTCTATATCATTAGATTTGTTATCTCCCATATTGTAAAGAGCATTATGATATGTTGTGCCGCTAGGGACACCTAGATGTTTTGTGCCACTAAGGACACCCAGATAAGTTGTGCCGCAAAGGACACCCAGATAAGTTGTGCCGCTAAGGGCACCTTGGGAGTTTGAGGTACGAGGACCTCCATTAGAAGTTGAGGTGCTAAGACCTCCCTGAATTGATGAGGTGCTTTGACCTCCTATATTGCTCTTATCAATGTTTTTCCTTTTCTTTAGTCTTTTACCCCTTAATTCATTGATCTTGTCAGAGTAGAGGTTTGGATTTTCTGAGATTTTGTCCTCATCAGGGAGTGACCATTAAGAGGACATGATCTGACTTAAGGTCTCAAACATGCAGGATCTCAATTCCTTATTAAGGATTTTTTGCAGGGCTTCGTTGTCTAAGTTAGGAGTAGGGGCAGAAGCCTTGTCTAAGTCAGAGTCAGGCATGGTATATAGGGAATGTTAACTTGTAAAAAGTGGTAAAGCCCTTTAACGAGAGATAATTAGGGAGGATTTCCCTTAATAATAGTGACACGGTTTATAGATGAAGGAATGTCAAGAGAATAATTCCTCTCATTATAATTAATTTTGTTATAGAATGTTGAAAAGGCCATCTAAATGAGGATTCCTGCTAAAACCCCTTTTTTATGAATAAGTTTGTAAAACAATACAACTTGCGGATGAAATCCTAAATAATAAAAGGTAGCGATGCAGAGCCGCGTTGGAGTGTGCAGCCTGCATCTGTGGAAAGAGGTGAAAAACAGGAGTTAAACAAAGACATTAGGTAAGCTCATTACGGCATGAGGAAGTAAAACAAGGATGAAATTGAAGAATAATCATTTACACAAAAAACAAAATACTAAGGTTCGATTAAACATCTAAAAATCTTTAAATATATTCAAACATTAGAAATAGTACATAAGCTGAAAGAAAAGGCAGGTTAATCTGGTCAGTCATGCAAGCATGGGACTAGGGAAGGGGGTGTAGGGAGATCTCCGTAAATTGGAGATCGGTATAGAGGCAGTAGGAAGGGGGGGTGGGGTTAAGCCACACACTAGGGAACTTCAAAATCGAGATAACATTTTTTTATGGTAATGAAGGAAAATGAACTTATCTGCTTGGAGCCGCATTTAAAAGAGGCAGATTGCTGATGGCTCATGTCTGTCATGTGTTGCTATTGTTCTAATCTGGAACCTTTTAATATTGTGATGTAAGCTGCAGCTTGGACTGCATTAAAGGAATAATGCATAATGGTAGCCTCCGTTCTTGTAATAAGAACGAAGGTAAATCCAAAGGCCAGGCGACACACAGTTAAGGAGAGTTACCTGAAAAGAGAAAGAAGTAAATATCTCTTGAATGTAAAAAATAGTGTCAAGCTTATCAAGCTAAAAGGAAAAAGAGATGAAACAAGTACTTTTAATAAAAAGTACAGTAATAAACTGTAACAAAAACAGCATTAAATCATTGTAAGACCACCAAGGGGTGGGATGGGAGGGATAATGTCAGCCTCCGTGTCTTTAATGAAATACAGATTCTCTAGTCATGTTAATATGAGAATCGCAATTTCATTACAAGAACGGAGGCTACATTATGCATGTTGGTAGCTTTGTAAAACAACATCAGACTTATGTTCAATAGGCTTGCAATAAAGACGTGCAACGGTGCTAGCAATTGACCAGTCAGCAGTTTTGAGAATGTCGTCCAACTTACCTCTAGACCAGAGAGATTTACTGGCCATAGCACCCCTCTAAGGGAGTGAGCTTGAAATGTCTTAACCCATCTAGCAATAGAGGTCGAGGTTATGCCTTTGTGGGGTTTAACAACACCTACATCTGCGAAAGAGAACAATTGACATCTTAGAAGCGCAAGTGCAAAAAAATGGTACACTGCAAAAGGTATGTTTGCAAGGACAGATAAATCCTTCACAACAGGACACATGATACCACAGCGATCAGATACCTAACATACCTACACGATGAGAGTTTAACCTACGCCTCAATACAATTACACTTGGCAGCAATAGTAGCTGTAGAAAAGTACCAGTTTATGACATGGTCACTCCCACTTTTTGCCTGGTACATGATGTGGTTTCGACTGGAAGTGCACTGGGTTCCTGCTAACCAGGTCCACAGGGCCAGATCTCATTCCCAAAACTGTACTATTGTTCCTCCAATTGGCAATACTTTTAGTACCCTCTATAAGTCCCTAGTAAATGGCATCCCATGGTACCTAGGGCCTGAGGTACTAAAGAGGTTCTCCCCAAGGGCTGCAGCACGAATTGTGCCACCATGTGGGACCCCTCACCAAACTCATGGCTGAGTGTTCTGGTGCAGACAAAAGTAAAAACATGACCGGACACCTCACTCTGTGCCATGTCCCCTAACACTACAGGTAGTATTGGTAAGTCGCTCTTACAGCAGGCCTTACAGCCCTAAGGCAGTGTTCTTAAAATTACATGTGAATGCATACCTGCATGAGCAGATATGCCCCTGATGAGGGTAGGATTTCCAAAAGTGGCCATCTTTGCTTTGGCACACTTGGGAACTCTGGGACAGGGTTATGTTCACTTCCCACAGGAAGTGGACATATTGGGAGCGTAGTGACTCCCAAGGATCAGTAGCCTATTGGCTGCTGGTGGTGGTCTGCTGGTGCTGCCTTGGACCTTGCCCACCATTCACCTTTACTCCTGGAGATTGGTCTCATAAGGCGCTGTACTGTACCTGAATGCCGCATTGACTTTTCCTCCCATAGGATAACATTGCAGCTTCTACAAATTGCACTGTTGACTTTTTGAACTGAAAATAATTTCAATGTACAAAAAGTTCTTACCTGAACAATTTGCTTCTAGTGCCTAAACATATAAAGATAAAGTGTTATTTTTATAAATTGGTATGGATCTCCTTATTAAGTAGTGTGTCTCATGGACCAGTGTAAGGATTTCTTGCACTCCTGTAAAATAAGCCTAGGGTTGCTCAACCTCATTATCCCCTAGAAGAGCACCTTAGGATTGCTAAAGCAAGCCCCAGTTCACTTTGAGGGAACCCATTGACTCTTTGCACAATATATATAATTTTGATATATTGTATAAAGAGTTGGCTTCCTACAGTAGCCTACACAAGAGGACATATAGGGAGAAGTGTCTTCACTGTACCTGTCATGAAGAGGTTTCTAGAAGGAGCAAAAAGAGTAGCTAATTTAATTGTTTTTTTTTTAAAAAGGGGGGGGATATTGTATGTTTGTACTTTTATGGTGATTTTTAATCATCGAATAAAGAATCCTGAATACTGAGTAGCCCCACCCAGATGAGCACCATCACCGATGTGGAACCTCTACTTGGTGCTAAAACAACTTATTGGGAACTTTTTGAACTCTTACGCAAGGCAGAGCTTAGGTTAAATCTCAAGATGCTTTTCTGCTTTTGATAACTTTACTATGTAGGGTAAGTGAGCTGCAAGCCCGAACTACGCGGTACCCGACCTGTGAATACACAAGAACATGGTGGTCATGAGAACAAACCTGCACCTACTACCAAAGGTAATATTACAATTTCACATCAACCAGGCAGTCCAAGAACAACAGACTTAAGCCGAAGAGGCCGCCATAGACTAGATGTGTGTAGGGCAGTGATGTACTACTTGGAAAGGACAAAAGACTTCAGGAAGGGAAGCCAATTCTGTCCTTTGCAAACTACAACAAGGGCGCACCGGTATGAAAAGGCACCATCTCAAGATGGAAAGTCCAGATAATTGAAACATGGCACAAGAAGGCAGGCGTGCAACCAGACCCAAGACCTAGAGCTATTCCATGCATGAGGAAAAAGGGAGACACTCTAGCCTTCCTAGCAAATGTGCTGTTAAATGATATATGTATAGTGGGAAGGTGATCATCACTTCAAAAAATGTACAGAACACTACTGCATTTATATTCAATTCATTAAGGGACAACAGCTCCTGAAGTATTTGTTTTGCAGTCCATGCTTATTTCACTCCAGCCTCCAAAGGTGAACATGGATACAAAAACAATGCACAACTTGTGAGTCCAGAAAAGATTCATGTTGCAAAACAAAATGGTTACTTACCAGTAAGAGTAGTTTTCAGCTTGAAGGATTTTCTGGATTTATTTTATTTTATTTAGTGTATTTTATATAGCGCACAGCTACCCCAACGGGGTGTCCCGGCGCTCCTGTGTGTTCATGTGCTGAGCTATTTTTTAGAGAGAATTTTAACAAAAGAGAAAGGTTTTTAAGGCTTTCCGAAAGGGGAGCTCTTCCTGGATCATCCGGATAGAAATGGGTAGCTTGTTCCAGAGGGCAGAGGCGCAAACTTGAACGTTTTTTCCGCCGGAGCGTGCTTTTTTTAATCTAGGGGTAGTGAGAAGGATTTTTGAGGAGGAACAAAGGAGCCTGGCATTACTGTAGGGGGAGAGGCAGGTGGAAAGGTAGGCAGAGCCCTTTCCCCTCACTGCGCGGTGGGCCAGTATAAGTGCTTTAAATTCTGCCCTTTTTTGTATAGGCAGCCAGTGTAGTCTACGGCGGTGTGACGAGATGTGCTCACGCAGGGGAATGCCACCCACCAACCGTACTGCAGAATTCTGGACTGTCTGGAGTCGGTCAAAAGCGGTACAAAAGGGGGTGGTGATGGACGGAGCATCTGAATCAATCAAACACTCACACCCAGTCAAAAGGTCTGGGTTTATTCCATCACCGTTCTTTAGCCCACTCTGCCACCCCAGTTCAGACATGGCTATATGCAAATCAGTCTGACCCTGTGCCTCATGGGAACAGTCCAGCCCGAACTGCCAAGCCATGACTTCCCTGGACCGGAAACAAGCTTCCGAGGACCGGTTTCTGGCATTCCAGCCGCCTTCAGCCCGGCTTGCTTGAATCCAGTGGCAAAGTGAGCAAGGGACTCACGTCTGAGCATACCCTGCCACACTTATGGCGGCCAAAAGCGGTACAAAAGGGGGTGGTGATGGACGGAGCATCTGAATAAATCAAACACTCACACCTGGGTTTAATCCATCACCGTTCTTTAGCCCACTCTGCCACCCCAGTTCAGACATGGCTATATGCAAATCAGTCTGACCCTGTGCCTCATAGAATCCCATCTGACCCCTAGATTTTTTACTGATTCTTTTGGCTGGAGGGGTGGGGGGGGGCTCAATTCAAGGGGCCACCATATGTTGGGGTCCAATGGGGATCGTTGATGAAAGAATAATACCTCAGTTTTCCCGGCATTAAGCCGGAGAAAGTTGTTATCCATCCATTTGGCTATGGTGCGGAGGCAGTTTTTTAGAGGGTCGAAAGTGAATTGAGTGGGGCTGTCAAAGGTGAACAGGAGTTGAATGTCATCTGCGTAAGATGTTACCTTTATTCCTGTTTGAGCAATTATTTCAGATAGGTGCGAAAAGTAAACATTGAACAGGAGGGGGCTTAGTGAGGAGCCCTGGGGGACCCCCCACCGCGGCAGCCGACTGTCCGAGGTATAAGGAGGAGTGAACACTGCTTGAGTCCTATTGGACAGGAAGGATGTAATCCATTTAAGGGCCATGCCCTGAATGCCTTTTGATCGGAGGCGGTCAAGGAGGAGGGGGTGGGAGACGGTGTCGAATGCTGCCGACAAGTCGAGCTGCACCAACACCGCTCTTGATCCCTCGTCCATCTTCCAACGTATGGCGTCGGCCATCTCAATCAGTGCTGACTCAGTACTGTATCCCGGTCTAAAACCGTGTTGTGAGTCATGAAAAGCACCATGTGTTTCTAAGAAGCCTGCTAATTGCTGCTGTACAAGTTTTTCGAGCACTTTAGCAGGAGCTGGTAGTAAAGAGATAGGCCTGTAGTTGGCAGGTTCACTAGGGTCGGCATTAGGTTTCTTCAGTATGGGGACTAGTCGGGCATGCTTCCAAGAGTCTGGGAAGGTACCTGTACGCAGGGAGTCATTCCATATCCCATTTAAGATGGGATGGAGGAGAGGGGCAAGAGATTTATATTGTTTAGCTGGCCAGGGATCCAAGGGTGAGCCAGATCTACATTTTGAAAGCTCTATTGAAGATTGATCAGTGGTAATCTCTGTGAAATTAGAGAAGATACAGTCAGAGTCCGTAGAGGCTGCGCTAGTTACATGGCTATCTGGGCTGGTAGTGTAGGGGAAGGAGTCGTATATAGTGGCAATTTTGTCCTCCAAGAAATCAGAGAGGCGATTGCAAAATGCCTGAGACACCAGAGGGGGACGTTTGAGAGCAAGTGGATCTGTGAAGGTTCTGACTGTGTTAAATATTTCCCTGGACGATCCCTGTGCTCGGTTTATTTTCTCTTCCAGGTAGTTTCTTTTGTGCTCAGTTATCCTTTTCCTATAATCTTTAAGGGCAGATTTATACTTGATCTTACTGTCGGGGGAGTATGACTGTCTCCAACGTCTCTTTAGAAGCTTGCATGCCGACTTGCATTTACGGAGCACTTCAGAATAACCAGGGGGCAGAGGGGGTAGATCGGAAGGTTTTGATGGGTCTGATTGGAGCAAGATGGTCAATGGCGGAGGAGATCCAGCCATTGAAGTTGGTCAGTCTAGTATCCAAGTCAGAAACTATTTCTGGGGGGTTGATAGGGGTGAGGCGGGGCGCTAAGCTGTCAGGAGAGATCTTACTCCAATTTCTACCTAGTGTTTTAGCTGGGAGTCTAGGTCGGTCTTGATGGTGCAGGGAGAAGGAAAATGGGATAAAGAAGTGATCGGACCAGATCACCGGAAGAGGTTCGTTTATGGAAATATCATCCAGATTGGTACAGATCAGGTCCAGAGTGTGACCGGCCTTATGTGTTGGACTAGTGATAAGTTGGTTTAGCCCTCCATCTGATAAGGTTGAGAGAAAGTTGAGGATGATGGAATCCGAGGATTCACATGCAAATCACGCACGTCCCCAAGAAATGAGGTGCACTGGGCTCAAGCAAAGTAAGAACTTGAGACAACCTCTAAATACACCAGAAAGAAACATGTTCTGGGATTGCCCCACCCTCCGCCGTTACTGGGACATGGTCCACCGAACCCTGGAAGAGGTCACGACCATTACCACCATGAACACTTGGGAGGAATGCGCGCTCGGAATTTTCCGCAGACGGAAAACCGAGAAAACGCAATGTCGATTCCTATCACTAGCCATCCTCCTGGCAAAGCGCAGTATCGCCATGCACTGGAGGACCCCCGCGGGACCACCGGAGGCAGCGTGGATCGGTGCGGTAAATAAATGGGGTAAGGCGGAGGAGGAGATACTCCGGGAGGAGAAGGTACGAGGACATCGCAAACATCCCATATCCCTGGAGTGGGCTCAGCTACTGTATAACTTCACGCAGGCGACATGCCCTCCAGAGTCACCTACAGCCTCGCAATCCCAGTCAACACTGACCCCCACGCATTCATAAACACGTCACGAATTCTGAGTACCTGTCGTGAGTGACCACACCCTGCAACCCTCTGACACCCAGACACATACCAGCAACAACGCCCGCTATGGGCTTACGCCAGACGACCTGAGAGCACGAACTCCGTACTTCGACACGGTGACCTAGACCCCCCCTCCCGCCTTTCCCTTACTTCCACCCCTCTCCCAAGTTAATCAGTTCACCCCAATAGTTACTGGGTAGGATGGCAAGCTCAACTTAGACAGAGTGTTACCCTTACATATTGTTCACTGATCGGACTCCCGAATAACGATATCACGATGCCACATGTTATCGCGAATCACGCCCACATAGTCGGTGCCCCCAGCACCGTCCCCATAGTGCCCGACGCAACACGAGTTCACCCCCTCCCCCACGGGTGCAGTTGACAGACCAACACGATCCGGACGGTCCCCCCCCCTGGGGGGGTGCATACGCTATGGTGGGACGTCACGTGGTACATATTACTGTGCACACAGAACGGGGCGATCGACAGAAAACAACCCCCGAACTGAGAAGTGCCTAACAGAGACTACTCCTGAAACTGTATCTCTATGACCTCATTTTGTAATGCTCATTTACCTTGATTGATCATTGTCATATTGTTCATGTAAATGCAACCTAAAACCCAATAAACAAATTCAAACAAAAAAAAAAATACACCAGAAAGGAAAAAAAAAGAACCAAAGGACTAAGAAGTGTATTCCAGAGCCAACCACTAGTTATTAGAATAATTCACAGCAAGTGACTCCAGAAACTTCTTAGAGCGTCAAAACAGCTTCTACTGGTAAGTAACAGCTTTGTTTTTCCTTGCACCTCAAAGCATTGGGAAGATTTACTATAAAGTAGCTGAGCAAACCAGCTGATCGGAAAGACTAGCCTGTGTCTTGTAGAATATCACCTAGGCAGTGTATGTGACTAAAAATGACTCCATAGTTAAAACAGTTGTTTGATTTCATATCTATATAGGACATTTTAATTTGCAAATGTACAACCATCACATTGCATTGCAGTCCTTTAATTCAACCTAGGAGAGTCTGTTAACACAACGTGAAGAATGTATCAGAACACCCAAGTTGAATCAAGTGCATCTTACACATTTTAACTCTCCTAGTGTAATATCCAATAGTCCAGTAGGATGGGCAGTCTGGGTCCCTCAGTCAACATACTAAAGCTGAAATTAAGCAAGAAGTCACGAAAGTCTGTCCCTTAAAGTTAAAACACTCTTGCTCTGGCCAAGCATATAAAATAATTGTCAGTTTTGCCGGCATACATAAGAAATGGTTGCCAGGTGCATGTATAGCAAGCTTTAATACCATGGGTTGCATAGTTCAGTTTATATGCCCCTTGGAGATCTACAGATTTCCTAGTAGCAAGCATCAGCATGGACAACAGCAGGTACAGCATATTGTAATTTTTCATTGTCTTCAGGAGATATATGAGGAACGTTTCTCGATATATCGGCAGGACAACCCTTGTTATAGTCATAGCATCGGTGTCTATCTACATTGTCTGCCAAACCTTCCTAGTTAAGGTATGATCACCAGATACGCAGGATGAAACCCACTTCCGCATAGCTGAGATTCCACTTGTGCAAATATACTGTGCATTTCAGAGACCATGTGCACACAGAACAGCATCTTGATGTATTCAGTACACAACTGGAGAAACAAACCACAGATCTCAGTAGGGGTTGCCATGACTTGTAATCAAATTGCCTTCCTGCACCTCTATGCCATGCTGCAGTGTGTGCTTGGAGGAAATTATATGATTAAGATTATCTAAATATAAAAGATTAGACTCCCTTGAAGATAGGTTTCTCAAAGCAGGTGAGGCCACTAGTTGTTCCATTTCTCCCTTTATTAAAGAGTATAATGCTGCAAATGAAAGTATGGTAAGGTTATGCCTTTACTAGGAGACTTGTCAACCGCTTCTAAAGCAAAAGCTCTTGACACAATGGCCTTGCCACCTACGCTAATGACATGAATCAAAATTCTCTATACCCAACCAGTGGCACGTATAAAAGTTAATCAACATGTCTCAGATTTAATACAAATACAACGTGGCACGCAAATGGGGCGCCCACTGTCACCCCTACTGTCTGCCATAGCACTGGAACCACTGGCGTGCAAGATGCGCCAAAATCACGCGGACACAGCATTAAGGTTTGTGGAGCGTCCAATAGGTATATCCATGTACGCTGATGACATGGTGCTATATTTAAGAGAACCTCAAACACATGTATCGCCACTGCTGCATGAATATAGCAAGTTCGGCAGACACTCTAGCCTACAAATAAACTGGGGTAAGTCCACCATTATCCCCCTCACCACTAAAACGAGACAGCACCGAGTAGAGTTCCTATTAAAATGGAGTATTGAACCGGTTTTGTACCTTGGTATCTGGTACCATCGGGACCCCGATGTAGTGATTAGAGTAAATTATGGAACTACAATTGCTAACATAGAAGTAAAAATAGACAGATGGATTTGTCTACCGATATCCCTGGCGTATTGAATGGTCATTGTAAAAATGGTGATACTCCCAAAACTACTATCTTTCTAACAATATACCAATTCAGCTGCCTACTGCTGTTTTTCAGAGGCTCCCCACAAACATAACCAGACTCCTTTGGGCTGGGAAACAAGCCTGCATAGAATTAAATACATTGACATGGCCATATAATAAGGGTGGGTGTGCGGTGCCAGATCTATTACTATACTATTTATGTGCGCAAGCACAATATGCACATTGTTGGTTTCATCCGGTAAAATATCTACCACACACTGCAGTCGAAGATGGAGATGCACAGCCCCTCCCACTACGATGTATTCTGCCTCATCCGCGCCCCCATGTCGCTAGAAATGAAATGAACACAATAAAAACCACAAACTCTGCATGGCAACGCACGGGGAAGCTGACACAGAAATTGCCACTTTATGCACCAGCATTACATTTACAACATCCTGCTGGGTTGACCGTGACGCACAAAGGTAACGGTATGGCGATGCTGGAACAAGTTGACATCACCACTATGGGAGACCTATATACTTAGGGTAGGTTCATTGATGAGGCAGATCTCAGCTACATCCGTAACCAGTCACTCCTTTTTAAATTCACATATCACAGACTGCGGGGGGCCATAAGAGACTTGTATCCCACTTATCCGGTGGAACCACCGACACTGGCGGCATTACAGATGCTCATTACCACTCCCAACAATGCGCACATGGTATCCAAATTATATAAGTTATTGCAGGAGGATATGATGAGGGATACCAGTAAGGCTCGAGAACAGTGGCAGGTCCAGTTAGAGATCCCTTTAAGTGAGGAGGAGTGGCATAGCAGCTGTACACTAATCCGTATTGACACCAAATGGCAATCGGAGACTCATCTACTACAAGTATATACACCAAACATACCACACCCCACTCAAGTTACAAAACTGTGGATTGAGGACAGATGCCAAATGCCGCAGATGCAGAAAAGACAATGTCGACTTCATGCACTTAGCATGGCACTGTGCAAAAATAAGCCAATATTGGGAGGCTATAACTGCAACCTTAAGCAACATCTTAGAAATAAAGGTAGACAGCTCAGTGAAAATGACTACTGGGCATAGTGGAAAAATTTGAATTTATGAAACGCAAGCTATGTGTTATAGCCTTACTGATGGCCAAGAGACGTGAGTCCATGTGCTAGGATAGTAAGAGGTCACCTAGTAGGAAGCAGTGCTTAACTGACCTAGTATATTGTAGGGACACTTTACAAACGTATAAGAAAGAACTAACGACAACAACTAGACCCAAAGAATATTGGGCACCGCTGACCGAATATCTGAGGTCTCGTCCAGAAATGTTGTTGTCTGTTCCCGTATAAACGGTAAGATGTGATGTGCCAAACATAGTAAGAGTTTTTTTCCCCTCTTTTTTTTTTGTTAAGAAATATGTTGTATCACGAATGTGTATAATGGCTGGTCTCTATATGCTGACTATAGGGGAATACTGTGAACTGGGCTGTTCTGTAAATTCTTGTTTTGTTCTGTAAGCACTAAAAACCTAATAAAAAAAAAAGCTCCTGGCACAATTCCAACTAGATGGGAATAAGACCTTCCTGGTGCATATGGAAAAGAAGGCTGGTGCTGTGCGTTTCCCTCGCTCGCACTGCTATGTGCCAGGAGATGGAGCGGTTGTGGTTTGCGGAGCACGTTTGTCCATGTAGTTTGAGCATGACACAAGCTCTGATCATAGAAATAAGCTGCATAGGGAGAGGAATTCTATACTTCGCTTTGAATTAACTCATGATGTTTCCCAGTAATGTTTGTTCTCTATAAGCATGGGTAATATTGGCCAATTGAGAAATATTGCCAATACGTCGTATAGGAAGCAATATAGTTACACATGCCTTTGAAAACCAGACTCCGAATAGATGCAAATGGAGAACCTAAATATCAGATAAAGGTTACTTAAGACACTTGAGGTAGGGAATAGGTTGGAGAATGGTCACTACTTGTTTTGGTGACATCAGTCGTGCTCTCGCTGTACCTGATGTTTGGAAGGTGTGTTGGAAATGTAATCTATACGAAAACGGAGGTTTACCTTTGAGTAGAAATAGATTTTTCAGGTATTACATTATACAACACCTGGTGTTCTTCCAAATAGACCCTGGCTTGAGTAGACTTCACACACCACAGGATACTAGTCCACCATTTTTAAATGCGTTTCTTTGTTTTTTCTTTTTTTTCTCCCTTTTATCTTGTTATTCTCTCTAGCTTATTCAGAAAGAGCCAAGATGACCAATATAGAAACTCTATAATTGAGAATAAAGATTCATGTTAGCCAAACAACTGTTTATAGCATTGGTAAAAACATCCTGCATGTATTTTTTTATGTAAACAAAAATTGAATAAGTTATATTGAAAAATACATTATAAGCGACCTGCCTCTTTACATTAAAGGAAAGATGTGATGCGCAACTATCTGATTACGTTTTGATGCTTTATTACATTGCACACAACGTAGTGGTATGAAAACCTATGTATCACAGCAAACAGTGAAATGTGGTAAATATATCATTGTCTGTGAAATACGTGTTTCTTCACCATAATGACGGGCTCCTCAAAACCACCCTGCAGAGCTATAAAATTGACAGGACTTTTATGTGGCATTAAACATCCAATTATACAGCGAAAATTCAACTTATGTGGCACATTATCAGGCAGCATTATTTTCATCCATTTTAGCAGGAAACAATATTTTTGATGAAATGTGCAAATTATATGACAAATACAACCACATAATTACATTAATCTCCTGGCTTCATTATTGCCCATTTTTTAGCTGACCATTCAAGAAAGGTAAACCAAGCCTTAAAACTATAGTTCTGGTCATTGCCCATTGTTAGGTTCACTAAGAAAACATTATTTTTCAAATGAACTGCCCCAAAATAAACTTGTAAAATCAACAAATACATAACAGGTAGTGCGAGTAATATAGTCCTATATTGCCAGCTCGAGTTCTGGTGACGTTTACAAACCATTCTGCCTAAGGCCTTCTGGTTTTTAATATCACGAGAACCCCTCAATAGCATTGTTGGACCATCATACAGAGCCCGTTATATCATATATTGGGTGTTGAAATTGGGTAAAAAGAAGAGTAAAAACCAAAACGACTGGAATTTACCAGGTATGGTTTACTGAGGTAAGTATAACTTGTTCTACCACCATGCACTACTTCCGACCTTGCATATTACATCACTGATGACATTTTAAATTATACCCGATGACGTGTCAAAAGACATAAGTTTTAATCCCTTCATGACCACCTTGAGCAGGTCTTTAAACTTTTGTTTCTCAAACAGGTGAGCAGGATTTACAACAAATAACAAAAAGTGTGCTTCCTAAGTAAAGTTCTAACTTTGTCACATTTTGGTGTAATTCGGCTCAGGCTTTTTTTCAGCATCACTTCCCCACATTTTCTATGGGAATTAACAGAGGAAAGCTATTTTGGTTAACCCACCCACTTTTTCTCAGCCCCCATTCCCCGCATCACCAAAACTTAAAGGGACGAATGTGTGTGATTTTTTTTTTTTTTTTTGGACAGTCTCACCCCTCCCCCCCCTTCAAAAAAGCTTCATTCCTGGGGATGGTGATCATAAGCTCACTTCTGAGGCTCAGGGAGTGGTACCACTCGCCCCCTCCCATGAAGTGAACGAAGTAACTGTTAATTTCACGTTCACTGTTTCATAACATAACATGAGTATGTGTAAAGCGCACGTTCAACCCTGACAGATGTTTATTGTTACCCAACTCAATGGTACTCATTTTATCGACATCAGATGGATGAAAGGCTAAGTGGAACACAGGCTCCTGCAGTGGATGCATGCAGTCCACTGAGCTACCAGACCCGGCATGGGGATTCCCCCCTGCCCCCCACCCACTCGCCCCCCTCTCCCCTTTTTAAAAAAAATGTTTTTGTTGCTTCCCCTAGAAGGGGCTGGGGCACCACCATGTTTTTTTTTCGTATTTTTTTTAAATATTGGGATTCACAGAGCACAGTAGGCCCCATAAACAGGCCTCAAATCTTTTTTATAAGTGCAGCAATTTTCCTGGATCATTGAAGCAAAGAGCTTACCGTAATTTTCAAAACTCTCTGAGCTGGAGCTGTATGCTTGTTTGAACCCATCACCTTGGTCTTTGATTGCAACATTTCAAGCATTTTTCTTTTAAAACCTATTTATCAACTGTTCTGCCACTACTAGACTAAGGTTTGAGTGGAAATAAAGGAAATTGTTTCTGATCGTCCACAGGATTGCTTACGTATTGATTCATTAATTTAGTTCCAATGTTGAAAAATTGATATTTCTAACTAATGTCCGCATAAACCATTGCCTATCCGTTTGAGAGGTTTACTGGATATACATTAGTCTTGTACTCTTATCTGGTTTCGTATACATTTGGGGATATGTTGAGTCACAAATGTCAAGTGAAATGAAAGCAAATGTGGTAGTTTCTCCTGCTTTAGAGCAGGGCATCCAAGAAGAATATGACCCCTCCCCCATTTGGGTTGGGTTGTATAATTTAGGCCTGACTAGAAAGCCCAGCTGTCTGATTGACCTGTTGACACCAATTCTTTAAAACGTACATAGTGTGGGCATTGGCTCCACCCACGAGTATATTTGTGTGTATATTTATTTTTCTAAATATGGAAAAGAAATAACTAGATTTGAATTTCTTATCTGGAGTGTTTTAATCTAGACCAAAAAATAAGCAATGCTTTTTAAGGGATAAATTGTAGCCGTGCCAAAAATTAATAGGGTACACTGTCTTGGTTATTACGATATTAAGGTTTATCCGTTTCCTAAAAATATAAGGCATTTATATAGTTTTTTTGTATGCAATTCCTTCTTGAGTATCTGTAATGTTAAAAAACCTCGCATCAGACTTGGCTGCCCTGACGTTATTTTTATTTAAAGTTTGAATCTGGATGGTCGGATTGTACGTTTTAAGAGTTATCTAATCTTATTTCCATGAGTTTTCAGTTGTTTTTAATTAACCTAAGATGCCACCTCATTTTAGGTGCACTAGATATGACCAAATGACAGTAAAACAGATCTTGTAACATTTGGAAAGGAAAGAATTTCTCCTTTAACCCTGTGAAGAAATGAAAACATGAAGCACGGCCTTTCACCTCCCGACCTTGTTAACTCTTCTGCATCAGTGGGTACTATCTTGTGTATCGTGGGAACCTCACAGTAGCGTTAGGACTTCCCACAAAGGAGGAATATTTCCCGCTTAACTTTGGTAAATCTAACCAGAAGCAAAACACCGCTCTACTCATACTTTTAGTATTATATACTCATTATTTCTTTCCTGTGTCCACAACTTTTAGTTTTACCCTCCACGGAAATCCTGTGCACAAAAGGTTACATACAGTTTTCTGCAATTGTAGGCATATATTAACTTCTAAGGAATATTACTGCAGACACTTTTTTTATTATGTTAAATGCTACTATAATGCCTTGTAAAGTGAGGTTACGTATGGAACCCTTTTACTCATCAGATCATCTTTTTAGGTTGCAGCCTAAAATGCAAGCTGTGCTATCTGGTTTGCTAACAACATCTTGAGGACATTTGGAAAGCTTTCCTGGGAATACATTTTTCCCATTGGTTACCATTGGCTTTGTGGTTCTCAACTGCTTGCTTTTTATTTGCTGGCTGAAATTGTTTTAGAATGTCCGTCTTGAGTCTTCCCTTTCGTTGCTCAAACCCTATTTACTGTATTCTTCCACCAGTGCATGATTTCTGTCAAGAGTCTTTACATCTTGCACTCATCTTATCACATTTGCTGTGCATTCAAAGACGAAGGTCAAATGTCAAGCTCTATCTTCCAGGGAGCTTGGTGTTTACTTTTCTTTCTCTGTATTAAAAGTGAGAGGATTTATTTGATAGTCATGCACACTACAGAGGGTGTGCGTAACAAAGGCTGTACAATGTTATTTTTTTTCTATCACACAATAACATTTAAATGTCTGTAAATTAACTGTGCCGATAATTCAGAATATATCAAAATTGGAAAAGTGCAAATGAAGCACATTTTTTGGTTAATCTGAAGTGTGGAAATAAATATATTCTAATACGATCAAAACAAGTCAATACACTAGGTGATGACATTTCCAAACGTTCTCGTTTGTGCGCTGTATACTTGTATTAGCAAAACGTTATATCTATTCATATATAAGGGTCATTTTAACTGAAGATGTGTTATCTGGAATGGTACTACGTTACCAAACCATGAATACTTCACTTTACCCCACCCCACTCTACTTCACACCACTACAGTCCACTATGCACCACTCCATAACTCTCCGTTTTGTCACTGCACTGCCCACCCCTTCACTCTACGCCTCTACACTCTGCACCGCTCTACTCTGTTCTAACGCACTGTACCCCATACTGCTGCACTGTTCGGTGCTGCCCCACTCTGCGCTGCCCCACTCTGCGCTGCCCCACTCTGCGCTGCCCCACTCTGCGCTGCCCCACTCTGCGCTGCCCCACTCTGCGCTGCCCCACTCTGCGCTGCCCCACTCTGCGCTGCCCCACTCTGCGCTGCCCCACTCTGCGCTGCCCCACTCTGCGCTGCCCCACTCTGCGCCGCCCCACTCTGCGCCGCCCCACTCTGCGCCGCCCCACTCTGAGCCGCCCCACCCTGCGCCGCCCCACCCTGCGCCGCCCCACTCTAGTCTGCACCATTCAATTCTATGCCAGTGCACTCTAGTCTGCACCATTCCACTCTGTGCCAGTGCACTCTAGTCTGCACCATTCCTCTCTACGTCATTCTAATCCACTCTGCACTGGACTCTGCTGTGAACCACTCCCCTCTGCGCCTCTCCACCCTGTGCCTCTCCACCCTGTGCCTCTCTGCCCTGCACCTCTCTGCTCTGCGCCGCTCTACTATGCGCCGCTCCACTCTGTGCCAGTGCACTCTAATCCCCTACACTTTGCGCCACTCTATTCTACATCACTCTATGCCACTGCACGCTACACTACTCCATGCCACTCGAATCTACACAGCAACACTGCTCTTCTCGACACTGCGCTCTACTACATTGCATGCTACTCTGCAACAATCTAATGTATGCCAGCGCTCTCTACACTGCATGGTATTCTGAAACAATCGACTCTGCGCCGCTCTACTTTGCGCCGCTCTACTTTGTGCCGCTCTACTTTGCGCCGCTCTACTTTGCGCCGCTCTACTTTGCGCCGCTCTACTTTGCGCCACTCTACTTTGCGCCACTGCGCCGCACCACTCTGCGCCACACCGCTCTACTCTGCGCCGCTCTATTCTACATCACTCTGTGCCACTGCACGCTACACCTCTCCACGCCACTCCAATCCACTTATCTACTCCGCAACGCTACTCTTTACGACACTGCACTCTACAACACTGCATGCTACTCTGAAACAATCTACTGTACGCCAGGGCATTCTGCGCCACTTTGTGTCATTCCACTCTGCGCCACTCCACACCATTGCAGTTCACCATGCACCTCTCAACGCCACTTTGTTTTATGCTGCTGCACTCCAAACCTCTGCCCTCCTACATCACGTTACTCAAAACCAATGCATTCTACGCCACTGCACCATTGCACTCTAAGCCAATATACTCCTCACCCCTACACTTTGCCACTCTACTCTGCCACTGTGCCTTACACCACTGCACTCTGCACCACTCCTCTGCTCTGCACCACTCCTCTACTCTGCACCACCACTCCTCTACACCACCACTCCTCTACTCTGCACCACCACTCCGCTCTGCAACACTCCTCTCTGCATCGCTTTGCACGACTCCACACCAGACCCCTGCACTCAGCAACACTTTGCTGAAAACCAATGCACTCTACTCCACTGTACTCTACCCCAGCTACTCTTCCCCACTGTAATCTACACCACTATTCTCTATTCTGCAACACTATTCCACTGTAAGCTATGGCACTCTACACCATTACCCTCTACGCCACTCTGTTGTACTCTGCCCCATACTCTACTCTGCACCACTTCACTCTACGACACTCTGTTCTAGACTGTACTCTGCTCTGAACTCGATACCACTGCACACTGTGCTACTCTACACTATTTTGCTCTACGGCACTGAACTCTAAGCCGCTCTATTCTACTTTGTACCACTGTACTCTATGCCACCCTACGCCAATGCACTCTTTGCCACTCTACTCTGCACCATTCAGCTGTAAACAACTCAATGCCACTCTACTGCACTCTACACCTTTTTTAGGGGGAGGAGTTTTATATAGTGCAAATTAGACCCGTAGGTATCAGAGAACTTTACACATTCATTTGTTTTTTTGTTAGGCACAGCAAGATTAAGTGATTGGCCCATAATAAGAGGATGTTAAGCGCCCCTGCCGAGACTCAAACCCGGTTCCCCCGCTTCGAGTTCGACCGCCCTAGCTGTTAGGCCACATCTTTACATGCCATTGCACTGCAGTTGGCGCCACTGGACTTTACACCTCTTTACTCAAAACCAGTGAACCCTATGACACAGCACTCTACACCAATCTACTCTGAACCAATGTACTTTGTCACTCCACTCTAGGCCACTGTACTCTACTCCACTCTGACACTCTACTCCATTAAACTCTGCTCCCCAATTTGCCACTTCACAATACTACTCCACTCTGACATTCTACACAACTCCCACTATGTCAATCTATGCCACTTTACCCCACTCTGTTCTAAGACACATTACTCCACTCCTCCACTCTACGCCACGCCACACCACGCCACACCACTCTGCGCTACAACACTGTAATCCACTCTTCCTTTCCACTCTTCTCTACTACTCCACTCTTTGCCACTCCACTCTACAACAATCTATTCTGCTCCACACAACTCTACTCCACAACACTCCAATGCTCTATGCCACTCCACGACACTATACTCCACTCTGACGCACTACTCAACATTACTCCTCTATACATCACTTACGACACTCAAATCCACTCTCCCTCACCCCACTAACTTTTAGCCATGCTGAACAGCAGCCACGTTGCTGTACAACATGGCTAAAACATATTGGCAATTCTTGTTTGTTGTCAGAGTTTTCTCGGTCTGCCTCTTCACTACAGCGTACCTTGTCCTTGGAATGCCCAGTTCGCCCAAGGTTTCCATAGCCATTTAATCCACAAGTGTAATTTTGTAGTACAGACATGCTTATCTGATTTTCGTGACTTGCTAAAATACATTCAGTAACACACTTGTTTTGTTAGTCATGTTAGTTGAATTAAGGATATGACTTTCTCAGTATGCATTTGACATACCCACGTTTTGAAGATGACATTAGATGAAGTATTAACCAATGCATCTTTGACAATGAAACCTAGATAAGCTACTATACAGCCACTATGCCCAGTTTGAAATCGGCACACAGTTAAATGGTGTTTCACTTGTAAACCTAGACTTAAGATCATGAATCTTTGTCCAACCACCATGACGAGGGCCTTTTGGAATATATATGGATTCCAAAACGTGCATGTGGAGATACAGAAGAGACAATTGATGTGCACGCTGGGATTGGATGCTTTACTGGTGGCGTGACACTCTGGGGACTTTTTTTTCTCGCCACCAGTAAAGCATCCAGTCCCTCGCATTGTGAGCGCGGGCTTCCTGGTCGACTTTATTTTTCTTGCGCCTTGCTGCGTTTGTCGAGGTTTGAGTTTCAGTCGGTATAACGGGTCGATGGGGTGCAGGCAGGTCCCTGCTCTGCGGATGTAATACTCGACTCCACTACTTTATCGAGAGGAAAGGTAAACAGAAGACTGGGAACGTTTGGAATTGGCGCGGGAGCTGCGCCCGCGAAATGATGCCACGTCGGAGGTGTCTTGTTCCAGGTGCCGTTGGGGTGCAGCTCTTTTCTACTCCGGCCTCCCGCTTCAACCACGGTTTCCCTTGCCGGCACCCCGTCTCCTTGCACTACCACTCCGTACCCCTGTCCCTTACTCTGAGCGCATGCTTGTTGTATTTTAATTGTTGAATGGGAGCTGTCAGTGCATTTCTGGTTCGTTCAATTGCCACCTATTGCTATTGTTATTTGTGGCTTGATTCAGGCTTTAATTTGAAGGCTTTGGCGCCCTGTGCACGCTCCGCTGTGGAAAATGTGGTTTGCAAGTTACAGTGGAGGGAGGGCAGGGAGATGAACTGCAGGCCTCCCACATGAAAAGAGAGACAAACATGTTCTTTTTCATTTAATAGTAGCAACCACAGTTGGAATCTGGAAGTCCACCTCCCACAGATGGTCTGCTTTTCAATTAGAATAAATGGTGATTCAACCGTCCCCACCTGCGATGTCAGGATGACATTAAGCACGCTTGCTTGTAGAGCCTGGCAGAAGGGGAAGTAAGTAGGCCACAAGGTGGACGGCTGAGCACCCCGGCACCCCTTGGTTAGGCATTACATCTCACGGTACCTTCCTCATGTAGGAAACCAGCCGTAGCCTAGAGGAATGCCTACTGGGTCACTGCTTTCAAGCCACTAGAACAAGCATTAAAAATGCAATACGTCTCGCCTTTGATTAAGTTAAAGCCATTTGATTTTGTTAATGGTATTGTATAGCAAAGCAAATGGCTTTAACTTCATAAAAGGCAAGACCGATTGCATTTTCAATGCTTGTTAATTTTGATTCCTTATTTGCCCCTTAGACCACCTAGCTGCACCACTCTGCGGCGAGGAAAGGCTTATTCATGAAAGTAGACTGACGCCTTTGGGGTGGGAGAGAGGGCACAGATAGCTCAGATCTGCTTCTGAATGCTATCAGCAGTCCAATAGTGTTATTGATTGTTTCGCCAATATACTTTTTTATTATATATGTATCATTTTCATTTTAAATCATAGCTTGTCGGATCTACATGTTCACAGCATATGGCATAAATAGGTTTTCAATGTATTCTCAGCAAATATAATCATGAACTAAAGTTATTTCTCAAGCTCTAAAAATGGTGATAAAAATGCATTGTGCGGTCAAAAATAAAACATTTATTTCTTCATCTGACTAATTTACCATTTAACTCATTTACCCTTCTCTGTTAGCTTGGATCATCCAAATACTCTCAGGTACAATTTCATTTCAACATTACCATTACAGTGTGGTGTTCGTGTACGTTTGTGGCTCATACTCTGTTATGTTTTTCATTTTAGTGATGCAGCAGCTAAGGTGATGGTTGAACTTTTAGGAAGTTACACAGAAGACAATGCTTCGCAGGCGCGTGTTGATGCACACAGGTACAGCAATTAGAATTTGCTAACATTCCTGCTCATGATAGTATGAAACTAAATATGTTATCTTCAAATAAGAATTGGATTCGTTGTGATGTTTAAATACAAATAATTGTCCTACATTGTTACTACAGTAGTTGCCAGTAGCATTAAGAACATTTCACTAGGCTAGGCTATTTCCATCTTCCCTGACTCCTTGTCTCTGATACCTTTGTAGATCTGAAAAGATGAGGCTAACTACTTACCATTAAAAATGTATGGGGCACTTCCGTTTTTAGGTCGAGGACCAGAAATGCTGGCTTGCCAGCTTCCGGTAGGAGATCTTATGTCTCTTAGTAGTGTGCTTTAACAGGCCTCTCTCCTCCATTGGCTGGCTTCCTAAACGGAGGCCATCCATTGGAGGAGAGGGCCGTCACTCCAATTTAGCCCCGTCTCTTTCGGATTCGGGGCAGTGTATTTTGCTGTTCTTTAGCCGGTGACGTCATCTGTCACTCAGAACGCAAAACACGCCCCCCGAATACGAAAATTTTCGGAGCTTTGCGGCACCATTTTTCTGTTCGGTAAACCAGGAGAGGACATGAGGTCAGTGTCCTGCCGTTTTTTTTCTTGCCTTATGCCTTCTAATTGTGCTTGTTTACTTGCCTTCTGCCCCCTGATTGCTCCTTCGTCCTGCTCCCCCCCCCCCCACCGGCATGGTTGCTGACCTCCCGTCTGCTACACCTTTAAGTGAGGCTTCCCCACTCTACCCACCCCGGCTCTCCTTTCTTTCTCCCAGCCTGCGCAGTTTCCCTCCTCAGCCACCCTTCTCCCCCAGCTCCACTCGTGCCCGCTTCCCCCCCTTCTGGGGGTTACAGCTGGGCCGGGCGGCACGCTTAGCGCGGGCCGCTGAGGCTGGTGTTGTGCAGGCCGTGTGTCCTGTCGTCCTCCTCGAGCCCGTTCCCCCCCCCCCCCATTCTGTGGTTGCTGCTGGGGTGGTTTGCGGGCGGCTGGCTCGCATCTCGATCTTCGCCCGACGTTGTCCTGCAAGGGGGTGGCGTCTGCAGTGCTAATGGAGGCCACCAGGGGGCCTCAGCCCACCAGTGGACCTGGAGAGGAGGGGGTGGGGGTTTGCGGGCGGCTGGCTCGCATCTCGATCTTCGCCCGACGTTGTCCTGCAAGGGGGTGGCGTCTGCAGTGCTAATGGAGGCCACCAGGGGGCCTCAGCCCACCAGTGGACCTGGAGAGGAGGGGGTGGGGGCAGGGAGCCGCGTGGCTCCCACCTCCGTTGCACCACCATGCCAGCTTCGCTGATACCAGGCCAAAGGCCCGCACTGGCATGTTGTTTGGGGTAGGGGAGCAGCAAGCGATAGGGGCTCCCTCTTGATTCTGTCAGAGTGTCCCTCTGTAGCGCTATTACTGTGGCGGGGCCAGCGCCAGTGCCTCAGCCCGTGCAGGCATGTTGCCGGGAGGCGCTTGAGCTTGGCTCCTTCCCTTCAGAGACTCCGGTGCCCACCGCGGCCAGTTACTCTATCCAGCACACCGCTGTGCCCCCTGGTCTTGCAATTCTGTGGGGTCGGTTTCAAGCGGGGGCATGTTCTTTCCCTCATTCCCCTGCGGTCCTGACTCTGGCCCACCTGCTGGGGATCCCGGTTTGCCCGTGAGGAACCGGGCGGGAGGGTGGAGGAGGGTGCCTCGCCCCCAGTGTGGCTTTGTGCTCGCACTCTCACAGAGCAATTTAGGATGATGTTAGGGGTTCCCTTTCCCGCGGGTCCCAGATAAACTAGCCCCATCCCCTTTGCACCAGGTCCGCACAGAGGTAAGTCGCAGGAAGCAAGTTGCCATGCAGGCACCCATCCAGCTACCACGATCCCCGCCTGGAATGCCAAGGCTGAGGGGGATCAGAGGCGCGAGACACGGCCCCCAGCTCCAGGCAAACAGCAGAGGAGGCTCTCTGCTCCCGCGACAACAAGTGATAAGTGGCCGGCAGCTCCGGTGGCAGACCATGATAATGCAAGAATAAAGCGTATGCAGCAGTATCGAGTTATGCTGCTGTTCACGCGCAGGACACAGCAAGAAAAAAGATAGATATACTGGTCCCCCCAGGCTTGACACCCGTCGGTAGTGCAGCATGAGCCCAGACAAATCGCTTTGGTTCCCTCGGGGACGGGTGAAGAGGCTGCAACAGGAAGCGGTGGAGGCTGAACCGAGTCCAGGCATGGAGGGCAGAACGGAAGAGGCACTGCTACCTGTGGAGAAGCGCAGGTCGGTGAAGGGGTGGAGAGCTGTGGGTGGAAGTGGGTGTGGAGTGGTTGTTACTAGAAGTTATTTGTCCAGGGCGGGGCATTATCCAGGGTTGCAGCGTAGCCCCCTTAGTGTATGTTTTCAAGAAGCTCGCTCCGTTTACACCCTCGAGCTTTCTCAAAGCAGCTTTCATTGGTCGAAGAGTGGAGTTGATTGGCTTGTTACAGACCACATCTGCTCGTTGCATGCCACTTGTTTATATCCTAGTATGACAGCTCAGCGTGCTAGTTGCTGTTCCGGTGTGCTTGCATTCCTGCCCCCTGTTCCGGTGTGCTTGCATTCCTGCCCCCTGTTCCGGTGTGCTTGCATTCCTGCCCCCTGTTCCGGTGTGCTTGCATTCCTGCCCCATGTTCCCTCGTTGTGCTTGCTGCCCCCTGTTCCGGTGTGCTTACATTCCTGCCCCCTGTTGTGTGGGCTGTGAGAGCTGTGTGGGCTGTGAGAGCTGTGTGGGCTGTGAGAGCTGTGTGGGCTGTGAGAGCTGTGTGGGCTGTGAGAGCTGTGTGGGCTGTGAGAGCTGTGTGAGCTGTGAGAGCTTTGTGGGCTGTGAGGGCTGTGAGAGCTGTGTGGGCTGTGAGAGCTGTGTGGGCTGTGAGAGCTGTGTGGGCTGTGAGAGCTGTGAGAGCTGTGTGGGCTGTGTGAGCTGTGAGAGCTGTGTGGGCTGTGTAAGCTGTGAGGGCTGTGAGGGCTGTGTAAGCTGTGAGGGCTGTGAGGGCTGTGAGGGCTGTGAGAGCTGTGAGGGCTGTGAGGGCTGTGAGCTGTGTGGGCTGTGAGGGCTGTGAGCTGTGTGGGCTGTGAGGGCTGTGAGGGCTGTGAGGGCTGTGTGGGCTGTGAGCTGCGAGAGCTGTGTGGGCTGTGAGAGCTGCGTGGGCTGTGAGAGCTGCGTGGGCTGTGAGAGCTGCGTGGGCTGTGAGAGCTGCGTGGGCTGTGAGAGCTGCGTGGGCTGTGAGAGCTGCGTGGGCTGTGAGAGCTGCGTGGGCTGTGAGAGCTGCGTGGGCTGTGAGAGCTGCGTGGGCTGTGAGAGCTGCGTGGGCTGTGAGAGCTGCGTGGGCTGTGAGAGCTGCGTGGGCTGTGAGAGCTGTGTGGGCTGTGAGAGCTGTGTGGGCTGTGTGGGCTGTGAGAGCTGTGAGAGCTGTGAGAGCTGTGAGAGCTGTGTGAGCTGTGTGGGCTGTGAGGGCTGTGTGGGCTGTGAGGGCTGTGAGGGCTGTGAGGGCTGTGTGGGCTGTGAGAGCTGTGTGGGCTGTGGGCTGTGAGAGCTGTGTGGGCTGTGAGAGCTGTGTGGGCTGTGAGAGCTGTGTGGGCTGTGAGAGCTGTGTGGGCTGTGAGAGCTGTGTGGGCTGTGAGGGCTGTGAGAGCTGTGTGGGCTGTGAGAGCTGTGTGGGCTGTGAGAGCTGTGTGGGCTGTGAGAGCTGTGTGGGCTGTGAGAGCTGTGTGGGCTGTGAGAGCTGTGTGGGCTGTGAGGGCTGTGTGGGCTGTGTGGGCTGTGTGGGCTGTGTGGGCTGTGTGGGCTGTGTGGGCTGTGAGGGCTGTGAGGGCTGTGAGGGCTGTGAGGGCTGTGTGGGCTGTGTGAGCTGTGTGGGCTGTGAGAGCTGTGAGGTCTGTGTGGGCTGTGAGAGGACACGGTTGGGTTACAAGTGGTTTTTGGATTGCCCCTTATACAGGCTAGAGCTTTGACTGAGAGCTGTGTGGGCTGTGTGGGCTGTGAGGGCTGTGTGGGCTGTGTGGGCTGTGTGGGCTGTGTGGGCTGTGTGGGCTGTGAGGGCTGTGAGGGCTGTGAGGGCTGTGAGGGCTGTGTGGGCTGTGTGAGCTGTGTGGGCTGTGAGAGCTGTGAGGTCTGTGTGGGCTGTGAGAGGACACGGTTGGGTTACAAGTGGTTTTTGGATTGCCCCTTATACAGGCTAGAGCTTTGACTGACTAATAGTTAGTCTTGGTGACCCATGTCCTGGAAATTGGTGGCTTCCTTGTCTTGTGGGTAGCGGCCACTTCAGAACATCTGCTCTGTCTGGTTTTGCCCTGGTGGCTGGCTAGTCTCACCAGCCAGTGCTGCTTCTGTGGCGGAAGTGTATTTGGTGGGTAAGTGCTGGGTCTGAAGCTGTGCGTGCTGGGTCTGAAGCTGTGCGTGCTGCTGCAGTCTGGGCAGTTAATCTGGAAGGTGTTTGATCGAAGCCTGTGTGCATGTTGTCCTTTCCTTTGTGCAGGTGAGAAGATGTGTGTCTGTGTGTGGCTCTGTCTGTGTGTGGCGCTCTGTCTGTGTGTGGCGCTCTGTCTGTGTGTGTGGCGCTCTGTCTGTGTGTGTGGCGCTCTGTCTGTGTGTGTGTGGCGCTCTGTCTGTGTGTGTGGCGCTCTGTCTGTGTGTGTGTGGCGCTCTGTCTGTGTGTGTGTGTGGCGCTCTGTCTGTGTGTGTGTGTGTGTGGCGCTCTGTCTGTGTGTGTGTGTGTGTGTGTGGCGCTCTGTCTGTGTGTGTGGCGCTCTGTCTGTGTGTGTGGCGCTCTGTCTGTGTGTGTGGCGCTCTGTCTGTGTGTGTGGCGCTCTGTCTGTGTGTGTGGCGCTCTGTCTGTGTGGGTGGCGCTCTGTCTGTGTGGGTGGCGCTCTGTCTGTGTGGGTGGCGCTCTGTCTGTGTGTGTGGCGCTCTGTCTGTGTGTGTGGCGCTCTGTCTGTGTGTGTGGCGCTCTGTCTGTGTGTGTGGCGCTCTGTGTGTGGGTGGCGCTCTGTCTGTGTGTGTGTGTGGCGCTCTGTCTGTGTGTGTGGCGCTCTGTGTGTGTGTGTGTGGCGCTCTGTGTGTGTGTGTGTGTGGCACTCTGTGTGTGTGTGTGGCGCTCTGTCTGTGTGGCGCTCTCTGTCTGTGTGTGTGTGTGTGGCGCTCTGTCTGTGTGTGTGTGGCGCTCTGTCTGTGTGTGTGTGGCGCTCTGTCTGTGTGTGTGTGTGTGTGGCGCTCTGTCTGTGTGTGTGTGTGTGGCGCTCTGTCTGTGTGTGTGTGTGTGTGGCGCTCTGTCTGTGTGTGTGTGTGGCGCTCTGTCTGTGTGTGTGTGTGGCGCTCTGTCTGTGTGTGTGTGTGGCGCTCTGTCTGTGTGTGTGTGGCGCTCTGCCTGTGTGTGTGTGTGGGGCGCTGTGTGTGTGTGTGTGTGTGTGGCGCTGTGTGTGTGTGTGTGGGGCGCTGTGTGTGTGTGGGGCGCTGTGTGTGTGTGGGGCGCTGTGTGTGTGTGGGGCGCTGTGTGTGTGTGGGGCGCTGTGTGTGTGTGTGGCGCTCTGTGTGTGTGGCGCTCTGTGTGTGTGTGTGTGGCGCTCTGTGTGTGTGTGTGTGGCGCTCTGTGTGTGTGTGTGGCGCTCTGTGTGTGGCGCTCTGTGTGTGTGTGTGGCGCTCTGTGTGTGTGTGTGTGTGTGGCGCTCTGTGTGTGTGTGTGTGTGTGTCTGGCGCTCTGTGTGTGTGTGTGTGTGTGTGTGTGTGGCGCTCTGTGTGTGTGGCGCTCTGCCTGTGTGTGTGTGGCGCTCTGCCTGTGTGTGTGTGGCGCTCTGCCTGTGTGTGTGTGGCGCTCTGCCTGTGTGTGTGTGGCGCTCTGCCTGTGTGTGTGTGGCGCTCTGCCTGTGTGTGTGTGGCGCTCTGCCTGTGTGTGTGTGGCGCTCTGCCTGTGTGTGTGTGGCGCTCTGCCTGTGTGTGTGTGGCGCTCTGCCTGTGTGTGTGTGTGGCGCTCTGCCTGTGTGTGTGTGTGGCGCTCTGCCTGTGTGTGTGTGGCGCTCTGCCTGTGTGTGTGTGTGGCGCTCTGCCTGTGTGTGTGTGTGTGGCGCTCTGCCTGTGTGTGTGTGTGGCGCTCTGCCTGTGTGTGTGTGTGGCGCTCTGCCTGTGTGTGTGTGTGTGGCGCTCTGCCTGTGTGTGTGGCGCTCTGCCTGTGTGTGTGGCGCTCTGCCTGTGTGTGTGGCGCTCTGCCTGTGTGTGTGTGGCGCTCTGCCTGTGTGTGTGTGTGGCGCTCTGCCTGTGTGTGTGGCGCTCTGCCTGTGTGTGTGTGGCGCTCTGCCTGTGTGTGTGTGGCGCTCTGCCTGTGTGTGTGTGGCGCTCTGCCTGTGTGTGTGTGGCGCTCTGCCTGTGTGTGTGTGGCGCTCTGCCTGTGTGTGTGTGGCGCTCTGCCTGTGTGTGTGTGGCGCTCTGCCTGTGTGTGTGTGGCGCTCTGCCTGTGTGTGTGTGGCGCTCTGCCTGTGTGTGTGGCGCTCTGCCTGTGTGTGTGGCGCTCTGCCTGTGTGTGTGGCGCTCTGCCTGTGTGTGTGGCGCTCTGCCTGTGTGTGTGGCGCTCTGCCTGTGTGTGTGTGTGGCGCTCTGCTTGTGTGTGTGTGTGGCGCTCTGCTTGTGTGTGTGTGTGACGCTCTGCCTGTGTGGCGCTCTGCCTGTGTGGCGCTCTCTGTGTGTGTGGCGCTCTCTGTGTGTGTGGCGCTCTCTGTGTGTGTGTGTGTGTGTGTGTGTGTGTGGCGCTCTGTGTATGTGTGTAGCTCTGTGTGGAAAGCTTTTTTTGTCGGTGGCTCTATGTGTGGGTGGCTGTATGTGAGATAGTGGCTCTGTGTAGGTGGCTCTATATGAATGACTGTGTGGGTGGCTCTGTGTGTGTGTGTGTGTGTGTGGGTGGCTTTGTGTGTGTGGCTCTGTGTGGGCGGCTCTGTGTGGGCGTAAATGCAATAAGTCATGCATTTGCGAGCGATTAAGCTATTGGCATTGTAAATGACAATGCCATTTATTTAACGATTAAGCTATTGGCAATGTAAATGACACTGCCATTTATTTACGATAAAAAAAAAAAATACAAAAAAAATCATGAGCAATGCCAATAGCTCTACCTTTAATAATGCCGAGACCATTGCATTATAACTTTTATAACCAGTCTACTGTTGTTATAGTTTTGGATGATGCTGTATATGAACAGCAACTAAAAACTACTGTAATCATTTTCCTTTCCCAATAATAAACCACCTACTGATACATTTATTAATGTTACATGCCGTTTCTGCTCGTTTGGAAGCATAAATATTTCTGTGCGTGAAAAAAGATTCCAAAATATACTCAAGTAGAAAACATTAATGAAAGCATACCCACTTCACAAGTACCCTCTCGGAATGGAAATGGTGTTTCAGTGCTTTATTGCATGTACTTTGTTTGAAAATGGATGCTGATCTTGATTTCAATGGTTCATGGTAGCCATTGTATTAATTAATAGCTCTGCTTATGAAATGGAGAATAAGTTCCTTACGTTGGATGGGGGAAAGCAATTGCCAGTAGTTTTCAACGACGATTAGCATGTAGTGGAGGTATTACTCTGGAAGCTGTAATTCCACTGCCTCAGGCTACCACCCTTCCTGCCAGTTTCCAGCTTTTTTTGAAAGTCCTGACAGGACTGCAGAATGAGGACCAAAACTTGTGGACTGGAAGGCATCTAGGTATTTAAGAAACGGGAGAAGAAAGTCACAACTCTGTGTGTGTCGGTCATCAGCAGCACATAAATGATGAGGTGCGATAAGTTACAGAGCTGAGAGCAAGAGAGGGCTGGCTCTGTGTTTGAGATCCACATCAAAGAGGTTAAGAGTAGGTAAGAGACTAATCAGAACGTTAGTCGTCAGACAAAAGCAAGACATTGAGGGAGACCACAAAGGCGGGGAGCTCACATATCATGTGGATTGCATTGATTTCTACTTGCTAGAACACACAAACCATTCCTGTTCTCATGTTCACACTTAACTATGAGCGTTTCTGTCACTTGTAAATGAAATACAGCATTCACAAAAATACAGTGTGATCAACATCTATTTGCTTCAACATCAGAAGTTACTCCTTCCCAAGGGTGTTTGTATCTCGACCATGGCTTAAACCACCTCTGATATTACATTGGCACGTCCACGTAGAATATCCATTGAACAGTTGTGGGAGCTTCTCCCCTTCTCCTCAGTAAGCCTTGCTTTGGGAATGTCAGTTTCGGAGCTCGGTTTGGCCAGGTTGCTCTTTGCAAGCTATAACATCAATTCTGAGTTTAAGGCCATGCTTGCCCCTTTACTTGTTAGTCTGTTCATGGTGTTTGGACCATGAAAACAATGGACGAACAAGTTAGGAAAATGAATTTTCGGTGACTAGATTCAATGTTTTTAATGGCTTTTGTGGCATTCTTTGGTCTTATGTAAAGGTAAGTAAAATCCACTAAAATGAATGTGGGGAATCTGCAAATAATGAAATCTGGAAGATGGGGGTCAAGTATACATGTTGGCCTAGCTTTAACGTTTTAACTTATTTAAAGACAGTTCCATCTTTGCCATAAGTTTTCATTGTTATCAAAAGTTGGTAATGTGTAACACCAGCTCTGTTTCTAGAGAGTAAACTATCTAATTTGGATGTACAAATTCATTGTGAACCCAAATCTGTTTTTACTGTCTTGGAACATCCAGCCTTGGAGAATGGTTTAATGAATAACATTTGGTTGAAGCTCTGATGTTTGCCCCGAACAGAAGGCAGCATGTCATGTGCCTTCAAAAAAAATGTTGCTGATTTTCATTCCTCAAATCATTTTCCTGTCTGCATTTTCCAATCAAAAAAGAATGATGACACTTTTTAAATCGGTTTCTGATTAAGCATTTTACCAATCTGTTTTTCTTCCTTTTTAAGATGTATTGTGCGAGCGTTAAAGGATCCAAAATGCTTTCTTCTTGACCACCTTCTTTCCTTAAAACCTGTTAAGTTCTTGGAAGGAGAACTTATTCATGATGTAAGTAGTTATTTGCCGTTTTTATCAAAACATTCTCAGCATAAACACCCTGTTGTGGAATTTTCAGTGATTTAGGAATGTGAGGGAAGAGGTTGACTGAAAATGTTCTCCATTTGAAAGTGTCTATATAAAGGCCTGCAGTTTGAATAATGTGTAATTGAAATAGTTTTTTTCGTCTCCCTTGTCACCTACTATATGAGAGGCTTTTTTCAATAACCCTTTTTATTAAGGACAGTGTTAACACAATGATTGACTTTTTATATACATTATACATTTGTTGATAATTTTGATTATACAAAGTAGTGGTTGATACTTAAGCACTACGATCTCTATACAACAGGTGAGGTGGGAGGGGGAGGGAGAGAGGGTGGAACACAAATATTTCCCCCAGTACATATTCCATTTGCCCTATACCTGTGACCACGTTCGTGGACATCCCCTGGCCTCATATACAGTCTTTTCCCTCATTATGCAACAGTCCATGTCTTTCTTCCAGGCGCCCACCGTTGGTGCTATTGTTGCCACCCACATTCTGGCAATATTTTGTTTGGTGACCATCAGGCCCAATGTTACCCATGTTTTTTCTTTACTGTTCAGGTCTGTGGGTTCTCAAATATTCGACAGGCATCTTTTAATTTCAAGTTGCAGCCTTGACCCCAGACCCTCCTCTATGCTAAGGTGTACCCCCCTCCAGTACCCTTTGATGTGTGCACATTCCCATATTATATGTAGAAATCTGCCCACTCAACCACACCGACCCCTTCTCCACAGGTTCTCCACCTGGGATATCCCAATAATGTCCCATCTATCAAAACCCTTCGTCCTTCTTAGCGTGCCCAATTGTTCAGAGTCTCACAATGGGCTGGCCTGCGTGATGTTTTTGGCCCAGCCCAGACCCTTAGTGGCAGTGTGCCACACCTAGACGGAGTATCCTGTGGGTCCAGTAAGTTGAAATTTTGTGGGTTTGGAGTAGATTGCCCCAATGTAGTTCCCACCCGGTAGGATTCACCTGTCCACTCTGTAGCCTGGGTCATCCAGCTGCTGATATATACAGTGAGTAATTCTCTCTGCGCACTTTCTATGGCTTTAAAGTATGTCGCCGAAACCGGATTAGGGGAGTTTTGTAAAACATATAAAAGGCGTGGCAATTACATCATTTTAAATAGTGGGGCTCTGTCCAGCAATGATGTGAAAAGGGACCTTGTGTTCTCCACGTCTCCTTTTAATAGTTGCTGCTGGGGTTGGAGATTACGCTCATAACTAACTTTGGGATCGGTTGTTATGTACATACCTAGGCATTTGAAGCTGCATTTGGCTTCTTCCACTGGCCATCCCCTAGGTAGGGGAGGGAGTCTTCCATTCAATACATAGATCAGTGATTTGTTCCAATTAATAGTGTATCCTGAGTACTTGCCGAAAGTTTGTAAATATATTTAGAACCCTGTGCAGGGAGACTCTGGGCAAAGCCAGTTATGATAAAATATCGTCCGCGTAAAGGGAAATGCGGTCCTCCCAGTCCTCTGACCATCTCAAACCTCGTACGATAGGGTCCCTACGGATCCATGCCGCACGGGGCTCCAGAGTCAATGCAAAAAGCAGCGGGGACAGAGGGCAACCCTGCATGGTCCCTCTCCTAAGGGTGATAACTGCAGATTAAAAAAATAATATATATATTATTATTTTTCTTATTGTTTACGACTATCTGTGCTTGAGGCTCCAAGTATAGGAGCTTAATCGAACTGGTGAAATTAGGGCCAAAGCCCAGCCTTCCCAGGACTGCAAAGAGGTAGGGCCACTCTATGGTATCGAAGGCCAACGTGGAATCCAAGGACACCACCACTGCATCTAATCTTATTGTGTCTATGCGCCCCATTACCCCGTGCAGTCTCTGCTAATTAAGTGTTGTGTTTCTGGAGGGCATAAACCCTTACTGATCAGAGTGGACCAGTTTGGTGATAACTTGAATGAAACGAGTGGCCAACAATTTTACTAATATTTTGGCTTCAACGTTTAGCAATGAGATAGGTGTATAGTTTAGTTTAGTTTTAGTTTTAAAGGGTTTTATAACGCGCTCTATTACTAGCTAGTATCCTGGCGCGGGGGAGAAAAAATGTGGCAAAATTGCAGGGCAAAGAAAGAGAAAGGACAGCTAGAGGAAAAGGAAGAGCAGTTAAATGGCCGCATTAAACAGATGAGTTTTTAACCCTTTCTTAAAACAGGTGATAGACTGGGCTGCACGGAGGTGGAGCGGAAGCGCATTCCAGGCTCTGGCAGCCCTCACAGAGATAGACTGGCCTGGCAAACTTAAATCTGGGCATCACCATCTTGCACTGATTGGCAGATCGGAGGCAGCGATTAGGGACATAGAAGGAGAAACCTCCTCTCAGGTACAGGAGTCCGAGCTGATGGATAGCTCGGAAAGCAAGAACCAAAGCCTTAAACATGATTCGCTGAGCTACAGGGAACCAATGGAGGCTACGTAGGTGGGGACGAACGCTAACCCTCCTGGGCAGATTAAACAGGAGTCTAGCGACCGCATTTTGAATCACCTGTAGCCGTTGAATCAGGTAAGATGGTAAGCCACTGAACAATGCATTCGCATAATCGAGCCTAGAAAGGATGAGGGCCCGCGACACCGTCTCTTTGGCCTCTCTTGGAAGAAAAGGGAACATTTATTTTTGGGCTTGCCTTCTTTGTGTATGACTATCAGTGTGGCCATTCTCTGGTCCTGAGGGAGCCTACCCACTTCACAGCTCTCCTCAAACATGTCTTTAAGATAGGGGGTGATTCTAATGGGCTTCAGTTTGTACAGTTCGATTTGGAGACCATTTGGGCCCATAGCCTTTCCCGATTGTAGGCCCCTTACAGACTGCGCGACTCCATTGTTTGTGATGTCACTTTCTAGTAATTTATCTTCTTCTGTTGATAGTGTCGGAAGTGTCATGTCTGAAAGTAGTGCCTTCGAGTCTTCTTCCTGAGGGGAGGTATAGGTTCATATATTGTACGATAGTGGTTAGCGAACTCGTCCGCTATCTCCTGTGTGTCTACAATCACTTCCCCCCGTTCCTGCTACTAGTTCCATGACAAGACGGTTGGCACATTCTAGTTTGTCTAGCCAGGCCAATAGCTTCCCGGCTTTATCACTCAGCTCGTATAGTCTGCCTGATTTATCCCTGCTTAATGTTTTGGCCATGTCAATAGCAGTGTTCCTGTAATCTTCCCTCTTAAGGTTTAATGTGTACCACCGCTGATCCTCTCCGGTTTCCGTGGTTTCCCCCTCTAACTGCAGAATCACCTCCTCTAGTCTGACTAGCTCTTTAATCTTCTCTTTGTGTGCCCCTGCTCTCTGAGAAATCGCCTGTCCGCTCACAATTGTTTTGAAAGCTTCCCAGAGTGTTTGGGCAGATGCTACTGATCCAAGAGAATGAAGTATTGATCTATCACTTTTGAAATTTTTTCCTTCACCGCTGCGATGCGGAGCTGCCAGGGGTTGATTGGTGCTTTTCTTCCCTCTTGCTTTTCTCCTATTGGCACCCGGGCCCAAATCGGTGAATGATCCAAGATGCCCTGTGCCAGGGTTCCCTTTTGGGCCACAGGGGTGAGAAAATAGTAGATTTGATATAGACTATTGTGTGCCCCCTAGTGAAATGTGAATTGAGTCTCCCTGGGGCGATGCACGTGCCACACGTCAGCAAGTCCTTCTAGGAAATTGGGAAGCCACCTTTGTGAGGGGCCTTTGACCCGGGGAGGATGACGGTCGAGTCGTCCAGACACAACGAAATTGAAGTCGCCTCCTACTAATAGCCGCCCCCTCAGGGAATGTTAACATATTACCCAGGTCTTTAAATGTCGACACTTGTAGTCCTGGGGGAACATATACAGCCACTATAGTGAGTTTTGCTCCCCTCCCATTTCCCTGACACAGCGGCATATCTGCCCTTTGTATCTGTCCAAGTGTGTTTAATCGACATAGGGAAGGACCGTAATGCCCGCTCCCCTGTAACCCTTAGTGAAACCTGAGTGTGTTACCAAATGATATCCCCACCTGGCCGGAGCTTTATAAGTGCTGACAATTAAGCGTGTCCCCTGGGGCAGGACTACCTCTAGGGACTGCCTTTTAATAAACTGTAGAACTATACGTCTCTTGAGCTTATCCCCCATGCCGTTAACATTCCAGGACAAGAGTTTAATACTTTTCTCCAGCGGGAATCCATGTTTGTGAGCAATGTTTTCCGCGCCCCACCCGCTACCTGCGTTGAATGATGTTGCAATGTCAACTAACATATAATGTAAAACATACCAAACCCAACAATCCCCCTCCCTGCTCCCCTGTACTCTGGGTGTAGAACTGCCCATAACACCAACTATGAAGAGTGCCTGTCGCCCCAAAAATTTACTAAATGTAGAGTATGAGGGGGTGGATTCACATCCCGATGCCTACACACTATGCTCATTTTACATACTAATCAGTTGGTAATTTAAGATTATTATTTTAGTCCCTTATCGTATTCTTGACGGTAATGTCCGGTGGCGGCACCGTATCCATTCGACCTCAGGGCGACTGTGTTATTCCGTTGTTTATTCTTCAACAGTCGGTCGCACCGGTCACTCAGACAAGGCAGACTGCCTTGCCAGGCCTGGCTCCCTTCCTCTTCAGGCGTTGTGGTCTTTTGCTGGTTTCCATCCCTCCAGCCAATCTGCTGCCGCCTCTGGAGTGTCGAAGAACCAGTTTCTTCTGTCTGCCTCGATTCAGAGTTTAGCGGGAAACAGCATTGAATACTGAAGGCCCTTTTCTCTGAGTTGTTTCTTGATACCCAGGAAGGAAGGTAATTGTCTTTGTACATTTAACATAAAGTCCAGGGAGAAGGTAATTTCACTCTTTTCATACTTGACTGGGGGTGGGGGTGGAGGTGGGGTGGGGTGGAAGTGAACAGGCAGTTTGTAGTAAAATGTCCCGGTCTCTAAAGTTCTGGAGTTTTGCCAACGTTGGTCGTGGGGGCGCCCGCGGCTTCGATTTTCCTCCTGGCACACATAGGTAAACAAACAAAAAGAATGATTTGAAACCGATAAGTTCTGTCCTATTCCATGATATGCAATTCTTCATGACTTGAATGAGTAATTTACTTACCTTTTGGTAACGCCTTATCAGGTAGAGACCGGATCTAGCTGCAGATTCCCCGATCTTTGAATTTCCCAGGTGTCATACTGGATCCACAATAGGAAGTTTCATATCCAAAATGATAGAAACTCGTCTGAGTATATCAGCTAGAGAGGAACTCCTCTCTGTCGCCAGACCTGGAGGGGACAGGAGGCCGAGGCTGCAGAAGGCTCCATTACCACTAGCTTCACCCAACTCTTCAACCAGCTAATCTCTATAGAAGTTTGGGCTGTTTCAGAGATAGGGTGATGAAACTCCAAATCCTCTCCATCACCTCCATAATTTTATTCAGAAGGAAGAACAGGAAGGGGGGCTATAGAGAGCCGAGGTAGGTATTGAAGATGGGCGGCTCCACCGGTGCCGAAGAGGTGACGTCTCTGCATTGGAGAGGAAAAGTGCTGGGGCGTCGAGCGGTGTCAATGCCACCGTCTTCTGAGTCAGTTGACCAGACTCAAGCACCAAAGTAGGTAACCACGAAGGCCTGTGCACCAGCGTCAAAACTGATTTGGAATCCAAAAGCCGAACTGAAGCAGAGGGCGAACTCTCCGAGTGGGCACGGTCGCAGCTTTGTTCATCTTCATGGGGCCAGAGGGAGCTCCAGGGGGAGGTGAAAACCCAAAGATGGTGTGAAGAGAATTGTAATATTCCTGCATTTGGGTCAGTCGACTCTGCTCCAGGGTTGGTTGGGAGACACTGGATAGACTTGTGCACCGACTCTTCAGCTGAAGATCGGGCCAAGCTTCATGTGGCGAAACCGGAAGTTGCCCGACTTGAACAGCTTGCGTCTTGACTTACCCCAGGACATCAATGGAGAGTGATGTCCACGGGAACAGCTCCTGGATCTGGCCTGCGGGTGGTCTGTGGAGCATAAAGGGGACCGAGATTGGTGGGAAGTCTTTAAAGACTGCAACATTCGCGCCGCTAGTATCTTCATTTGACGTTCCCTCTGCGCCTTTGGGCGAAGTTCTCAACAGGAGTTGCACTCCACGGAGTCATGGTGCTCCCCATCACCAAACACAAACAGTGGAGGGGTCCGTTGCAGACATTTATTATCCATGGCACCCACAAGGCTTGATCCTCGGAGACATGAGAAGTTGTTTTAAGTTCAACAAAAACGTCGAAGTAGGCCAAAAAGCAGCCTGAGCAACTGCTTATCCGATCTGCGTTGAATCACAGAAAAGAAGAAACGGATATCAGCCAGGGTCATATGTGGACTCCATCGACGTCACATCTGGCTGTCGCTACGTTTTCGCTTGACACGCTACCGATGTGCAGAGGTAATACTGCTGGAAATTTTTTCCAGATCCAGTCTGGCGCCTAGGGAGAATTCAAAGGTATTGAATCTGCGGCGAGATGTCTCTATCAGATAATAAACTGTCCAATCTGTCTAAGGTTTTAATAGCTGCATTGAGATCCCCAAGTCCACAATGCAGGCTTTGCCTTTCTCAAGAAAAGAATAAACATTGTCAAGAATTTTTACAATGGCATTTTCAGTGCTGCAGCTATTGTGGAATCCAGATTCATAGAGTGGCGTTCAATTTTTTTTTGTCTATGATACACAGTTCTCAGAACTTTAACCAAGACAGCAAGGTTGATGGTTGGTCTTTAGTTGACAAGTTAATAAACGGAACATTTTATCAGTTTTCAGTGAGTCTGGGAAATACTTGAAAATATTGGAAATTCTTTTCATTTATGGAAGGCATAATTAGGTCATCATGGTAGAAATTGGGTTTCAGAAGCTTGATATTGAAGAGAATTTAGACTAGTGCTCATTGGTTAGAAAAGGAGGGTTGTCTTTGTGACTTCTGATGTCGTTTGTGGTGAGTCTTTGGGGCTGAAACAGTCTTGAAATTCTTGACAACTACTTCTGGAATGACGGAGAGGAAGCTCTACTTTGGGATATTAGTTTAGTTTCACAATTTGAAATCCTTTTAGTTGATAAGAGTTTTGGATCTTAGTTTGAGGATAGTAAACTTTGGCATTGCGATTGTTTTGGGATTTTTTCCTAGTAGTCTTTAGCATAGACAATTTTTACTGACCTTCCAGTTTGTGAAGCAGTTTCTTTCGGTCTGAAGTATGCCAGAGAACCAAGGATTAAGAGTCAAAGGTAATGGTTTTTAGAGCTTAAGAAATGTGATTTTGTCTACAGTTAAATTCATGATGTGACAAATGAATTGTTGACATTGTTTCTGAGGTGCATTTAGGACAAGTTTGGTGTAAATCCATTCAGCTGTATATGTGAGCAAAATTTCCTATGTCAACCAAAATATAGAAACTTCTTTTTTCACCCCGTGCTCCCCCTTATGTTTTTTACCCTGTAGATGTGTTAGTTAAACCTTGCCTCCTCCATACAGAAAACACATGCATACATGCTAGGAATAATTGTATTCTGGGGAAGTGTTGGAAGGATGAGTGGTGTAACAGTCCTCGTTGACAGGGAACACGAGAATTGCAGTACACATTACTAAATTACACTAGTGGTGTACGTGTAGCTTTTCCTGAAAGCTTCATTGTTTTGCGTTTTTGTTCTCTTTATTTCATAGAAGTGGTTCATGAAGCTAGACCCTCAACCACATAGGGTGGCATTCTTCATCATCAGATCCTCCCTTCTAGCATTGGAGAACTTCTTTTCGTATTGTCTGGCATCTAGTGCACAAGTGCCATGAGCGTGGCGTGTTTTTGCTGGTACTTGACTGGTGACTTCGTGATTAAAAGCCTTATTAATATTAATTGCATATAAAGTACTCTATGTTCAGCTATAAGGACTGCTGTTCCTTTGAAGCAATGCAACGTGCTGCACGACTCTTTGTATACTGTTTAAATACTTTACACATTTCCTCTTAAGCCAGGCTTCTTTCTGTGCCAATCTACCCAGGGTTAAGCCCAGGTTAATTTAGTGACTTTTTGTGGTTCACCCTGCAACGGATTGTGGCTGTTGTTTGACCAGGGCTCACACCCCAGTCAACAAATAACCCAATTTCTCACAGCCATTTGCAATAGGCAAATAATTGGACATTAAAAAAGCTATTTCACATAAAACAAACATTTAGGGATAGATCGTAAGCTAAATTCACTCAAGTGTGCTTATTATAATTCTAGGAATATTTCAAGATTTGCAAACTTCATTCATATAGGTCAGGGTATAGACAGGTTGCAGCAGGCACGCTACTTAGTTCTGGTGCTCATATCTGATTGACATTAACTGTAATCGGAGTCACTGAAATTATGCGATTCTGCTGCTGCAGTGTTTTTCACAATATTATGGATTTGCCATATTTTCCACCATCTGCTGCATGATTTGCAAATTTTAACAACAAGCATTGGCATAGCCAAGAGGTCTCGACTTTGGAACCTTATAAGTGTTTAGCCATGCAACAGTTGATGTTGTTGCACCAAGGATATTGTGCTGCATAAATAAATACTTATAAGGTACCAAAAGCGAGACCTGTTGGCTATGCCAATGCATGTTTTACATTGTTAGCCAATTACCCCTTAATGTTGTGATGCCTGGTAATCTGGTCTCTGGAGCAGAAGCCTAAAACAGGTACCTGTGTCGGAAGAGCGTGCGCTCCCTCCTGCCTTTCTTTTAGCCTTTACCATTTCTAGAAAGAATAAAATATTGAAGACTTACAGAACTTTACCCCAGACTGCCAAACCTCTTTCCCTTGACCCCAGACTGTGTTCAAAGCTAGGAGGCTGCTGTCAAGGAGCAGTGAAGTCCGAAGTTAGCGAGGGGAAGGGAAGGACGCAGGGTGCACAGAGAGAGGAAGAAAGAGAGCGAGAGACCGAGAGGGAGAGAGGGAGGGAGAGCGACAGAGAGAGGCAAGAGGGCTGTGGCGGAGGAGAAAGGGAAGAGGGACAAAGGAAAATGAGCACAGAAAGAGAGAGGGTGAAGAGAGAGGAATGTGGGGAAAGGGGGTGGTAGCTCCAAGGGAAATAGGATAGAAGAAGCGCTGAGAGGATAAAGGTGAAGGAAGGAGGAGGCATGGAGTGGTAGCAGGAAGGAGAGAATGTGAAGTGGGAGAGGGAGGATGAGAGACTGAGGTAGTGGTGAGAGAGGGAAAGAGACCCGCGAGGAAGGGGTGAGAGGGAGAGAGAGGTACATGTAAGAGAGGGATAGATGCAGGAGTGAGAGGGAAGAGAAGAAAGAGGGAGGGATAATAGTGGTAACACGTGGTGCCGGAGTGCTACAGCGGAGGAGAGGACGTGCAGAGAGACGGTAGGGGAAGGGAGTGAGCACAGAGGAGAAAAGGGGAAGAAGAGAGGCTGTAGTAGAGAGAAGGGGCGCAGCTGATGGGGAGAGGGGGGAATCACAGAGAGTTAGGAGAAAGGAGGATTGATGATAGAGATGTATAGTTTGGGGGTAGTTGAGGGTGGGCATGAGGAAGAGGAGCAGATCAGAACATAGGGGAGTGATAGAAGAGAGAGAGGGGCGAGGAGAGCGGGAGAGAAGACAGGGACAAGAGAAGGATACATAAGAGAGATGTAGATGAGAGAAAGGGGAGGGAAGAAAAAACTGGGTAGATGGGAAAGAGGAGGACAGTGGAGAGGCGAGGAGAGAGTCAGAAGAAATCCTTGGCAACAAAGCGCCGCCCCGCCACAGTGTAGCAGAAAGGGAATCGGACGAGAGCAGAGCAAATCAACAAGCGCACCAGGTGGGCCAGCGGGCAGCTGCACACATGCAAAAGCCTTGATGTAAAGACGAACGTTAGGCTAGCCAAGAACCATAAGGCGAAAAAAAAAAAACTTGCGGTCTTCTGCACTGTGTAATAAAAAGTTCAACTGCTCTGGGTTGATTAGCACTCCCTCTGGGTGTTTTGATGGCCAGAGCTGCACCACAAGCATTTATTTAGTACTATTAAATCCAGCAGCAACGACCAATGCTGTGTAGCTGATCACCCTTTTCAACGCCAGGATAACCATATGCACACAGGGAGCCATTCTGGCACTGTACACTCGAGCAATAATTTCTAATGCAGGCTCAAATACCGTAATGCAAACCATGTATCTGAAAGAGACACGTTAGTGATAGATTCCTTACCTTAGAATATCCCCAGGCGTCAGACTGGATCCGGAAAAATTTTCATAGCAATACCCCTGCGCGCCGGCAGGCGTCGTCCGCGGCTCCGTGTCCGTCGTTAGCGCCGGAATGACGTCGTCAGAGTACTTAGACGGCGCCCTCGCGCGCTGACGTCAGTTCTTCTTTTTTCCCCGCCAGCTAGTGCAGATCCGGAGAAGCTCTACCCCTTAGTCACTTTTTGACTAAACTTTTTGATCTTTTTGATCATCTCTTTCTCGAGTCTCTCGACTCCTTCGGTGCCGGTAGGGATGCCCGGTTTCGAACCTTGCTCCAGGTGCGACCGACTGATGTCGGTTACCGACCCCCATCGCCGGTGCCTTCAGTGTCTAGGCCTCGAACACGACGACCGCATCTGCCCCGACTGCCGGGCCCTGGCGTCAAAGGCTAGGCGGGAGCGGTCCCGCAAGTGACTAGGGCTCCGGCAGTCGGCCCCGCTCCGTTCCATGTCCCGGTCCCACAGGAGGTCGAAGGACCGGTCGCGGGGTCGGAGCCCTCGTAGCTCCGGGAGTCGGCATCCGTCGTCGGGATCTTCCTCAGGTAAGAGGCATGAGCGGTCGGAGCGGCGTCATCGTTCCTCCGACGCTCGCACGACGCGGCCGGATGTTCGGGTGACACCACCCACGCGCCTGCGATGGAGTCGCAGGCGGTGCATCCTGCCCCACACCTGCAGGTCCCTAGGCACGATGCAACGCCGGAGGAGGTCGAGCGGTACCTCATGGCCATGAGGTCCCTCCCTCCTCAGCCGGGTTCCGTGGCGCCTTCGGGCCCAACGGTCCCGGCTGGATGGCCTGGCGGGTCGGGTGCTTCGGCTCAGACGCCGTCGGGTGCCTCGGCCCCGGCGCCGCCGGCGACTTCGGTCCCGGCGCCGCAGGCCCTCACTGGATACAATTCCGGATCCGGGTCGTCGCCGGTTGACCTCACGACCTCGCCGGCCCAGCGGGTGTCACCCCCGGCGCTGCTTGTCGGCGCCGTCCTCGTCCCCAATCCTCCCTTCGATTCCGGTGCCGGAGCGGCGCCGCTGGACGCCGCTCTCGACGTCGTTTGGAGATTTCTATTTCCACGAACCGGCCCCATCCATTGACCCTGAACTTCAGGAGATGGGTGATGAGGGTGATTGGGAGGGGTCTATGGACTCAACAGGACTGGACATATGAGCTTGGGGAGGCCAATGGAGTTGACATTTCGCCAGACACTGGATTTGTCTCCCCTCCCACCGCGGCTACGGAGGAGGGGGCTGCCTACAGTGTAGTGTTGACGGCCTGACGCTCCCCGTCGCGGCTGTGAGGGCTAACCTCCTCACTGAGGTCCTTAAACCGAAGGCATGCTCCACTGAGCCTCTGCTGCTGTTTAATGAGGCCCTGTGTGACGTTCTTGTGGGCACTTGGTCCAATCCCACTACAGGTCAGCCTGTGGATAGGAACGTGGCCAGATGCTACCGCCCAGCCACGGACGACCCTTGCTTTTTGTCCACCCATCCCACCCCCAAGAGCCTGGTCATCCAGGCCTCCACTTCCCAGACCGCATTCCCGACGGCTCCACCCGATCGGGAATCCAAGAGGTACGAGCAATTCGGAAAGAAAGTGTTCTCGTCCCTGTGTTTGGGACTGTGGTCTGTCAATACCGCATGCCTCTTGGGCCGCTGCACCCACACTCTGTGGGACACGGTCGCGGACGTGCTGCCGCAATGCCCGGAGGAGGTCCGGGCTAAACTCGCCCAAGCCCTTGCGGAGGGTTTGGATGCAGCGCGCTACTCCATCCGGTGTGGGCTGGATACCACGGACTCACTGGGCAGAGTGATGGCAACGACGGTGGCAGTTCGATGCCACGCCTGGTTGAGGTCCGCCAACTTTTCGGCCGATGTCATGGCCACCCTTCTCGACATACCATTTGATGGCCGTCGCCTATTTGGCGACAAGGCAGACCATGCGCTTGAGCGATTTAAGGACTCCAGGGCTACGTCCAAGTCCTTGGGCCTCTCGGTCCCACACCAGCAAACGGGTGCCTTTCGCTCCTTTCGTGGCCAAGGAAGGGACGTTCCCACACGTTCTGCCAGCCACGCACCGCAGACTACTACACAGCGCGGTGGGGGCCGTGGAAACCGCCGTGCCAGCGGTCGGGGACAACGGCGCGGCCAGTCCACACCTTCCCCTGCAGCACCTGCCTCAAAACCGTCCTAGTCCGTGCTTTGAGGCCCATGTGACGCCAGTGGGAGGCAGGGTCCGCCATCACCTCTTCCACTGGTGCACTGTCACGTCAGACAGGTGGGTGCTGCAAATCATCCGAAGGGGCTACTCCCTCCCCTTCGAGGCGACCCCTCCAGCCATGCCACCGCAGTACCACCGCGTGTCGGGGATCACTTGCAACTTCTGGCCAAGGGGGCCATCGAGCGCGTTCCTGGGCCAGAAGTAGGGTGTGGTTGTTACTCCCACTACTTTCTGGTACCCAAGAAGGGCAAAGGGGGCTTCCGCCCTATCTTGGACTTACGGCCCTAGACCCTGGAGACTGGATGGTAGCGTTGGCTTGCAGGACGCTTATTTTCACATCCTCGTCCTGCCGGCCCACCGGCGTTACCTGGCGTTCACGGTAGGCCATCAGCACTTTCAGTTTACCGTGCTCCCCTTTGGCCTTACCAGCGCCCCACGGGTGTTCACGAAAGTGATGGCGGTGGTCGCAGCTCATCTGTGCAGGTTAGGGGTTTCAGTCTTTCCCTACCTCGACGAGTGGTTGTTGAAGGCGGGCTCGCCCCAGACAGTCGTCAGCCACCTCCAGACTACGGCGACCTCCTGCACCTGCTGGGGTTCTCCATCAATGTGCCGAAGTCACACCTGTGTCCCTCTCAGAAGCTCCTCTTCATCGGAGCGGTTCTAGACTCGGTGCAGTTTCGGGTTTATCCTCCTGAACAGCGGGTTCCGATCTTTCAGCTGTTATCCCGAGTCTCGGTCAGGTTGACGCTGCGGCTTCTGGAGCTGATGGGCTCCCGCATCCTTCTGGTGCATCACACCAGGTGGCGGATGCGGGCTCTGCAGTGGGACCTGAAGTTTCAGTGGGCCGAGCATCAGGGCAACTTGTCCGACCATGTCTTGATCTCGGAAGGCACTGCAAGACAATTGCAGTGGTGGCTCACGGACCGCGATTGGATCAGCGGCAGATCCCTCTCCCTCCCCAACCGGAGCACGTTGTTGTGACGGACGCGTCCCTCCAGGGCTGGGGGGGCCACATGGGAGAGGCGGAGATCAGAGGCCTCTGGTCTCCGGCGGAGTCCCAGCTCCACATCAACCTTTTGGAGCTGCGGGCAATCCGACTTGCACTGAAGGCATTCCTCCCCTCTGTCCGGGGGAGTGTAGTGCAGGTGTTCACGGACAACACCACCGCCATCTGGTACTGCAACAAACAGGGCGGGGTGGGGTCGTGGACCCTATGCCAGGAGGCTCTGCGCCTCTGGCAGTGGCTGGAACATCAGGGCGTGACCCTGGTGGTTCAACACCTGGCAGGTTCTCTGAACGCCAGGGCGGACTAACTCAGCCATCGGTGCATGATGGATCACGAATGGCGTCTAAACTCGGACGTGGCGCAAGGCCTCTTTCAGCAGTGGGGAGAGCCTTGGTTAGATCTATTCGCCACAGAAGAGAACGCGCAATGTCATCGGTTCTGCGCGTTGGAATTTCCAAGGCGGCACTCGCTCGGAGACGCTTTTCGCCGCGAGTGGAGTTGCGGTCTGTTGTACGCCTTTCCGCCTATACCACTTCTGCCCAGAGTGCTGAAGAAGATCAGGCGCGACCGTGCCCAGGTTATCCTTGTGGCTCTAGACTGGGAACGAAGATATTGGTATCCAGAGCTAATCAGCATGTCTGCCGATCCCCCGATTCGTCTGCCTCTTCGGGAGGACCTTCTGTCGCAGCAGCAGGGGACGGTCCTCCACCCGAACCTGTCCAGTCTCCACCTACAAGCTTGGAGATTGAGCGACAACAGTTGAGGCCATTTGACTTGCCTCCTGAAGTCTGTAATGTCATTCTGGCAGCCAGGCGTCCCTCCACAAAGTCGGTATACGCCTGCAGGTGGAACAGATTTGTGGCATGGTGCACAGCAAAGGCTGTGGATCCTCTCTCTGCACCCCTTTCTGAGGTTCTCCTCTTCCTTCTTGCTCTTGCGCAGCAGGGCTCTGCTCTGGGCACTATCAAGGGCTACATTTCTCCCCCTTCCGCCTTCTTAAGGCTACCTGATCAGCCATCTTTGTTCAAGTCCCCCATTGTAAATAGGTTTTTGAAGGGCATCACACACATGTTCCCTCCTGTTCCATTCGTGATCCCTCAGTGGGACTTGAACCTTGTACTTACCCTTCTGATGTGTGCTCCCTTCAAGCCACTTCATAACTGTCCTCTAAGTCTTCTTTCTCTAAAGACTGCTTTCCTGGCTGCCATCACCTCTGCCAGGAGAGTGAGAGAGCTCCAGGCTCTTTCTTCCAAACCTCCTTTCCTTTCTGTCCATCCGGACAAGGTTGTGTTGCGGACGAGACTCTCTTTCCTGCCCAAGGTAGTCACAGCCTTCCACATCGGGCAGTCCATCACCTTGCCCACCTTCTTTCCGCCTCCGCATCCCTCTAAAGAGGAAGAGCGGCTCCATCGTCTGGACCCAAAACGTGCGCTGTCATTCTATCTAGACCGCACACGCCAGTTCCGGGTGGATGACCAACTCTTACGTGGGCGCTAAGAAGGGACGGGCGGTGAACAAGCGGACCATCTCTCGATGGATCACCTTGTGCATCCAAACGTGTTACTCCATGGCTAAGAAGGAACCCCCTGTTGGGCTGAAGGGTCATTCCACTCGGGCCACGGCGACTACGACTGCCTTAGGCCGAGGAGTGCCCTTGCAGGACATTCGATTCAAAAAGGGGGGTGGTGATGGACAGAGTATCTGAATTAAGCAGAACACTCCTACCCAGTCAAAAGATCAGGGCTTGATCCATCACCGTTTTTTAGCTCACTGCACCATCCCAGTTCAGAACCTGGCTACATGCAAATTAGTCTGTCCCTGGCCCAGTGCATCATGGGAACAGGGCAGACCAAACTACCAAGCCAATTCTTTACTGGAAAGGAAACAAGCTTCCGGGGACCGGTTTCTGGCATTACAGCCGTCTTCGGCCCGGCTTGCTTGAATCCTGATGGTGCAGTGAGCAAGGGACTCACATCTGAGCATACCCTTCCACACTTGTGGTGGCCAAAACGATTCAAAAAGGGGGGTGGTGATGGACAGAGTATCTGAATTAAGCAGAACACTCCTACCCAGTCAAAAGATCAGGGCTTGATCCATCACCGTTTTTTAGCTCACTGCACCATCCCAGTTCAGAACCTGGCTACATGCAAATTAGTCTGTCCCTGGCCCAGTGCATCATGGGAACAGGGCAGACCAAACTACCAAGCCAATTCTTTACTGGAAAGGAAACAAGCTTCCGGGGACCGGTTTCTGGCATTACAGCCGTCTTCGGCCCGGCTTGCTTGAATCCTGATGGTGCAGTGAGCAAGGGACTCACATCTGAGCATACCCTTCCACACTTGTGGTGGCCAAAACGATTCAAAAAGGGGGGTGGTGATGGACAGAGTATCTGAATTAAGCAGAACACTCCTACCCAGTCAAAAGATCAGGGCTTGATCCATCACCGTTTTTTAGCTCACTGCACCATCCCAGTTCAGAACCTGGCTACATGCAAATTAGTCTGTCCCTGGCCCAGTGCATCATGGGAACAGGGCAGACCAAACTACCAAGCCAATTCTTTACTGGAAAGGAAACAAGCTTCCGGGGACCGGTTTCTGGCATTACAGCCGTCTTCGGCCCGGCTTGCTTGAATCCTGATGGTGCAGTGAGCAAGGGACTCACATCTGAGCATACCCTTCCACACTTGTGGTGGCCAAAACGATTGAAAAAGGGGGGTGGTGATGGACAGAGTATCTGAATTAAGCAGAACACTCCTACCCAGTCAAAAGATCAGGGCTTGATCCATCACCGTTTTTTAGCTCACTGCACCATCCCAGTTCAGAACCTGGCTACATGCAAATTAGTCTGTCCCTGGCCCAGTGCATCATGGGAACAGGGCAGACCAAACTACCAAGCCAATTCTTTACTGGAAAGGAAACAAGCTTCCGGGGACCGGTTTCTGGCATTACAGCCGTCTTCGGCCCGGCTTGCTTGAATCCTGATGGTGCAGTGAGCAAGGGACTCACATCTGAGCATACCCTTCCACACTTGTGGTGGCCAAAACGATTCAAAAAGGGGGGTGGTGATGGACAGAGTATCTGAATTAAGCAGAACACTCCTACCCAGTCAAAAGATCAGGGCTTGATCCATCACCGTTTTTTAGCTCACTGCACCATCCCAGTTCAGAACCTGGCTACATGCAAATTAGTCTGTCCCTGGCCCAGTGCATCATGGGAACAGGGCAGACCAAACTACCAAGCCAATTCTTTACTGGAAAGGAAACAAGCTTCCGGGGACCGGTTTCTGGCATTACAGCCGTCTTCGGCCCGGCTTGCTTGAATCCTGATGGTGCAGTGAGCAAGGGACTCACATCTGAGCATACCCTTCCACACTTGTGGTGGCCAAAACGATTCAAAAAGGGGGGTGGTGATGGACAGAGTATCTGAATTAAGCAGAACACTCCTACCCAGTCAAAAGATCAGGGCTTGATCCATCACCGTTTTTTAGCTCACTGCACCATCCCAGTTCAGAACCTGGCTACATGCAAATTAGTCTGTCCCTGGCCCAGTGCATCTTGGGAACAGGGCAGACCAGACTACCAAGCCAATTCTTTACTGGAAAGGAAACAAGCTTCCGGGGACCGGTTTCTGGCATTACAGCCGTCTTCGGCCCGGCTTGCTTGAATCCTGATGGTGCAGTGAGCAAGGGACTCACATCTGAGCATACCCTTCCACACTTGTGGTGGCCAAAACGATTCAAAAAGGGGGGTGGTGATGGACAGAGTATCTGAATTAAGCAGAACACTCCTACCCAGTCAAAAGATCAGGGCTTGATCCATCACCGTTTTTTAGCTCACTGCAGGACATTTGTCAGGCAGCTACGTGGGCCTCGCTGCACAAGTGTGCGAGACACTACTGTCTTGGCAGCCAAGTCCGGAGGGATGGCTTCTTTGGCCGTTCCGTCCTCCAGGACTTTCTGGTGTGATTATTGGTTCACAGACCTACCACCGGGGTTGGTATTGCTGGGGTATCTATTCTAAGGTAAGGAATCTATCACTAACGTGTCTCTTTCAGATGCACAAGTTACTACTTGTGTAACGATATATCAGTAAGAGACATTAGTTAGTGATAGATTCCTTACCGATTCACCCATCCTCCCCATTCTGCTAACCGATATCGAAGGTTAAGGTCATCCCCTTTCAGGGCCCTAGTTTCATGGCACCAGTGTTGGTTCTATCATGGCTCTGCGTATCTGGCGCGGAAAAGCTGTGTATCAGAACTGACGTCAGCACACGAGGCCGGCGTCTAAGTACTCCGACGACGTCATTCCGGCACTAACGACGCCGACGACGGACGTGAAGCCGCGGACGACGCCTGCCGGCACGCAGGGGTATTGCTACGCAAAATTTTCCGGATCCAGTCTGGCGCCTGGGGATATTCTAAGGTAAGGAATCTATCACTAACTAATGCAATATGGTCAATAGCGAGGTGTGTGTTATTATATTTGATCCTGCTCCTGGAGGTGCAACCATTACCCCAAGCATCATCACTAAGCACACAATGATAATATGCGGTCTACATCACAGACATCTGTGATGGTAGGCTGAGCTCTTTGAGAAGGGGAAGGGATGATGTTTAAAACAAAAGCAGTGGCTTCACCTCACACAAAAGGAAGCACACATGCATCCAAGTTACCGTGAAATATTATATTTACTTGCCTTTGTAAATGAGAGAGTGAAGAGCGAATCATCACCTGGCCAGTGGCACTGAGTCCCGCCCTGTGACTGCAGCATACAGCTGTAAATTAAACGCTCGTTCACAGACCCGTTTCGTAAACAAGGACATGGGTGCAGACACTGTCCAGTTCAGACATGCCAGTAAGACGCACAGCCTCAATTGTCCATGTCTACAGATGCAGAGAAGCAAGTAATTAGCAGTACATAACCTTTGAGGAAAACAAATTTAAAAAAGCGGTTGAGGCCTTTAAGTCAACCTCCATTCCCAGTGTTGTTCCACTCAAGGTTGACCTCTGACCCCCAAAAACTGAGCTGATCACAGAAGGCAAATGCATAATGAAAGAGGCTGAAGGACATACAGCCAACAGAAACCTTCGCAGCTTTATGCAGCACCGCTAATTCTTCCCAATATGAAATGTTGAGAAGGATCTTTCGAGAACTTCTGTAATTTTATACGCCAGCAGCCTAGTTGTCAAATGACATTTCTACATGTAAATATGTTGATCAAAACTTTAGGATTGCTCCTTTGAATTAAAGAGTGACGGAGAATCCCTTTGAGTAACGGAGACTAACTTTCCCGTCAGCATGGCGCCCCTCTGACTCATCTTAAAGTGAGTTTTCCAGCAAATAGGATGAGACAGGTTGGAACCAGCTGTCGTAACTGGAATGCGGATCTACTTCTAAAGGGTCCCACACAGACCCTGCTGATTTTCTCAGAAACAAGCCAGATAAAGCTTTACGGTAATTATGGAAGAGAACAACTCTAAATCTGACCCAAATGAACATAGCAAACGCAAATTCCATTTAAATGCGTGTAGTGTTACAATTCAGATGCACCAGGATCGTAAACATATATACATTCCAGTTCTTGTTCTACAATGTACATTCATGGTGCAATCCCAGAAACACAGCCAGGCCTGCGGGTGGCGTCCTCTGTGCCCCTTGGCAATCCTGCCTGCCCAGAAATCCCCACCTCTCCTCACCTCCATTCCCCTCGGCAGATCCATGTGGCCCCCGAGCAGCTTCCTGTCTCCTCTCGTCTTCCTTGCTGTCGAGGAGCAGGGTCCAGTCCCGGGACCCCCGGAAGAGGTCTAGCAGCGCCATGAAGTGCGTGCTGCCGGCTGTGTTCGGGGAGGGTGGTGGTGGGTGGGGACAGAAGGGAGCGGCCAGGATGGTAAACAATGGAAAGCATGTCTGCCGGAATTTTTACAGCGCTAACAACTAAAAAGTGAGTAAAGACAGAACGGGACAAGTGCAGCAGGGCTCTCTGTGTTGAGAAAAAAGGGGAGGTGAACGCTAGTCATTTAAACTAGCAAACCGCACACGGTTACTGAAACAATGACCTGCCAGCGGCTTCGATTCTGCCAGTTCAGGAGCACAGCAACCTTATTGGTCACTCCCAATTACCTGCTCCAGGCGACCTCGGCTGCGTTCACATAAAAAGAGTGTACGCCTCGCACTGGCAGCAGGAGGAGGGGAGAGAGGAGGGGGCATGCGCCGGTTTCCCTTGCAGGAGCGAGCAGTAACCATATGTTAATTACAAACATATGGTTTGAAAGCTTGCTCCCGCAAGGGAATTGCGGAACGTGCACATGTTGCCTTTCAAAGCAATGCAATGCATGCTCGGTTTTGGGACACAAACTCCATCGATTTCAAAAGGTCTTTTTTCCTATGTGCGCGCTGCGTAGGCGAGACCTAAAAAGCATTTTTTTCTTAGCTCAAAGAATCAAAAGTTACAAATAATGCGGTCACACGTTGCTGTGCAGCAGAAGGCTCTTCACAAATATTGACTGTTCACCTTTCAGGTGCATATTGCTGTATTTGGGTGTTAAGCTAGTACTAATAAGGTGAAACTTCTGTCCAAACACTGTTAAGATGTGTAAAAAAGACGAACTAATGAACTGATGTTATTATGCTGCACAATTTCTGGGTATCACTAAAGTACTTTTGCTTTAGGATTTCTTGCTTTCTAAACCCCAGGCTTTCCAATTATTATGTGGGATTACCCACCCCACTCATTTGTACCTTATGTAAACGATTTTTTTGCAAATGTCTTCCTAGTGTACAACATTTCCTTGGCATTATATTTATTTGGCACAATGGTTATTTGCAACATTATACATTATGAATTGCATCTACAAAAGAAGCACTGATCTATTGCTTAAAATATTATGTTTGTCATTTTCACAGCTTTTGACAATATTTGTGAGTGCTAAGTTGTCGTCCTATCTCAAGTTTTATCAGAATAACAAAGACTTCATCGACTCTCTTGGTAAGCTATGTTGAAAAACAGCTGCGTGTTAAACTAAGCCATTGCTGGATCAGTTGAAAAGAATTGTTCAATCCACACATGTAAACAGCATGCTTTTTGTACTTTTAGATCACTCCCCTATGTAGCTGAGAGGCTGAACTAAATGTTTTATTAAAAGATAACTAACCCAGTGGCCAATGTGTATGAATGTAATAAGTGTCCAGAGAAACGACTCGGCGAAATGCTTGCAGAAAACTGAAAAGATTGGGAGGTGGGACTAAAAAGGCAGATTTGTCTGGGACGTCTTTTGATACGAGGAAAGGGGGCACAGTGATGTTGCCACGTCAACACACAAATTGCAGTTTGTCATGTTCTTGTTTTATTATCCACTGCTTTGTGTCCTCTTTGCTGGACGGCGAGTGTTGGCGTTCACAGGCTACTTAACGTGGGCTTGAATACCTAGAGCTTATACGGACAAAGCCCTACTTTTGCAATGGTGAGCTTCCAGAGATGTTTTCATTTGATACATTTATCAGTCTCATATTCTATTCAGGATTCTGCTACTCTGTGAAATATGAATATGGAAATTACAGAATAGAATGAGCTTAATCACATGAGGTGTCGCCCTCAAATACATGAACCTTCTTTTCTGATCACCCTCACTCTAGCTGTGTTTACAATTACAAACCCACGTGCTTGCAGACTATAAATTGTTCAGCTTTAAAGAGTGCATAGTTAGGTGTGGGATGGGCGACTTGCCATGCAAGCGCAGGGCTGCATACAGCCATTGATTTAACATTTTTTAGGAGGCGTTTCTAGTCCTGCAAATTGACAGGAGGCTAGTAATAGGACAGTGCCCTAGTAATAGGACAGTGCCTACGGCTGCAAATAGCTGAGGAATCTTTCTCTTGCTTCAACACCTATTCCTGCATTAAGAGGAAGATTCATCAGTTGTCTAGGCGAGCACTAGTTAATTTTATATTCTCGTCGTGTGGATGATAAAAGAACGTGGGGCAATATTTGAATAGTTGAAGATCTTGGAAAGCAAATAGTAACAGTTCTATTTATTTAGCCGGCCGGTCTGTAGAACAACTAACGTAATACTAGTCCCCTTTTGACTCAGTATAATATACAGAAATATAAAGACTCATGCACATCTATTTTGAAATTGCAGGAATAGCCCAAAATGGTGCCAGGCTGAGTTTAAAAGGTCTTAGATCGGTGTCCAGCGTCGTAACCTACGAAAGTTGCAGGAATACATGCAATATCTGTTGGATATAGCTTGCTGTCCGTGGTTTAATGTCGACCAAGCTCATAGTTTTGGGGTCTACTGTTCAGAATGTTTGTTCCACTCAGGAAGCTTTTGCCCTTTCTACCATTATTCCATCGATTTCTAGTCAACGTCTTGACTTCTCTGTGCACATGTACGATTAGGTATTCAACAATATCCTAGGTAATTTCTTGCCATTTTCTAAATGGTGAGATTATCTTTAAGTATATGCCAAACCTGCACGAATTAGCATTAACAGCAAATTCACTCATATAATATGCTGTGGACATCAGATCTTCCTATTTATGGTAGCAAAAAACTCAAATTAATGGTTAATGGCCCTTACATGCTGTTCCTGGAAAGTAGCTCTATTTATTTCTAGTATATGGGAAAGTTAACTAGGAAGCTGATTTAGTTGATGCTGTTCCCATTATATACAAATGCATTATTTTTCGCACGGGTGATATGCTTCTTGGAATTCACTGATGCATAGACATTTTTGGTCTAGTTAATCTCTGTTATTCTAACCCCCAGTTGTCCTACATCCTTTCCCAGAAGTACTTGCAAATAGCCTAGAATCACAACTTTGCAACTTGTAAAGTCAAATACTTGATAGCTGCCAGTTGTGTGGTGATGGTGGTCTATGCAGTTCTGTTTGCAACACAGTTTATGAGGACAGGTGCATTGGCCCCACAATATTTCTCCGATTGTTGGAGACCACATAGCAGTTAAGACTTGCATGGGTGCATTCTGCCTTTCATTTCACGTGCCTTTATTTGGCTAACCAGCTTAGAAAGCTGAAACTGCTTTTGAACGGTGAAACGTATCAGGTTTTCTAATCTTTTGAACAATTTTGAAAATCCTTGCATTGCTGTGATTTTTCAAAAGTGCCCTTCTTTTAAAACTGTATAATTTGTAAGAATTTATATATATGGCAAACGCATAGCAAGAAGGAATGTAGGAAAACAAAAGAACATGCAACATAAGCTTTTTGAAACTACCAGGCTTTCAAGTTTGTTTTTTTTCTCCTAAAGAGAAAGTTGGGTATGAGTAATTCGGAAGTAAGTTCCATACAGTGGTGCCACCTACTGCAAACTAATAGTGTCCAAATCAGAGGGTAGATTCGTCAGAGGTTTGTGAAGAACGGAAAAAACTTCGCAGATCATGGATTCGTATGAAATCAGACAATAACTACATGATGACCTTGTGAATGAATTGATCGACTAGGATGAGTAACTCATATTGGCATATTTCCTTAACTGGGCATGTGTTTATAGTGAGCACTTCACCATGGATCGGTGAGGAGACTAGCACCAAATAGCGTTGCAGTTGTCCAGTTTCAGGAAGCATTGACTTTTGTGTGACCTATTCCTATTCATTCTCGGGTAGGAAGATGCTTAGATTACGAATGCATTCCAAAATATTGCAGGGTTGTGTGTGAAACTCGAGATAAGGTAGGAACGAATTTTCTCTTCCAGTTTTTAGCTTGCATTCTGTGAAAGTGCTAGTTGGAGATTGAATTAGTGCAGATATTAGGTTTAGAGAGAAACAATCCGATCTTCTGCCTTGATATCACATGGCGCTGAGACACATGAAAGCAGAGAAAGTACAACAAACTGAATCCAGTGTGGACTATTGGTGGCCTCAATTTAAGCATGGTTAGGCACTAACAAAAAAACTGCATTAGGAGCACACAAAACAAGAGAAAAGCATATCCCTCCTCCTTCTAGAGATGAAACTGACATTTTAATGAGAAGGTTTGAACTTATCTTTTTTTTTTTTTAAATTTTTTATTGATGTTAGCAGGATGACAGAAAGATAGCAACAAAAATTCATAGATAATTTCATACACATGTATATACTAAGAGACATCTAAATTAAATATGTTGTAGACAAGTTAATTTTGGTATGTAAACACAGTAAAGCGAATTCCTATTACAGATTTAAAACATGGAGGTTTAACAGTTATACAGCATTAGAATAAAGTAAAGTGATGTTTTTAGTCTAGGAAAATACCCCAAATTCTATCGAATTTAATCAGTGAGCGTGTTCCCCTGAGATTAGCTAAGGCTAGCTCCATAGCGTGTACCTCTGTTACTAGGGTCCACCACTTCCAAACCGTCGGTGGTTCTGGGTCTATCCAAGCCCTGGCCAGGGTTAATTTAGCACATGAGAGAAGTATAGTCGTTAGGGTTGGTTGTGGGGATGTGGAGAGATTGAGATCTAGCAAGACCGAAGCAGCCGTGATGGTGGGGAGCGAGATGTTTTTTAGTCTAAGGACACTCAGTATATCGTCCCAAAAGATCTTAAGTTTGGGACAAGAGTACATAATATGAACTAAATTGGCTGCTTCGATCGAACATTTAGGACATTTGGTGCGACTGCTAAAGGTGGGGTTCGGGGGTTCGGGGGCCATCTGGCTATTCTTTCAGGTGTGTAGTAGAGCATACAGGTCGTTCTATATTGTTGTAGCCTGTGGCTGGATGAGCGTACAAGATTGTTGATATTAACAAGAGAATTCTCTATCTGCTTGGAAGTAATGTTTAGATTTAATTGAGTGCTCCATTTCGCAGCCAGTTTATCACTGTCATTTGTTTTGAACGTGCTAAGTGTTTTATAGGATTCGAAGGTTTGAACTTATCAAAATGAAATGTTTGCGTTTTTGATTAATTGAGTTGTGTATTTGTTTGATGTATACTTGTTTCTGTACTTTTGTCTTGTTTCGTGGGTCACATTGCGGAAATTGCTTGGTGGGGGGCAGTTTCTAGGGTGTCCACAGACTTCCTAAGGTTATGAACCGCTGTCTTAGACAACTGACAGATCCCACACTGTCTCTTTCATGATGAGCATTACCATAACTGAATGGTCCAAAAGACAAATGGTGTTTAAGCTCAATAAATATTTCATTCTAATTATTTTCTGCTGTCAACTTGTTCAGCCGGTTACTATCCAATCACCAATACTATTGACAGTGTACCACCTTACTGTTCTTTTCCAAACGAGTCTTTCCTCTGGGTTCGAGTTTCTTCTTCTAGTATATGCTACTGTTTACACGGTAGCAATCACTAAACTAAGGAGATTCTGAGTTAGGTGAGCTGTGTCGGTTTACCTGTGCTTTAATACATGTGGTTTTCACAGGTAAGCTTTCACTGCGTTTCAAGTACAGCATGTTTATGTGAAAGTTGTTATAAGCAGAGAAGGTTCGTGGTATAAATCTTGGTTGTGTCAGTGTAAACCTCATCTCATTAGGACCATTGCTCCTGGTTTATATGGTCCGACTTGGCATCATCACTGGCTTTTGCTCTGCCCACATGTTGGGAGCCAGGAGTACATGTTTTGATTAGGCAGAAGTTGTGTGCATCAACAAAAATAGTGCTAGCCCTCCACGCAGATGGGATTATTTAGTTTACTTATCCAGCTGCCTAAGCTTGAACTCTCAGACACACACACACAACACCTGAATGCTGTTAAAGCGTCTTTGACAACTAAATAATTTGTGGCTTTTCTGTTGCAGCAGCACAGATGGGAGGAGTGAAGTCATTAACCTACATAGATTTTTTAGGTCTGGATTGACAGCGCAACTCTCACTTGACCTTTAATACGCACCAATATTATTCAACAGTTCTTTGCTTTCACACAAATACATATAAATTCCCATCGTATTTACTTGTAATGCCTCTCATTACCGTGGAGCATTTTTTTTTTTTTTAAGCTATACATATTGGCATTGCCAATGCTCGTTTGCGTCTGTGGTTAAGTACAGACAGACAAAGAAGTTTTCCTGTTACCATATTTTTTTTTTTAATGGGTGAAACGAGAAATTCACAACCACAAGCATCCTACCCAATATGGACAGTGATACTTGGCCTACAGTGCACTCGCTCAATAAATGTGGATAATTGTCAGTAAAATAAGAAAAAGATAATTATGCAGAAATATGGGTGCCAATGGAGACGCTGTTAAACCAGGAGGCCTGCGGGAAGGCTACTCTATTTGTCTGTGTTTAAGGCTGATGTATTATGAGAACGTGCTGCGAAGCAGCTTCTAAGAACATATTCTATGAACACTGTGGAAATAGGCAGGGTGCCTCGAGCCCTGAAAAGGATGGCAGTGTAGACTAGACCAGGAAAAGAACCGAACAAGAAGCAACACCTGCTTTGAACTGCAGGATGTTTTTTGGAATACAAGTGACTTCAGTTGGGAGCCTCCTTTTGTCCTATACGTTTCTATAGTGCTGTCGGCGGTAAGGCTGGAGCCGAAGTAGCAGATGCGCCACTTGCATTGTGGCGGGCCTGCCGTTCAATCGTAGCCCCATGGGTTCAGCTGCCACGGCATAGGCGCCTTGCTGTATGGTAAAAGCGCTCAATACGGTACACGTGTTGTCCGTTTAATAGTTCGCGGATGCACCAGACCAGGCAAGACACTGTCTGTCCGAGTTAATTTGTTTCATCGCATGGAGCTGTGTGATGGAATGTTAATGTCAGCGCGCTCTTTATTTACGTGCTATGGAAAAAAGGAGTACTAATTAACACTTTGACACTCCCCCATTGGTGTGTAATTGACTGTTTCGAAGGAGCAGCGGTTCATAAGCTATTGAGTGCTTTAAAATTGCGTTTTCTATATTGCAGCTTTTTAAGACAAGGGTCAGTGGCAATGCTGGAGGTGTTCAATGATGCATTTTTTTATTACTGCACTAAAAATTTGACATATTGGTACCAAATGAATGCTTAGAGAAAACAACACAGGATTAGAGTGGAAATCTGAATTGAAGTGTAAATAATTCGACCGGATCTTACCTAAACGCTGTCATTACGCCGAGAACTGCAATAGTCTTGTATGTTTACACAGAGTGTAGATTAGTTTGCTTTGGAATATAGAAAAGGTAAAGGTTGGAAAATGTTGAATTTGAAACCATCGATAACCGGGAATACAAGGGTCATTTCTATTTATTGAACGGTCCTTTTTGTGACGAGCCCTTAATGTTCGTGTTTTAAAATATAGATATTTTCCCTTCGTTTTCATCAAACTTTTATTTTCCGTGTTAAAATTTAATTTGTTACCTGCTCGTTGTGACTTGTATTTGCTTTTGCAAGGAATATAACTGAATTGTAATCGGAAGCCGTGTGATAGTACTGCTTTCTTGCAGAGATCTGTTTGCAGTAGTACTTGTATCACTCATGCAACCATTAAATAACTAAATTCTAAGCTTAAAAGTGATGGCATTCACTATTTCAGTTACTTATTTTAATATTCTCCCATTTTTAGAACTGAACTGTTTGTTCAATGAGACTGTTTAATTTATTGTTTTTCGTTTTGTTGTTAGCTTACTCTCCACTGCCTGTTCTATTTTATATGTGCACTGTGGTCTGTTGGGTGTTATAAATAAGTTACTACTCTTCTCATTAGTACTTTTTTTGCAATACCTCCTATGGATGAAAGGACGAGTTAGCCCCACCAAGCTTTTAATCCGATTTCTGCGAGTTGCACACACATATTTCTGGTAGGCATTAAAAACAGTGAGCAGGATCGTCGGCTACTAATTTTTTCCAACATTGCTTATAGGCAAAAAAAAAGTTTGAGGATGAAAAATGAACGTTTTGTCAGCTAAAGCGCTCGTTTTACTTGTTCGTTTGAGCTGGCTGATTTGTCCTGATGCCGCATATCTGATGAAAGCTTATTTTACGTTATTTAAAGTTTCTGATTGTCTACATATTAATACGTGCCAAGTTAAAATCCTAAACTGCGTATTGAGTAGAAACTATCGATTTAATCATCGCGGTTTCTCTTCCTTTCTGTAAAGAGCGATTTCCCTGAAGAGAAAGGGTTACAATACCTTTTCTTTTCCTACTTGAAATCCTCATTTTACTGTAGGGTAACATAGTTTGTCGCCAATAAACAAAGAAATGTCTCAAATAGCTTCAGTTGTTTACGCTAGCCTCAATTAATTATATAACAAATGCTTACATAGACAGACTTCGGTCAGCCCGCTTCATCCACTGGCCTAGCCAGCTGTCATTCACATTTACCTCCCGTCTGTCACTGCATACAGCACAGGCAATGGGTCAGGTCAGCCCATTTGCTCTCTCCCAGCCGGAGTGACAGCATTTTGCTAATCATGTGCACATCGCCTAAAATAAGTGCACTACACTGCCAGGGCCGATTGGACAATACTTTTGCACTGTTTCTTCCCTATTCCATTCTTTATACTTTCACAGTCATATTTGTGTTTAAACTATATCTTCAGGTTATAGTAAATCTGAACTAATGGTATATTTTCTTTGTGCCAGTGAACATCATATTTTTCTGTTACGTACATTAAAACAAAAAAACAAAAGCTTCAGTATCTGTTCTGATGCACCTGCCTGCCAGGTAAGCACCTATAATGCTCTCTTCAAATTATATGTGATTGCAATTTTATTGTTTTTTATTGCAGGCTGCCTTATTTATAAACTACATTCATTTGTTTATTTATTTTTTATGTGGTATAAGATTGAAGAAAAAAAGCAAGAGTTGTTTTTTTTGTAATTCTTCGGTTTTAACTGACTGCAATGTTGCTCTACCACCCAGGACATAGAAGTCTAAAACTAAGGAGATGCTTAATTTTATCCTCTATTTGAGGGACACTGCAGCATGCCAAAGCGGATCATAGCCACTTGTTTGGACTGTTAAAAGGCTTCTTCTTGGGCTTGCATTTACATGCTACTTTTCTCAAGTTTGAATAATTGATTCATGTTTTTATATTCACTTATGTGGAGTACAGAACAAACTTCTTTGTGGAGCTTCCTCTTGTGTGGTTAGAGCTTCATCTGGTACAAAACTGTGGCTAGTTCTTTTTCGACCACAACACCTTGTGTACAATAGCTGCACAGTTTTCCTTTGAGAGATTGGTTTAAGTACAAGATTGCTTTGATGGCTTACAAAGGACTGCTCAATTTCAGACCTGCCTGTTTTTATAGACCTGGCACTTCCTTTAATTATAATCTGTTCACTATGCTTATTTTTTTGCGGGGAATAAGGGAGTTAGAGCATGCTTCCCTAGTTTTCTGAAACTTAATGTGCACGTTGGCCAATTTAAGGCTCTCTTCTGTGCACCTGCCTTTCAATTTCTTTCTCCCGTTTTTGTGGCGTATGTTGATGCTCCCTTGGACGGGGCAAAACTGTCTTTAATGTCTTTTTGTTAGATAATTATTTGCACGTCTTGTTTCCTATGAATTGGTTCCTCATCAGATGGTAATCTTATTTACCACCTCATCTGATAATTTTTCGGTTTCGCTTGCAAAATTTCTTGTAAATAAAAATAAAATCTTAAAAGAGGCTTACAGCCCACCCATTACTATTTGTTGACTTTCTTTTCACTCTCATTTCTGTGCTTTCTATTGGTCACTGTGTGTGATTTCCTATCGTTTTTGTTCGTTTCTTTTAGTCCCTTTTTTTTGGAGGGTTCATCCGCTGCTTTCGTTGCTGATGCCACATTTTTAGGTCTCAGCTGGCGTTAGCCGCGCACATGCGCGGCTCTCGGCATTCGAGAGCTTCTTGGAATCAATACAGATTCCGAAGCTCTCGGAGGCGGAGTTGAAGCCCCGCCAATCTTTTTAATTGGGTAGGGTCATCTTACATGCAAAATGCTGGCTTCTGATTGTAAAGGAGGCTTCTTAGTCCCTCCATGTTGCCACCTTGTCTCCTTTTGGCCCCTCCCACCGGGATTGGATCGTTTACTGGCGGCGTTATACAGGATGCTTTACCTAGTTTGTGAGCACTATTTTCTTTACTAAACAATGTGGGAGAATCGCGGTGCTTGCCCACACAGCACTCACTGGACAATGGCGGGACCTACTCGCTAATGACAGTGCACCGCGCTCTGTTTGTTTTTCTGTTTAACTTTGAAACTGAGCGCGGCGCCGACTCATGGACACCGTGCTCGGATTATTTATATATTTCTTAACTTTAACACTGAGCACAGCGCCCGCTTAAAGGACACCGCGCTCCGTGTTAAAGATAAGAAATATATAAATAATCCGAGCGCGGGGTCCGTGAAGCGGCGCCGTGCTCAGTTTCAAAGTTATTTATCACAACAGTGGTCCCTAGTGAAGAGCAAACAAATGAACAGGGGAGAAATAAATACAAACCGAATCAGTGCTGTATTGGCAAGAACTTGTCCAGCCGGACAGAGGTCCAATGTTTTAATTTAGAGACAATTTTTTGGATTCAGTACAAAAGGATACTGAATGTGGGACACAAGCCTGTGTCCTACTACAAAGACATTAGGACATACAGTTCGGGAAACGTAGAAGGGGGGCTTCAGGCAATGCTCACGGTTTGTTTTCTTAACAAGTAGGTAATTAAGCAAACAAATCGCAAGGAACGATTCTACACAAACAAATAATGACATCAAAAGTGTATGTATGAGAAGTTTTAGGTGTCGACAACGTTTCGATCACGGAGAACAATACAGGATCATCCTCAGGACATTAAATATGCATGACTGTGAAGTGGTGCTGAGAGAAGTGGTAGCCAATGCTACATGGGTGGATCGCCACTGGCGGGTGACCGGGAGCGTTTGACCAGTAGGGCAGCTGCGTGCAGTTGCAAAGACGGTAAAAGCTGTAAGTGATTGGGAGGCAGGGACCTTTGCCAGTGATGGGGGGTGGGTTAGCCTGTATGGCGTGATATGTCCGGAACCGTTTTCCTATGGTTTCCAGATTTGCATGGGCGAGAGATAATCTTCCCAAACGGGGGAGCCACAGCCGTGTGCTTGTTGCGGCGGGATCGCCTTGGGCCGGGATGACGGCGTATTACTGCAGAGGTCTGCTTCCTTGGTGGAGGAGTTTCAAAGTTAAACAAGAAAACAAACACAAAAAAAGTGTGGTGCACTGTCTTTAGAAGACTGTCTGAACCCACTTGCACACTTCCTAAATAAAAGAAATGCTTTGGATTTTTAAGAGGAAACGTGAGGTGTGAGCGCATGGTCTATTATTCTGCGGGCCTTAAAGCAGGGGTTATGCAAAAATCGTAAGCAAATAAAACACTGTTAAAAAAGTCACTGCTGTTCCAAGAAGGAGCCAAGCACACCCGAGATGACAGAGCTCGCGCCCTGATCAGCAGGCCACAGCGTACTGCTTGACCGGACAGGATGCCCAGAACCTTTGCTTCTGGGAACCACCTGCACTTCGGACTGAACGCATAATCTAGACCCGGGAAAACTCTGAAGACCACCCGAACTACTTAGCTTGAAAGCATCCTGCAACTTGATCACCCAATGCCGCAAACGAGCAAGGAAAGAAACCAAATCCTCCAGGGTTTGACTAATAAAGAAACGAAGGAGCCGCAAGCTCTCGGTGGCTGGGCGTGCCTGGCCTCCTCGACCGCGCACTGCGGGGCTATGAATAGACGCTGCACCGGCTCCATGCAGCAGAGCGGAGTCAGAGTGAATTAGTCAGAAGCAGCGACGATGCCTGGCGCTGGCAGGGCGGCGAAGGGGATGCCTCACTGCACAGGTCCCAGGCTGGAATTCAGCAATAACAGCAGGTGGCCACATGCCTGCCACAAACAGCCCACCACACAGCCACAATAACATCAACGCACAATGCACCTCTAGAGAAGTGAGTGACACTTGGGGCCAATGTTTTCGTGTGTCAGGGGAGACGACAGTGCAAGGGGTTGTCAGAGCAAGCACTAACAGACAACTGGAGGACTGCGCCGGTACGGAGCACCCATCCACACAAGCAATTACCATGGAGCTGAGGGCAGGCTTTAGCAATATGGCGGGAAGCACATGAAACGTTTTTTGCCACCTCAGTAAAAAAGTGTTCTGCTGCCACAGAGCCTGCGCGCGGCTGAGGCTCAAGGTGTGCTTGGGCGGCTCTCACACAGCATTGCCGGGCACTTTGCTTTACAGGGGATGCCGGAAGGACGTTGCTCTGCGCGCTTTGTGAAAAAGGTTCCGCATTGCTTTCTAGGGAAGTATTGATGGCTAAGTATGAGATTGCTAACATAGCATTGGTGATACGGCACTGGCATGACAGCGTGGTTTGCAAGGTGTTGCCAGTGACATAGGTGTGGGGGCTGATACGGCCATCGTCCCTACCTTGAAATATCCTGGCCCCCAGTGTGCTCCACCACCTGGGACATCTGCAGCCATCAAAAACAGACACTGCCCTCAGCCTGGGAACAGCGATCCTGCTCCCGTTTACATTTGATGTTTTACTTACTCTTTTATTCCCTATGAGTATTAGCTTTTTTCCACCATAATGTTTTTCTGTTGTTTTTCTTGTAACAGATTACTCATTGATAGTGCGTAGTGTGAAAAGAGTTGTTCCTATGTAACTGTGTGTGCTCAGGATGTTGGGTAGGCCAGGACTGAGAGCTGGGGTGTTCAGGGCGAATGCAGTGCAAATTTATCCCAGTTCCTGTCAGCGGTCATAGAGGGTTTCGAGAATACATGTCCATCCCCATACCTTACCCCCTCTGCAGAGCACACAGAGCAATGTCAGTTGTGCCAAATTGTAATTGTGATTATATGCAAAAATGTGTGAAGGAGGTTCACAGCTGTTAAAATATTGTCAGGGCAAAAGTTAAGAAAATGCAGTGCGTAGAGGTGAGTGGATGCTTTATGTGTGGAGGATTGGTGAAGTGAAGCGAAGCACTTCCGAGGAAGTATGTGCAAGAGAGAACTGAAACAGGGTGCTGAAGAGGAAAGCAGCGAGGTGTGCGATATGCAGATTGAGTGCTTCAGAAAGATATGAGGAGAAAAGGAGTGTAAATGTCGAACAAAGAGGCTGCATAAGAGAGTGATGTGAAGAGGAGAAAGGCACGGATTGAGACACTTCAAACACTGTGTCCTTTCACACAGACCATAGCACTATTCAATTCAATTTGCATAAATGTTTAGTTATAAAACTCACGTACACATCTTCATGATTGTCCTTTGTGGGATCGCCCTGCCAAATTTATCTGTGATCCCTTGTGTTCCTCCACTAGAAATCTGCTTTAGAGACTCCCCACAGTATTGCTGCTAGGGCCTGGCTGTCAGGTTACTGCTGGGGTCATTGTTAGCAGGGCGCTGATAGCAAGAATGTGCTGGTGTGTCATTGCTGGCAGCCCAGGTTCTAGCAACAGCCATTGCTAAGAGGGTCTTTTGAAATTCCACTGTTGGACAGTATTGTTAAAATAGGATTGTCAATGTGCATTAGTTATTGCTGGTAGGGCACAGGCCAATGTTATGTTATATTATACCATTTTTATAATGCACACAGCTACTCGGAAGAGTGTCCTGATGCCAGCCCAGTGTGAAGAGAGAGAGAGAGAAAAAAAGGAAGATCACTTAAAGGTCTCGCCTTTGGGACCTTATAAGTATTTAGTTATCCAGCACAATATCCTTGGTGCAACAAAATCAAGTGTTGCGTGGCTAAACACTTATAATGTCCCAAAGGCGAGACCTATTGGCTATGCCAATGCTTGTTTCCTTTCTAAACAAGCTGCCTTTTGTCCCCCCTGCTCCTGCTGTCCATTGTCCCACACTAACCCATCCTCCTCCCTAGTATTACTTACGCACGCCCTTTTTTTGTTTTACATGTCATAGAGCTGCGCAAGCGGCTGTGCAACATGGCTTAAAGAGAGGAAAAAAAGGTGAAAGTGCTGACTCGTCCAACGCTGACAGCGTAAGCCTTTTTTTTACCCAGCTGCTGTCTGTTGTTCCCCACCCTCATCTCACTGTCCATTGGCCATACAAACCCCCCCACCCCCACTTTCCACCTAAGTGTTGATTGCTGCCCTCCCAGTATGCCCCCTCTGTTTGCTTTTTTTACATGTATTATAACATGTACAGCAGCGCAGGCAGCTGTCCAACATGGCTAAAAAGGGAAAAAAACAATACGACAAAGTTAACTCTGGTCGTAGTATAGCACTTTTTAAAATGCTTATTTTGATTATTGTTAATCAGTCTATGATTAACAATATGATTTGCTGCAGTGTTACTTGGTTACTCTTCTGTTTACTTCATATTTTGTTTTTTTAGCTCAGTCTTTCGTGAATACTTAACATATGAAAAGATGTGTGACAGTTTACAGTGTTCAAAGGCAGAATTTAGATTGGCCAGCATTATCCTTTTTAAAAAAAAAAAAAAAAAAAATTTTAAATTACCGTAAGTCATTCCTCAGATTCTGTGAAACACTTGCCCAAGTTTGAAGGAAGCCGCTCAAGATCTTTATTCTTTATTATGTTAAATGTGTTGTAGGATAGCTGTCAGACTTGTCCGATCAATTTCTTACCGGATTTTAGTACCATCTGTGGTCTGTTGTAGCACAGGAATGGCAAATTGATGAGATGTTTATCCTGTTGGTATGGTCATGTACTATGCGTTTGCAAGTTCCACCTCAGTCCGAATGTTTTATCGCTAAGCAGTCTATGTTGTAGACCATATAGTCATATTGTTTTTTCTGTTATGTAAGAAGAATTAATATTCTTTGGTGTACTAAAATTTAAAATAATGGCATACATTTTGTATGAATCTAATTGTGTTAAATCTGTAGACGTCAGAGTAGTCATTTTGCTACCATTCTTTTTTAATTTGGCTGGCTATCTCCTTACATTATCCCGTCAGCTATATTTTAAAGATGTAATACTGTTTTACAAAATGGAGTGACTTCAAAAGTGCTCTTTATGGATTGTAAAAATATGTGCAAATGTGCAGCCTACTTGCAAACACCCTTGCTTATTCGCTGCAGTGTGCTGAATAGTGTTGAAAGACCCTTGCAGATGTCATTCTTTTATGAGTGGCAATTTGTTTTCCAATTTAATGACGACAACTTGGGCCAACAGTACCATTATCTTGTCAACTGTATCGCCCTAACATGTCCATATTTTATAAGCTATCTGCAACCTTTTTGCTTCAGGAAACTAATCAGCATCTCATTTGCATTTGTTAATTAGGGCTAATGTGCACTAATTGATTGTAGATTTCCATTAAGCCTAGTTAGTTACTGTTGCCAGTATACCTCGTTCATCTGAGTTATGGCGATTGCATATTTTGCAGAGACTGTGTCTTATAGCGAGTCTTTGATCATTACTGTTAATTAGCACAACAGTGGTATGCTTTCACGATCTTAAAGGAACTTCAGCCGACTGTAAATTTCAAACTTAAATATGTAATGAGGAGGAAACCGATCGAGGCTTTTTCCGTTTAACATCTTCCATATTTAGTTTGCGTACGAGATAAACGAGCGCGCAGAAATACACCGTTTCCGAACGTAGGTCAGGTGTGGAGTGAATCAAATCAAGATATTTGGAAACAGATGATTAACTGAGGGACATCTCAAACAACATAAGCTTTTTGGAATATTCATTAATTAATTTCCCACGGATTTGGAAGAGTGCTTTAACACACTTTTATCCCGTTTTTTCTGTCCTTTTAGCGTTTCTGAAATTGAATTAGTAAGTCCTGAATATTTATTTAAAATCGAGTGTTAAGTATATGCCGCATATATCTGTTGATGTCCAGTTGTGGCATTGCACTTTTTCATCCTCGCCCTGTTTATTTACTTTTTAATGTGCACTGTGCTGTCTGCAATATGTTTGCAAATGTATATTGCATATGTCAAACGAAAGCATAAAACATTATACTTCAAATGATACCTAGGGAGTCTTCATCTCAAATATCGTGTGTACCCCAGGCTCCCATCTGGGTTATGGGGTTGGCCCTATGTTTTGTATTTTCGGCCTGGGGGAGGGGCGGGGGGTAGATTTAAAGTTAAATATGGTTGTTCATAGTGCCTTCACATAAAGTGATGCATTTCTCACTGATTTGGCTTTAATAGATGAACAACTAAAACTCAACCACAGCTTCTTGCTTGCACATATATGTACACTGCTATGAAACCAAAATTGGTCAAGTCAGCACTATATAAAACAGCAATAAATAAGATCATAATCATTACATTGGAATCCCTTAACTCTCATAGATACTAACTATATAAACCCGGTAGTTTGCTGGTAAACCAGACGACAAATATTAATTTGACAATCAACACCATATATTTTTTTTTCAGTAAAACATGTTTGTCCTGGTACCCCACATGTTAATTTAGGCAAATATTGGGTCTGTGCAATTTCAGCAAATAAAGGCTCAGAATGTGTTTATGTGAAAGTGGATATTCTAACTATATCCTGTTAAACTAGTGATTGCATAGGAGACCTTTGAAACTAATACAATTCCCCAGGAACAGGAAAAGAACTGCAGTAAGTAACAAGAGGAGTATTTTCCCATTAAAAACGAAGATGTGTGCCACCAAATGTAAGTCCTGCTGTTTCAGTTACTGCAATTCATTGGTGTTGAGACGTGACCGAACACATTCTGATTGATCTTTGACAAGTTGTGAAACTACTGTTTTCATGTGATGCGAACACCCTTCCTACATCTTGGGCTTCCCATTGGACGTTTACCAGGAAACTTATGCTACTGTTTTATCTGAAAGGGTGTAACCTTCTAAATAAAACCTGTTTCCAATGCTTATGCTTTGCAGGCCTCTCACATGAGCAGAACATGGCTAAAATGAGACTTCTTACGTTTATGGGAATGGCCGTTGAAAGTAAAGAAGTTTCCTTTGATACCATTCAACAGGAACTTCAGATTGGGGCTGATGATGTCGAAGCATTTGTAATTGATGGTAAGTTAGAGTAGTTTACTATGTTGTCACTGATTTGTTGTTTTCTTTCTGCACTGTGTAAAAGGTTTGATCAATCATCCCCATGCTTTCAAACAACGTGGCTGCTCATTTAAATAACCAGTCGCGGCCGGCATGGCTCACCGGTGGTCACGCGGTGGGGTGGGTATTTAATAATAATTAAAACAAATTAAACTTACTTTTCTGCCAGCCGGGTCCCGCGTCTTCTGTGCTCCTGCTCTTTTGCCTCCGGCAGGAACGGGAAGCAGAAGCAGGCAGCCAGGTTCCCTCCCCAAAGACAATCACAACCCTGCAAGCAGCGTTGTGATTGATCGCGACGCCGCCCAGCCTGGGGCTTATGGGGAGGCCAATTTTCTCCATGCAGGCTGCATTGCAGCCTGAGTGGAGAAGGGCAGAGTGCGCATGACTGGTTTGGGCGGCACCTGGGGGCCGAACAAGCAGTCTTTCCGCACTCAGGAGTGGGCAGGCACACCACACCTACCCTGCTCGAAGAGCAGTCATGCCCACCCACCCGCAGCCAAACATAGAATGGTAATAACTAAAAATTATTACCATTTTATGTTTCTGCTTCTCGCACTGCGAGAAAGCAGTGGGGCGACACTCCTCCGTCCTAGTGGAGGAGCCGCCCCTGTAAATAACTAGTATTGTGAAGTTATGTGTTGAAAATGAAGATAAAATTACCCTTTAACTTCACTTTAATGTTTTACGGTAGGAATGTTCTTTGTCAATAATATTCGTAATGCGCTCCTCTGCACAGTACCAGTTTCTGCACATTGCAAGCACCCGGGGCTACAAAAAAAGACTGCAGTGTGTATAGTAATATTGTCCTTCATATAGGGCATGAATTATTTGCGCTTTCTGCTAGTTTCAAATGCACATTTCAGTTTTTTTGTTTGGGTTAGTGGTTTGTTAGTGAGTGTTATTATTAGCCTCAATAGTTTATCGAAAGGTAATGAATTTGTTAACCAAAGTAATAGGATTGATTCATTTGAGTGCACCCACACAGGTACAAACTACTTCTTCAGTATGCATAAGAAATGTAGACCACTCTGAGGCATAGACAGCAGATAAGTCATGAGATTCTGAACCTGAGAATATGATGCTCATCTTTTGAGAGGTTCAAAATATAAAAGCCAAGCTTCAACTACTTACCTGTTGAGTATAAAAGTTCCAGGGGTGTAGTTTTTATGGTGTATGTTTGGTAATCATGTGCTTGATGTATCAATTTCCATGTGAGTTTTGGAGATGGATCGGAACATGGTAGCCAGTGCAACTTTTGCATGACTGTACTAGTCCAGTTTCAAGTTAGCAATACTTTATTTAGACAATTATGTCAAACTAAGTATAATAATAGTAATGAATGTATACACTACATTAATAGAAACACTTTGGAGTAAGGGAAACAGTTCCTTATAAGGCTGAGCCATAGGTAGGGCATGGAGAAATAGTGCAAACAGGTGAATAACAAGTTCTTGATGGGACTACGAATGTTACAAGAATTACGTTAGGTTACATTATCAAATGTGTATTAATTATTGTTTTGCTTGGGTGTGTGGGTTGATACCGTTCAATATCCAGGTTGTGCTTAACTGTAAGTGTTAATTATGACCGGGGAAGCAAATCCAAGGGTTGGATTAGCGAAGTGCTATGTGTTTACTCGTACTCACGGCTACATAAAGAAGTAAGCAATCCAGTGGTTGATAAGGCTTTTTAATCGCCTCTGTTTTTAGCACTTCTGTTTAGGCCAAATGTACTAAAATCAGCTGTGTATTCATGCTGGGGGCGGAGGAATGCCTAGTTATTGTTACCGTAATGTTACAGAAGACTGGTTAACTTACTTATACCTTGTGCCCGACGGCGGCTGTTTAAGGCGGAGGATCAGGGTGATTGTGGTTCAGAAAGTGTAGTAGGCCAATAGAACTTACAGCCCTGATAGTCTGGCCGAACTCACCTAGCAACCAACTTGTGCTGACTTCCCAGTGGTGGGGAAGAGTGATGGCTTGTGCACCCAACCTTAGTAGTTTTTCGTGGCGGCGATATATTCCATGTTTAATCTCATATGGGCCTAATGAGATAAGGGCATGTAGTTTTAAGGTCGAAGGTGCTTACAGACTAAGTGTAATGAAGCCACCACTGGGGTAACTAAATACTATTTTTACGTCTTGGCTCTTTCCCCTTTTAACCTGTTGGTAGGTTGCGCTTGAGAATCAGCACAGGTGGGGGAAATAAGACAACTCATGATGTTTAGCCCTAGGCAAACAGTTTGAGATTCATATGGACAAACTTGACATGGCTTCAGGACGAAGATTCTGGAGAGTAATGCCATCAAGTTGCATGTGGAATAGCCTTTAGAGCGCCCAGCATATTTCTCTTGAGAGGTACATGTTGGGAGAGCACCACAGACACCACTTGTCCTGGTGGAGTGTTCCTACACTGATGCTGCATAAACAGACTGGGGTTTATGGTACGACAGTGTAAATAAGGTCCCAGTCATCAACTTAATCTCAGCATCTTATTTGCCTGTAATGACCATCAATTTGCATTCTTTCTGGAGGGGCGAGGGGGGTGTTGGTTCCAGGAGCAGGAAGGTGTAGCAGTTAAACTTGTCAGAGCCGAAGACTTTAACTAGCCATGATGGTGTTGTCTTAGGCCTGCCACTGGGGAGAGTTCCAACAGAGTAGTTTATCTTCCTATTGGTCTGTGAATATTTTACCTCTTTGTTCATGTGGAAGAATATTGCTTTGCTCTGTAGCTGTAGGGTTTCAGGATACATTCTGGACCCACCCCTGAATCACAGTTCTTGATGTCCAAAGGCTTTGGGATGACATGCTCGGAGGCTTTATTTATATCACCTGGGCATGAAAGAGAACCTGGGGTTCTGTGGTCAGGACTGATAATACTGGGGGGATTGTAGAGGTCACCAATGCATAAATGGCCTCATTCTCTAGCAAGGGTACTGGTGTCGCTATGAATATCTCGCCCATCACCATGACCTCATGATAGCATCTGGTTCATTACAAATCATTTTCTTCTCAAGGAATGTGATCCACCATCAATATTCTGCTACCCCAGGTGACACATTGTGCAATGAGGCATCCTAAATGGCAGACCAACAGTCAGTCCCTTCAGCCTTCATCTAGGGTTCAGTGAATCTCCGAAGGAATCGGAGGTGAGCACTGAAGATAAGTTGGCTACTTCAGCCCGATCCACATGGGCCAGCCAGGAGTGCAGAGTCTCCAGTTCAGCTGCTCCTGTTACAAAGGTTCAGATGAAACTGAGCTATTTGTCTTAGAATCTACCATCCCAGAGAACAGAGCAGCTAATTGCAAAATTTGCAGATTGTGTTCTGAGAAGAGGTGCCACCAGTAGCTGTATAGACTTCTTATAGCACAATGGCTGTGCTGGTGTGCAGTCCTCCTCCTATTTGAAGCAGTAATCATATACTCAGTAATACGACATGCCCTTAGTGTTGTGTTGAACTCTCAACTGGATTGTTGTCGTTGAGGGTCTACAGAACCTTGGTCAACAGCTAGAGCTTCACTTTTTCATGCGCATGTTGAGATCTAAAAGAAACTCTTGGTATGTCTGGACAATGTTGAGGGGAAGGGTTTTGGGTTGACTTGTGGGTATCGTGGCAGCACCCAGTGCTGCTGCTTCCCCTGCCTTGTCAGTGTCTTGGAAACACTTTCTTCCCAAACTCTGCTGGCAGAGTTAGAGCGTAGTTCTTTTGCTGTTTCAGAGGAGTAATTGAGATAGGGGCATCAGATGTTATTGGAACAAGTTGAGACTTTGACTCCATGACCACTTCTAGGGAGGCAGGGAAACGAGTCCATTTAGTTCAGTGAACTTCCAGCAACATGTGCAGGGAGAGATTGGCTCAACCCCACAGTTTAACAGACGCTTAGGACCTTCATGCCCAGAGGAAGTGTTTAGCTAAAGTTGTGGATGCAGTGGAGTTATCAGAACAATTGGTCTGCATCCCAAAGAAATCTCTTTTCCTGGGCACTTTATGCAGTTACCCATTACCATGATAATTTGGTCTGAGTGAAACAAGTACTCCAGTAACGGGGGTAAGGACCTCATACTGATGGTAACACACACAACATAGGCATGCTGAGGATGCATACACCCCAAGCAGGAGAGGTATAGGTGATGAAGACCATCCTCACTTATGCTGATGACACACAACTGATACTGTCCCTGTCGGACAAAACTCCCAACACCAGACACAATGAAACCGCATGCATGACAGTAGTAGCCACCTAGATGCGATACAGTTGCCTCAAATTGAACTCAAACAAAACCGAGGTGATAGTCTTCGGAAAGAACACATGGCCATTGGACTCCACCTGGAGGCCCACAGACCTAGGACCCACCCCCACGCCTTGTTTGCAAGCAAGAAACCTCGGAATCATCATATACAACAAACGGGACATAACCCCCGCAAGTCAACACAGTAGTCTCTGCCTTTTTCAACTCACTAATGATGCTGATGAAAATCTACAATTGGCTACCAGACAACACAAGGAAAATGATCACCCAAGCCCTCATCTCCAGCAGACTAGACTATGAAACACCCTGTACGCAGGGATTACCAACCAGCTCACAAGAAGACTGCAGATCGTCCAAAACGCAGCAGCGAGACTAGTCCTAAACCTCCCATGCTGATCCCACATCACACCACACATTAAGGAACTCCACTGGGACACATACTTAAAACTCCTCACCCATACCTACAAAGTTCTCCACAACACTGGCCCTGCCTACCTGAACACCTCTGCTCTGAAGGTCTCTCACTAATACACACCCCACGCTTACACAAAAGCAGAGCAGGGGGCTGCACCTTCTCTTACTTGGACCGTAAACCCTGTAACAACCTCCCACCACACATCAGAAGCTCCTCCACTCTTCTTGACTTTAGCAAGAAGCTGAATACCTGACTTTTCAAGTAAACCACCAGGGTTGGTCTAACACTCCTTCTACAGACCAACTGGATACCATTGTGGATGATTAGTGTGCTATAAATTCGCTGAGAAGATAACAGACTAACAGTAGCACAATGTGCATGGCTTGACGTTGAACTATTACAACATAAGCGACCGGATCGAAAAGAATAAAGAGACATGGAAAAGATAATAAAAAAGATCTCAAAAGACCCATAAATAGGAACTTTGCTCGATTTATGGAATTTTCTAAGCATGGGAGAAGCAGGTTCATCAGGAATAGATGAGAATGGCAAGACCAAGCCCACACAAAGGTAAAGGGGCAAGGAGGTTAAAGCTGTGTATTAAAACTGCTGAAGAAGCAAAACTCCAGTACCACCGCTAGGTAGCAGATTATGAATGAGTTACGATGCAGTAGAGCATGAGCCTTTCTTCTTTTTGTGTGTGTGTGTGTATGTATATATATATATATATATATATGTGTATATATATATATATATATATATATTTTTTTTTTTTATATATATATATATTTTATTATGTATTTATTTTTTTTAAACAGCTGTAGCTTGCTTAATAGGGCAATATTGAGGTGAATTCAGTTGGCATATTTGGACCTAGCTAGGGACAATGGCTGCACTAAGATGGAAAAACATTAATGGCATAAGGTTCTGCAACAGGAGATGGTAATTGCAAAATGCTACTACCTGATGTGCATAAAACCTTAAAGATGAAATGTTGTCAAACAAGACTCCTGAGATTCCAGAAAGCAAGACTGGTTGGAGCTGAATGAAGTCCCAAGGCATCTAGCAGATCCATCAGATTGGGCAAAGCTGAAATAAATGATTTCCATCTTCTACCTAGTTATGACAGATTTTCTTTTGGACTGTCAGTCATGTAATGCTTGGAGAATTTGCCTGGTGGGTGAAGATAAATGATTTGCAATAGAGCATGTAGATCTTTTAGCATTCTGATGAGGTAATGCGTCTGAACCCAGACTGGTGATTTTCTCTTGGTTAGGGTTACGGTTACTTGATCCCGTGATCCAGTTGTGGAGTTGTTTACAGGCTAAATTCTTGAGATTTTTAGATAATAAAGTGACTCCATCATGTTTAAGGTGGGAAGGAAGATCAGCCTCCTGGAACATTTGTTGATCAGAGGGAAGAGAGGTCTCTAAAGTGACTTGATCAGTCAGATTAATGCCTGAATAGTGACAAGGTGAGGAAGAAAGTCATGCTAATTTTACAGAATCTAAAAACTCATTGTTTCCTGTTTTGGGAAAGGCAACAGTGGGTAGCCAGAACGAGTTATTCAGTGGTTCAAATATCTGTAAAGAAACCGTGCAAGTTTTTGCAGAGGTCTTGAGAAGCTGGGATGTTTTGTGAGGTGGTTTGGGTTTGGTGAGACTTATAAACTGAGATGAGGATGAGATGTAGTTTAACCCATTTTCTATGGTAGTGAGTTAATAAATTCCGTTCTGATTGTCCCCCTTGCTTAAGCCGCATTGCTTGATGTATCCTTCTGTATTTTTATATACTGATAATGCACAAATTGACCGGTGTATCACAAAACCAAAAATTAAATGTGTCCACACGCTGTTCCAATTATCCTTGAAAATTCCTAAATATGCACACTGTTTATTTCAGCTGTAAAAACAAAGATGGTCTACTGTAAAATCGATCAGACACTGAGAAAAGTAATTATCAGGTAAGGAACTTTATCGTTGCAGAATTCCGTAAAGCAGTATTTAGTGTGTATATGTGTGTTTCAGTATCTTAAATATAAGCAAGGATGCTTGAGAGTTTTTTCAGGAGTCTGTAGTTAAATAGTTGCTATTTATCATCATTTTATTAAAGCTCACACCGATTGTGATTAGCTTATTTAATGAAAGCATCCTATTTTCCAGCACATTTCATTTAATAGCTATGGCATTGAATAGAATACTAATTACAAGAGCCTATTTTAAATATTCTGAAGTCTGTGAATGCTAAGGTGCCTGTCCTCCAAAGCCAACCAGTATGTGAAATTAACATTTTGAAAGTATTCTTTTGCAATTTAAATTGGTATTTTTTCTTGCAGTCACAGCACACACCGAACATTTGGAAAGCAGCAGTGGCAACAACTCTACGACACACTAAACGCCTGGAAACAGAATTTAAACCGAGTCAAAACTAGCCTTTCAAGTATTTCAGATGCTTGAATTGTTTTCTTTATTTAGATTAAACAAACGCCAAACAATAATAATGAGTTCACATCTGTTGGCAGATTTTATTAGCATTCCTCTCCATGGGCCGCTTATTGAGCTGCTCGAAATAAAAGGCTTAAGAAAAAAATAATTCTGCGTGGTGTCTGTAGCAAATTCTTTGAATGTTATTTTTGAAGTTCATTGTGCTTCTATAACTCGACAGATACAACGCACAGAATGCGTGTGCGCTCAGAACATAACATTGTTTTCTAGTATATCTTTTAGTGAATGCCCTGTCTCTACAGTATGATAAATATCGCATTACATTTTACATTTGCCACCTGCTAATGTTTACCTTATTTTACCGAAAGCTAGCAGTTAACACAGTATATGGAATTGTTGAAATGAAAGAACAGTTGAAGTTGCGGGTAATAGTATATGTTTTATGTTAACATGGGAGTTACCTATTTGTTTTTTAGGTCTCGCCTGTCGATGCGCATGCGCATCGAGCAAGCGAGACTATAGGGGCTCATCTACTCTTTATCTAACTTGCAAGGAATCGTGGCGATTCCTTGCAGTGCCCGTGACTTTTAAGCTCAATGCGCATGCGCATTGAGCTTAAAAGCGCGTGCACAGCCGCCCGCATTCCTCCGACACCTTTGAAGTGAAGCTTAGCTTCACTTCAAAGGCCCGGCTTCCACGGCCGCCAGGCCACATCAAAGGCTTCCCCAGCACTGCCCCGCCCATCAATCACCCTCCCACTGCCACCCCCCTCCCTCTCCATATGGTGCGCTCTGCCTCAGGCCTCTGAGCCGTCCCTACGCTCCCCGCCCACCCCCATCCTTTTCTCCCACCTCATGTAATAGATGCCATCCCGATGCTGGTGACGCCCCCTCACCGAGGCCTAAGATACAAATTGCACCGAGGCTTAAGATACAAATTGCACCACCATCCCTTCTAAGCGCGCACTAGGGCCACTTATTGCACTAAAAGTCTTCAGATGAATTTAACACCAACCACTTCGCCCCAATTGTTAGATTACAACTGATTGGCAATGGGAGTATCAGAGCACCAGCCTCCGTCACTTGCGTTATCGACCGACACAACAGTAGAGATAATCAAGTGCTTTGGCCCAAACCCAACATGCTGAACGACCCAGCCAAACTCGACCCCCAAAAACGGGTTTACCCCTATTTCATTGGTGTGCCAAACCTGATGGCTTCACTAGCAACGTCACCATGCAGGAATGAAGTGATTTCCCCAGATTTGCAAGATGTTGCGCGCCCCCGTCACAATATTACCACTAACCGGTTAGCCATGTGGTATCAGAGCCCCTCGCACGAGCTCCAGTACGTTACACAACGGCACACCAACATTGTGGAATTAAGTGATTTGCCCAGAGTCGCACAATGTCGAGCATTCCCGCCGAAATTCAAACCCTGCTCCTCAGCAACCCTGACGACCGCTACAGCTGAAGGCCCTACTGTCCGCCTTTCGGACCTTTGCAAACGACTACCTCTGTGCTCTGTCTACACCAATCTCGAACTGCCTAGTTCTTGCTGCCTGCAGTTGTTACCACCAATTAGCATAAACACCAGTTTTCAGCCTATCAATATTTTCGCTACGTCAGGGTTCCCTCCCCTTCCATTCACAGTCGCAAGATAGAGCTTCCTAAGCAATATTTAAGTAACGTGCAGCATTCTCAAGAAACGCAAGCAGCTGTGAGGAAATCTTGCCAATTTATGAAATAAAGTGCACCAGTGCCCCGGCTAGGTGGCTGCACTATGTGCAAGCCAGTCACCGTCTGCTGGAAACACAGACAGAACTGAAGTGTCCACCCCGATTCAGTAAGACATTCACTAAGACATCTGGTTCTCCCGGCACCCAACCTGCCTGTCACGTGGCTGCACTCTGGCCAGCCCCGTCCCTGCATTGCCTTGCCAGTTTAATATTGATGAACCACTCCCTAGTTCAATCTCTGCATACCTTGTAATCCTGGCACTGACCACAAAACGTAAGAACAGCTGGCCACCCCTGAACCACTCCTAGGAAAACCAATATGACATCGTAGTGAATTGTAAATGCGCTGCCCTAATCACACCGATCCCCGATCAACAAGACCCACATAGCTGCGTCTTCTCGGGGCCCCCCCGGTACAGTTAAAGGTGGATTCACAATACACGGTCAATGGGAAAAACGCCGCCATAATGACACGATCCACCGTTCGGTCTACCAGAACCTACATAGCTGCGTCCCCTCAAGAGTGCTAAGGCTTTCTTCGTGGTATTGGCGCAACGCAAACAACTCAGAAGGTGGAGTCATTATACTAAAAGGAAACCGCACAGGCTTTCTGTATACTGTGACTGTGGGAGAATTAGTTAATGTTCCTGCGTTTGAGTTAGAGCTTTTAGATTTGTTTATGGCTTTTTTTCTTTGTAATTCTTTAGCATTGCCTACAGGAAACAAAAATGCTAAAGATTTAAAAAAAAACCCCATAAACAATTCTAAAAGCACTAACTCTAATGCTGCGAGACCTATTGCATTTCCAATGCTTGTTTACTTCGTAGGCCGATGCACCCTTTTTTGCTGTTTACCTTCTGCTAACAGAGCTTGGTTTGTGATAACACTGGCTTAGCTCTGAAAGCAATGTTTTAGAAAGTAATACAACTTTACTGTGACTCTCAGGAAAAGGTAGAACGTTGTACTTATCCTCTTCAAAGTGAAATCAATTGAAAGTGATTATATATGCTCCTACTAGAGATGTTCGTCTTCTGATGCAGGGTAGACCGTCAGTGTTACAGGCTCCGGTCTTTAACTTAAAAAAACCAAAACAGCTCATTGAATCGCAGTGTCTGACCGCTAAGTCATTATACGAACATTAAGGTGATTTGAGCACTGCTCAGTTAAAATTGCATGCTCCTTGTTGTTGCGAGCTGACTTTGTGCACCATTGTCTTATAGTAGAAATGGCTACATTAGACTATTTCATATCCATTTCCCATTTGTTAGCACATGATTCGCAGTGTGATGGAACACACTATCCGAGTGCTTTTCACCCCCTTAAAATTGCTTGCCAAACTTTGACGCTTTAGATATCTGTTCTTGAGACCACATTAACAATAATGGATAGCACTTTTTGATAGATCTACACTAACCATAGTACTTCATATTTTTCTGGTGCTATACTTTACTCTATAAAATGAACTGTAAAATGGAAACTTTCTATTCAAAGTGTAACCAGGCTAACCCCACTACCTCTTAACATAACACATTTTTTGTTGATTAAAATTGTATCCTGAAACTGCGAATTTTATGGTTTCTATGCAAACAACCATTTGTTGGTTTGAAACTGTTACTAGAACCACTCTTTGCATGCAAGTACTTGCCTTCTACTTGTCTCTGCATTAACAGACAAATGTATCATGAAAGGACAGCTCATACACTGATCAGCAGAGCAAATATTATGGTATCATAGTTCTTCCATGGATTTAGTCCCGACTTTTAATGCAGGTACGCCTTTATATAGCAGCATCAAAACTCTTGCTTTGTGTTTCTTCTGATCTTCTTTTTCTGGTCCGCTTTAAACTTTGCATACTCAAAAATGTTTCTATTTCTTTGATCTGGGCATGTATATTGGAGGGTGGAGAATCTGTATCCTCATCAAATAATGTTTCACTTGACTTTAAATGTTCTGGTCTACAGGAGAATTGATGGACTGGATTTGTGATCTCATTTGAATCTGTGCATGTCAAACCAGGAGCACACGATGAGATGTCTGTAGAGGAAATTTGTTGTTGTCCAGCAATTTCTGAGGTGGCCTAGAAAACATAAAATACATTGACAATCACTAATCCATGTATGTAGAGGATCAGCGATTTAAGTTTTTTACTTACTAAAGTTCTACTATGCTTTGAATGAGGTTCAAACATATATATATATATATATATATATATATATATATATATATATATATATACACACACAACTATATAAACACTTTACTTCTCAACAGGTAATTAAAATCTAGATGCCTTTGATTATGGAACTCTATGCGCTGTGACGTAATTGGGATACCATCATGAATTTCCCTTTGAGTATGTGAGGATACTGACATCTAAACCCTACTCCCATCCTTTGTAAAATAGCACCATTATGGTTGTTACAGAATTAGGTCTGTGATAATAAGTATCTTTAGTCCGAGTACTACTTACGGCTGAATCTAGAGCTTGAGAAAATGCATGTGTATAAATGCATCTTAAGAATGGAGGGTATATTAGTGGTTAGTAAATAGAAAGCCCTTTTGTGCCTGCGAATGAAGTCCCATGTAAGATTGACATCTTAGCCATGCTCGAGCTTGAGTCGACAATGATGTTAGTGTGCATGCTTATACACAGGTCAGCCAAAGGACCATATATTTTCTATCATTCATTTAATTGGATTTTCTTTAAAATCAAATCAGTGGAATAAAAGTTAGAGAATGCAAATTGTATTACATGCAATACTTTTCCCTTTCCAGAAGACAGAAAAATGTCCATAACAGCATCTCTATACCATATCCCTGTGTAATACAAAGTCATGTGAATCACAATTTTTTAAAATAAAAATTAGAGCAGAACAAATTAAAGCACATCTAGTTGCCATGTTTGGAATTCATTGCTAGAGTTGTCGTCCTATGTCCAGTCAAGTTGACTATTCTAATCCTATGATTTATTCAAGTGCATTGTTTTCTCATTTGTATTATTAGTCTTCTTTCAGCAGATATAGGCCTTAACACCGTTTCTTGCCATCAGGGGCACTTGCAGCATCATAAAAGCTCTTTTATTTTTGAGTTCCCATCAGAGGATAGTTGAACATCCTGTGCAACATTGAGACGGTGCTCGATGTCTAGTCTTTGCTCAATGATAAGCTCCGGCAACATTGTGTCTTTCCCTTGATGTCCAGGGCATCTACCTTGCAGCACAAAAAACGAATTGAAATTCATTCTAAATTACCACAAGCCTTTCCAATTATTGAGACCATATTCCTTTTAAAAGCTGTAACGCAGGGGAAACGTAATGTGGTTATCGGAGGGGTTCAAATAGACATTGGTACCATGCACTCCCTTCACATCATTTTTACTTTACTGGCTCCCAACTTGCAACTTCTACCCCCTCCACACCCACCCAGATTGATGCAGTGACCAGACTCACTCTGTCAAGGTTAGGAAAATGTGGATGCACGCAACGATGCTGAGCTCAGGAATAGTAGTTATTTGTACAACTCTGAATATTGGGTTAACATACTTGCGAAACCCATTTTTTCTTGCACACTTGCTTATATTTACTATCTAAAAACAGAGAGAAATTTTCTTTTCTTCTGCCCTACCAGGCTCCTGATAAATTCTGTGACCCACTTGTGTGACTGGGGCTATCGTCCACAACACGAAAGGCCCCAAGACGCAACGTGGACATAACAACATTTTTACCTTGCAATTTGACTTATTATGGTGATTTGGGTAGATGCAGTATTAAGACCTGGGCTCAGCTACTGCTCATGGAAAGCTACTAAAGCTAGACATTTCTGAAAACTACAAACTCTGGTCTCTAGGGTGGTGTGATGTGGATTAATCTCAAAGGTTTTCTTTCCTGGGAATCACCTGCAAACCTCAATCCTGGCCTCAAATCATGCATTTTCCTCATATTACTGTGACAAAACATTCTGGTATCTGCAGGGATCCACAAACTTCCTATTATCCAGATAAATTCAGTACCCAACTTGTGTCTCAGTCCCTTTCACCTGCAACAGAAATGTCTCTGTACAAGTGAATATATATATGAATATATAAACACCCATACTCCAGCCAAGGATGTGAAAGTACTCTGAAACACCATGCCTCAATTCTGATAGACTTCTAACCGCAGCTTCCTAGTCTTTTAAATAATCGCCAAGGCATCAGACTAGATCCACAAACTTTTGAGCCATACCTCTGTGTGCCGGTTAATGGTGCATTGTGACATAGTGATGCTGTTCTGCTCCGTAAATGACGTGTGTATACATATGTGCCACGCCGCTTGTTGAAGTCCGTTCCTTTCTTTGCAAGCCACAAATCCTGAGCTACATTTCATCTCTTTGAAAAAGATTTTTGCTCAAAATTCATCAGTGTGCAGGTGAAATGTCGCCTACAAAGACGACCGGATTCAAACATTGTAAGGACCTTCGCAAACAAATGCATGTGACAGATCCTCCCCTGGTCTTCCTCTGGGTGCCTGGGGTTTAGCGATGACTCTGCCTGCAGTAACTGCGCATTGATGCACCAGAAGGAACCTAGCGTTAAGCGACCACTGTGCCTGCAGTAACTGCGCATTGATGAACCGGAAGGCCATGCTAGACCAAGAGGCAAAACTCTGTCACCAAGTACTGGAAGACTCTTCAATGAGACAGATTCAAGTAGAAGGGTCGGTCACAGTCCTGTTCCCAGTCCAGAAGTCACGAGAGTCATTCCCCAGGTCAGTCGTCGCTCTCAACTCGTAAGGTTAGTCGAAAAGAATCCAAGCAGGACTCTGCCCCTTCCTGCCAATCACATAACTCCTGAGAACTGTGCCTCTCTATGTAGCTCCCGAATTCAATCAACACCAGAGCCTATCCCACAACTTGTCTCAGCACAAACAGAGTTTCCAGGGCTGCTTGCGACTCTGAGGCAGATGGAAGAGTTCAGTGAGGCCATTCTCCGACTCTTCGAACCTTACTTACTCCCTCTAGCGTACCTTCGAGCCCAATAGAGCCAAGTGGCCTTACATGTGATGTAACTGGCAGTGGGCAGCCATACCACAAGCAAAATTGGTATGATGACCTTCAAGAGGCTAGTGACTTTCATAAGTCCCTTGAAATTGGACTCCTCTCCTGGCCCTGCCTAGAGGAGAATGCTTAATACACAATGGTCATGCATAGGGAAGCCGAAGTTCTTGAACTACACCTCCCTAAATTGGACATAAAAGTTAATATTTTGATAGAAGTGCTCCAGCTGGGGCAAACATTCACTGAGCACTTCCTGCTCTTCAGTGAGGCACTTACGAATACCCTTATGGAAGCTTGGGCCAAACCTTGCTCTGGCCCATCAGACAATAGGCAGATTGCGAGATGCTGCCACCCTGCCCCGGGTGATCCTGTTTTTTCTTTTTTTTTTTTATCTCCGCACCCTCCTGTGAAAGTTTGGTTATGCAGGTGTCTACAATTTAGGCTAACCTAAATTCCTTCCAGACTAATCTCCAAATGGGAGTCCAAGTATGTGGTGAACTTTATGAAGTGGGTATTTTCTTCTGGTCCTTTGATCTGTGAAGGCCAGCTGCCTCCTGGGTAGCTATTCTGACACTGAGATTTGATGGCTCAAGTCCTCCAAGGTGTCTCAGAATATCTCCATCCTGTCCTCCCCCAATTCATCCAGGAAGGTAGGGATGCAGTTAAGTTCACAAATTGTTGACGCTTGGACACCACAGGTTTATCTGGGCGCGCCGTTGGCACCAGCATCGCCGTTCGCTACCATTCCTGGCTACAGTCCACTATGTATTTCCAGGGAGAGTAGGGCCATGACGCAGTGCTTGATCTTATATCTCCTGCCCAGCCGACCGCATCAGCCCTACCGTTCCTTTCGCGGCAGAGGTACCTCATTCCGTCAGCCAATTAAGCCCCAGCACGGTGCATAGAGGTTTCATAGCTGTGGCACCCAATCTCCACGTTTTCAGGGTCAGTAAGCCACTGAACTGCAGCCCCACTTACCAGACCTCTTCAGTATGCCCTTAGAGAAGCACAGTCACTCAGTTGGAGGCAGGATCCAACTATTCTTGCTGGGTTGGCAGACCATCACATCGAACAGGTGGGTCCTGCAGATAGCCCGAATGGGGTACACCTTGCCCTTCATTGCCACTCCGCCACACATTCCACTGTTTCCAGAGTGACTGCCGCAGGCCTATCTGTCCCTGTTAGTGCAGGAAATGCAAGCCTTTTTATCCAAAGGGACTATTGAGAGGGTGCGGTGCCAGAAGTAGGTCGTTCTTGTTATTCCCGCTACTTTCTGGTGCAGAAGGACAAAGGTGTTCCTCCTCTTTAAGGCCTGCACTCTCTCATTGCCTTTCTCTGGAAGGAAAAATTCAAGATGCTTTAGAGACTGAATGGTAATGTTAGAACTGCAGGATATCTATCGCCTGTCCTCCAGGTACAGTGGCACTACCTGCAGTTTGTGGTCACACAGGAGCACTTTCGTTTTGCTGTGCCCCCCCCTTTGGTCCCACAGGTGCCCCTCAGGTGTCCAAGAACGTGTTGGCAGTAGTAGAAGCACACTTTTGGAAGTAAGGGTCCCCAGTCTTCCCTAACAGCAACAACTGGCTGTTGAAGGCAGAGTTGGCATAGACGGTCATCAACTAGCTCCAGCCAGACTTTGGCAAACCTCTCATCATCTTTTGAGTTCATTATCAATGTGCCAAAGTTACACCTAACTACGTTTCAGAAGCTCCCCTTCATTAGAGCCATTCTGGGCCTGGTTTGGTTTCATGCCTTTCCCCCAGAAACGAGAGTCCAGGATATTCAGGCTATGATCCTGTTATTTCAGCTTCTGCCCTGTGGAATTTCTGAGGCTGCTGGGACTGATGACCTACTCCATCCTGTTGGTAAAGCACATTAGGTGGCATATGAGGGCTCTGCAGTGATGGGGGCGTGGCCTGCAAGGGTAACATGGCGGACGCGGTTTGACTTCACTCCGCCACATATCACCTTAATCCGAGAAATTTCTCCGAACAACCACAACATTTGCAGACAAAGAGCCTTGGTCTATTGCTCAGCGAAACCCTAGGCATCCGACGAAGCAAGGACGGCGCCAGAACTCCTGCCGTGTGAGCGCCGGAGTCAAGAGACTGGTCCAGGCGGGGCGTGCAGGGCCTGGGTGAGGCCTACAGCATGACCAAGGCGTGGCCATGGCCTGAGTGCAAGAAGGGATTGGGACAGCAGCACACGTCGCACTGCTAAGTATTGGTGCAGGGGGCAAAAGAAGCCGCACTTTGCAACACCAGATAGAGGTGGCGGGCTGCGCTGGGAATTAGGAACCTGGATGCAGCCCTGAGAGCGGTGAAGATTCGGGCCTGCCAGCTCAGGCAGAAGAGGTGAAGGGCGCAAGAACGTGCTCTAGTTAGTATATCAGGAGAGACCGTAGCCGCCATTGGTGGACCCTGGGACACAGTCACTCACCGAGGTGGGTGCCGGAGTTGGTGGAGAGCAAGGAGTTGGTCCCAGCGCCGCCCGATAGAGGAAAAAGACGGGCAGCGCAAAATGGCAGAGAAGGTAATGGGTACGGGAGAGTGAATTAGCTGGTGAGCCTGGAGCAGTGGCAGCTACCATAAGTGGACCCTGCATTGCAGCGACCAACTGTTGGGGGTGCCTTTCCCAGAAGCAGCAAAGAAGGCTTGGGTGGCAAGATAAGAGTTGTCATAGAATAGACGAGCTGTGACTGTTCTCAAAAGTGGCCTGGGCCGGGGCAGATCTGGGACAGCTGCAGAGGGGTATATACTACACGCGGAGATAGCTGGTGAGCCTGAAGTGGAGACAACCGCCGCCGGTGGTCCCTGCGATGAGGAGCAGTGTCTCTGTGGGTTGACATCCTGGTGGTGCGAGGAGCGGCTGCATTTATATGGGAGGAGGCATAGTTGAACAGGCCTCGAGAGGTGCGTAGGCCCGGGGCCCGAGATGGTAACCGCGATTGCACGGAGGACAGAAGGGAAACTGGAGGGGCCATGGCATGGAGATAGCTAATAGAGGGAACTGCCTGAGGCACCGGGCTGCAGCAGCAGCAATCATGGTTTGGCCCCGAGACGATGTAAATTACTGGCCTCTGAGATAAAGCACAAATATGGAGAGTTGGAGATGCAAGGACAGTTAGCCACTGAGGGTAGGTCTCCATGCATTGGCGTGTAGTACTTATGAGCCTGTTTCTAGTGGGGAGACTGATAGATAAGGCCACGGTGTACAGGCGAAGGGAGAGGCTTGCGACATATCACTACAGTTTGGGTGCTCGTAACACACAACATCAAGTATTGGTCTGGTGAACTACGAGAGTACAGAACAGAAGATAGAAGTCTCGGAAAAGGGGCGCTGTGGAGGTCGCTAATTTAACTGTGGCTCTGGGACTCGGGAAATGGGAACCGGACACATTAAGCTTACAGCTCCACGCATACGGTGCTGGATCTGCACCTGGAGCTTATGTCTGAGCACCTGCCTGCAGACATAGCGCAGTGGGCGTGTAGCCTTACTAAAATATACCAGTATATTCTGCTGAGTACACCGAGATAATTGGAGTGAGTTGGAGTATCTAGTGTGGGCTGATGGGCCGCACTAAAGGATCCAGGTCGAGGACCTCCTTGCAGGCCTGGTAGACTCAGAACAAACAACCATCAACACAGCTGGACCCCCCCCAAGACAATCAATTAGACACAATCCTGAATGCCATAGAGCGATCCAGGGAGTCGATGGAATCCAAACTAGATAAAGTTTCGCTGGACCCCACACTGTTACACGTGGACCACCGGAACCTGAGGTATCATGTCACTGTTGTGGAGCAAGATATCGCAGAACTGAAGCCTGTAACTGACTTCCTGGAGAAGCAACAAAACGCACATGAGGCCAGAACGATAGCTTGAAGTTCGAGTGGAAGAAGTGGAGGATCACTCCAGGAGGAATAATATACGTCTGATTGGACTGACGGAGGGAGCGAAGGTCAGTATGCTGTAGCTTTTATCGAACAGTGACTTACAAATATACTACCCTCCTCATTCTCCCTGTTCTTCCCTTTAGAACGAGCGCACCGTTTCCCGGGCAGGAAACCTGAACCAGGGGCTGGAGCACAACCACTTATCTTCAAGTTGCTGCATTTTCAGGACAGGGATATGATCTTACGAGAAACCAGGAAACTGGCTGAGGTCAAATATGAAAATACTAAGGTCCTGTTTTTCCCTGACCTATACGATTATGGTTCAGCGTCAACTGTGGTCTTTCCTGTAAGTCAAACATAAGCTTAGACAATTGGACATCTCTTATTCACTGCTCTTTCCTGTAAGACGTTGAGTGGTCTTTGATGGGAACCACAGGCCGGCTCTCGGGCCCACATCATACGGGCACACCACGCACCTGGAATGGAGAGGCAAGCAGGGCAAGAAGTCCCCGTCGACGGCCCAGGAAACTACTCCTCGGCCTGTTGGCGGCACCTCGCCATACCAAATCCGCCAGGAAATACAGGGGGTGGTCAGAGTTGCGGTGCGGATGGCTGAAGCTGTGGAGATGGCAAGGATGGTACCCCGCTTCACTCCTCAGAAGATGAGGGCTCGTCAGCAGTGGGATTATCGGACACTATCGCTGCGAATGCCTGATGTCATGCCACAGACTTCAGATGGTATTGTATGAAAAAGCCTGGGAATAGCACTTGCACCACGAGGTGTCTAAAGGACTGCTATCTGCTGATATCTGGTATTGTAACTCTTGCATTGTTTTATTATATTGTTAAGCCTGCTTAAAGGATGCTGCACATAGGTCTGCACACAGAGCCTGTGGGTTATTTTCAGTTACACACATCCTTATACATAAAGATATGAGAAACCTGGGGATTTATCAGTGGTATACCCCACACGGTTCCACACCCCCTCGCATTTTCCCTTATATAGGGAACCAGTTGGGTACGCAGTCACTTTACTTTCTGTCATGGTTCGCGTAGCACCGCTTGCTCAAGGTCGCCGCTCTAATAATGTTTCCCCTTTGCCACGTTGGCTTACCTATTTTCCTTCTAGTTGCAGGGCCATCCTGGGGGTAATAGGTGAGAATTCAGCGCTTTGCCGATCCATACACATGGCTGCCTGCATAGGTCGGGGTACACTTCAATTTTTACATAAAGTAGTGCAGTGGCAGACCATACGATACTTACCTGGAATGTTCGGGGTCTCCGCACACCATCCCGCAGATACCTGGTCAATTCTTACCTTAAAAGACACTATGCGCATTGCTCTCTTAGAAGAGAGTCATTTAAATGAGGTGGAAACAGGCTGATAGCAATGAAAATGGAGGGGTAAGATATATACCACTGACTATTCTGTGTTTGTACGAGGAACCTTAATCTGGGTTCGTCCAGGCACACCTTTTGCAGTGGATGAGGTCCTTGCCGATAAAGAGGGTAGATAAGTGTTTCTGAAGGGCAGGCTGGATGAGCACTATATTATTTTAGGTCATGTGTACGCTTCTAATACAGACCAAGGCCAATTTCTCCAAATTCTGTCCCAAACATTGACAACATGGTGTAACATGCCATGGTTGATTGGAGGAGATTTTAATAGTGTCATGGATACGAGTTCAGACAGATCCTTCCCTCCACTCAGAGGTACGACTGCTACAGCCAACTCCACAGTGTTGAGCCAATGGGCGTACGGGTGGGACCTGATTGATGTTTGGAGGCATCTTAATCCCAGAGAGAGGGTATATTCATTCTATTCAGTGCCCCATGACTTGCATGTCCGATTTGATAGGTTTCTCAGTTCCCCCTCCCTACTTCCCTACATAACCCGCTTGGATTACCGGGGATGTACACATTCCAATCACAACCCACATTACGTCACATTGGCATGGGAATGCGGGATTCCTAAAGTCCCTACAAGGCGGTTACAGCCGACAATCCTAGAGGACCCAGTCCTCCCTGCCCACTTCACAGCGGGCATGGAAACAGATAAAAAGTCAGCTCCAAGCGGGCGGGAGCATTTCTCATGCTCCTGTCTGCTGAGAGTGGACTTGGGGCCTGATTACCAGTTTGGCGGTCCCAAGACCGCCAAACCCACAGTGGTCAGACTTCTGAGTGCAGCGGTCGGACCGAAACCAGCCCAAAACTAGACTGCCGTCACCACCAGGATCCTGGCGATGTGTAAAGTGGCAATGAATTGAGGTGATGTCGATGCAGGTACCATTGTGCATATTAAGAGTTTCCTTTCCGACAGCCTTTTCATGGCGGGGATCCTTCCATGAATAGCTGCGGTGTCCTGGGGTGCGCAGCAGTAAGACGGTCGGATCACAAAACCTGTAATCAGCACCTTAGCGCTTGCTCTCACTTGGCTGGAGCCTTAAAATTGCTCCTGCCAAACAAGAGCAAATACAGGTTTCTCACTGCCCGGAAACTGCTGTCTGGTGGGTGGGCCCCCGAGTAATAGTTTGAGCTGGCCCTTGGGGGTGGGGTCCCAAGGGCCAGTAACAGCTTCTGGAGGGGGGCCACACAGCCCTCGCCAAGCACTGCTAATTACCCCACATATTACATCACTCATGACATCATTGATAGTATCACTGCAACATTTGCTGTAAAATTATTAATGAGAAAACTGCATGGTGGGGCTCAAGATATAGGGGCATATTTACAAGGAGTGAACACCACCAGAACTTCAGTTTTTTACGACGTTAAATCCTTCACCTTATTTACAAGGCAGGATTAAGCCACTTAACGTGCAGCACTTAGCGTGAAAGGGGCAGGCAATGGATGTTGCAGTGGGCGTTCCGCCGCCACACTAATTGCTTTTAGACGCTGCCACGTATTTACAAGGTATGGTGCAGCGCCAAAAATAAGATCCGCAAATACCTGGTCTTAAACCGGAGGTACGAGGAGAAATATTTTATTTCCTCGTATACTGCGCTTTTCACATGTGCTGCACACACATGGATTGAACAAATCGTTAATTTGCAGGAAGGTGTCCCTTCCTGCACATAAACAATCCCCCCCACAGTGCAGACACCCTAGCAAAAACACGCCAAGCTACTTCTTTACTGCTAGCGCTACAGGAAACAGGGTGCACCGTATTTTTGTAAATATAGCGTATCTCTGTATTTTGAAAGTGAAGGAGTGCAGCGTTACCAATTTTGGCATAACACTGCTCCGCCAGTTACTCGTACATATGCCCCTTAGTTTCTTGAGCCAACTCTAATTATAACTGCTGAATTTCTATGGTTTTGTGCGTGTGTAAAATCTGAACCTAACCTTAACGTCCCTTTAACCTTTGTTTTTTTACTGAATATATATATATATATATATATATATATATATATATATATATATATATATGAATATATATATATATATATCTCCAAACTTTGACTGCTCCCGCCACTTCCGACTCCCACACAGCGGCGGTACGGCGAAGAAGGAGGCACAGACCCCGCAGTACTCTAGGCAAAGTCTAGTTAATTAGTTCGACCCAACATATATATATATGCACACATATATATATATATATATATCGATGCTCCCTGTCCCACTGGAAAGTCAGGGCACTCACGGGTGGGTGCGGCGTGCGGTAATGGGTGCCCGCAAACACACAGCGCTCAGCTTCCAAAATTCCACTTCAGAAGAACCGCACTCGTAAACCGGGATCGATGCTCACACCATCATTTTATTTGATCAAAACCAACAGACGCGTTTCAGCATCAAGCCTTCGTCAGTGTTAGTCACGCTCTGCAGGTAAGCCAGGGTATTAATGCAATCACATGTTATACTAGACATTGTTGATGGACTATTTACATTGCAAATAAAGACACGCCATCTTTGAACGTGCAAATCCGTATTGTTGTACATATACCCCTCTTATTATTGTACGTCTGCGTTCAGTTTAGATGCAATTGGAGATTTGAACCAATATCGCCGTGTATCGGCGTTTCTCCCCGCATTGATACCCTTACGGGGAGACTAGAGTGGCACACAATCGTGCCACTTTCTCCAATTAGTCACAGTCCATTAAGCCATGAATTGGCATATTTCATACTCCAGCCAGCAGATAGGCGTCAAGATTTACCATACCATCCCGATCTTCTATACAATCAGTTAAATCAGCTTAATGGGATTATTAAATATACTGTTCGGTGTTCTATTTACATAATCATCTTACTCAATCATTCCATTCTTAATCTAAAATCCTCTTACATAGTTCTCCCTTATCCAATTCTGTGACCTTTTTCATATTTGTTCAAATTAGATTTTGGGAAAGTAGGAAAAGGAGAAAAGGGGAAGAAGAAAAATGAATGAAGGAAAAGCAGAGAAAGGAATGTTACTCCTAATGATCATAAGGCTTCAACAAAACAAGATTCATCAAGTTCAGTATTTTCAAGTCAACTCTACTTATTGTCCCAAGTGAACAGCAAGCTCTTCCCCACTGTTCAATCCTAGCGGTACTTTCGTCATCAAGTCTATGATATACCTGGATTCCAGGCGCCTAAGCTTTTTTAGCCTGTCACCTCCCCTCACATTCTCCGGCACATAATCTAGGCCGAAGTATTGTAGTTTGCTCCTGTCTCTTTTGTGTACCTGATCAAAGTGTCTTGCAACAGGGTAGGAGGGTTCTGCCTTGTCAATCGCCCTAAGGTGTTCCAGGACTCTAACTTTTAACTGATGAATTGTGCTCCCAATATATCTCAGGCCGCACGGACAGATAAGGCAGTATACAGCATAGTTAGTGCTGCATGTGATGAACTTCTGAATAGGTTTAGAGATGTCTGCTCCCGGAACCTCATAGATTCTAACCCTTTTACTCCCTGCGCAAGCTTTACATTTACCACAGGGGTAAAACCCCCCCATTTCTGCTATTTTACCTGTCTTGGGGGTGGTTTTTCCGAAATGGCTCTTCACTAATGTGTCTTTTAAAGATCTTGCCTTTCGAAACGTTACTAAAGGTTTAGAGGGAATGTCGTCCTTTAGCACGGAGTCTGTTTTTAAGATGTGCCAGTTTTTTTGCAGTATTCTTTTAAGTTTGAAGGATTCGGTGGTATATGGTGTTATCAGACGAAATTTTCCTTCATTGCTGGATTGATTCTCTGGGGATTTCTTTTTTAGTAGATCGACTCTTTTAATCTTCCTCACCCTAGTTAATGTCTTTGCTAGGGAGATAGGATCATATCCTCTCATCCGAAATCTCTCTACGCAGCCAACAGCTGCCTTTTCAAATGCCTCATCTTTACTACTGTTCCTTTTTAGTCTTAGATATTCCCCGTAGGGGATACTTTGTATCAGCCTACTGGGGTGATTACTGTCCGCTCTAAACTGAATGCAGACGTACAATAATAAAAGGGGTATATTTACCAACAATACGGATTTGCACGTTTAAAGATGGCGCGTCTTTATTTGCAATGTAAATAGTCCATCAACAATGTCTAGTATAACATGTGATTGCATTAATACCCTGGCTTACCTGCAGAGCGTGACTAACACTGACGAAGGCTTGATGCTGAAACGCGTCTGTTGGTTTTGATAAAATAAAATGATGGTGTGAGCATCGATCCCGGTTTACGAGTGCGATATATATATATATGGACTCCTCTCTCCCATCATCAGGGTTCGTAGACTGTTCCTCCCTTCACCTGTATTTCTGCTACTGGCTGACATTGTGGCATTCTGGACCTTGGCACTTGAAGTTGAGGGTTTAAGGAATTCCTTGCTCAGTCAAGAGCAGTGAAATCTCCCTTTCTTCCCCGACATCAAGGCATTGAGTGAAAAAGCTAGATCTTGGCCCTTCCCTACACTCAACAATGGTAATAAATAGAATATTACAAACCCAATGACTATATCTCGCTATGTATAGCAAGATATAGCCATGGGGATTTTAAAATTCTATTCATGCAGAATATCAATGTTGATAGATTTTATGCGTTTATTTTAAATGTAGAACAATATAAGAAATGTTATAGTTTAGCTTAATTTTAAATTAAATGTTACATTTTTGAATATTAGTTTAATTTTAAAAATACTTAACCAAAAACGTATTATGGATTTAAAAAAGTAATGTACAGAATCAATTAAATTCAATGTAATGATATTTTTAATGCATATTTATATCACATTATAAATTTAATATGTTTTAAAATAAAAAATATTGTTCTATTTATAGTCAACATTTTTAACATTAGATACTATTCATTTATATTTGAATAGTTTAAATATTAAAATAATTTTAACAATTGCAACAGGGTTTTAATTTTATATCCCTACCTACATTATTTTTAGGGCTCCCGGTTTTATGGTTTTATTTTTTCAACATTTCCGTCTGTATTTATCCATATATATTTTTTGCTCAGGTTTTCTGTATTCATCCTTTTTTATTTTGTGCAATGTGTAGTTTTCCACATTTATTTAGCTGCTAAATGTATACTCTCATTTGAATTGCCAAAAGGTTTTAACAGTATACAGCGCAATAATGTTATCTGAAAACACCTGCATTGCAGAATAGCATAAATAACTGTAGATCTGCACTTAATTAAGCTTAATTAGGAAATCTATTATCTTTTTTCATCTCTCCTACCTCTCAATCTGTACACCTACTGACCTGGCATCATAGAAAATAGAAAAAAATCATTCAAAGAAGGCCTATTTTCCATATTTTTCTGTATTTAAAAATAAATACAGACCGGAAACTAAATTGTTTTCGGTCTATATTTATCTGTAAAAATCAATAAAATGGAAAACTGGGAGCCCTAATTATTTTGTATGGGAGGGTGTTGCAGTACCAGTGGTTGGAAAATAATGGGAACTGTGATGCTGCGTGCAAAGAGGTCATAATGAGTGAACGTGGGGGCAAGGTAAAAAGGAGTGGCTAAAAAACAAAATATTCTATGACTTTTTTCAGTCTTTCACCTTAACGTAAACATACAAAATAAGATACAGCTTATATAAAAAAAAATGCAAGATAAGTTAATCAGTGGGAAATGCACTATCCTGCATTATGATACCTCTGTTAATATACTGCAGAGGTCTAGGCCTGTAACCCGAGAGCGACAATATTGACTCCTGTTGATGCAGTGGAGAAAAGTGAGTGTATGCTTAGTGCTACGAGGTTCCAATCTGTGACAGACAGCACTGTGCATTTGTTAGCCATTATGTTCAGCCTAGGCCCATGCAGGCACACGGAGTCTCTGAGGATTTCATTTACAACAGATACACAGACACTCAAGTCAGTTCACTTCATGGCTCTGTGTTTCTGGCGTGGAAAAAGTGTAAAGCAGCGGACGTCCGCGTGTCTGGGTGGCAGCTATATAGGTGACCGCAATGTCAGCGATGTCACGCTGAGCCAAACGGAGCCACCCGACGGCACACGGGGGTACTGCTCAGGTAAATATTTCCGGATTCAGTCTGACGCCTGGGAAATTCAAAGATAAGGAATCTACTGCTAGAAGTCTCTATCAGATTTCATTTTCTGTGGAATAATACATTTTGGCAGGGTTTTTGCCAAATCGTTTGAAATCTTTTCTTTAGCATCTCACAAAAAATACTGTAAAGCAATAATTGTATTCATCTGGTTTTTGTCCATCTGATTTCCATTAACTCTAATGGTAAAGACATCTACCATAATGTCAAAAGGCAGAAACTTAATATTCCGCTCACCAACTAGTCAAATTGCTCACCAGGTTTTTCTTCACGGTAACGCTGGAAAGACCAAATCATTTCTTGAAGTATGTGTACTCATCTTTGGTGAAATTCCTCGCAAAAATCTACTATAGAGTATTTTGTAACTGACTTACATGTTCTTTGGGAAATGAGGAGTCATAAAATATCTGCCGAATTGCGTTCCATTCTCCACTGTAGTCCTTCTTAGATCCTGGGTGGAAACTCGAGGTAGTCAATGTTTCAGCATAACATTTTGCTGTTGGAGAATCTGAACGACAAAGATTAAATGGCATAAAAACACTTTATTCTACAAACTATAACTCATTCATTATCTTAAGAAGGACAGCTGTATGTTGAAATGTATTTGTGCATCTTTTATAATGGAGCCATACATTCACATTGTCATCACACAAGAAGATAATTCGGGATAATTGTAGTTGCAAACTTGAATTCTATCTATAGATGAAACGAATCAATGAAATTTGTATAGCGCATCAGCTGGCCCTCAAGGACGTAAAGGCGCTGAGTAAGCAGGGCACACTCAAACATAATTAGGTAGAATGAAATAGCCATGTTTTCAATTATTTGTAAAGCATGATTCGGATGGATTGGCTCTAAAAGTGTGTGGCAGCTCATTCCAGAGTTTGGAGAATAGAAAAAAAAGCGTTCTCCTTTTCTGGTCCTATGGACCTTTGGAACAACATGTTAGATGACCTGTGCACTCTCTTTGGATTATAATAGAGTCTGTCCCTCAGATAATTAGGACCTTTAATGTGAAAAAGTTCTATAGGTCAACATCAAGAATTTAAAGTGAATTTGCTTTGGTGTCTGAAGCCAATTCAACCGCTTCAGATGTTATTACAATGCTGTTGTTGAAAGGAGCATGTTGTTAGTACCAATACCATTACATCGCAAGTCATTACAACGACTTGCAGTAGGGGGCGCACTGGTATTGGATTTAAAATCCAACACCTTCCCTGCTGTTGCGCAAACTGGAATACTATTCCTAAATCCAGCGCTCCCCCCTACTGCAAGTCATTGTAATGACTTGCGATGTAATGGTGTTGCATACTAACAACACGATCATTGTAACGGCATGCAATCAAATCGCATGCGTTGTAAGGACCTATATTCGCGATAGACTGCTGGTGAGGGATAAGTAATAACCTTCAGTATTTTGCACTACCTGAAGTCTATGCAGCAAATAGTGAGCCAGACCCATGTATAGAATCTTAACATAATCCAGCCTGGACGAAATGAGAATTCATGATCAAATTTGATAGCTACGTTGATACTGCCTTTTTAGCTGCTATTGTTTGGTAAACGGGAGGAATACACTGAATGGACAGCATGGGTTTGTGCATTGAGTGTGCCACACAACGACATTTCCATATATTGTGTTGTATAATTTCAATCGAGTTTCCTTACCTCTTGATCAGGCCCTAAAATGTTTTACATTGAGTCAAGTGTATAACTACTCATTTTGTAGTGCGTGACTGCATACGGGTGAATGCCTATCGACTATTAATGGTGTTTTCTGGTGGTGTTTATTTTGAGGACCCAGAAAACGGCAAATAGTGCAGCAGTTTGTGACAATGTCTTTTTATTAAGTGGCATGCAAACGTAGTGCGAGAGATAATTTTGCACAGTCCGTATGCCATTTAAAATGAGAACATTTTCTAGGGCAGGATGTCTCTAGATCCAAGATATAGATGTTGATATGTACATTATGAAGAGTGGAGCTATCTCGAACTGAGATCCCACTTTTGACTACAGGTTGAGTTTAAATTGTAAGAACATTAGTTCTGTGCTGTGGGCGGTAAAATGAGCAATGCAGTGGGCTTCAAAGGAGATTCTTCAGCTGCTAACGAGCTTAGGGCCTTGAGGGCAAAGGTAATAGAATAATGTAATTCCTTTTTTTCAGGTTAGGACTGCACTATCTGCAGCATTTAAATTCATTGTAGTGTCTAGAGAGCCCAATGAGGAACAATATGATAACACTAAAGCCAATTATGGCTTTCTGCTTTGAGGAAGGCCGGAGTAAGAGAAGAAACACTTTTGTATTTTCATAGTGTAGAATGAGCCTCTGGTCACTTTACGACTTGGGTTTAAGGAGAAAGCCAGGAATCCAGTTGTCCAGGGAATGGGTACACATATAAGGCTTAACACGTTTTTATAAAGACCTGTGATGCTAATTTTATACAATGAGGTAATCATTTTACTTGGTAATATTCCTCATCTACCACAAACCTGAGATATTTTGAGTACTTGGGTATGGGAAAAAGCACTCTTAGGGCCCGATTACGATAACTGTGGTCGGACAGCGACAAGCATGCAGCTGTCCAACCGCCGTATTACAATGGGATCGCTGGGCCGGCGGTCCGAAGTTGGCGGTACCAAAGCGGGGGCATGCTGTAGCCATAGAAAAGGGTCACAGCACTGCCACCGCCGTGCAGCACCATTGGCACCTCCGTGCACAACAGTGCCATGGTATGGGGGCACCACATGTGCCCCTAGGCACATTTTTCTCCGGGCTCAGACGCTCGGTCCCCGTTTTGGGGCGCTTCCTACCCTTTCCGACAACCTTTGTATGGCGGGGTCCCTGCCATGAAAAGTTTGTCGGAAAGGGACATCATCATTCTAACTGTGGTGCCTGTCGCCGCACCGCCACCACTGCCTGCCAGTGTTCCGACCGATGCACCGTCGGGATCCAGGATCCTGGTGGTGGCGGCAGGGAGGCCTCCCGCTGCTATCGGTCTGACCACCAATATTTGTTAGTAACCCTCTTAAGATATAATCATTATGTCAGAGATGTTAACCACATAATAAGGTGAACAACCCTACTGAGTACAATTACAATATAACAAACACATGGTACACTTGCATATGATTAGAATTAAGCAATATACTAGCCCCAGCTTAAGACCATGGCATTTCACTACAAAAAGCCATCAAAGAAAGTGTAATATGGAGATGCACTACATCTTAAAAACACCAGCTTATTACCATTCTACCCTTCTGCAGGCAAACCATGTACTGCTGGACATCAAATGCTCTGTCGACGAAGACACTGCAACACCCAGTTTGCAGATCGTCCAAAACATTTTGAGCCGAGTCCACTTGTTGGAACACTTACTTCTTCCCAGCAGAGTCTCCTCAGTCACGTGGGAAAACCAATTGATGCTACATTTCTTTTTTCCATCTGTCTATGCTTTTATTCCAATATGCCTTTTTTCCTGGACAGTGGCAGAGGTCAGGGAAGACGAGGAGTCTTTCTTCTCAAATAACCTTGTCTCATTTATTGCATCAGTCACCAGTTTATCTCTTGATTCTACTGTTGAAAGTACCACCATCCCTGTACCGCCACCTTCGGCATTGTACCTTGATATTTCTGAAATATTCTGCAAACTCCTGCACAACATGTTGCAGAATACACCACAAAACAGCACACAGATCAGCCTTTAAATCATCCGCAGAAACCATTGTTAAATCCCCCAACACACTTGTTGCAATTTCTCCAAGTGATCAACGTTGGTCTTCAACAGGGTAACACAATCAATCTGTTTGGTCCTGAATGCTTTTAACTATTACCCATCCTTAGATGACTCTGGTATCCACCGCTTTAAAACCTGCAGCTTTATCTTCAGTCGTATTGCTCCCTCTCAACCCCTGCCACTCTACTATTAAATTCCTACAGCTTATCTTCTAAAGCCTTCGTAACTGTTTCTGTGTTTGTTGTTCTTTTGGTTTGTTCTGCGTACATAGGGGTGTATGAGCTCAAAAGCGTACATTCACTTGGTGAAAGCACTGGATCCTCACCTGCCTCTGCAAACACTACACCTTAGCCCTCACTTTGCGATCCTATTTTAAGGTTGAAGAAGTCCCATTTACCTCACCATTTGTTTGCCATATTAGTCAAAGAAGCACTGGGTCAGGAGACTGAGTCAAACCTCAGTCGAGCAGAATACAGTAGGCATACCCCAGGCCCCTTATGCTGTCACTCAGAATTGAAGCAATCAAAGAACACCAAGCAGAAATGGTGCTTGCAGTGTACGATCATTGTCAAAACTCCAGGGGTCAGCAAGGAAATTCCTTTTGTTTCTGGTCCAGGGAAGACCTGGCCTGGCAGTTCGGGCTGGACTGTGCCCATGGGGAACAGGGTCTAGACTGAATGGTGTTGCGTGCAAAAAACAATGGATTCAACCCAGACCTGTGACTGGGGGTGAATGTTTGACTAATTCAGCATTCTGTGCATCATCTGTTATTTTTGCATTTGTCGCCTTAAGTGGGAAGGGTATGCCCAGACTTGAGTATTGTACTCGCTAAGCCACCAGATTCAAGCTTACCTGTCTGATATGGGGTGTTACCCCAAACCTGGACCCAGGATGCTTGTTTCTGGTTAAGGGAAGACCTGGCCTGGCAGTTCGGACTGGGCTGTAGGGTCAGGACTGATTTGCAAATGGCTGGGTCTAAACTGGAATGGTGTGACGTGCAAACAAGGATGGATTTAACCAAGATCTGTGACTGGGGCTAAATGTTTGATTAATTCAACATTCCATCCATTTGATCTGCGTTACATCCATCATTCTTTTGCTCACCGTGCCACCCCAGTTTAGACCTGGCCATATGCAAATCAGTCTTGACCCTGTGCCTCATGGGAACAGTCCAGCCCGTACTGCCAAGCCAGGTCCTCCATGGACCAGAAACAAGCATCCTAGGACCGGTTTCATGGTGTCACCCCTCTTCAGCCAGGATAGCTTGATTCCAGTGGCACAGTGACATCAGAACCCACGTCTGGGTATACCTGGCGCACTTAGGGCGAGAAAGCAAAAGACACACAATTAATGGACTAAGTGGGATGGGTATGCCTAGACATGGGTCCCTTGCTCACTGTGCCACTGGATTCAAGCTAGCCTGGCTGAAGAAAGGTGACATACCCTGAAACCGGTCCCAGGATGATTGTATCCGGTCCAAGGAGGACCTTGCCTGGCAGTTCGGTCTGGACTGTTCCCATGGGGCACAGGGTCAAGACTGATTTGCATATGACTGGTTCCAAACTGGGGTGGCGTACTGGGCAAAAGACTGATGGATTTAACCCAGATCTTTTGACTGGGGGTGAACGTTTTGCCATTGTGCAACATTCTGTCCATCATCTTGTGTGTTTTGCTGTTCACCCTATGTGGGAAAGGTATGCCCAGACGTGGGTCCCTTGCTCACTAAGCCACTGGAGTCAAGCTATCCTGGCTGTAGACGGCTGATAGCCAGAAACCGGCCCTAGGATGCTTGATTCCGGTCCAGGGAAGACATGGCTTGGCAGTTCGGGCTGGACTGTTCCAATGAGGCACAGGTTCAAGACTGATTTGCATACTGCCATGTCTGAACTGGGGTGGCTTGGTGAGCAAAATAACGATGGATTTAACCCAGATCTGTGACTGGGGGTGAATGTTTTGCCATTGTGCAACATTCTGTCCATCATCTTGTGTTTTGCTGTTCACCCTATGTGGTAAGGGTAAGCCCAGATGTGGGTCCCTTGCTCACTGAGCCACTGGAGTCTAGCTATCCTGGCTGAAGACTGCTGATAGCCAGAAACCGGTCCTAGGATGCTTGATTCCGGTCCAGGGAAGACATGGCTTGGCAGTTCGGGCTGGACTGTTCCCATGAGGCACAGGGTCAAGACTGATTTGCATACTGCCATGTCTGAACTGGGGTGGCTTTGTGAGCAAAATAACAATGGATTAAATCCAGATCTGTGACTGGGGGTGAATGTTTTGCCATTGTGCAACATTTGGTCCATCATCTTGTGTGTTTTGCTGTTCACCCTATGTGGGAAGGGTATGCCCAGACGTGGGTCCCTTGCTCACTAAGCCACTGGAGTCAAGCTATCCTGGCTGAAGACGGCTGATAGCCAGAAACCGCCACTGGGATGCTTGATTCCGGTCCAGGGAAGACATGGCTTGGCAGTTCGGGCTGGACTGTTCCCATGAGGCACAGGGTCAAGACTCATTTGCATACTGCCATGTCTGAACTGGGGTGGCTTGGTGAGCAAAGTAACGGTGGATTAAACCCAGATCTGTGATTGGGAGTGAGTGTTTTGCCATTGTGCAACATTCTGTCCATCATCTTGTGTGTTTTGCTGTTCATCCTATGTGGGAAGGGTACGCCCAGACGTGGGTCCCTTGCTCACTAAGCCACTGGAGTTAAGCTATCCTGGCTGAAGACGGCTGATAGCCAGAAACCGGTCCTAGGATGCTTGATTCCGGTCCAGGGAAGACATGGCTTGGCAGTTCGGGGACTGTTTCCATGAGGCAGTGTCAAGACTGATTTGCATACTGCCATGTCTGAACTGGGGTGGCTTGGTGAGCAAAATAACGATAGATTAAACCCAGATCTGTGACTGGGGGTGAATGTTTTGCCATTGTGCAACATTCTGTCCATCATCTTGTGTGTTTAACCAGGAACAAACCTAATTCTCATTGCCCCACCATGGCCAAGACAGACATGGTACTCAAGTCTGCTAGAACTGTCCAAGGAACAAATGATCAAAATTAAAACGGACAAAGACCTATTGACAATGCAACAGACCCAAGTCTTTCATCCAGGTCCAACAGCGCTACATCTAGCGGCTTGGCGCCTGAATAGTTGGCTTTAAAAACAGCATTTCTAATTGCTATTACATCCTTATAGTGAGTTTGTGAGTTACAAGCATTAACCATACAGGAACAATACATGCAAAACCACAAGGACAATGTAGTTTTAAAAGCAAACCTACAATTCCTGCTAAAGGTGGTATCCAAATATCACTTAGATCAAAATATTCTCCTCCCAGTTTCCCTCAAAAACCCAAAAGCTAAAGGAGAAGCCTCCCTACCCTGGATGTAAGTACACCACTGCTGTATTACTGACCGAGAACGGAACAGACACGTAAATCTAAACAGTTGTTTGTTGCCTCCTGACATACCAACAGAGGTACGCCTGTCTCAAAAGCAACAATCTCAAAATGGATAGTCCAAACCATCCAACTATGCTACGCCAACGGGACGTCCAACAGCTCATTCCACTAAGAAAAAGGGAGCAACACTGGCATTTTTGGCCAATGTGCCCATTGACCCTATATGTGCAGCAGCCGTATGGGCATAACCACACACATTTACCAAACATTACTGTGGGGACATACATGAATAAGGAAGTGCAAATAGGGCAAAAAGTACTTCAACACCTGTTCGCAGACTTCCTCTTACCACTGCCTCTTCAAGATGGGAGAACTCGCTACATAATCTAATGCACAGCATGTGAATCCAGAAAAGGATTCACGCTGTAAAACGAAAGGTTTACTTACCAGTAGGAGTAGTTTGGCAGCTTGTAGAATTTTCTGGATTCACATGCGACCCACCCAACCTCCCCTGCGAGGAACCCAAACAAGTGGAAAAACAAGTAACAATATTTATCTCAAATGACCATCTAGAGGACTACAAACTAAGAACAAGAATCTGAAGATGGCCCCCAAGCACAACAATCTCGAGGGCGCCGTCTGATGTCAAAAGCAGAATGATAGAAAAAAAACAAGGACTATTCTGGACCCAACCACTAGATGGTGGAATAATGCACAGCATGTTAATCCAGAAATTTCTTCAAGCTGCAAAACTACTCCTACTGGTAACTAACTATTTAGTTTCACAGCATACTGGCCAAGAAAGATTATTCCTGTTGCTTACCACCCCTCGCATATGGCAAATGTGTCCAGTCGCCTTACAATGGTTGGATGGGCATCACAGATGTCCGTTAATAGTATTGGGCAGCCCAACTACTGGTGGTTAATGACTGGTTGAGTGAGGGGTGGCAAGACTCAGTGTCCCGGATTGGAATAGGTGGCCTTGGCACTAGATAACGTTAGGGGTATGCTTTATGGAAACCTCATCCTTCACCATCTCTCTGAACCCACTTGGGTGGTCTTGCTCACAAGGCGCTTGGCAATGAAAGGGATTGGTTGGGACAAAAAGATCACACTTGAAACACCTCTCTGGATGGGACAATGGTTGCACCATTTATCTTCCCTTGAAGGGTTCGAGAAGTTGGACAAAATTGGAATATCCATGGCAGGAACATGTGGCAGGGGTTACAACTTAAATCTATCCAACCCCTTCAATCCAAGTACACCCTATACAAATCTCAATTTTTCTGAAATCTACAGTTGTGCTATGCCCTTGAACAACATTAAGACTCCATCTGTAATGTCCCTGATTTTAGCCCATGCAAGTCAGGATTTTCATGGATTTTATTGAGCGAAAGGGCATCTAACAGATTTATAAAGCTCTAGTGCTCAATTCCCAAGGCTTGTTTACACCACTGCAGTCTCACTTGGAGGAATGGCTAGGCACCTTGGATGAGTCTGAATGGAGAGATGCATGCATGTCTTCCAAGGTGCTGAATTACCTACTATACTCAGACTTATTCAACTCAAATTCCTGCATATGACTTATCTAACACCATTGAGACTATGGCATGCAAGTAGACTGCCAGCACCAACCTGTTTCTGCTTCCTGGAGCCCTATGCCCTTTTTTTCGATGTGGTGGGGGTTTGTCCTTGGATTGAGCAATACTGGTGGACCGTGTTCGCGTCCTTTCAGGAGCTCTGGGGATGCCCCTAGATCTATCCCCAGAGGTTGCCATCCTAAGTGTATTGGACTGGATGGGGACATCTTAGTGACAGAGACCTTGTGGGGGTTGGGAATATTCTAGCCAAGAGAAACACTGCAAAAGTTTGGAACTCTCCATCCCCTCCTCCTTCAGTCAACTGGGAATAGGCAAAGGACTGGTGTGCCAAACAAGAACCACATTTATGTGTCAAGGGGATTGCATATAGGGATTTGATTTGAAGTATATTAAACCAACATTGATTGGTGAATCGCTTATGTTTATCTCTTGTCTCAATTATAAAAAGCACTTTGTTATGTTGTGGCCTTGTTTTCAAAGTAATAAAATTCACTTTATAAAATATACAAGCGGGGCCTGGCTAGTGCAGCCAAGATAGCAGACAGGACCTACTCCACCATCATTTGGGATTCTGAAACCTGGGCCCATGGTAAGAGGCTTAGGGTGCTTACTTAACCTTCTAGGAGCCCCTACTGCAGTTAGGGTGTTGAACCACCATATTTCTGGCCGGCGCGAATGAGCAGCTGGGAGTGACAGCCCGCCTTGTGAGGCAACTTGGTGCCCAGCCGGCAGTCACTGCAGGGCGTTGCTTGAGGCGCCGGACACCTAAGCGGCAGAGGATGGCAAACGACACCCACATTGTGAGGGGAGACACACAGAAGAGACATAAGGCTGGTGGTCAGCGGAGTGGGTCACGACCACCTGGAGGTAGAATTCACCAGTGGTTCCTCGTGGCTAGGTGCTAGGTGGGCGATCCCTGAAGAAGCACGGAGCATCGCTTACTGTTCCAAGGGTGGAGCAGGATCCCTGCTCAGTGAGCCTGGTGCCAGCCTCTTGTCCTGCTCCCTGCTTGGGGCCTTGAATTGGGAAACTTTTAGGGGCACCGGCTATGTTGGATTTGGCCCTTTTAGCACGGTTAGCCCCAAACCTTTTACCTTCTTCCCCCTATTTTTTCTGACCTTTTGTTGTTGGCTTTAGGACTAAACAGTGCTAAAGTGCATATGCTCTCTGTCTAAATCTTGTTGGTGATTGGTTTATTCATGATTGGCATATTTGATTTTCTAGTAAGTCCCTAGTACCAGAGGTGCCCCCGTGCCTGTAAGTCAAATGTTAGTCACGTCCCTGCAACACTAATTGTGCCACCCACGAGAAGCCCTGCAAACATGTCTCAGGCCTGCCACTGAAGTGTCTGTGTGCAATTTAAACTGCCATTTCGACCTGGCAAGTGCACCCACTTGTCCGGCCCAAAGCTTCCTTTTACCACATGTAAGTCACCCCTAAGGTAGGCCCGATAGGCAGGGTGCAGCGTATTTCAAAGGTAGGACATGTACAGTTGTGTTTTACATGTCCTACTAATTAAAAACGGCTACATTCGTTTTTCACTACAGCAAGTGCTATCTCTCCCATATGTTCACATTGAAGCTGTCCTGTAACATCTTACAAGTATTTTTTCCAATTTGGCGCTGATAGAAAATTGGAATTTGGTGTCTCTGGACTCTCAATTTAAAAATATATCTTTTTGGGATTGCAGGTCTGAAAATGGCAATGAAAGTTGCCATTTTCTTACTTTAATCATTCTGTGCCTCTTCCTGACTCTGAATACACATCTGGGTCAGGATGACTATTGGGCTGTTTGTGCATTGACTCTAGACAGTAACACAAAGGAGCTGAAGTGTGCCCTGCATATCCTGATGGCCCATCACCAGGCTGATGCGCTTTCCTGAGCTAGAGTGGTGGGAGGACAACTGAATTGGGCAGTGCCTGCCCTCACACAAAAGTCTCCACCCCTGTAGTGAGTCTAGAGCCAATGCAGGGGAAGGCAGGGTGCTGTGCACTACAAAGACTTTCCTTTGAAGTTTGCCTACTTCAAAGACTGAAATGGGCATAAATACTGGACCTGTGACACCATATACTCAGAACACTTCTGGACTTAAGACGTTCTGTCAGGAAGAAGAGCTGGATGATGTAAGAGGGGCTGCCACTCTGCATGTTGCTTTGTTGTGCTGGCCTGCTGCTTGCTTCTTCTGCCCTGCGAGTGAAAGGACGGGACTTTGTTTCCTATATCCTGCTTCCGAGGTTCTCCAATAGCTTTTGCGTGCTTGCCTCTTTTTAACTAGTCTCATGGCCATCAAAGACTTCGCCTACAAGTACCAGGGCTCTTCTGCTGAGAGTCCTGGCTTGCTAAGTGGTGCGTAATAAACAAAAGGGGGGAGGGAGAGGAGAAGTGGATTCTGTCTCCCCTAGAAATATGCATAAACAAAAGGAATCCACTAACATGGGCTCGGTGATCCCTACAGTGGTGGGGAGCACCCAGTGTTGTTTAAATACCCCTCACACACCAAAAGGCCCCTTGGCGTCATGCTTCATCATCGGGGTCTTCGCAAACCTCTACGGAATGCGGCGTGCTGTGACTCACGACTACGTAGGAGCACTTATGAGTGAACTATGTGTTGGTGTGTGTGAGGGTGATATAATGTGAGTGGTGAGGTGAAAAAATTAAAAAATACCTGGCTCGTGGGTTTCTAAAAAAAAATTGTATTCAGTCCCCGGCTGGTATCGTTAAAAAGTGCAAGGGAGGTTGTCCTTACTATTCGTCGGAGCCGCGTTGAGGGGAGGAAGCCAACCAGGCACTGCTGTAACCGTTGCCACAGTGGGCAGGACAGGAGACCCCCAATACCATGCATCTGGCTCATGAGGTTACTAGACCTGTTATCATAAGTTCAGCGAATCGCCAATTGGGCGCAACGAACTTTTTTAAAAAAACAGATAGGTACATTTCACCTAGGTTTATTTTTGTAGAGCACACTTTTACATCTACACCCATGTGAGTAAGGTGAGGATACCTAGTGCACATCCTTGTCCTGAAGAAGGAGTTTTCTACTCCGAAACATGTTGACGACGCACTTGTGAGGTTACCTTACCCTAAATAGTAAGGACAACCTCCCTTGCACTTTTTAACGATACCAGCCGGGGACTGAATAAAAAAATTTTTTTAGAAACCCACGAGCCAGGTATTTTTTATTTTTTTCACCTCACCACTCACATTATATCACCCTCACACACACCAACACATAGTTCACTCATAAGTGCTCCTACGTAGTCGTGAGTCGCAGCACGCCGCATTCCGTAGAGGTTTGCGAAGGCCCCGATGATGAAGCATGACACCAAGGGGCCTTTTGGTGTGTGAGGGGTATTTAAACAACACTGGGGGCTCCCCACCACTGTAGGGATCACCGAGCCCATGTTAGTTGCTAAGTGGTGCCAAATCCAGTTCCTGGGCCCTTGGAAATCTAACTTGGTTATCTTAAGGAGAAAAACCGCGCATCAACTCCGCACGCCTATTTTCTAGATGTATCGCGGCAAAAGATTGACGCATTGACTCTGCCTGCACAGAAGTGTGGTTCCCGCCTGAACCATCAACCACGCCTTTCAGAGCAAGCCCCAGCTTTCCATTGTAGCTTGTTTGAAAAATGGACTCACCGTGAGTCCCAAGCACCGTGTCACCAATGTTTGAGGCACCTGCTCTGACTCAGCAACTGCTCACAGCTGAAGAGTCGATGCAGAACCTGATTAACGGCTATGAATTCCACACAGCGCCTGCATCACCACATTAAATCACCTCAGCACATCTGGATTTTCGACGCATATTCCCTCGACACCGACTCTTCGACACCGTGCCGCAGTAAGGAACAGAGGTCATGTATCCGGTAACCCAATGCTTCACCTGCCCTGCCAGTAAGGAACCGGCGCATCACCTCCCCTGCCAGTAAGGAACCGACGCATCACCTCCGCTGACCAGCAGTAAGGAACCAATGCATCACCTTCCCTGAGAGTAAGGAACCAATGCATCACCTCTCCTGTGTAGTAAAGAACTGAACCTTCGCTTTGCTTTTTCGGCGGCTCACCTCCCCTGTGTCTTGCACTGTCTTTGATTTTTGATGCATATAAGGTACTTTTTGCTTAAACTAATGCATTTTAATTTATTTCTATGGACTAGGCTTGCTTAACATTTTAAAAGAGATATTTTGACTTGTGTATGTTGGATTTTTGTTGTTTTGGCCTTGCATTATTCAGATAAATAATGGCTATTTTTCTAAACTGATAACTCCTTTTGTAGTCTTTTTGTTGCATTACTGTGTGTGTGAGTACAAATGCTTTACACATTGCCTGACTGCTCGTGCCAAGCTACCAAGGGGCGAGCAGGGGTTATCTTAGCTGTGTGACTTCCTTAACCTGACTAGAGTGGGGATCCCTACTTGGACAGGGTGCAAACCGCTGCCAATTAGAGACCCCATTTCTAACACGGCTAGCCCTGCTTGGAGGTGCACGTGGGCTTGGTGATCCATTAGACTGCCTGGCTGGGAGGAGGGGCCCTCAGCCTGTGGACTCACAGAAAGCTGGAGGCTTAGAGGTAGCCCTTGCTCTGATTCCATGGCCTGTTGGAGGCGGAGTCCCATTAGTGCCAAGTGTGGGGTTTTGAAAACTGCTGTGCACTTGCGCGTGAGGTTCTGTGCCAGAGCCTTTCTACACTGCCCCGCTGGGCATGGTGGATGCCCCCATGCATCTTGTTTTGCCTCTGTAGGATTTTCAAAGCATTCGGGCCTGGGGATAACACTGATGACCGCTCCAGGAATTCTGGGGTTGCCAGCTGCTCTTGTATAAAGAGCCTTCAGTGTAGGTCCTCATCAACTGGGTGCGGTCATATACGTTTCCGTTTAGGCGTGGATATAGACAGGGGTTCCTAATCCTTTTTGCTCTGACTAGAGAACCCATAGCTTGGATCATTTGATGTGATGCCTGGATGCACGGGTGGAGCTGGGGCAGAAAGTTGGAGGATTGGATTGCCTTATATGTGGAACGATGCTCTCCTTTTCTTCACAGACCCCCTGCCATTTGGCCCACGGACCCTTGATATTCAACACCAGTTTGAGGAGGCCTCTGGATTCCGGTAAGATACTTTTAATTCCATTTCCCAGGTATAGTGCTGTGACCATATAGCAAGGTGATATTCCGATCCGTTGACTCAGTTTAAAAAATTTGGGGGTGCACAGAGCCACAGTGCCGGAGCTCACGCACAGTCTCAATCTTACCCTCCTTCTACAGGTGACTAATAGCCCTCCTGTGCACATGGAATACTCAATTGTATGGGTCAAATTGAACTCATAAAAATGATGATTCTTCCTAGCTTCCTGTATTTCTTGCAAAACATTCCACTCAACATCACCAACACTTGGTTCACTGGGGTGGCAGCGATGGCAGTGAAAGGATCGACTGGCGCTCATCGCACTGGACAAATGTCTCGGATTGGTACATGATGGAGGGATGGAGGTGGTCAACGTCCAGTTGTATTACTGGGCATCCCATCTCCTAGTTGCCAATGACTGGCTGACTGGGGAATGGAGTGATCCTGATGACCACCTCAAATTGGATGGAGTTAAACACTTCCTTTATGGCCGGCCTATCCTGAACCATATCCCTGAGGTTACAAGGTCTTGCGGCGGCTAACAGATTCATGGGGTGGGACAAGAAATTGTCAAACAGACTCCACTTTCGAGGGATAGTAGGTTGGGTCATATTGTGCAACTGGAGGGCTTCCGGTACTGGGATCTGCTTGGGGTCTCGACGCATGGGGATGTCTGATGGGGCTCCCATATCCATTCATTTCAAGATATGCAAAACCACTTTAGACTTTCCCGGACCCAGTTTCACAAATACTTGCAGCTTTGACACGTGCTCTTGCAGCATCAACCGCACCTTACTGGCTTGCCTGACTTCAGTCCAGTTGAGGCAAAATTGATGATGGGTAGCTTGGGCCGTGGAGGTATCTCACAGATATTCTGTTCCCTGGGCTGTAATGCTCTAGAGTCACTTGGGGCTCTCCAGCGGAAGTGGGAGCGATGGGTGGGTAGCCTGAAAGACACTGAGTGGCAAGAAGCAATCAGGGCCCCTTGGGTACTAGCTACATCAGTGTGGCTACGGATGATACAACTGTATTATTTGCACGCAACCTATATAAAGCCACAGTGACTTTGGAATGGCAGCATTCTCCCCGAACCTAAATGTAACCGCTGCACTTCCCCACTGGCCGATTTCTTTCAAATTATGTGGCAGATGAGACAATCCTTGACTAGGGTCATGGATAGACTTATTGACCTGGCGCCGAAGATGGCTATGCTGGGCCTCATGGATGAGTTTGGGGCCAATAGGGGTGATTGAATACTTGTGGGACAAGACCGACATAGCACATAAGAGGAAATCTCAACATTCCCCAGCGCTGGCTGAGTGCAAATCTGGCATGGACTGGTGTGCCAAACAAGAAACCCTGATTTTCATATCCTGGGTCTGTCCACAGAAGTTTCATAAGATCTGGGGCAATGGTGGGAGTATTATGGGCTGAAAATGTAGCTAGACGCTTTGTGTTCGAGGGGATGTGATCCTCCGTGATACAATGGGGACCTGGGGTGGGGTGGTGTTATATCGACTCTAGAACATTTTCCATTTTATTTTACATTTTTCCAATTTTCCATTTTAATTTTGTTGATGTAACTCATCTTTCAAAAACCTAAGAAAATGTGACTTTTAAAAACTGGTATACTAATTATATTGTTAGCCTACCTGTCTTGAGTCTTCTCACTCTTTGGTCTGCCGCGGGGGCTTCCGATTTAGTGCAGAGTGTTACTCGATATTTGATTCTGCTGGCTAGGTGGTTGGCAGTCCAGCTTTCACACTACTTCTGGAAGGAATATAATTAAAAGATGGGAAGCCGGACGTGCAGCGGACGCGAGTGCATGGGAGATGCTGCACGGATTTCTATGAATAACAGTTGTTTTAAAGTTAGTTTTATTTTGCTGATCTTGTTTTAAAAACTGATGTACTCATTTTATTGTTAGCCTACCTCTCTTGAGTCTTCCCACTCTCTGGTCCGCCGCGGGGGCTCGCGATTGAGCGGAGAGAGTGTTACTCGCAATTTGATTCTGCTGGCTGCCATTTTAGGTGGTTGGCGGTCCAGCTTTCACATTACTTCCAGGGTGAATATACGTAATGTATGGGAAGCCGGACACGCGTCCGTCCGCGCCCACATCGTGCCGAGCACCAGGGATGCTGCTCATTTTTTATCCACCCAAGTCATATTCAGGAAAGGAGCTGCGTAAATTAAACATGTTACCTGTTATTAGGCTCAAAGAATGAGCCTGCTTGGAGCCTAGCAAACTGACATCAGAAAAACCGTAGGGCCGTGCAAACTGCAGTTTTCCCTTGCAGCAGGACTTAGGACCTTATACATCGCTCTCCTCTAATTTGCCACCAACAATAAGCGTTACAAGAGCCCATTGTGTAATGCACTACGCTCTCATCAGTGCCTGGTCTCTGCCTAAACACAAGCTAGATATCGCTGAGCTGATTGATGCACAGGATCTAGATATGTTTTTTGTCACAGAAACCTGGGGTGACCAAGCGGCAGGGCCAGATTTTTCCATGGCTGTCCCTCAAGGCTTTACAGTATTTAAACATGATAGAACATATAAAAAAGGAGGCGGAATCACACTAATTTATTGTGACACCTTTAAAGCATCCTTTATTTATTTATTTTATTTATTTTATTGGATTTGTATTGCGCTCAGCTACCCTCAATGGGTTTCCCGGCGCCAGGGACAGACTGAAGAAAGAGAACAAGCAAGTGCAAAAAAGAGATCACGAAATGAGGAGATCAAAACAGAAAAGTCTTCAATTTTTTGCGAAACGCCAGAAGATTAGTTTCTGTTTTTAACGCCAACGGAAGAGCGTTCCACATCTTAGGTCCAAGATATGCGAACGAACGACCTCCCATTTTAGCCAGTCGGATTCTTGGAATCAAAAGATTGCCAATATTAGATGACCTTAGCGAACGGCCATGTAGATAAGGCTGGACAAGGTTCAAGAGGTAAGTGGGAGCAGAACCCTGACGGATCTTGAACAAAAAACACAGTGTTTTGAAGGTCACGCGATCTGAGATTCTCAACCAGTGTAGGTCACGCAAGGCTTGCATTGCGGACGTTCTCCGTGGAACATTACGCAAGAGGCGAGCGGCTGAATTTTGTACCACTTGGAGTTTAATTGTTGCTTTATCCGCTCCAAGATAAAGCACATTGCCATAGTCAATGCGGGACATCACAAGGGCCTGAACGACAATTCTACGGGTGGGCTCAGGCAGCATCCATAAGATCTTCTGCAGCCAGCCTTTGAGCCCGTATCTTCCCTACACTGCGAAGCTTTTCTTTTTACTTATAGATACTTATTTTTTATTTAAAGGGGCACTACTCTATCGGCCGCCTGGGGGTAAAACTGGATTCCATATTTCACTTAATTCACTGCTCAAAATCTGAGCTATTGAGAACTCTGTCCATATTTTGGGTGCCTTTAATTTTCACCTTGAAGCCGACATGGATACGAACACTGCCTCTTTAATCGATCTTATGACAATGGCAGGTCTAACTCAAATAGTTAGAGGCCCTACTCACCGGCCTGGCCACACCCTAGATGGAATCGTTTCTAACAGTGAACTCACTGTGATTAAAGAGATCTTGCCATAAACATGGACGGACCACTCTGCAATTATTTTTGAGCTGAACTACCCTTCCACTGATAAGGCCAATAATTTGAAGCAATCTATTAAGACCTATCGGAACTGGAAGCAGGTTGATAACAACAGGCTCAACCTCCAACTCTTTCGTGCCCAAAATAAACTACCAGAAAATGTGGAATTAGCCTCATCCCAATTCAATTACTGGGTCAAATCGGTTCCTAATAAGGTAGCCCCTTACAAAAAAACCTTAAGCAAGAAATAATCTCAAACAGCTCCATGGTTCTCGGAAATCCTCTGAGCTAAGAAACAAGAGTGTAGGCGACAGGAGAGACGCTGGAGATCGAACTATAATATAAACAAACTCTCTAATTATAAATCTCTACTGGCTGAATGCAAACATTTGATATTTATGGAGACGCGCTCCTCCTATGCCAAAGCAAATTCAGGAGGCAAAAAACTCCACCAGGGATCTCTTTCAGGTAGTCACCAAGCTGGCCGTACCCCCAGAGAAAAATGCAACTGAACACTCACACGCTTTTTGCTTGTTTGACAACAAGACCCACTCTGAGATGTGTGCTTCAGCAAATATCGGCTCTCCCAATGCTTTGACTTTTACTAAATTTTAACCAGTCACCAATGACAAGGTTATAATTTTTATCCAGCAGGCCAAATCACGTTCTCACCACGATCCGCTCCCTCCCAGTATGTTCAAGCATGCCCCTGAGATTCTGGGCCCTAGTCTCACCACCATTTGTAACTCCATGTTTACACAGGGCGTTTCAAGTTCAAGTTTTTTATTTATGATCTTCGAACTCCAAAGAGATCCACATAAGCTGAAAGGCCAACAACTTACAAAAATTTCATACAACATAGTTTCTACAAACATAAGCAAAAGCCAACAGTAATAAATCTCCAAATACAAAACATTAGAATATTTTATACAATAGGAAATAATTAAAATATCCTTTATGCCCTTAATACTGTATAACATCAGGTTAAAACCAAAGTTAATAATTGCTCCCTTCATATAATGAGCATTAATACAAATTTAAAAAACACTTAAAGTAAAAAATCCTATTACAGAATATTTCATTTGGTGGCACATAAATGGAATCAATTAGTGCAGAGGCCGAGAGAATAGATAATTGTAAACAAATTGGTCTCATCCATTTACGCCGACACAATAATAAAGTGGGCAGATAAATAGCACATGATTAACATCCTGAATGGTGTTATTAAACAAATTACAAATCGCGGAAGAACCATACCATTTAGACAGTACAGTATTTAAAGGGAGCATACCCTGCCTCAATAATAGCCCAAAACGGCACACTCCATGGGGCAGGTTCCAGGAAATATAGGCCTGTACTTTATTTATCACACAGGAGTCTATGGCCGGGTGAATACCCCTCCTTAAAATGCGAGCTTCCCTATCCCTAGTGAAACTTAATTCCCAAGTGGCCTGTTTCAAAGTGGCCCTTAATTCTTATGGTGATAGGGTGAAAACTAGAGACTCATCCAGTTACAGCAAATCAACTCTAATCCTAAAATTTGTAACAATTAATGACAGCCCTTTTAAACTTTATAATACTTCTTTCTGAATTAAAAATTATAGTGTACCAGGATCACCGTTTGCCAGGCTTACAACCCATCGCAATATCCCCGCAAGACCCTGTACCCAACTACTTAAACCAGATTCTAACCTGAGAGCAGTCACAGGGCAAGCAGAATTAACTGAGGCAAAGCTCCTTAAAATTTGGCCTTCTGTTGTATTTAAAAAAACAACATTTCTTTATTTCAAGCAATTCAATACCATACAACAGCGAAGCAGGGATTTTTGCACGAAAAACTTTGAATAAAAGTGCAAAGTGTCTTTTTTTCAGTAGATCTATAGAGGGAGCCCAAGCTTTTCCCCTCTGTGTAGTAGCTTTACGGATGTTATTTTCTATATAGGCTTTATCACTTAGGTTGCCACACTCTATTTTCCCCAAGAAAGTGTAAGATTTTACAAGTTTCAATTTTGGCCACCCACAGACCATACCAAATTCCCATACTGCAACTTCCTTGCACATAATTTTACTTTTAGATATATTCATCTTTAAATAGTGGGCCTCTGCAAATTAATGAAGCGCCTGCGGACGACTATTTAATCCCTTAGGCGCTAAATCCAATATTATTATGTTGTCTGCATAAAGTAAACATGCAATCGATTTTCCCCCCAGTAAAGGGGCAATGCCCTCACTTTGAGCCAAATTGTGAGGAAGATCAAAGATAAATAGGGAGAAAAGTAAGGGAGCCAGTAAACATCCTTGTTTTATGCCATTTGCAGTAGGGATGGTTTGGTAGAGACCTCGTTCCCCTCCCATTAGGACTGTGCACCAAGTATCCGTATGGAGAGCACAAACTAACTCCAAAAGGGTGGCTGGCATACCCACGTCTGACAGTTTTCAGCACCACAGCAGGAGACGATCTACTTTATTGAATGCTGTGTAGAAATCTATAAAGGCTGTATACACCCTTCCTCCTCTAACTTTAACATATTTTTCATTTATTACCTGGTTTTAACCACATCCGCCCAGTCATTAATTTGAGTTGAGACATTTAGGAAAAACTTTACCCACTGCGTCAAGAAGCGCAATTTAGCGATAGTTGTGTGGAGCATTTCAATCTCCTTTTTTTAACAGAGGGACTATTATACTCCCTTTCCAAGAGGGGGGAACCATTTTGTTTTCATAGCAATACTTGAACACCGGTTAAAGAATTTTACTCCACAGTATACTATTTTGTTTTAAAACTGTGATTGGTAATTCATCGGGCCCATCGCTCCTGAGGAGCGCGTCACCCTGATCACCATTTCTATTTCTTTTTCAGAGGGGTCTTCCTTTGGTGTGATGTACTTAATTGCCATTGCATTATCTGCATATAAATCCTGGATAAAGCGAACCCATTTATGCTCTCTAATGGCCACGGGGAGTGGACGAGATCTAGCTCCACATCCCTCCCCAATGAGAGATCAAAAGGTTCTTACCTGGTTTTTAAAGGCTGCTTCTCTCAGTTTAGCCCAAATGTTATCTTCCCTCTCTTTTCTTAACTTAACCTTTACCAGAGTCGTCTTCCTTTTTAATAATAATATTCTACAATATCTTTCTGAGGAGTAGTTCAAGTACTGTTCCCTAACTAGTTTATTTATTTCAAGGTTTAACGACAGAAAGAGTCTGGGGACTACTTTAGTGCTTTTTCTTTGGTTTGCCTTCTTTGCAAATTCTATCGCTTGATTCATAAATATGTTAAAACTAGCAATTTTTGTTCCATTCCAACTAGGCAAGTTCTCTAAGGTGACCTCAAAGCTAACAGATTCACCATTTAATGCCTATGGATCGTGCGAAAATACATTTACGATAAGAGTTAGTACTTTATGGTCAAGAATTAGAGACCTTTAGGTCTTTGAATAAGAAGAAGGAAGAACTTCCCACTACCACATAGCCTAAGATAGTTTCTCCACTATAAGTTTTACAAGTAAAGGTTGCCGTTGTATCCAAAGGAAATCTTCCATTTACTATAATGCCATCAACCTTCATTAATTCATCAATAAGCATTTTCCCTCTCTTATTAATTCTTATAATTTGTGGAAAGAGCGTTTGTGGGATCTGCATGGATTCTTCTTTTACTTTATTTCGGAATCTATCCAAAGTAGACTTAGAGATTTTACAATTCCGATCCCTACCAGAAATATATGAGGGGGAAGTTCTTCATCATTAACTTTTTTAATGTAGGAAAAATCTGCCTTTAGGAGGACATCATGAGAGGCATCTGGCGAAATATAGGGTTCCATCTATATGGAAAAGGACATACATGTTGCCCCTGCTGAAAAAAACCTAGCCTTGATCCCATTGAACCAAATACCTACAGACCCATCTCGAGTCATCCTCTCCCAGCTAAACTGGTGGAAAAAGTTATGAATGACCAGTTAACTCTATATCTGCACGATAACAACTGACTAGATAGGACCCAGTTTGGTTTCAGGGCAGAACACATCACTGAATCTGCCCTGATTAAAGCTACAGACGACATCAGAGCAGTCCTGGATGTAGGCGATGCTGCTGCTCCAATTCTGTTTGACCTGTCAGCGGCATGCGACACGGTTGACTATAATCTGCTACGTTAATTGTCTGAAATCTGTTGGCATTTCGGATAAGACTCTTACACTGGTTTCTTCCTTTCTGTCAGGGAGAACACAATCGGTTGCCTTAGGTAGCTATGGTTCTCCTTCCTTTGTTCTTCCATGTGGGGTTTCACAGGGCTCTTCTCTGAGTCCCACGTTTTTTAATATCTATGTGTCTGAATTAGCGGCACTTATAAGGATCCTTCAGGTTTGGCATTAACATCCTATGCAGACGACACACAAATCGTCTTGTCTGTTTTTTTAAAACAATCTGCCACCGATGCAAACATTTAGGGACTGTATGCTGGCAGTCAGTTCCTGGATGAGCTAACAATGTATATATAACAAAGGAGAGAGTAAGGGAAATTGCACAGGCTATGTGTGGTGGGAACTCCTGGTCCCCGGGGTTAAATGTAGCAACAATGGAGGAGTACCCCCTGGGAGGAAAAACAGAAAAGGATTTTTTTCTGTATCTAGAGCACGAAGCTCAGGTTAGCACAGTTTGCCCCAACCCGTTACCGGACAGTGCATGTCCTTGAAGAAGACCCCTCACTCACCAACCTAGTTGGTGACATGCTTCATCATCGGGGTCCCACCCCATAGGCCGAGTGCCCATAGGGTGTGCTGCGACACCTGATTACAGTGGAGCGGGTATCTTATTCGTTTATATGTGCAAAAAGTTACAGTGATACGTGTGTTAAAAAAGGGCCAAAGCTACTCACTACAAGACTTTATTCTTGAGTGTTTGAACCCTTATAAAATCAATGTGGCACCTGTGCCTAACTAGGAAGGCTTTGGTGTCTCAAGAAGTGTGATAAATTAAAAATAGCGAAGTGTGCTATGTGATTTAGAAAAACTAGGTCTACATGTTTCAACCATTTAAAAATTATTGGTTTTCGTCAGGACCGTGGAGATTGGACGGGGTGGTCCGCACACGCTAAGGTGCGTCCTGCCCTCGTTCAATTTAAGACCACAAATAATGGTCTTGTGTAAAAATTTGTCTTTTCCTGGATCAGGAGAAAAACCTGTAAGAAAAAGGTTTTGTATAGGGTTGGGATTACATACTGGGGAAGACAAAAACAAGGGTACACACTTAACAATTATTGTGCTTGGTGGATTCACCCGAGTAAGGTGACAAGGGAACACCTTATTTGTCAGGTCGTACCCGTGGTCTATCTAAAATGATAGACTGAAGTTAATTTATCCCACTTCTTGAGACACCAAAGCCTTCCTAGTTAGGCACAGGTGCCACATTTGGTTGGTAGGTAAACAGAACTAGGTTCAACTTATTGAAAAAGAATCTGCAGAGCTGCCTGTCCTACTGCTGCATCCTTCTGTATTGCTTCTTCTAGGCAGTATTGCTGAGTACATTTATGTCTAATCTTCTTGGTGGGCGCCCTGCACTTGTTGTTTATGGTCACTCCAGCATAGATGGCTGTAATTAATGAGACACTCCTTGTTGACTGCTCCATAATAGGAATTATGGAGAGGGCAGCCTGCTTTAGAAAGGGAGATTGCTATGGCTGCAGCCACACAGTGGGCTATTCCCTGTTTCAAAAGGGATTGTTCATTTGTGGCACTCAGACTACCAACAACTGGCCTGGGTGTGCGAATGACTTTGGTTCTGTCAGTGAAGAATTTCAGACATCTTCAGATGTTGTTCTGAACGTGCATAACTCCTATAGCAGCAGATTTTGTAAAAACACCTTCAGTACACCTGGCTCATTGAGATGAAAATTGTATGGCACTTTGAGAATGAAGTGAAGATTTTTTCTCAAGGTTACTCTGTCTTTGTGGACCTGGAGGAAATGCTCTTTTATTGTGAAAGCCTGTATTTTGAGGATTCTCAATAATGCCAGAAGAAGTGAAACTTTCCACAAATAACTTTACTTCTGCTCTTTAGATTATGTCTAATCGACTTCTAATTACCTGTACAACAACATAAGTAAATGCTATGTGACCAGTGCACTTACAAATATCTCTGTGAACTAACTTTTACCCTGTGAAGCATTGGTATTATTATGCAATTCATTTTCAGATTTAGGAGACACATGTCCAGCTAAGGTGTAAACGATGACTAGGATATCTATCAAAATTATTGATATGAAAATTATAAACAATTTTCTTAATACTAAACAGCCCTATTTAATCTGGGCAATACTCCCCTTATTATTATTATTATTATTATTATTATTATTATTATTATTATTATGCGTTCTTATATAGCGCTCGATTACCCGTAGGCATCTCGGCGCTTGCCTTGGGAACCCGTCCTGGCTTTTTTTCCCTGTGAGATACCCATACTGGGCATCCCCAAGGTGAAAGCCAGGCATCCCGCCGCGGGGGGCCATAGTGGAGATTAAGCAGGTTAATGCCCAGAGCTGCAGAGTGTGAACCCATGATTCGAGTAGGCACCGAAACGAGAATTATCAAGTCTGTGGATAATTGGGCTCAAGACCCTGCCGCGTCGGGAATTGAACCCTGGTCCCGGGTCTGACCTCTGCTTCAGGGTCTGCCTCCTCTAACCAGTGAGCCACACTTCTCCACTTTAAAAAAAGCCTAAATAAATATAAGCTACTAGATATGGTACAAAGATCAAAAACATTAAAGCTTTCAAGTGTTAATATGCCACTACTCATAGGTTCAGTTCAAGAGAAATGTTCATGAGAAACCTACTATCTTCTACTGCTGGATACCTCCGGTACAATATTATATCTTAATTCAATAGTATCTAAGAAAATAACGAAGGCAGTTTTATATTTCAAAAATCTTTTAAGTTCAATTTCAGCATTGGATCTAGAGTTATTGACGTTGATTTTCTCCAGTTTAATTTTACAAGTTTATTGAGGTTCTTAAAAAACCTGATAGTCTTTCAAGTTAATGTCTCTTTGCTCTGGTTCAATCTTTGTTAGATATGCCCATCCAGGTGTTGCATGCTTCATATTTGATACTCTTATTCTTATAGATCTTCTGACCACTGGTCATTCTGACTTTCCGTCATTCAAATCTGTTTCTATATTCCCTGGCTCTTGTTCTATCTCTTCTTCAACTGTTTTTAGTCTTTGGTTTTCATTTGACACTCTTTTCCTCCTGCTCAACCTCTCATGCCATGCATCGTGGATCCAGTTTTCTTCTTCAGACCAACTTATGACAGCTGCTGAATCTCCATCTTTATTTGTGACTTGATCTTTGTGGCTTTGAACTGGAGCAAGTTGATAGCTCTAGGGGGCTTTTGAACTTTTGCTTTCTGATTATCTTGAGTGTGAGTTTTGTGTTGTGCTTGTTATTCTTGTTGCACAATTTGATTTTTTGTTGCACAATATTATCTTCTTGTTACCCCTCCAATCCAGGAAGCAAACCTGGGTTTGACACTGTGAGTGAGTGGCTGGTGACACTAATTCTTAATCTTCAGTTTTCACTCTTCATTTGAGATGCATGGATCCACAGTGGCAGGCATGCACGCTTCACAGCAATATTTGTTGCATGTATAACTTAATAGGGTCCATGTCACCTTAGCTCCATGAAGTTCTTTGGTACATGCTTTTTCACCATGGCACACTTACCAGGCTCTAGGTCATGGGAGGATTCTTCATTTGCTGAATGTGTTTTAAGCTTCACCTGGTAAAAGACAGCATACCACGTCAGCCAGACCTTTAAAGTAGTCTGTAACAAGATCATTAGAAATGTTCTCACTTTGAGCTGAAAAAATACTCGGAAACCTTATTACTCGGCCCATGATCACTTCATGAGACGAGAGTCCAGTCATTTTATTGGGTGTGCTTCTTAATTCATCAGTACCACTGGAAGATAATTTGCCATTTTCTCAACTATACCTGATGCTTCAAGTCGATAGGTACTGTGAAACATTTGCCCCAGATTGTGTGCCATGCATAACATTCTTATTAATATGCTTCTAAAAGGACTGCCCTTATCTGGTTCTAAAGATTTGAGCAATCCAAATCGAGGAATAAACCCCCTCAACACAGTTTTAAATATTGTTACGCTAACACACCATCTATTTGGATAGGCTTCTATCCACCTGAAAATAAACAATGACTAAAATATAGCATTTCAACCAAGTAAATCTGTGTAACCTTACGAAAGGGCCTCCCTAATGAAAAATTTGACTTAGTCACCTGTCGGTTTGCCAACATTTAACTGCTGACAAGTAACATAACACTGACACAAGCTTTCAAATACAATGTTGAAATAAGGATTACATCAAAACGTTTTTTTAAAAAGCTTCAGCATCCCATCATGTCCAACATGTTCATTTGTAGAAATGCCTTTGTAACAATCTGAATCTGAAGTATATTCTTATATGTGTGTGTTCAGCTAGTGGATAGAAGCAAACCCAACCAGTTGTGATGCCCTTGCAATTGCCAAGCTCTTTATGAGCACGTTGACACCTAGATTTGGTGTACTAACTTCTTTAGAATCAGAAAAGGGAACCCATTTTAAAAATTAGGTTTTGATGATTGTTTGCATAACACTGAAGATTAATCAAAGATTCCATTGTGGATATCACACAAGGGCATCAGGAACTGTGGAGCGCACAAATGGTACTTTGATAGCAAAGCTAGCAAAGCACGTGCATCTACATTCTGGAAATGGCCCGATGTCCTGTCTTTGGTGCTTGATGAATAAGGGGTGTACATCCAATAAGAGCACATGTTTTTTTCTCCACACAAAATACTGACGAGCAGAGCCATGAAAATTACTCAGTTCTTTGACTGCACTTGTAAACATTGCTGATGATGTTGTTTGGTTCTACTATGTAGGTTTGGTTGATCTGTTACACTCGGTCTCTTACCAGGTGAAGGAAAGCAGGTCAGGGTGATGCATGGGAGAAAGGTAAAAAGGCGGGCGAAGAAAGGTAGCAATGGAGGAGTAGTGGTAGGGAAAAAGGAAGGCTGAGAGCAGGAACACAAAAAGAGGCAAAAAGTAATAAGAAAAGTGCACAAAAAGTGGTGAAAAAGTGATAACAAATGGATGCAAAAAGCAGAGAACGAGAGCAAGAGCAGAGCAACAGTGAGAGTGCGGAGAATGAGGGAAAAAACTGGCAAATTACACAAGAGCAGAGAAGCCTAAAGGGACAAAAGCAATGCAACAGTGAAAGTGTGGAGAGCGAGGGAAAAAACTAAGCAGAAAGATGAGAGCAAAAAAGCTGAGAGAGGAGGAGTGCGAGGCAGAAAGCTTCAGGTCAACGACAGAGCTGGATCCACAAGAGTCAGGCATGATTGGAGGACCACTCAAAGGTACGTTAAGCATGGCCAGGCTATGCCTACTTAATCCCTTCTTATGAGGTGAGTGGATTTCTAAAATTACCAAGTTTAAAGTCTTCCATTGCACTAGCAAAGAAGAGTAGCACTCTTCTACCACGGTGATAATTTAAGCATGTGAATCTATGAAAGATTCAATGCTGGAGAACTCAACATACAGAGAGCAAAGTAAACCTGCTGCCAGATTTCATACTGACTCCTCAAACACCACCAATGTTATTAGGAAATGAAATACTTTTTAAACATCCCCTTTAACGTTGCCTTTCTTCTTTGCACTGCACAAATCCTGGGATACTTATGCTTTATGCCACATCAGATAGAGACCACATTACTAATGAATTGAACTGTTATTGCCCCTCATTTACATTTGTCCCCTTTGATAGATCAGCTCAAAAACGAACAATCTAACTGACAGCTAAGCTTCCTAAATGTCTGGTATACACGAGGATTTATTGAGCAGTGCCAAATGAACACAATTTTGCATTTTGCACCCTCCCTCTAATGTGCTCTCAGTTGATGGACCTACATGAAATTGAAAATAGCATAATTAAGCAAAGTATGCTAAGTATCCACCACCTTTCATGTAGATTCACCAAACCGCTTCAAATGTTTTTGCAAATGAAAATGTTATTGCCCCTACTTTAACTTTGCTGCACTTGAAGGACTGAAACAAAACCAGGCATACCAACAGAAAACTACTCATTCTAAACTCCTGCTGAACTAGATTTTTTTACAGAGTGCAAAAATTATTTGAAACACTTTATCACCCCATCACAGCTTTTTTAACTCCCCACTGTTAATGGAGCTGCACAAATGTAAACATGCTAAGAGAATGTAAAATTTCATGCCTATTCATCAAACGGTACTAAAGTTATAAGCAAATGAAAACATGCCTTTTCAACTGTTGAGAGACAAAAGTGTTAAACCCTCAACCCTATTTGCAATCTTATTTGGAACATAGCTAAAAACGCATCACAGTATTATACATTCAGTAAATATTACCTACTGGCGGTCACAGTAGGTAGTTATAATTAAGAACCACTTTCCATAAAAAGAGCGTTTTTTCATTTGCCAATAACTTTGGAGCCATTTAATGAATCTTTTCAAAACTGATGTGATGCTCACTTCAGCTGCTGTCTTGAAAGTTTCGGGGTGATGCGTCAACCAGGAGCCAAGAACCAGGGGGTGCTTAAAAGCATGTTTTCCCCCATGTTAATTCCTGTCGGACCTTTGGACATGTTGGGAGACAAAAGTGTTAAACCCTCAACCCTATTTGCAATCTTATATGGAACATAGCTAAAAACGCATGACAGTATTACATATTCAGTGAATATTACCTACTGGCGGTCACAGTAGGTAGTTATAGTTAGGAGCCACTTTCCATAAGAAGAGCGTTTTTTCATTTGCCAATAACTTTGGAGCCGTTTAATCTTTTCAAAACTGATATGACGCTCACTTCAGCTGCCGTCTTGAAAGTTTTGGGGTGATGCGTCAACCAGGAGCCAAGAACCAGGGGGTACTGTTGGACCTTTGGACATGGCTACAGCCCGAACTGATGAACGGAATGACACACAATTTGGTAGGAAGGTAGATGTTGGTCCAAAGAAGTGCCCTTTTGTGATTCGGTGTAAATACGTTCAGTAGTTGCATATCATTTTAAAGAAATTTCCGGCTGTATACATAGGGACGCGTAGGATCCGGAACCCCTCCCGATCATCTTGCGTTGCGATCTGACTGACTGCCAACGCTTCAAACCAGAAAGTGTAGGCAGACATTTTGTAGCTCGGTTGAACCAAGTCACAGAGAAAACAAACAAAAAGAATGAAAAGTGGGCAGGGTAGAAACACGCTGACCCCCTAGATCTCTTGGGGGAGGTCCCACAGGGCCAAAAAGTCATTTAAAAACAGAAAAATTAAGTGAGGGCTCCCGCACTTAACCCCTTTGCCACGGGGCAAATTCCCCCACTGCGCCGGGGAAGGGGGCTGTGCATGGCACCCCTGTGCTTGTGACGAACTCGGCTCGTCATGCTGCACGGTGGCACTGTGCTCATGACGAGCTGAGCTCGTCATGACCACACCCGTTTAATGGAACGCCCAGCACAGCAGGGGAATTATCACCACGTGGGTGTTCCACGGCCGTTATGAAGAGCTCAGCTCTCAATAAGCCCCTGGGTTGGCCAGATCTCAGGGCATTGTGGAAATATAAGAGGGGGTGCAGGGGCTCAGGCCTCATGCAATTAAAAGCCCCGGTGACTGACCAACTTCCCGGGGCTGTAACAAGATTATATATGCGGGGGAGATGTGGCTCTCCAGCTGCCCTGGGAACCACCACCTCCCATGGGCACAGATTTAAATTAAAGCAATGCGGGGGAGCCCCTATGGCCTACCTTGCATCCCCAGGACTGCCATCTCCCAGGGCACAGATTTGTCTATTGCATAATGCAGGGGAGGCCCTATGGCCACCCCTGACGCCCTGGGGACAGCCACCCACCTGGGGGTAAATATAAACAAATGCGGGGCCACACGCCCTCCCACATGCCCCAGGGACTGCCATCCCACTGTGCAAAATGTAAAGAATGAGGGGGTCTGTCGTAGACCTCCGTCCCGAGCGAGTGAAGCAAAATTGGCGTCACAGACAGGGAGCTGCATTTCAGCAGCTCCATGTCTGTAAAATCAATGCCAACTCCCACAGGACGCGGGGAGCCAGCAGGGACTGCAGTGGCCTTGAGGCTCTCTCCGCGTTCCCTAAGAATAAAGGGGCTCTGTTGCAGACCCATCAGTGATGGAGGTGGGCCGCACGGACCCCCTTAAAGAGCCTTTAATGGACCTGGGGACCGCCAACTTCCAGGGCTGGCTCCAGCAATGCCCCTGGGTGCCTACCCCCAGGACATTGCAGTTTGCTTAGGGCTGCTCCCGTCAAGTCACAGCAAACACTGCTCACACTTCCAACAAGCGAGAGCATTAAAAATGCTCTCATTTGTTGAAAGCGGAGCAGAATTGGTTTCACAGACAGGGAGCTGCATTTCAGCACTTCCCTGTCTGTAAAATCAATGCCAACTCTCGCAGGATGGGGGAGCCAGCAGGGACATTGCAGTTTGCTTTGGGCTGCCCCCGTCAAGCCACAGGAAACACTGCTCACACTTCCAACAAACGATGGCATTAAAAATGCTCTCACATGTTGAAAGCGGAGCAGAATTGGTTTCACAGACGGCGAGCTGCATTTCAGCAGCTCCCGGTCTATCAAATCAATGCAGACTCCCGCAGGACGTGGAGAGCTGGCAGGGACCGCGGGGGCCTTGAGGCTTGCCCGCGGTCCCTAACAAATGTCGATGGGTGCCCTGGATGGGACCAGGGCACCCAAAAATGGAGGACATGCCCCGGTGGGGTTGGGATCCCCGGGGCTAAAATCGCCATGAGGCCCCCCCCTCCAACAATAAACAAGCATTTGCAATGCAATCGGTCTCGCCTTTGGGGCCTTATATGTATTTAGCTATGCAGCACGTTAGCCTTGGTGTTGAAACATCTACTGTTCATTAACATGGAGGGAAAGTAAGCACCAAACTGCATGACACGCCAGGTATGGGAACAGATGGAGAGAAATATTGCCTTTCAGCGGGAAATGGTATAGTCCAAAGCTGTTTTTAATATAAAATCAGGGCTTTCGGTGGTCATATCACTGAAAATACAAGATTTGAAAAAAATATTATTGTCGACCGGTGCTCGTGGAAGACAACTTCTATGGACTGGAATCTAGAGAATGCTAAAGTGATTCTGGTATTTTACTGACCTCTGCTGGTCGTTTTCTATCAAAAAAGTTAAATAGAGGCAGTTGCCAAGAAAAATTAAAAAAAGAAAGTCCCTCAGCAGAAAGCAATTCTGGTATTTTACTGACCTCTGCTGGTTGTTTTCTATCAAGACACTTAAATAGAGGCAGGTGAACAGAAAAAAAAGTCCGTAAGAGGAAGCAGAAAAGTCCTAGGGCTGATCTCCAGAGCCCACAAAGTACATACACATATATGTATATACTAAAGTATATACAAGAGGTCTTGACTGCTCGACCTAAACAGGGAGGAAAAAAACTGTGCCCTACAGGATGGGGTCCCTGGGGACAAAATAGGCATGGGAAGGGCGCCGCACTGCCCCTCTCCCCTTATTTTTTATTTAAAAAACATGAAAAGGCAGCACTCAGGGGATGGGGCCCCCGGGAGGAATCGGCCCGGGTAGGCCGGGCAACCCCCACCCATTAGAAAAAAGCCTAGACTTGGGGGATGGGGCCCCAAGTGCTGAAAATGGCCCAAGGATGAGGGGGGGGGAGGGGGACGACACAACCCCATCCCTTAAAAAAAGAAAGAAAATAAAAACCTCAGGCAAGTCATCGGAGGCAATGCCCATTCACCATGACTCTACAAATGCGCCTCAGGTGCTCTGCCAGTTGGGGGGATTAAGTCCCCTTGGGTCCAGAGGGTCCTTTGAGGCCAACAAGCGCTTCTGTTACCGCCAGTAAGTTCAACACAGTGGGATTGCTGAGAGGTCTTTGGAGGCCACGCCCCCTTTCTCCACCACTTTGCAAATGCGCCTCTTGGCGCACTGCTGGTTGGGGAATGAATTCCACTTTTCTCCTGAGGGCCTCCGGACTAAATTGCACTTCTTACCCAACCAGTAGTGCGCCAGAAGGCGCATTACCAGAGTGGTGGAGAAAGGGGCCATGGCCTCTGACATCCCTTAGCAATCCAGCTATGTGGGACTTACTGGAGGTAACAGGAGGCGTAGTTGGCCCCCAAGGACCCTCAAGAGCCTAGGTTACTTCATCCACCAACTAGTAGTGCTCCAGGAGGCACGTTTGCAGAGTGGGTAAGAAAGGGGGCGTGGCCTCCAAATACCTCTTAGCAATGCCGCTGTGGATCTTACTGGATGAAACAGGAGGGGTAGTTGGCCCCCTAGGACGTTCACAAACATTATGTTGCGGTGAAAGGGAAAACATTTTAAGATGGCAGGACCAGGTGAAAATGGGTCCATTATTGAAACATGGTGCTGATGTTACAGTTGTTTTGGTGGATTTGCCTGAGGATCACATCAATTGTGTTACTGATCGTATTAAACAGTTACTGAGTGAGTTCAAGGACCTTTTTCTTGAACAAGTGGGCAGCGTAAATGGTTTTGAACATTGTTTTAGGCTGAAACCACAAGCTCAACCTGTTGTACAGGTGAGACCCATCCCATTAAGTGTAAGAGAAGAGGTAAAACATACTCTACAAAACCTTTCTGAGTAGGGGTCGCTAGGTGGTGCACATCCAAGATGGCCGCACACCTGTGAGGCTCTGGAAGCTTGGCACAAACATCCAACATTTATCCTGCCTTCTACTCTAGCTAGATGTGATTTGGTGCCTTCTGGTTACTTGCTGCTGTCTCCGCTTCTTGTGATCAAAAGGTCGAAGCTCTCTCCTCTTGCTGTCCCAGTTAGGGGATGCTACTGCTGTGGGGACTGTCCTGATTGCTCCTGCTGGAGGGCGGTCCGGTGGCCTTGACTACTTGAGCCTGCGGCCTCACACGTGGCATTAGGCGCCTGCTGGGCCCTGAACAGTGATTCTACATTACTGCTGTCTGCTGGCCTCCCGATTGTTTGTGCTCCTGACCTGCGAAAACAACGACTTGCAGCGTAGGATCCAGCCGTGGGTGAAATCAAAGTCTGCCCCACTGCGGTGTGGTATAGTGCCTGCAGACGCCTTAACCCCTTCGATGCGGATGACAAAGCCAGCTCGTCATGGGCGTTACCTTCGCTACGCGGATGACGAGCTGGCTTTGTCATAAACAGCGCATTTTTGAAATTCCAGCAAACAGCGGGAAAACGCGGTAGCGCGGTAGTGGTTAATTCGAACCCGGACTGAGGTGAGCCTATGCCACCTTCCTTTGTGCCCTCGCGGCCCTGGAACCTTGCCGTGCGTCATCAGACCCTCGCTGATTGTTCCCTGCTGGGGTCGGAGAACTGAGCTCTGCGACGTGGGATTCGGCCGCGGGAGCGGTTGTGGGTTTTGCGGTGTGGTCCCGCATCTGCGGCGTGCGGTGAGCCCCAGCACCGCTCTTGGACCCTTACGGCCCTATCACGCTCCTTCGGGCCCAAACCTATCTTCATCTCCCGCCGAAGTTGGAGAGCAACGTCCTGTGACGGTAGTGCCGGCCGCGAGGTAGATTGTAGATCTGCAGCTGGGTTTAAAAAGCCAATTAGCCTGGACTTGCAGACCCGCCCCCCATTATCCTTGCGCCCTCGGGCATCCCAGCAGCTTCAGAGCCTGCAGGCATTTTTCGGACATTGAGACATTGCCGCGCAAGAATCAGGGGTGGGAGTCCCCCCCCCCGCGCACCACCCCCACCCTGGATTACAGCCCTTTTTACAGCTATCATGGTGGCGTAAGCACCATCCCATCTTGAGCCTGCCTGCTATCTCCCCAATGCATGAACTCTCCTCTACTTGCTGGGGATAAGCCACCCTTTTTCTACATGTGAAGTGTCCCTGCTGTTCTTGATTTTACTGCGGGCCTGTCATCTTCAGTCTGCTGACATACTTGCTGTCTTGCGTTTTTGTTGCCCCATGCTGCTCCTACCCTTCTCATGATCCACTTATCACCACAGATGAGCTCAGTTTGACCTGCTTGTGTGAGACGAAACACGATTACAGACCTCTCTGCAATTCTGTGCTGAACTGCTCTGGGACTTTGGCGCTCTCTTGCTGCATGCTTTGCCACACTGCCATCATTGCGCACTTACCCCCCTTTTTACACCACTGCGCACTCTCTCCTTCCGATTGTGCTCTCCAACCAGGCAACATCTACTTTTTCAAGGTACAAAGAGGCCTGTCTGTCTCTTGCTGCGTGGTGCGATGGGGAAGCTTGACGGTCGTCAACCACGCCTAACATTTGATACCCAAAAAAAAGGCGCCAACATGATCGAATTCTGCTGACCCTACTCCTGCTAATATGGAACAATCGCAATCCTCATCACAGGTCTTTGACGACGACCTTAAGTCCATACTCCTTGCTGTACAACACAGCTTAACTGACCTGTCTGACAAAATGGACGCTATGAACACCCGCTTGGATTTCCTGGTACAAAAGTAGACAATCACGACGGACAGTTAAAGGAGGCCGAAATGCGTATTTCCGACAATGAGGACGTTACTTCTCAAATGCAAGCGCAGGTGGCACAAATGGACAAGTTGATGAGGCTTATTGCGGCTAAAAACGAGGACATCGAAGCCAGAAGCCGCCGCAATAATGTTCGCATTTTAGGCATTCCGGAGAGTACAAACTCCGGACGTATGGAGGACTATGTCCAAAGTCTCCTTAAAGGCTCCTTTGGTGCAGACACATTCTCATCACACTTGTTGGTGGAACGCGTGCATCGCTCTCTGGGCCCAAGACCGCCTCCTGGAGAAACCCCACGGCCCATAATTGCGCGCCTGCTAAACTACCGTGATGTTGCACTCCAAAAAGCATTGGAGCTGAAGCCACTACAATTTGAGGGGAATGCCTTCACGATCTACCCCGATTTCACGCTTGCGGTCCAGGAGGCACACCGGAAATTTCTCCCTGGCAAACAGAAACTCCGCAAAGCCCAATTGGAATATGCTCTACTCTACCCTGCGAAGCTTCGTATCACACACAAAGTCAAATATGTTGTCTGCACTAATCCACAACAAGCTGATGACTTACTGAAAACCATTAAACGGCGTTCTCTACGTCCTGATTGTGACTCTAGTCCATCTTCATTGCCCAACGACTAGTCTGGACCCCAGTGGCTCTGCATCTCACTTGCTAATCACGGAGGGCAGTCTCCGCTCCGCGAACTTGGGTTAACCACGTGACAGCAACCTCTATGGCTTACTTTCGCTATGGGTCAATTGACATTTTCATCCCTTGTCTGTAGCTACGGTCCTAATTTGGATGACCCAGACTAATTCACGACACTCTGGGGACATATACTCAAGATAGGATCTACACATGTTATATGGGGTGGGGATCTAAACACAGTCCTTTGTCCTACTATGGACCGTTCTAATCCTCTTCCACAACACTTCACAAAAGCGTGGGACGGTCTATCAGGGTTGATTACGGACATGGTCTTATTGATGCTTGGCGGCATGTGCACCCTGCCACCAAAGAGGGTACTTTTTATACAGCGGGTCATGCTACATGGTCTAGATTGGATTAATGGTTATGTTCTCGGGGGGTTGCTCCATGGATTCAAATGGCCACTCACATGGCGCGTACATATTCCGATCACGCCCCGGTGCGCCTCGCACTAGCACATCCGGATTCTGTGGCCGTTCCCCGCTGCTGGAGGCTTGTACCAGAGACACTCTTGGACACTGTGTTCCAAACTGAACTGGAGGAAGAGATAGAAGATTTTTTTCTCAGGAATAAAGACTCTGTTGACAGTGTCGGCTTGCTCTGGGAAGCCTTCAATGTTACAATTAGGGGTGTTTGTATGTCTAAAAGTTTTGGGGTGCTCCGGTACATTAGGAGGGATTTGACTCGTCTTGAGCGTGAAATCAAACAGCTGGAAACAGACATGTGGGTGACTAACTCTGGAGACAAACATGCTGCACTTCGCGAGCTGCTCGAGGAGTACACTGACACTGCGACTCGTGAGGTGAGATTCAGAAGGAAATATTACATTGCCCGTCGCTACGGCGAGGGTGAGAGACCTGGGCACACTATCAAGATGCCCCGCTATTCGAACTACATACTGGATGTTGTGGATGATATCGGTGTGCGTTATAGAGACAGTGTAGATTTTCTAAAGATATTCACCACCTACTACTCGGAGCTCTATAGCTAGCAGCGTACGACCCCCCCAGATTTCTCTCCTTTTTTTGGTGAGATAACCCTTGGGTGGCTGGGGAATACCCGGCGCGAGTTTCTGGCGGCCCCATTTGAGGACGATGAATTTCGGGAGGCCATAATGCAAATCACAATCGGGAAGGTGCCCGGCTCGGATGGGCTGCCTGTTGACTTTTACAAAATGTACATGGATCAGTTGCTCCCAGTGAATAAAGTGGTGTTCCTTGAGGCTCATGAGACACTAACCCTACCTAGCACCATGAGGGAGGCGCTCATCATGTCACTACTAAAACCTGGCAAACCCGCAGACCGCTGCGAGTCCTATAGGCCGCTCTCATTAATTAACAACGATGCAAAAATTCTGGCTAAATTATTGGCGAATCGACTCCGGCTACTCATGGAGAAGTTAGTCCTTCCCGATCAGGCCGGGTATGTTCCGGGCAGGGCCACGTCCCACAATCTTAGGACCCTGTTCTCCATCTTACAGACCGTAGACCCTCAATTGCAGTTGATAGCTGTGCTTGCCTTGATGCCTCAAAGGCTTTTGATTCAGTGGAGTGAGACTACCTATTCACAGTTCTACAATGTATGGGGTTTCCAATCGGCTTCCTCACATGGATTAGGCTTTTGACACCTCACCCACTGCGAGAGTTTTGATCAATGGACACATCTCGCCCTCCTTCCCTTTGTCCCCTGGCACATGGCTGGGGTGTCCACTCTCTCCCCTATTGTTCGCCCTGATAATGGAACCCCTTGCTGCGAGGGTTAGACAACATCACAATCACATGGGTCTGCGCTGTCTCTTACATCCGATATTCATCTCCTTGTACGCGGATATTGTTACCCTTTATCCTAAAGATCCCCAACAAAACCTTAATACTCTGTTTCGGGAGTTTGTCAGATTTGGTGGCTTATCCGGGATACACATAAATTGGTCCAAATCGCAGATATTCCCCCTGGCCAGCTTTGTTGTTCCCTTTACAACTGATTATCCGCTTGTATGGTGCGCGGGTGATGCTAAGTATTTAGGGATTCGTGTAACATCGGACCGGGACGAATTGATGCGCGTCAACTACGGTTGCACAATGGAACATGTTACAAATTGCATTACCCAGTGGATTGCCCTCCTGACCATTGCCGGTCGTATCTCTCTTATAAGGATGGTGATCCTCCCAATAATTTTTATACCTTTTTTTGAACATTCCGTACGACCCAGGCCGTCACTTCTTCGCTACCTCCGGTCGGAGTTGATTCGCCTTGTATGGGGAGGAAAACAACTGTGTATACAATGGAATGTGATGATGCGGCCTTACTCTCATGGAGGTTTTGACATTCCCAATTACGAACTTTACAACCTTTGTGAGCAAGCTCATTTTGTCCACTTTTGGTTCCACCCACCCCGTTACACTGCCCATGTCGCCGCGGAGCATTGGCTCGCTGACCCCCATCCCTCTGGGCGGAATTATTCCAGCCCCCGCATTGCCCCGCGGTAGCAGCCCAACCTCTGAAGACTGCACGATTTTGGCCTGGTCACGCATCTTAGGCCACATGCATGCACCTAGTTTATACTCCCCTCTCCTTCTGCTAACATATCATCCGGACTTATCTTTATTGCAGGAAGGACTTTTCAAACAAACAGCGCGCAAACGAAACCTTCGGTGCTGGGGTGACCTCTACAATAACGGTAAATTTCGTTCTCTCCTACAACTGTGCCTGGAGCCCCCGCCTTCCACTATGGAAACGTTCCTTTAGGCCCGCCTTCGCCATGGTATACAAGCTAGCTTCAGTAACTATCCATCCGAACCTGCGACATTCACCCCACTACATAATGTCCTACATGAACCTACCGCTCCACATCTAGTATCCACGCTCTATCATGGCCTCTATAGTGATATTGATTACCCCGCATGCCCGGCACGTGCGAAGTGGTCGGCGGAATTGGGCCAGGACATCACAGATGCACAATGGTTATACTGTTGTGGACAGACTGAAAAGATATCAGCCAATAGTAGGCTACGCATCATTCATTACAGATTCATACATCGTAGCTATTACACTCCAGCTACACTCTACAAATTCGGCTTGAGAGACACGCACAGTTGCGACAGATGTAGAATGGAACACGCTGATTTCCTACACCTTGCTTGGGACTGCCCTGATGTCCACATTTTTGGGGACGATGTCCTTGCGGCTCTTGACTCTATGGTCTCCAAACCTCTCCCGAGATCTCCAATGCTGGCGCTCTTAGGTTATACTGAGCAACTTCCTGCTAAACATCAGCGCTATGTGTCCTTTTATCTTGTAATTGCTAGGAGGCGCATTGCCTGTTGTTGGGGTAGGGGGCGTGCTCCCAAATTTAAGGACTGGCTCTCAGATTTAATATTATGGCAAACTCAACTCAACACATATGCAGAACTTCTCCCCTGCTCCTCTCGCCCTCTGGATATTTGGGGCCCACTGCAGACATATTTACTTGAACATCCCACTGTAGATGGCGCTACGCACTGAAGGCTGCCTATGCCAGCTCTTACATACACAACACTCACTGGCCAGACTTCTCTTGCCTGAACCATCGTTGTGATCCACTGTATTGAAGGAATCCCTGACATTGTTTATTCTTTTGTTCTCTCTTAGTCAGACCCTCCAGTTTATCGCGATTTCGCGATTCACGATTACGATCGGCAGATTACCGCGATGGCCGCGATAATACCCATATTGGCCGCGATTTTTACAAAAAAGTGTCTCTTCCGGGAGACAGCAAAACAAACAATGCCTTTATTGGCTTTGTGCCTCCCCCCCCCTTCCCCACTCGTGTGTGTCAGCAGCTTCCCGGGACACACACAGTCAGTTTTTGAGCTCTGCCAGCCGCACCCAAGTACTTCACAGGTCATTAGGCCAAGCTCCCCTTGCGCCAAGGGACTGGAGTTACCATGGCAGCGCACTGTGAAAGCAGAGCGCTGTATTTATGGCAGACACTGATACAGCAGGACCCCCATAGAGATGCAGAGCCCTCAACACTGCGATCCTTAAAACTGCTGCTTGGACTCCAGCCGGACTCGGAGACCGGTTTATGTTAAAGGGAATTGTGTGTGTATATGTGTGTGTGGGGGGAGGAGGGAGGCAAGAAAGGATAAGTGAACTTCCTGGAGATTTATAACCAGATATCTTTACTCGCTCTTCGAAAACAAAATGTAAAGAAAGCTACAGGCGAGCTGGTAAAATATTGAACTGGTAGCATGTGAGAAAAAGAAGTGTTGCACACCCCAGCAATTGAAGTATCCCGCACACATCAACCACAAGAGCCGTCTCAATTCCAAGGACACCAGGGTGCATAGCCAGACCCCAACAAGAGGCTCAAGCACCAGCGACCAGATTGCTTTAAGGAACAGGGGCAGGTGGTTACACCACTAGTTAGCTCTGAGAAGCAGCGCACTCCCTACATCCAGGTTAAGGACAGCCCTGCCAACTCCTGAGGAGGGCTTAGAAATATATCTAGGAAGACCAATCATATTCAGGTTCATGTCTGATAACAAGCGGCAATAAAACGTGAATTAAGCAGAAGAAGCACTTTATCTATAAACAATATGCATGGGTCTTCAAATAAGAAGCCTAACATCTTGCTGTAAAAAAAGACTAACCGGGACTGAAACAAAACTGAATGAAACATAATTGTGAGGCACAATTGTGGATTAACCTACATTTCAGATGTGCAGATGCAATGGTAAGCCAATTCTTCAAGTTGGTTCCCTTTAAGGTTCTTACCTAGGAGCCCTGATGATTGAAGCTTTCCATATTCGCTTCTGAAAGCCGGAACAGTGTGTACACTATTTAAATGAATCAAGCACCTCGCCGCAAGCTCGTGAATTGAGGCAGGGATTAAGGCCTCAGTTTTCAAGTTCACAAAGCATAAGCAAAAAGTCTACTTTCCAATCACTGATTCCATTAACCAGATTGTGTTGGGCAGGATGTATGACGTTACAACGCATACTTTTACAACGCCTACCTTTACAACGCATTTTTTACACCGCAACATCCATTACAACGCACACCATTACAACGCATACCATTACAACGAATTCTTTGAAGCTACCTTTACAACGCATTCCACTACAGCGCATACTACATTTACAACGCATACCATTACAACGCATTACATTACATTGCATGTAAGGTAAGTGTTGGATAGTGTAGGGGTAAAACTTACTATTCTAACTCCAGGGGGTGCAACAGTAGGGTAAGTGTTGGATAGTGTAGGGGTAAAATTTACTATTCTAACTCCAGGGGGTGCAACAGTAGGGTAAGTGTTGGATGGTGTAGGGTACTATGTGTTGTAATGGTATGCGTTGTAATGGCATGCGTTGTAGTGGTGTGCGTTGTAGTGTCATGCGTTGTAATGACTGCGTTGTAAATGCATGCGTTGTAATGGATTTTGTGGTGTAAAAGTTTCATTGTAATGGTAGTGCGTTGTAAAAGTTGCATTGTAAAGGTTGTATACCGTTGGGCACCTTGGAAATTACCACACTTACTGTGCAAGATGAACAAGTTACTTACCTTCGGTAACGATATATCTGTAAGAAACAGTAGTTAGTATTAGATTCCTTACCTTAGAATATCCCCAGGCGTCAGTCTGGATCCGGAAACTTTTGCGTAGCAGTACCCCTGCGCGTCGGTAGGCGTCGTCTGCAGGCGTCCCCTGCGGCTCCGCGTCGTCGGCGTCGTGCGCCGTGATGACGTCGCTGGAGTATATAGACGCCGCCTCCGCGCGCTGACGTCAGTTCTTTGCACACAGCTTTTCCGCGCCAGAACACGCAGAGCCATGTGAGAACCAACACTGGTGCCATTTGAAACTAGGGCCCTGAAAGGGATGTCCCTAACCCTAGGTATCAGTTCGCAGAACGGGGAGGATGGGCGGGGCGGTAAGGAATCTAATACTAACTACTGTTTCTTACAGATATATCGTTACCGAAGGTAAGTAACTTGTTCATCTGAAAGAAACAGGTTAGTATTAGATTCCTTACCTTAGAATAGATACCCCAGCAATACCAACCCCGGTGGTGGGTCTGCGAACCAATACAACCTACACCAGAAAGTCCTGGAGGACCGAACGGCCAAAGAAGCCATCCCTCCGGACTTGACTGTCCAGGCAGTAGTGCCTCGCAAAGGTGTGCAGCGAGGCCCACGTGGCCGCCTGGCAAATGTCCTGCAAAGGGACTCCCCGGCCCAGGGCAGTAGTAGCCGCCGTGGCCCGAGTGGAATGGGCCCTCAGCCCAACAGGAGGCTCCTTCCGAGCCAAAGAGTAGCATGCTTTGATGCACAGGACGACCCACCGAGAGATGGTCCGTTTCTGTACCGCCCTTCCCTTCTTCTCACCCACGTAGCCAACAAACAGTTGGTCATCCACCCGGAACTGGCGTGTGCGATCCATATAGAATGAAAGCGCACGTTTTGGGTCCAGACGATGGAGCCGCTCTTCATCCTTTGAAGGATGCGGAGGCGGGAAGAAGGAGGGCAAGGTGATGGACTGCCCAATGTGAAAAGCAGAGACTACCTTGGGCAGGAAAGAAGGTCTGGTCCGAAGAACCACCTTATCAGGATGAACAGACAAGAAAGGAGGTTGAACAGAAAGAGCCTGGAGCTCACTCACTCTCCTGGCAGAGGTGATGGCTACCAGGAAGGCCGTCTTTAAGGTGAGAAGACGGAGAGGACAGGAATGAAGGGGCTCAAAGGGAGCGCACATCAGGAAAGTCAAAACCAGGTTCAAGTCCCACTGAGGCATCACGAACGGAGCTGGAGGATACATGTGCGTGATGCCCTTCAAGAATCTTAACACAATAGGGGACTTGAACAAAGATGGCTGATCAGGTAGCCTCAAGAAGGCGGAAAGGGCAGAAAGATAGCCCTTGATAGTGCCCAGAGCAGAGCCCTGCTGGGCAAGGGAAAGGAGGAAGAGGAGAACCTCAGATAGAGGGGCAGAAAGGGGATCCACAGCCTTCGCTGTGCACCATGCCACAAATCTGTTCCACCGGCAGGCGTACACCGACTTTGTGGAGGGACGCCTGGCTGCCAGAATGACATCACAGACTTCAGGAGGCAAGTCAAATGGCCTCAACTGTCGCCGCTCAATCTCCACGCATGGAGGTGGAGACTGGACAGGTTCGGGTGGAGGACCGTCCCCTGCTGCTGCGACAGAAGGTCCTCCTGAAGGGGCAGGCGGATCGAGGGACCGACTGTCATGCTGAGTAGCTCGGGATACCAGTACCTTCGAGCCCAGTCCGGAGCCACAAGGATAACTTGGGCCCGGTCGCGCCTGATCTTCTTCAGCACTCTGGGCAGAAGTGGTATAGGCGGAAAGGCGTACAACAGACCGCAACTCCACTCGCGCCGAAAGGCGTCGCCGAGCGAGTGCCGTCTTGGAAACTCCAACGCGCAGAACTGATGACATTGCGCGTTCTCTTCTGTGGCGAATAGATCTAACCAAGGCTCTCCCCATTGCTGAAAGAGGCCTCTCGCCACATCCGAGTTCAGACGCCATTCGTGATCCACCGAGCACCGACGGCTGAGTTCGTCCGCCCTGGCGTTCAGAGAACCTGCCAGGTGTTGAACCGTCAGAGTCACGCCCTGACGTTCCAGCCATTGCCAGAGGCGCAGAGCCTCTTGGCAAAGGGTCCACGACCCCACACCGCCCTGTTTGTTGCAGTACCACATGGCGGTGGTGTTGTCCGTGAACACCTGCACTACACTCCCGTTGACAAAGGGGAGGAATGCCTTCAGTGCCAGGCGAATCGCCCGCAGCTCCAACATGTTGATATGGAGCCGGGACTCCGCCGGAGACCAGAGGCCTCTGATCTCCGCCTCTCCCAAGTGGCCACCCCAGCCTTGGAGGGACGCGTCCGTCACAACCACGTGCTCCGGCTGGGGAAGGGAGAGGGATCTGCCCCTGACCCAATCGCGGTCTGTAAGCCACCACTGCAACTGTCTCGCAGTGCCCTCCGAGATCAGGACATGGTCGGATAGGTTGCCCTGATGCTGGGCCCACTGAAACTTCAGGTCCCACTGCAGAGCCCGCATCCGCCATCTGGCGTGATGCACCAGAAGGATGCAGGAGGCCATCAGCCCCAGAAGCCGCAGCGTCAACCTGACCGAAACCCGGGATAACGGCCGAAAGATGGGAATCAGAGCCTGAATATCCCGGACCCGCCGTTCCGGGGGATAAACCCGAAACTGCGCCGAGTCGAGAACCGCTCCGATGAAAAGGAGCTTTTGAGAGGGACACAGGTGTGATTTCGGCACATTGATGGAAAACCCCAACTCGTGCAGGAGGTCTGCCGTCATCTGAAGGTGGTGGACGACTGTCTGGGGCGAGCCCGCCTTCAACAGCCAGTCGTCGAGGTAGGGGAAGACTGAAACCCCTAACCGGCGCAGATGAGCTGCGACCACCGCCATCACTTTCGTGAACACCCGTGGGGCGCTGGTAAGGCCGAATGGGAGCACGATAAACTGAAAATGCTCGTGGCCTACCGTGAACCGCAGGTAACGCCGGTGGGCCGGCAGGACGGGGATGTGAAAGTACGCATCCTGCAAGTCCAACGCTACCATCCAGTCTTGTGGGTCTAGAGCAGCCAAGACCTGAGCCAAAGTCAACATCTTGAACTTCTCCTTCCGGAGGAAGCCGTTGACGTTCCGTAGATCCAAGATAGGACGCAGGCCTCCCTTGTCCTTCTTGGGTACCAGAAAGTAGTGGGAGTAGCAACCACACCCTACTTCTGGCCCAGGAACGCGCTCGATGGCCCCCTTGGCCAAGAGGGCCGTAACTTCCTCCTGCAGAAGTGTCAAGTGGTCCCCCGACACACGGTGGTTCTGCGGTGGCATGGCTGGAGGAGTGGACTCGAAGGGGAGGGCATAGCCCCTTCGGACAAGCTGCAGCACCCACCTGTCCGATGTTATCGCGCGCCAGCGGGAGTGGTGATGGCGAACCCTGCCACCCACTGGCGTCACGTGAGCCCGAAAGCTCGGACTAGGAAGGCTTGGATGCCGCAGCGGAGGGAGGCGTGGACTGACCACGACGCTGGCCTCTACCGCCACCACGGCGGAAACCACGGGCGCCACCGCGCTGGGGAGCGCTCTGCGCCGCGTGGCTGGCAGCACGTGTGGGACCTCCTCTCCCTTGGCCACGAAAGGGCCGAAACGAACCCGTCTGCTGGCGCTGGGTCTGGGTCGAGAGACCCAAGGACTTGGCCGTGACCCTGGAGTCCTTGAAGCGCTCCAGCGCGTGGTCCGCTTTGTCACCAAATAGGCGACTGCCATCAAATGGCATGTCCATAAGCGTATTTTGGACGTCTGGTGAGAAGTTGGCAGATCTCAGCCAGGCATGGCGACGAATCGCCACCGTAGTGGACATGGCCCGTCCCAGGGAGTCCGTGGTGTCCAGACCACAACGGATCGAGTACCGCGCCGCATCCCGGCCTTCAACAAAGGCCCGGGTGAGCTTGTCCCGCACTTCCTGGGGGCATTGCGGCAAACACTCCTCGACCGTATCCCACAGGGAGTGGGTGTAGCGGCCCAAGAGGCACGCGGTGTTACAAGACCGCAGTCCAGCACTCAAAGAGGAAAACACTTTCTTTCCGAATTGGTCGTACCTCTTTGATTCCCGGTCGGGCGGAGCCGACGGAAATGCGGACTGCGAAGTGGAGGCCTGGATCACCAGACTCTCCGGGGAGGGATGGGTGGACAGGAAGGCAGGGTCGTCCGCGCAGGGACGGTGACGCCTGGCAACGTTCCGGTCAACCGGCGCACCAGAGGCGGGCCTGGACCAGGTGCCCAGAAGGACATCCGTCAGGGCCTCATTAAACGGCAGCAGAGGCTCCTGGGGGCATGACTGCGGTTTAAAAACTTCCGTCAGGATATTCGGTTTGACCTTCGCGACGGGGAGCTCAAGGTGTAAGGCCTTGGCAGCCCTCATCAGGACCACCGAATAGGCAGCACCCGCCTCGGACGCCACAGGGGACGGAGAGACAAACCCAGGGTTGGGCGACTCGTCCAGGCCACTGGCATCACCCAGATCACCTACCCAGTCCACATCGTACTGGCAGGCACGGGATAGAGGGTCCTCAGACCCCTCCCAACCCTCACCATACTCCTCCTCGTCATACCCATATTCTGGGTCGACGATATAGACATCGGGGTCAACAGGCCCCATCGGCGTCGGGTCCGGCGTCGGCCGACGCCGGTCCGGCTCCGAGTCCGGAGTCGGGGAGGAAAGGGGGGTGGCGCCGCGCGGCGTCGGTGCCGGGGACCCGACGCCGGCCGGAGCCGACGGCGGAGTCGCTGCACCACGCGGGGGCGGTACCCTGGGCTGGTCCACAGGAACCGACGCCGGAGAGGCCGGGAGACCAGCCGGCGACGAACCAGAGGGAACCAGCGGCGCCGGGGCCGGAGCCACCGGCGGCGCCGGGGCAGGAGCACCCGAACCGCTCGGGCCCCCAGACGGGACCGACGGGCCCGCAGGCGCCGAAGGCCCCGCCGGAGAAGACCTCGCCCTCATAGCAATGAGGAAGGCCTCGATCTCCTCACGCGACGCGCCTTCCCCAGGGACCGACAGGTGTGGGGCAGACGGCGTCGGCGACCCATGCGGGACCGCGGGGGTGGGGCCACCCGAGCCCCCGGCCGCAGCACGCGGGCGTCGGGGGGAGTCGGGGGTGCGATGGCGACGCCCCGACTTCTTGTGCTTACCTGACGAGCCGGAGGAATGGTGGCGACTCCCGGAGCGCCCATGGCGGCTCCGCGACCGCTCCCTCGACCGCTCCCTCGACCTCCGACCGGACCGGGACCGCTCTCGACGCGGGGCCGACAACCGGAGTTCGAGAAGCTTGCGGGACCGCTCCCGCCTAGCTTTTCCAGTCAAGGCCCGACAGTCGACGCAGGACTCCACGTCGTGGTCCGCGCCCAGACACCGGAGGCAGAGTCGATGGTGGTCGGTGACCGACATCATGCGGTCGCACTCGTCACAACTCTTGAAACCGGGCATCCTACCGGCACCGTAAAGATCAATCAGTTAACAAAAAACTTGGTCAAAAGACCGGAGTACTGCTCTTCGGATCTGCGCTAACTGGCGCGGAAAAAAGAAGAACTGACGTCAGCGCGCGGAGGCGGCGTCTATATACTCCAGCGACGTCATCACGGCGCACGACGCCGACGACGCGGAGCCGCAGGGGACGCCTGCAGACGACGCCTACCGACGCGCAGGGGTACTGCTACGCAAAAGTTTCCGGATCCAGACTGACGCCTGGGGATATTCTAAGGTAAGGAATCTAATACTAACCTGTTTCTTTCAGATGAACTGTTCTGTAATTCACAAATGAACTGAGGCAGAAAGATAGGATAAGTATTCACTGTGAAAAACTTACAGAAACTTCAGCAGACCTGGAGGAAGCAGAGTATCCACCAGACAACTTTGCTCAAAGCTGGGTATTTTGAAATTTTACAATTATCTTGGTAAGCATGGAGATAAATTTAAAATTGACTAACATTTGAAGTTGTTCGTCGCCACATCTTCAGTAGCCCACTCCGATGGTTGTAATGTAACCTTCAAGCCCTGGCACGGCCCTCCCTAGGAACAGGACTCATTTCCGCATCTTTGTACTCTGCGCCTGCCCCTCGGATCCCAGGCAGGAGCCATGACTTCAGAGGCAGGAGAGCTTTGGGGGCAGAAACCAGACATGCAGGGGGGGGTCAGGTGTGGGTGAGTGCCTGTCACTCAATCCCTGCATTGCATCCGCGCTGGGGTGGCCCTGATGGAGACAGGGATGTTCTCCCCGATTCTGGGTACACGGATGGAGGAGGCCTGTTGTCTTGTTTTGTCTTTTTCACTTCTTAGGAGGGCACAGGTCCTAAAAAACAGAAGTGGGGGGGGGGTCTAACCAAGTTAGGCAGCATAGCGCGTGACATCACATTGAGTGACATCATTGAGCGCGACATGGCACGTCGCATCACAGGAAGTGGCATCAAGACCCATGACCTCACAGGAATTGACATCACAAAATGTGGCACAAAATTTTAGACCTCACACTTCTGTTTAGCCCAACTGGCAGATGAAGAATTGCAATTCCATGGGATAACAGCCTTCACCTGTGGGCTGCTTCCTCTATTCCATATTCCAGATTGCCTAATCAAAGTGGAATACTCTGCTAAAACACTTTCCATTGATTTAAGGCTGAAAATGAATGCTTATGAGTAAAATAAAGTGCCGCTAAAATGCCGCTAAATTTCCATATTTGTGCCGCTAAATTTCCATATTTGTGCCGCTAAATTTGTGAATCCATGCCGCTATATCCTGGGGGGTCTGTCTTAGTGCAGCATGTAAAGGCAATTGTATGATACCCTGTACTGCTTCCCTGCCTCTTGTACGCTAGTGGTGGTGTGTACCGACATGTGACACTTTATTATGTGCATGACCAGCTATATTTGTGTATCCAGAGATGTTATTGCTATGTTTTCTGATTATTTAAGCTATGTTTCCCCTATGGCTGTTGCAACCGATTCTTAGTATCCCTACTGAAAATTCAATAAATAAAACTTTACTCTTTTTTTTCTTCTGAGCAAGGTATAATTGAACGTTGTGATTCATAACTTTGGCTTGTGCCCATTGTGGTCGCATGCAGGAGGTCTTGGGAAATTAGGCTATGCATGGATTTGAGTTTAAACGCTAATATACTTATTGATTGTCATCCTATCCCTAGAATACAGGTACTGTTAGCCAATCTAGGAGGAGCAACATGGTTTTCATTGATTTAAGGGCAGCATATCATCAGGTGGTGTTAGCTATGGAGTCCCTAGTATTGCCCACTTTAGTCACTCCCTATGGTGCATACAAATACTTGAGATTGCTGTTCGGCCTGGCTTCGACTGCCAGTGTCTTTCAAAAACTTATGGACAAACTATTCGCAATCTCAAGAGGGTACAAGCCTATCGGGACGATGTCCTGATATATGCTAACACAATTGAGGAACACAATTACATTTTAAGAAAGGTACTTAGCATTTTGTCACAAAGGAACATGACGATTAGAGAAGACAAGTGTAAATTCGCCACACATTAATTGGAATATTTGTGCCACACTATTTACACTACTGGTATCACACCTAAGTGTTGTCTCATCAGGGCCATTAAGGAAGTGGGAGTGCCTTCAGATAGGGTTGATTTACACTCACTTAGACAGGGATGCTTTGCGCTCCATTCTCGGTCTTGCTGAGTATTACGCTAGGTTTGTGCCAGGGTATGTGCAAGCAGTGGAGCCTTTGAGAGTTCTGTTACGAAAAGCGCAAACGTTTTTTTGGTCAGATGATCTACGAAGTGCGTTTAATGAGGTTAAACGTCTTATAGAAAAGGCTCCTGCATTGAGTGCTTTTCAGGAAAATAAGTCTTCCATCATTACTGTAGACGCTAGACAGAAGGGTTTAGGAGATGTTTTGGGTCAGAAGGTATCAGGGAAAGAATATACAGTGGCCTTTGCATCTAGGTCATTCAAACAGTATGAACAACAGTACAGCACCATTGAGCGTGAAGCTCTGGTCTGTGTTTGTGCCATTTATAAATTCAAAATGTATGTGTGGGTGTGAACATTTGAATTGTATACTGACCACATGACGTTGGTTCACATATTCACAACCTGCTGGAGCAATAACCTGTCAGCTCGTCTTACTAGGCTTGTGTCTAAGCTTCAGTAGTTTGTTTTTTAGATAAAGCATGTTCCAGGAAGCAGGAACTTTCATGCGGATTGTTTATCATGCATACTAGTTGAGGACTCGCATGATGATGGTGTTCTGAATGATGTTGTATGTATGGTTTCCATATATGCTGATACTGGGGAGTGTGGTACAGGTCTTAGTGAGTCTGTCTGGTTATCAGCTTCTCGGGATGATATGACTTTGAACAAGATCAAAGAGTGTTATTCAAGGGTGGCCTGAGGAGAAATATTTGATTGGTGAAATTAAATATTTGGGTCAAGTGGTGGTCATCTCGCAGTGGCTAATGGTCTACTATTAAGATGAGATTTGTATGTACCTCCTACCAAATTACCTGTAACCTTTATTACATGTGCTCCTCAAGGTCACCTTGGTGCTACTAAAACCGCAATGTGTACCAACATTCATGGTGGCCGTAATTGAAGCGCAGGTCAAATTACTGGTCAACAAGTGTCCAGAGTGCTTATTTTCCGACAAACACTAGAGGGTGCAAAAGAGCCCTCTACATCCCATTTCATACCCAGATGTTGCATGGGACAAAGTGGGTCTTGACTTTTCTGTGCCTTATGTCTAGTTACCAGGCAACATTAAGTACTTAATTCTGGTAGTAGCATACTATTCTAAATGAATATAAATTTGCTTTCATCCAAATCACTTGACACAGAGGCAGTGATAACATTTTGGAACAGGTGTTTAGCTTGGAAAGCGCTCCTAGACGTGTAATCACTGATAATGGTACTCACTTTACCTCAGATCGTATGTCCAAGTTTTTAAGTAAGTATGACAGTACATGTTTACAAGAAGCCTTGTACTCTCCTTCGTCTAATGGTCCAGTGGAAAGAGGTGGTAACGTAATTTAAGAACGAGCACAAACGGATATTGCTGCTAATTTGGATGTTAAGTCATTTCTGAAACAGAAACTGTGGTGTTACAATATGGCACTGCATTGCACTACAGGGGTGACGCCGTTTTAGTTGTTGAGAGTCAGGAGAGCTCACACCACACTGTTTCCAACCTGGCTGGGGAAAAAGGTAGAGACACAAGAGGGAGAAGATATAACCTTATGGCTAGAGCATTCAACCTCGAAGTTGGGGAACCTGGTTCGAGTCTCGGCAACAAAGCTCAACATCCTGTGATTCTGGGCAAATCACTTAGGCCTAGATGTAGGTAATAGCAAATTACCGAATGGTAAATACCGAATTTTACCGATTCGGTATTTACTAATCGGTATTTGCTATGTAGGTAAATAATTCGGTAAAAATACCGAATCGGTAAGATTCGGTAATTACCGATTCGGTAATTACCAAATCAGTATTTGCCATTGATTCCTATGGGCCTAGAAGCCCATAGGATTCAATAGCAAATACCGATTCGGTAATTACCGAATCAGTAAAATTACCGAATTTACAAGGGGGACAGGGTGTCAGTTTGACACCCTGTAGCAACCCTATTTCTGGCTTGTGTGCCATGTGGCACACAGACATGCCCTGTACAGATGTGCATGTACACTGGCATTCGTTATTTACCATGTAATAGTATTACATGGTAAATAACGAATCGGTAATGGCCTTTGGCACTGTTTTCAGTGCCACTTACATCTGTATTTACCGAGTCGGTAAATTTACCGATTCTGTATTTTACAGACTCGGTAAATATACCGATTCTGTATGTTTTGAGGCCCCTACATCTCCATTGGCAAATACCGGTCGGTAACGGCCGAAATCGTCCGTTACCGACCGGTATTGGCCGACCTACATCTGGGCCTTAATCTCCCCGTGCTTAACAAAAATGAATGTGTCCTCATGTAACGAAACTGGTGCTCATGTAAAGCGCTCTGATACCCGATGTCTCGGGTCTAGTTTGTGCTATATAAAACTCTAGAAAAAAAAAAAGAAAAGTCCAGTGGGGTTGCAGGTAAAGAAAGACTTCTGTCCATAGCCAGTAACAATGTTTCAAGGGTATTATTCAAAGGACTAATATACATATATTTGTGGCGACACAGTTAATTGGACAGGATTGAATCCATAGGTGAAAAAAACGGAAACATTTCATGTAAATGTAGAGTATATTTCAAATAGCAGACATGTTGAACATATTAAACTTCATATGTTCAAGCACATGGGTCAGTAGCACTGCGTTACATTAAATGACATGTAACCAACAAAATACTGTGCACAAGTGCTCGTGAAGTATAGTGACGGCACAAGTGACGTGGTATAGACAGCAAGAGTGGTGGGCGCAACAACAGGTAAGTGAGATAAAAACCACGATTTACATGTTTAGGATACCACGACAATTAATGATATGAGAATTCAATTTTTCAAATGAGTAGGGTATCCGGGAGTCGGGGCGCCAAGAGTTCCGCTGTGGGAGACGACTACACCGAAACATCTGTGTGCGGATCAGGTACAGCAGTGGCGGTACTGGCTCGTTGTATATCTGGGTCTGCATGTGGGATCAAAGTACCTTCCAGATTCAGAGATTTTATAATGAATTGACAGTACTCTCTTTCCTGTATTTTCTCTCAGGTGCGTCATATGTCTTTTCTTGTTGTTTTAAGGGGGAAGGTAATGTAATGAATGTGTACAACATGCCTGTCATGTGGTTTACCTTTATTTGTAGCGACAGGCCCGTGTTTAGCATTGCGAGTGTCCTCGTGCTGTTGCTTTTCAAGAGATGTGTATGTTTAACCCGTTTACCGAGGCGGCAATTCAGCTGCGGTGCGGTGGGTTTAATGAGTGGGCGGGTCCGCATCAGCCAACAGACATGCGCAGCTCTACGAAGGTAGTGCGCACGGCGGCCTTTGGCCAACAGAAGCACGCAAGGGGTTAAGCCCCACTCGTGCTCTGTGAGCATGGATATTACAGACAGTTACATTCGCTGTTGGGATTCCAGTTGACTGGTCGCAGTGGGCTGTGTGCTTTTCACTTTGGAATAAACTTACATTCAACTTCATCCTGTGGTCTACATTTTACCTCACAGACCGTGTTCCCAAACCGCTGCTTGTAACTAAGCTAGACTGCGCACAGCCACATGCCAGCCTCTGCCCCACCATCTGTATACATTCAACTCCAGATAAGCTTTCATCCTGCTCAGCAGAGATGAGCTACAAGGTCTGCCCTTAACCCAGGCCATCCGTTCTTATCCTAAGTGTTGTAAATGGGATCCCTGGCTGGCCAGGGCTTTCGCCAAAGTCAGTCAGAGACCACCACTCCCAAGTCAGGGCAAGGGAATTACACGCCAAGATAACCCCTGCTCACCCTCTAGGTAACGTGGCGCGAGCAGCAAGGCTAAACTTGGAGGCGATGTAGGTTAAGTATTTGCGCACGCACCCCAGCAACAACACCCAAAGGCCCACCACAAAGGAAACTCCACACAAGGTTATATAAAAATAGCCTTTGTATTATAAGAAACGTACATTAGATAAGACACACATCTTGTTACACTGTGCCAGAGGCACGGGCAGAATTTACAAGGGATTATGTACAGGACAGGGCCACCTGGACCACTGTCAAGGGTATGCACTTTTAGAAAGTAAAATCACTGTAGTACACAATATAAAAATAGAGCACACAACCAGTAATCACTGGCAACAGGACCTCACTAGCACCACCTGTACTAGGGAGAAAACAACCACCTACATATCACAATACCTGTAGGGGTGTAAGAACATAACACATGATGCAATGCATAACATTCATTCAGAGGTGTAAGAAGGGAAAACACATGATGCATCACAATACATTCAGAGGTGTAAGCAAAATGAACAATTGCGCCAAACTGACATTAGTCACCACCTGTGACTGTCCCTAGGCCAACTGGCCTCTCTAGGGCTAGGAAGCCCTGTGTCCCAAAGTCAGGGCCTAAACGTAGCAGCTGCCCACAAAGTGCTGGGCAGCTGTAGGATCTCTGCTGGGCTCTCTGAAAGAATACTGGGGCCCAAAACCACCTGTGAGCCTCGCAAGCTCTACCCTCCGGAACAACTGTGCCCCTGAACCTCTCAGGGCTCGCAAAACAATTATGCTGGCACTATAGAGCTTCTCTCAGGGCTCTCTAACAACTGTGGGCACAAGAGCCTCTCAGGGCTCGTGAAAACAACTGTGGGCTTGGAGGAGCCTCGGGGCTCTGAACAAAGAAATGCCCTCTCAAGAGCCTCTCTGGGCTCTCAAAACAATGGCGCCTTGAGCCTCTCAGGGCTCGAGAATGAAGAAATGCCACCCTCAGAGCTTCGCAGGCTCGTAAACGAGGAGGTGGCGCATGGAGCCTCTCGGGGCTCGTAGACCAAGAACTGGCGCCGCGGAGCTGCTCGGGCTCTCAACAAAGACCATGCCCACAGAGCCTCTCGGGGCTCATCAACAACTGCGGGGTCTTGGAGTCCCTCACGGGGGACCCAGGACGAGAGAAAATGCCCCACGAGCCTCTCAGGGCTCGAACACCTCTGGGCCCCTCTCCGGCCCCACTGTGCACTCACCGGCAGTCCTGTTGGCGGGACGGCTCTCCTCTCCTCTTTTCGGAGCCTCGACCAGACGCCGCAGGCTCTGCTCCTTCTCCCGGGGCCCTCCCTTCGATCGGGAGCCTCGGGCAGGACACGCCGGCTGCTCCTCTTCTTGCTGCTCGGCTGCGGGGGCGGGACTTCCAGCTCACCCTCCCTCGGGCCGCGCAGCAATTGGCCAGGCACACGATAACTTCCGGGTCGCCGCGGGCAGCGCGGCGGCTCGCTTCAGACAGGCAGGCGGGGTCCCATTATCCGAGGAGTGGGCTCCCTTGTGATAAATTAATATCTCCAGACGGGGCAATGCCGGGTGGGCACCGGCCTCCAATTAAAATATAAAGCGAGGTGGGCACTCGTTCGGCCAGAAATCGGCAATCCCCGCAATTTGGGGCAAATGCCGGGTGGGCACCGGCTTGGAGCACCAAGCGCTCCCAGGCACTTAGCAGCACAGGAAAAGCGCCCCTCGGCGCTATGGGGACAAAATAAAGCGCTCCTTGCACTAGAAAGGTGACCACAGCGCTCCCAAGCGCCAGCAGGCTGCAGAGGTCCCACAAGTCCAGCAAAAGCCCAGGCAAAGTCCTTCAGCAAGGCAGGGGGGGCAAAGCTGGGCCCAGAGCCAGCTCACTGGGTCTCCAGGCAGGGAGACAGTCCAAGTGGCGGTCCTCTGGCCCAGCAGCAGCAGCAGCCCCCTCAGGATCCTGGAAGAGAACAGTTTCTGTGGGGACACAGCCCCATTTTTATACTAGCAATTCCTTTGTTTCAGGGTGCAGGGTGGGGGAGAAACCAGTCGCAGCTGGTTTTGGAGCACCCTTGATGGCCCAACCACCCCTTTCATTCACTGGGGAGGCTAGGGTCGTTAGACACACCACAGGGGGGCGGAGCCAGCATTGTGTGGGGAAAACCCAGCCCATCCAGGACACAGGTACACTCCTCCCACACATCACTCATGCTAATCTCACACTCACCACCGGGCAGACCCATCCAGACTTCCTGGAGCCTGGCATGCCAGCCAGCTCCAGCCAATCACGCTCCAGCACCCTCACTGCACACATCTCTCAATGTCCAGAAGTAGCACTTCCCTTCTAGACACATACATGCCGCATACACCATCTTGCAGCATTCACTCTCACGAGTTCAGACATACTAAACTCGAGCCTGCACTCCCCACGTATCAGGAACTACCAGGGACACACACATTCCCCATGCATTCCTATGGGAGGGCAGGCCAGCCATACTACACGCACGCACTTTTACTCTGGGACCCAGGGAGAAAGTGCGCCAAGCCAGAAATCATGAACGCCATCAAAAGCAAAAAGTTCAGGGGTGAACCAGCCATAAAGGCCCGGGTCCAACACAACCCCCTTCCAGCCAAAACGCAGGGTAGACCGATCACCACCGTGATGGGCTTCCCTGCTTTGGGCGATAGAACACGGACACGGGCCCGCCACTGCCGGGACACCGGCCTGTTCCACGCCACTGTGAACCCCTGGGATTCCTTCTCAAACCACCATCTGGAACAGCTGGGCTACCCCACTGGTACTCCCAAGCTGTCCGCGGCCAGGACCAGGCCCTGGGCCACCCAGGTGCCACCGGTCCTTGCCCATCCACAGAGTGGGGGGTAGTAACCCCTGGCACATAGTGTCCATTCTCCACTCTTCCTGTTTGCAAGACAGGGCTAGACTGCCACTGGTTCTCCAGCCTAGGGTCTACAACCTCAGGCGGACCAGGAGTCTCAGGGAAGGCTCTCCTCCCCTTACCTATTCTTTTAGGGTTCCTCCTCCTGCGAGGGGGACACCTAGAACGCCATTCCAACCCAGGGTTTAACCCCTCAGGTTGCACCGGGGTCAGAGGCGGGCACTCCCACCCTCTGCACCCCCTTCCAGAGTTCTGCACCCTCCCAACTGGAGAGGTACCCCTGGAAGAAGCACTGGCTAGGACTCTGGTTACAGACGTCCCACCCTTCAGGTCAGGCCGATCCTGACCCTGGCCTCTCAACCTTCGGTCTAAACAGATAGGTGGGATAATTGCCTGGCACTCCAGGACTTCTGGGGACTCACTCACCATCCCCCTGAGGCTAACACATGACTCATGTGCTGTGTGGCTGTCTGTCTGGCGCAGATCTCCCGTCCCCTGTCCACCTGACAGTGCGGGAAGAACCCCCAGAACAGAAGTGGTGTCACCATGGTCACTAAGCGGCAACTTCGCCCAACTGGGTAGTCCCTGACCCACTGGTTCTCCCACTGGGGAACACATCCCCCATTCACTCCTCACTCCGGACTTCTGTGCCCCCCCAACGGGAGTGGCACTGCCGGACACTAGAACCACTGGAACACTATTTAAAGATACTCCAGGTTCTCTAGACACTAGGAGATCCCCCTCAAGGGGTCTAACAGGACAGCCTAGGTCCCCAACCTGGTGTTCCCTCGAGAAACCATCCAGGTTCTGAGACTGGGTTTCGGGCACCTGGAAACTCTCAGTCCCCCACTCACTCTTACTCCACTGAGACAAGACGTGAGCCCCTACACCCCTCTCGCTACACTGGGACCTAGCTGGGCTACTCTGAGCCTCTTCCACCACACTGGTCTGTAAGATACCTGACCCACTACTCTCAGGTTCACTCACCCATGACGTGTCAGAACCTCCGGCACCTTCCCAGCGGTCTGCTTCCTCTGCAAGCTTCCAAGGACTAAAATAGTCACCTCTTGACAGGTGTTTGCGCAACTCTGGCACAAAACAATTGAACAGCTGCTCTCTGATAACCAGGTTGAGCAGACCCTCAAAATCAGGTTCCCCATGAACCTCTAGCCAATCAAGCAGGGCATCATGACAATCATCCACATAGTCCGCCCAATCCTGGTGAGGCAGTCTCCTACTGCCCCTGAACTTCAATCTGTACCTGTCCTCTCGGGAACAAGGTACCACTCGTTGGAAACGGGGCATGGCACTTCCTGCACCAAACTCTCCATTGCTGCCACCACTGGATCCAACCCTCCCTGGGGAATCCAGAAACCTAGGACTGCGGTCAGGGGATAACCTACCCTCTAGGGCTATCTTCTCCCTGGCCAAGGCTCTCTCAGCCTCCGCAATCCGCTCATTCACACCCAGCTGCGCCATCTCTCTGGCATACTCTAACCTGAGCTTCTCCATGGCCAGCTGGTGCTCCCTCTCTTCTCTCCTATCCAACCACTCATCTGGGGACAGGGAAAGGGATGGGGTGCTACATCTGACACTGGACCCAGCAAGGGACTCCCTATCTAGGGGGTACTCGCTCTCTGCTGGCGCCCATCCACTGTTAAACTCACTCTCCACATCAGACTCTTCAGGGCTCCCCTCAGACCCACCACCCTCATGGCGTGCGGCCCGGGCCCTCTCTCTCTCACTGTGCTCACGTTCCCAGTCATCCTTCTGCCATAGGATCAGGTTATCCCTAAGCTTGGACTGGGTGTCTGACTCACTCACTGTGATGTCTCTCTCCTCACAAAACCGCACCAACTCATGCATACTGTACCTAAACAGGCCACAGAGGTTAAAAGGAGATTCCATCTTAACAGGTGCTCACAGACACGTGCAACACAAGGGACCTTAGCAGTCTGAAGTAAAAGTACACGATTCCAAAATTTCAACAATCTCCTTATCAAAGAGAACTCACTCATGCGTCCAGGAAAACACACCATTCATCCACACACACCGTCCCCTCGGATCGGTAAGGTAGTTTCTACCACCCCTGACTTCTCAACCTGACCATAAGCAACACAGGTACCAAACTCTGGAAGCAGGGCGGGGGACAAATGTACTGAACACAATTATCAAATGACACTCTTCAGGAGAAGAAACAATGGAATTTTACCAACAACAATAATCCCCAAAATGTGGTTATCTAAAAATGTAGAGCTTTGAAGTGCGGCCAGCTGCTACTGTGGTACAACACAAACACAAATCCTTATCCCACCCGCTGCCGCCAATGTTGGAAATGGGATCCCTGGCTGGCCAGGGCTTTTGCCAAAGTCAGTCAGAGACCACCACTCCCAAGTCAGGGCAAGGGAATTACACGCCAAGATAACCCTTGCTCACCCTCTAGGTAACGTGGCGCGAGCAGCAAGGCTAAACTTGGAGGCGATGTAGGTTAAGTATTTGCGCACGCACCCCAGCAACAACACCCAAAGGCCCACCACAAAGGAAATTCCACACAAGGTTATATAAAAATAGCCTTTGTATTATAAGAAACATACATTAGATAAGACACACATCTTGTTACACTGTGCCAGAGGCACGGGCAGAATTTACAAGGGATTATGTACAGGACAGGGCCACCTGGACCACTGTCAAGGGTATGCACTTTTAGAAAGTAAAATCACTGTAGTACACAATATAAAAATAGAGCACACAACCAGTAATCACTGGTAACAGGACCTCACTAGCACCACCTGTACTAGGGAGAAAACAACCACCTACATATCACAATACCTGTAGGGGTGTAAGAACATAACACATGATGCAATGCATAACATTCATTCAGAGGTGTAAGAAGGGAAAACACATGATGCATCACAATACATTCAGAGGTGTAAGCAAAATGAACAATTGCGCCAAACTGACATTAGTCACCACCTGTGACTGTCCCTAGGCCAACTGGCCTCTCTAGGGCTAGGACGCCCTGTGTCCCAAAGTCAGGGCCTAAACGTAGCAGCTGCCCACAAAGTGCTGGGCAGCTGTAGGATCTCTTCTGGGCTCTCTGAAAGAATACTGGGGCCCAAAACCACCTGTGAGCCTCGCAAGCTCTACCCTCCGGAACAACTGTGCCCCTGAACCTCTCAGGGCTCGCAAAACAATTATGCTGGCACTATAGAGCTTCTCTCAGGGCTCTCTAACAACTGTGGGCACAAGAGCCTCTCAGGGCTCGTGAAAACAACTGTGGGCTTGGAGGAGCCTCGGGGCTCTGAACAAAGAAATGCCCTCTCAAGAGCCTCTCTGGGCTCTCAAAACAATGGCGCCTTGAGCCTCTCAGGGCTCGAGAATGAAGAAATGCCACCCTCAGAGCTTCGCAGGCTCGTAAACGAGGAGGTGGCGCATGGAGCCTCTCGGGGCTCGTAGACCAAGAACTGGCGCCGCTGAGCTGCTCGGGCTCTCAACAAAGACCATGCCCCCAGAGCCTCTCGGGGCTCATCAACAACTGCGGGGTCTTGGAGTCCCTCACGGGGGACCCAGGACAAGAGAAAATGCCCCACGAGCCTCTCAGGGCTCGAACACCTCTGGGCCCCTCTCCGGCCCCACTGTGCACTCACCGGCAGTCCTGTTGGCGGGACGGCTCTCCTCTCCTCGGAGCCTCGACCAGACGCCGCAGGCTCTGCTCCTTCTCCCGGGGCCCTCCCTTCGATCGGGAGCCTCGGGCAGGACACGCCGGCTGCTCCTCTTCTTGCTGCTCGGCTGCGGGGGCGGGACTTCCAGCTCACCCTCCCTCGGGCCGCGCAGCGATTGGCCAGGCACACGATAACTTCTGGGTCGCCGCGGGCAGCGCGGCGGCTCGCTTCAGACAGGCAAGCGGGGTCCCATTATCCGAGGAGTGGGCTCCCTCGTGATAAATTAATATCTCCAGACGGGGCAATGCCGGGTGGGCACCGGCCTCCAATTAAAATATAAAGCGAGGTGGGCACTCGTTCGGCCAGAAATCGGCAATCCCCGCAATTTGGGGCAAATGCCGGGTGGGCACCGGCTTGGAGCACCAAGCGCTCCCAGGCACTTAGCAGCACAGGAAAAGCGCCCCTCGGCGCTATGGGGACAAAATAAAGCGCTCCTTGCGCTAGAAAGGTGACCACAGCGCTCCCAAGCGCCAGCAGGCTGCAGAGGTCCCACAAGTCCAGCAAAAGCCCAGGCAAAGTCCTTCAGCAAGGCAGGGGGGGCAAAGCTGGGCCCAGAGCCAGCTCACTGGGTCTCCAGGCAGGGAGACAGTCCAAGTGGCGGTCCTCTGGCCCAGCAGCAGCAGCAGCCCCCTCAGGATCCTGGAAGAGAACAGTTTCTGTGGGGACACAGCCCCATTTTTATACTAGCAGTTCCTTTGTTTCAGGGTGCAGGGTGGGGGAGAAACCAGTCGCAGCTGGTTTTGGAGCACCCTTGATGGCCCAACCACCCCTTTCATTCACTGGGGAGGCTAGGGTCGTTAGACACACCACAGGGGGGCGGAGCCAGCATTGTGTGGGGAAAACCCAGCCCATCCAGGACACAGGTACACTCCTCCCACACATCACTCATGCTAATCTCACACTCACCACCGGGCAGACCCATCCAGACTTCCTGGAGCCTGGCATGCCAGCCAGCTCCAGCCAATCACGCTCCAGCATCCTCACTGCACACATCTCTCAATGTCCAGAAGTAGCACTTCCCTTCTAGACACATACATGCCGCATACACCATCTCGCAGCATTCACTCTCACGAGTTCAGACATACTAAACTCGAGCCTGCACTCCCCACGCATCAGGAACTACCAGGGACACACACATTCCCCATGCATTCCTATGGGAGGGCAGGCCAGCCATACTACACGCACGCACTTTTACTCTGGGACCCAGGGAGAAAGTGCGCCAAGCCAGAAATCATGAACGCCATCAAAAGCAAAAAGTTCAGGGGTGAACCAGCCATAAATGCCCGGGTCCAACACAAAGCATTTGTTCAATTCACCACTGGGCATAGCCTTTATACTTTAGGGTGGGGTACAGGATCTGATCTTTAGTCAGACCCTACACCCCACCCACTGTGGACGCCCTACTCCAGATGTGCAATGGAGGGTAGAGTGCAGGAACTTGCCCCCAGCCAGGTCCTTCCTGTGCACCACTCCCCATCAGCATTCAAACACAAATGTGCACAGCCTTTGGCTGTGTGTAGCAGCAGTGGACTGTACCCATTTGGACATGTTAAGCTAGGGTGGAAAGTTAAGTGAACATGCTGCGCCTGGCGGAGCAGTGCTGTCCTACAGGATGAGGCATTTGACCAAACCATGCAACTAAAACCACCACAGACGGGCAGCCCACCGCTGCACACAACCCAAGACCATGCGGAGCGTGTTTGGGTTACAGGGTCCAGCCTGCATCTAGGTCTTGCATACAACCCAATACAGGTAGTCTTTTAATTGTTGGTTTTGTATGTTTTTGTTTTAAATTAAGTTCTTATGTTATAATTTTTTTAATAAAAATCTTTTCACGGTAGCGCGAATCCTGTAACATTTTACAAAGTTGAGTTCTGAACTTGTTTTTATTGTTTACGGCCAGGGGGTTGATAGGAGCAACTTGATACTGTAGTTGTACATTTCTTCCCTACAGTTCTGGCATGTACATCTTACATTTCTTGGTACAATCCTTTTACACATTTGGAAAGATTGTACTGGTTCCTGTGATTGTGTTATTTCACATGCAGATAGTTCTTGTCATTTTCGTGCAGATGCCTACAATCCTTGCTATATGAGAGTTCTAAAGCAAAGCATACTGGTTAGGTTTTTTTTTACTGTACTTCCTTTTTTTTGGAGATACAGTTTTATTCCAGCTTCAATTATGCCTTCTGGCTGGGGTGGCCAGCACAGGAGAAATTCAGAGGAAGCTGCTCAAAAGAAGAAATGAAAAACAGTCTGATGAGTGCGAATCCTCACCTGACTCCATTGTGTGGAAGTTCTTCACAAACTCTGCTGGAGAAAAAAGCTCTTATCCAATTATGTCACATGTACATTAACTGTGACAAAAACTGAGTTGGTGAAGTTGTGGGAATGCCAATTTAAAGAGGCAAAAAGAAAGATGGACTCAGAGGAGGCAGCGTTTACATCTGTCGCCTTATTACAGCACGTCATTCCTACTGGTAACAGACCGCCACAGAATATCCTTCAGCAGGAGCAAGGTGAGTGATGCATGCTTCGCCACTATTTGCTTGCATTGTTTGGTGTGCAGGACAAGGATCTTCTTTGGAGAGCAGGTTGCACGAGCATGAAGAGAGCTAGTCCTTTTACACCAGTAGTCGTGAAAAAAAATGTTTTATGTTTTTAATCCAGACATTTATTCTACTATTGCATGTTTGTTTTTCACCCACAACAATGCAAAAATAACTTTTTTTATTGAAAAAGGATTTTTTTTTAGGGCCAACTTTTAAATAAAGATAAACATTTATGCATTTTGGTTTGTATGTCAATGAGTCTGAATGAGAGTCACGACAAATGGTCAACATGAGGAGTGAAAGGTGAGGGAAAATGTGCATTAGAAAGTCATGGACAGATTGCCTGAACTAAAGCAAGTGAGTGATAGGGATTGCACTGCCGGGGTTGCGTCTGGAGCCTGTTCTCCATTCAGGTCGGGGTTGCGTCTGGAGCCTGTTCTCCATTCAGGTCGTGCACTCAGTCCAAAAGAGACTGTAAATAATTAATGTGCATGGCCTACGGCAGTGTGCAGGGTTGAGTTCCGAAAGCAGGCCCTGCATCTTGCGCCTTCTGTAGACGTCCAATCCCTGCTGTGCCCTGCCTTCAACAATGTTCAGTGGGATCGGCCAGTAGGACTTGATCTCCTTCAAGGCCCTGTCCACCACCCTCCACAGCTGACCTCTACTGCAGCGGGTCTGAGGGAGCAGTCTGTCAAAGCCAAGGACTAGTGCCCCACCCTTTATGGGGGCCTCAACTCCAGTGTGCACTGCTTTTGGCTACGTGCTGAGAAGGTGGACCTCACTGCTTGGCCCATACCCCACCCTCCATGGATGGCCAAACCCCACTGTAAACGGGTTTCAACCATGGAGAGTGGAGGTGTAACTTAGGGCCTATACTCCAGCCAGACCCTGTATTCAACCCTCTGCAGACAGCTCACCCCCAATTTGTCTGGCCCTCATCTGTGCGCAGTGGGGGCGGGGGCCCATAGAACTCAGCCTCTTGCCTGGCCCTGTGCTCCACCCTCCATAGGCAGACAATACCCATTGTGCACAGGATCTGGCCGAGCACACCTGGAGTGGGGTACAGCAAGGCATGGCATGAGCCAGGCCCTGAACCCAACTCCGTGGCGAGCCCACACCTGCTGCACCCAGCCTTCAGCTGTGCATCACAGAGTGTGGGGTGCAGCGGACCTCCAGCCTGGCACTGTTCCCCATTACTCACTGGTGTCTGTCTCCCACTGCTTATGGCCTGCTGCTGCTGGCACCCCCTGCGCTAGTGCTCTTCAAGACTGATGAGCACAATGCAGAACTATGGTGCATAGGTGCGTGCATACTGTATTGCATACGATTTGTACTGGGAGCATACCCCCCAGTAGAAAATCGGACACCTGAACGAAGTCTGAAATTTTCCACACATTGTGCTCTACAGTGCAGAACACCTGCAACGTCAGGAATATTTTAGCAAATGAAAACATTTCTCCTTATTATCCCTTACTTCAATGAGACATTCTTTTTTGAAGCAAGGTCGGGTCTGGTTATCTTAGTAGATCAGGCTTTGCATCAAAACTATTGGGGCTCATGATGATCCACACAAGCCTCACCCAAGTAATGGGACCTTGATGTAAAGTAATGCAAACAGCGCAAAGCACTATTTGCTCCGAGAAAAGGGAATCTTCCAGGCACAAAATACCTTTTCCACTGGAAAGTAAATACCTTTGCAATACGTTGCATGACTTGACACCAGCGTGTGGAAGTTACATTAGCATGATTATAGTGCCTGTAAATCTTTGCCAAATCACATTTCAATAAAACAGAGTAAATGAATTCCCCTGAAACTTGCAGTGCCAAATCTTTATTAATAATCTTTATAAAATATCTAGTTGCATGGCAAATGCACCTGCTGATGTAGTTCTCCCAAATTCATTTATCATTGGCCAACGGATTTTACTATGAAAATACATCACTCTGTTTCGCATTAATTAATTTTCTTCATTCATTATCTCATTAACTTGTCACTTAAAGACATTTCACTTCAACAATGCATCATATGTCTCAGAGAATATTATAAGAACAGCGTAAATAGTTATCAAACTACAGAAACAACAGATTCTCTAACCAGCTATAAAAAGTCTATGGAATATTCCTATGAAAACCGTGATACGCTCATTTTACCATACATATTCCCTCATCCAGTCTGTGAATTAATCTTATCTTTATTATGTAATGCTGCCATTATATGAATATCCAGGGTCAGGCTGTAATATCTAATCAGAGGTACTTTTTAAAACGATTTGCTGCAAACAAAGGCATTGGTGGAACTAGGCATAACATTAATATTCTTACCCAATAATAAAAGTCCCTTTCTTCTGTACGCCAGTTTCCAGTATTTCCAGATTCTTGTCAGGTCAAACGTGCACCATGTAGAGCCCGTTCTTTAGAAGCCTACAACTATAAAATCACTGGTAGTCCCTGACAGTTTAAATCAGTTACTGCAAAGATCATGCTTTGCACTGCTTAGTGCCAATTTTCAAAGTGGAAAAGATAAAATAGTTGTTTTTGTTCTGGAAGGGAGAGCCACATTCTAATTGTTACCACTCACTATACCTTTTCTAGTAACGTAACATTTTGTTCTGCCTATTTTTTTGGCAGCCGCCAATCACATTGTAATGACCTTAAAGACGTATTTTTTTCTAGTCAGATCACGGCTTCTCGATGAAGACTTCTCATTCTGCAACCTTCAATGATGTTCACAAAGTTCATTGTCCACTGGGCTGGTGAATATGCTAGATCTTATGGCGTTGACAAGAAAATGGGATTGTCTAAGGAGAACTTTTCATGGATTCACATGCGTGGGATGAAATGGCAGCAGTTTCTACCTTTGATGGAAAGCATTTTGAGATGTGAACAACCAAATGCAATAATTGTGCATTGTGGAGGCAATGATTTGGACACACATACTGGTGAAAAAATATAGTGCATCCTTATTTCCATACATAGCAAGATTTAGACACAGGGCGTTGTCTCTGGCAACGTCCTAAGCCACATCCTTCATGTCTGACCTCCACTGCAGCAGAAGTGGGGCACATAGCTTGGCCAAAGGAAAGGTCCCTCACCACACTGTCTGCAGGTGTCCGACCTCCACTGCATACAGATTTGGCCATGGGCAGTGGGGGTAAGACTTAGGGCATAGCTGCTGAGCAGACTCTTCGTCCAAGTCCACAAGTCCTGTAATGGTTGTCACAAAATAGTTTCCCTGTTGTGGCCACCCGATGAGGGTCCACCCAGCCACACTTTATGTGCCAATCAGCGATATCTGGACACCTGGTCTAGATATAACTAGCTTTTTGCCAGCGTTAACCTCTTCAAGCCCACTGAGCATTTTTTTAAATGCTACTTAAAAACAGCTAAATGGATTTACAAAGCTTTCTGAGTGAAGTTCTAAAAACGTGTCACATTTGGAGTAATTACGTTCAGCTGCTTTTTCTGTATTGTAGAGCAAAGGTTCCTGTGGAAATTAAAATGGAAAATAGCGCTTTTGGGACTTTGACTCTTCTTGGCCCCTGCTTGACAGATCTACAAAGAACTTGTTATGAAGAACCCAAAGTGGATGTACCTTTTGTCTGGAAACCTTCTTGTAGATAGTAAATGCACCATAACTCAGCCCCCTGCCTTGTTTTCCTTTTCGTTGGCTGTTTTTTCATTACATGGCATCAGCAAAGTTGTGTACTGACAGAGCAGGGTAGGGGGCTTAACCATAACTGGTGAATTTCAGGTCTTTTTAGTTTTTGTGCTCTCTCAACAATAACTTCCCTTTAACTGTGTTTTCTCCAGGAATTTTAAGGGTTTTTTATGTTTGGATTCACTTGCCAAGTAGTCACTTTGAGCTGCAGGGGGTGGGCACGAATATATACTACACAGTGGCAGTCACAACTGTGCACTTTCCATTGAAAAGGCATTTTTTGATTTACCTATAACTCTTGTTCCTCATTGCCAGACTTGCACCAAATCTGGCATTCAGTTGTCATATGAAGGTAAGGTCTGGAATTTGCGTACAGTTCGGTGCACGGGAAAAAGTGTAAGGTGTGGAAGGATTGTAGAGCTTTACTCAGAATGTATGCATTTTGAGAGTTGGTGAAAATATATCCGGTAGCTTTCAAGATATTTTGAAAAAGCTGTTGGTTGGACTTGAAAGTGTTAACACTTTTCTCATTTTACTCAGTGGAAAAGCATTTATTTTTAGATTGGCTTATAACCTAAAATTTTAGTACCATTTTATGAATGTGCATGACATTTGGCAGACTCTTACCATGTTGAAGTTACACATGGTATTTGAAATTTTGTGGCGATCAATCGTGTTATGGCCCCAGTTAAAAAGTGTGAGGGCAAAAAGTGTTATTTAGCTAATAACTTTGCCACTGTATGGTGAATCTGCATAAAATGAGGGAGACATTTGGAAGGATTTGGTTTCTGTTGGTATATCAAGTGTTGTGTTAAACCATCAAAAGGGGAGGTGGGGAGATAAACAGAGTTCCATGACTTTATAAAGGAACCCTGCCTTCACCCTAGTTCCTCTATATGGTCAGATAAAGTGAGCAGCAAAATGATCTTGTCATCTCAGGATTAGACTTTCAGAAAGCCTTAGAGGCTGTTTTTCCACATCCACATTTGACACCATTGAAAGCGGTATTGCACTTAGCTGCTAGATTGGTGTGCAAAGCAAGAAAATTCCAGTGCATCACTCCTTTTATGATCTTCACTGGCTTTTTCTTCAAACTAGCATTTGTTTCAAATTCAGCGTTCTCAATTACAAGGTACTACATTTTATTAGTCCGCAATATTTAGCTTAGGCAGCAAGGACTCTGTGCTCCCCAAGAGACCCAAATGCAAGACCTCCCTAGCCAGAAAGTGGCCTTCAAGAGAGTAGGGACTATAGTATTGACGTACCTCCCAATCAATCTTAGAAAGACAACACCGTTTCTCACTTTTAGACATCTGAAAATACATCTTTTTAAGCAATTCCTTTGACTATCTTTGACGCTCTAAGAAAGTCATCAATGTGAACACTTCTTACTGCAGCAAGTTCCTCTCCGCTACTGTCTTTTTTGCTTACACATGAAGTTGATTTTCACTCTCTCCTCTCATTGTTCTAACATACGAACCATTTCCCCTTCCCCTATTTCAATGTATCCCTTTTTTTGACTTTTGTGTTCCCTATAAAGCACTCTCATATCACTTTTGGTCCAGGCTGCACTTTATACATTTCTAAATAAAAATAAAATAATGCAAAATCAATTCAAAATATTTTGAGTTTGAAACGTTCCACCATACTTCTGCATGTATATGTTTAAGATGAAATAAGCGTTTTTCCACGAATTGTGGAGTCTTTGGGTGAGGTATCATGTAATTGCAGTATGTCAGTCTGCTACTATTGTTGGTGGATATGGGGGCATTAATATGTTCAAAACCAGTAAAAGGGTTGTAAGGCAGTCTGGTAACATTTTTCAAGCAACATTGGCAACAATCCAATGGGTGAAAAGCGTTGACTCAGTCCTTCACTCTTAAGCATGTTGCTTTATGAGCTGAACCAGTTTGCAAATAACGGAGCAATGGTTTAAATAGGCTTACCAAAGTCCTTTTATGTATCCATTTATTGTGTATGAATGAAAAATTTCCTAGCTAACGTAACAGAAAGTTTCATTCTATTAAGGACTCGGAGGCGAGGATTATGCCTTCTTTCTCCACTTTATTGCATGGCAGCGAAGATATACAAAGACTACATTTCCCATGGAACAAAAGGAACATGTAGTCAAATAAGAAACAAGAAAACACCTGGTAACAACCAATCATAGTCCTTCAACAGTGTCCTCTCCTCCTCTTTCTGAGTGCGTAGACAGTCTCCCCCGCTCTCCAGGCGTCTTGTTTGGTGGAATCCGAGCCTGAGGGTAAGAGGAAACACATTACCAAAGAAAGCACTGAGGAAATTGTAGCAAATCAATCACAGTGCAGCAGAAGCAAAACTCATAAACATCAGAATTAATTCAATTGCTTACTGACATATGGGGAGGGATCTCCTCCAGGAAGCCAGGGCGCGATAATCCTCGCCTCCTAGTCCTTAATAGAATTGAAACTTTCCGTTATGTTAGCTAGGACATTTTTCATTCTATGTCAGGACTGGATGCGAGGATTATGCTTGTTCAAAGCTTGCCCACAACCAAATCAGCCATATTCAAAATCGGTTTGAAATAAAACCGCTTGAATGTGGAGTCTGAAGACCAGTCCGCCTCGTTGAGAATATCCTCTAGACACGCCCCAAGCCTAAAGGCCTTCAAAGCCATGGCACCCCTTGCGGAGTGTGCTCCAAATTGGCTAAGTTTGATGCCTGCTTCCTGCATCGCCCAATGAACCCACCTGGCAATAGTGGGTGAAGAAACTGCCTTAAAGGGCTTTCGCAATGAAATGAGGAGTTGTCTCTCGCCAGGAGGGGGGAACTCCTCCGTCATCTCCTCATAAGCCTTAAGGCAATGAACCACACAGAGCTTCGGGGAATCAGGAAACTGCGGGTATGAAATTGATCTAGTATGGCACTTAGTGCGTCTGAGCAAAGTAAACGTCACTCCCTCCGGAGTACACATTCTGCTAGAGATATCCAGGGCTCGCACATCCGACATCCGACACCCGCCTACTAGAAAAGAGGCATAAGAGCATGGCCAATTTTGCTGATAACTCTTTCCTGGAGAGGTACCTATTTTGCTGCCAGGATAAAAACAGGTTAAGGACTTGATTAACGCCCCAAATGGCAGAATAACGCGGCTCCGGGGGAAGGGAAAGGCAAATTCCGTGCAACAATCGACAAACCAAAGGGTGCCCACCCACTGGAGCCCCCTCCAGAGGAACATGGCCAGAAGACACAGCCGACCGAAAAGTGTTAATGGACCGATAGGCCAACCCCTCAGAGGCCAGTTGGGCCAGAAAATTCACTATGTGGACCACATCTGTGACCAAAGGATCAAAACCCCAACGCAAACACCAATTGGTCCATCTGTGCCATGCGGACCTGTACCTCTTGACAGTACTGTCCGCCCATGCCTTAGAGATAAAGGATTCAGCCTCTCTCGAAAGGCCCGGGGATTCCCATCGACCCCGGAAATCTGCCACGCCATGAGCCTCAGAGAGTTTGTGGACAATAGAGGGTGAGGAGACCCATCCGGACTCAGGAGGAGAGTCGGAAATTGGGGTGTAGGATTGGAAAATCCCAAGAAAGTTCCAGAAGAACTGGAAACCATACTTGAGACTTCCAAAGCGGGGTGACCACCACCAGATCAGCTGCTTGTCTGCGAACTTGCGCAGTCACCCTCGTGATCATTGCAAAGGGTGGGAACGCGTCACCCATCTCCGCACTCCAATTCTGGAGAAAAGCATCCGCGAGAGGATCCGGTCTCCAGCTGAAGAAACGCGGGACCTGGTGATCCAGCCTGGATGCAAACAGGTCCACCGAGAATGGACCCCAAAGGTCACTCAGCCTCTCTTACACCGACTGGTCCAAACGCCAGAGACTTGAATCCCGGAAGTGGCAAGATTGGAATCCTCCTGTAGAGAGATCCCCGCATCGAGCCCCCCAACCCAGCCTGCTAGCATCCGATTCTATAATCATGTCCGGGGCAGACCCGAAGATTGCTCTCCCGTTCCAGGCCTCCATGTGGTCCAATCACCACTGGATTTCGGACCTTGCTTCTATGGACAAGGAGACCATGTGAGAATACGAATATCCTTTGCGAAGCTAGATACCTTTGAGGCGCTGCAGCGCTCTGTAATGGAGCAGGCCCTGGAAAATTGCTTGTATTGATGCTGACAAAAGTCCCACCACTCGAGCCAGCTGGCGGAGGGAAATCTATTGTTTGGACAGAACCCGACGCAGTTCGTGACGGATTTTGGTAATTTTCTTGCCCAGAAGACTGAGCGTAGATAGAGTGGAGTCTATGATGAACCCCAAGAATGTAATGCTCTGGGTCGGTTGCAACAGAAACTTCTTCTCGTTGATCACAAATCCTAGGTCCTGAAGGAGTGTCACCGCCATCTGAAGCTGTTGTAACAGGCGGCGCTGGCAAGCCACCATCAGGAGAAGATCATCGAGGTAAACGATCATCCTGACTCCCCTGGACCGTAAGAACTCCACTACCGGCTTGAGCACCTTGGTGAAACACCAAGGGGCAGACGAGAGACCGAAAGGGAGAGATGTGAACTTGTACGTGTGGTGGTCCCAAAGGAACTGAAAAAAACATTGGTGGGGCGGGAAGATTGGAACCACCAGATAGGCATCTTTGAGGTCCAGCCGGACCATCTAATCGAGGGGTCGGAGCACGTCTCAAAGAAGATGGATTCCCTCCATCTTGAAATGGCGATAAACAAGCCATTGATTGAAGTCGCTCAAGTTGATCACCGGCCTTTTTCCGCCATCGTTCTTGTCGACCAGGAAAACGTTGCTCAAGAAACCCCGGGCAGGCCGCGTAGTGCAGGAAATAGCACCCTTCCGGAGAAGCGAAGAAACCTCCTCGTCCACCAGGAGGGTGTCCTGTACAGAGAACTGGATAGAACGCGGTGGAGACGTCTGCACTGGAGTCCCCTTGAACTCTATGTGAAAACCCTTCACCGTCTGCAGAACCCATGCGTCGTGCGTGATGGTTAACCACACCTGAAAACATCGAGCCAAACGCCCCCCCATGTCTTGTGGGGAAGAAGGGAGAACTCTCAACTGGGCTAGAGGCTGCAGCTCCTCCACGGTATCCTCTCTCTTTACCCCTTTTTCCTCGAGTGGGGTAAAGGTTCCCAAACCTGGACTGGTCCTGATAGTTTCCGAAAGCCTCTCTGGTTGGTCTGGCGTTGCTGGCGACCGGCCAAGTGGCCCCGTCCTCGGCCTGCCCCGCAGGGGGAAACACCTTTTTAATCACGGATTGCGCCCGGCCAAGCGAGGTGAAGGTGTTCACGAATTTATCGAGCTCCTTAACAAAGGTCTTGCCAAAAAGACCACCTTGGGCCACAGCGCCCGCCTCCGAATCCGCCAGGTCTCCTAGCTTTGGGTCAATTTGGATAAGAAGGGACTGGCAGCGTTCTGTGGAAAGGGCACAATTTGCATTGCTCATAAAAATCATGACCCGTTGTGCCCAGCCTGAAAGGGTCTCAGGGTAAATCATAGAACCGGACTCCTTGGCCTCCTCTGCCATATCCAGGATTTTTGTGATCGGGCCCAGGGCATCCAGGAGCTTATCCTGGCAGGTCCTCCAGGATCTGTCTATTCCTTTCTTGGGGTCCCTAATAAATTTCTGGAGGAAGGTGCCCATCCTCGGGTCAATTTCTGGTGTCAAAGCTACTTTCCCGTCAAGGGAGGGGCGAAGGCACTCTGCCCACAAACAGTTGCGAGCTTCCTTTTCAAGGGGACGCCGGGTATGAGTGCCACATACGCTGCCACCTTATCTGCTGGGGTCCATTCAGAGGACCGCGGGTGGATTATATCGTTGGGATCCAACATGTCTGCCGTGATTGGTGGCTCTTGGGATGTCCCTGGAGTTGACTGAGGGACCGGGACTGAAGGCAGGGGAACCTGGTTGGGTGGAGATGACGGTCCTGGCACTGGGAGGAGGGGAGGTGCCGGCCGACTGGCCATAAAGGCCTGCATAAGGCAGTCAAAAGCATCCCCATCCACACCCGCCTCGCGGGAATGCTTAGGTGGAGGGGAGCCAAGAGAGTCATGTGAAGTCTGGGGGGAGGGGAGGGAAGTCTGCTGAGAGTTTTGAACAAACCTGCTCTATTTGGCATGAAAGCCTACCCTCTAGGGGAGAAATGGCCTGGTCTACTGCCCTATAAATAGAGGTATCTACCACCTTATAAAAGGCGTCCCCCACGGCATGTCGGCGAGGGGGTCTTCCTCCTGCTGATAGTTGTCATAATATTCCATGACACCACGCAGCCAGTAAAGCTGTGAAATAGATTGAGTGGATTACCACAGCCTGTCAACAGAGGCTTTTTTTAGAAGGTCTGGGTGGCAGCCTAACATTTTGTAATGCGGGAAACCGCCAGTTAAAGGGTCCAAGCCCAGGGACAAAAGCTGGCAACAGGAATTCAAAACCCTCTTTCATACAGGGTAACTGGTCTGAGCAATGTCCCGTTTACTTGTGACCCCTTGAAAAATTACAAGACCTAAAAAGGCGTTCAACAGCTTTCTCAGGCTGCAAATACAGGCTCTGCCTTGCTTATGAAATCGATCCAAGGCACAGAGCTTGGGGCACAAAAGCAGCGGTAAAAAAGGGCTCCGTTACCGCAATACAACCTCCGGGCGTTCTCCTCAGACCAAGGATCCCGGACGAATGTGGGCGTGACGTTTGAAACTCCCTGAAGAGAGTTCAAACGGCGCTCCGCGCTCGCAGTGCCTCCCGAGCCCTCTAGAGGCGGGAGGATTGGGAACACCACCAGCAATTGGCCGCGTAGGTACAGGGAATCCGTAGCCGTGGCAAACTCCTCTCCGCGGCAAACTCCTCTCCGTGTAGCACACCCGCTGCAGGAGAGGAAGGAAAAATAAACGTTGAAACGCGTAAACAAAGAAAGACGCACTAATGCCGAAATGAGGCACAACAACCGCGCAAATCAAATGGCATATCATGCAGCCAAAACACAGCACAGAGTAAAGTACAAAACGGCATATAATGCAGCCAAAAAACATAGCGTGAAATACAGTACATCGAAAGAAATCACAGCGTGCAGCAGCGCTTGTTAAATTAACATGTTAATAACCACAACAAAGCCAATATACAAGTAAAGCCTGAAGGGTACATATCTTGCTGCATAGCAGCGAAGAAAGAGGAGGAGAGGACACTGTTGAAGGACTATGTTGGGCTGCCTGGGCCCTGGTTGGACATTGGTGTCAGACCTATGATTGGTTGTTACCAGGTGTTTTCTTGTTTCTTGTTTGACTGCATGTTCCCTTTGTTCCATGGGAAATGTAGTCTTTGTATATCTTCACTGCTATGCAATAAAGTGGAGAAAGAAGGCATAATCCTCACCTCCAGTCCTGACAGAATTATTTTTATAGTTAAACGAGTCTTACGGACACCTGGATTTCATGCTAAAATAAATGTTGTAGTATGCAGTTCTAGCACCTACTAAAATAATGCTGTAATGGAGTCCAATATAGCCCCACGTGTACCGTCATTTTACTACATGAGCAAATATCACAAACTTTCTAAATGATGCAATTTTTAAGAGGCAACGTCATTTTTCAACATTTAGCAACACTGTCATTTTCAAATTTGATTTTACATTTCTTACCTGGCCCCTTTTCTTTAGTCTCTACATTAACGCTTTCCCTTTCAGGCGGTGAATACGAACACATCTTTTTGTTTTCTGGTACATTTGATAGCTTTTCTTTTAAAAATAATGACAAGTTAGTTTTTGAACCAGTCACTGTTTGACATTTAACTTGATTTCCTTTAGGCAGAGTGATAAGCTCCGAGAAATCAAAATATATGGCATCGTTCTCAGATTTTTTGTATGGAGTTTTAAGATTAAGGGCAGAGCCTTCGCTTCCTTTTCCAGACTTACCAAATTGATCTAATTGTAAAGAATAAGATTTGTCCATGAGCCCATCCATATATCTTCTTTGTAAAACTGTGTCACATTCGTATATTTGTGTTTCATTACTTTTGTTTAACGTTGACTCTTTCACTCCATTGCCTTCTTTGACAGGGGCAGCTTCAGGTTTCTTTTCAGACAGCTGACCAACATTTGCATAATATTCTTTTTCAGGCAAAGTTGGAATATCTATATTTGATTTCTTTGTAGCATTAAAGTGAGCATCTATAGATTGTAATCCTCTATCCCAAGAAGTCCTTTTGTTTGCCCTGGTTAAAGGTGTGCTGTGAACATCCTGAACAATTAGAATCTGTTCATGTTCTGTATCCTCAGGACTACATTGACTAGTCCTTTCCTTGAACGCTTCATTTAACTGTGTTTTTATAGCAAAGCTTTGTGTATACATTTGAGCGTGAGACAAGTTTTCTGTAGAAAAGGTAGGGCACATAGAGTCTGCATAATTAAAATCTTTTTCTCTCTCTGCTCCAGCGTTCACATCTAATTCACAGCCAAGAGGGTTACTTTGTGGAGCATCTTTGATCATAGTATCAGAATAATTCTCATGACTACCATCTTCGATTACTTTGCTTGAATTCTCACGTTGGCATATATCATCGGAGATTAAAGCCTTGTCTGCTTCATTTAACACATGTACTTGTTCTGTTTTGCTGTGCTTATTTCCTTCATCAAAACAATCATCAATGCATATCTGAGTCTCTGTAAGTGGGATATTGGTAGCCTGAGAAAGATTAGCAGGGTTAGATTCTGCCTCTTCAGGACTAGTGTGTGAAGTGTTCATGGTCATAGTATCTTTTTCAGTGCCAGGAGGAAAAATGCATTCTTTGTTGGTTGGTGTGAAGAAATCTTTCGAATTCTGTACGGTAACTACTTTGTCATTCTTATTATAATTTAATTTACTTGTAACGCTACCAATTGCATGTTTTCTAAATTCTTCCTCTTGCTCATCTTCCTCCATGTGTACACTCCCGTCATCGAGCATGTTTACTGTTTTTCCTTGGAATGTTGCTAATAAACAAGGACTGGAAGGGCCCTCGAGCTCCGCGCCATGATTGTGTTTTTTCAAGTGCACTTTTTCTGTCAATTCATCACTTGCTGTTTTATTGCACTTTTCTGTGGATACATCTAATGACAGATCACTATGATATGAAAAACCTTCTGTCTGGACTGATTTGGTCTCTGTAGCCTCTTCTAAGCTCAGTTCGGGACTAACTATAGAAATATTTTTTGGGTCCTTGCAGCCATTTTCAAGCACCTGCGAATCTGCAGTATGGAAACAATGATTTGCAGTCATCATTGGTTAATCAACACATTGTTAACATTAATTAAAAAGAGATTTGTTTTGTTAAATTCACAAATTTGCCTTTTCATAAAGTATCGGATTTATTATTTTTTCCACATACTACATTTCGTTGCAAACAGTAATAGCAGAGATTTTGTGAAAACATTTACATCACTTGTGTAATTGCTTTTTAATGACACAACAGTCAGTTTGCCTTTGGACATATTTCGACATGTACACTTTGTCATATATTGCCTATGTATTAATGTTTCTCCTATGTTACCTGGTTCCTAGATGTTCAGCCAATGTGAGTGTTCTGAGTGGAATGTTGGTGTGATGGAGACGACTGGAATGTTTGGGTGCCTGTTTGGTGAGGTGTAAGTTGAAGATGGGCTGGTGAGGCTGCTTCACATGGATGCTAAGACTTAAGAATCTACAAAGTTACTCCTCAGCTACCTGTCGTACATCACAACATAATTGTTGTGATGATCTGGAGACAGACTCATGCGTGAAAACAGGTCTTACTAAAGATGAAGATGACACAGAAAAGAAGATTGGGCAACTGAAGAAACTAACAGAGACTATGAAACATGAGGATACAAGAGTAATTTACTAAGGACTTAAGCAACAAGTCAAGTCAAAACAGCAAGAAAATGCCCTTCAGCCACACCAATGTCCTGATCAAACGTACTGCCCCAGGCAAGGCGGGTTTCCTGCTGTCTACATTGTTGTGCTGCATGTCTATTAATCAACCCACGCCAAGGCGCTCTACGCTTCAAGCAACAACAACTTATAAACGGCTAACTGTCAACTGGTTTGAGCCAGCGCCTGTCTGGTTGCTCTTTGGATCTTCTGGAAGCTTCACTATATCTGTACTGGAAGGTGTGATACCACCAGCGCTTTGGAGGGTCTTTCAGAGTTGTGTGAGTTGTATCCTGAAGCCGAGCAAAGATTTTAGAACCAAATATTTTCTACAATCTTGTGAAGTGAATGATGTTTTCAGGGATTACATTCTACTTCGTCCCTGCATGCGTGCTTACACTTGGACTTTATTGCTGTGATCAAATGGGAGTACTGGTGGCCAGTGGGGGCCACCACAGTTTTCAAGTTTAAAAAAAAGAATCAGTCAGGGAAAGTCATTACCTGCTCAGCTAGAGTCTGTTCTCCTGTGGCCACGCGAGTCATTTCTCCATGCGCGTGTCTCTTCCCTGCAAGCGCGATCCTCCTCAAAGTACAAAAATGTACGCATACAGGTGCCGAGAGCCATCCGGCACAGTGTCATGTACGTGCCACCATCTCTGTGTCCGGCCTTTCTCAGTCTCTCTGGGTGCTGCGCAGAGGACCTACGTTTGGTGGGGCTTGAGCTTTGCACCGAGACAGACATTATGACGAAGTTGTGGTTTGGGACCTGTAGTTATTCCACAGCATTCTTTATCCAGCTATGGTGTTGTGCTTGACTGAAGCAGTTTCGTATATTCTTCGTCTTTGAAGCGGTGACATTGAGCCCTCCAATAGGCTCTGTGCACTCTGTCAGGCTCTTGCCTGTGCTCAACATGTCACAACATTCTACAATTGGTAGTTTCAAGGACCTCGTAGTACCAAGGATACAGTGACAGTTTATTGTTATTTCAGCAAAAATTCTGCATTTTTTCAAGACCATTCTATTTGTTCTGGCTTTGGATTTTCAAGGTTTCTTTCAACCCCTGTTTTGGAATTACTCATCTGTGCATGTTTGCTATTACAGTGTGTTCTGCTCATGATGTTTATTCTGCTTGTGTATGAGTGCTGCCATATTAGACCTTTTGTATTATCTATTTGCAGCTTTACAGGCAATGTCATCTAGTGAAAGTTTGCATACATTCTAGTGCTGCGTATCATACACTATTGCTACCCTATAGTGTGTTTTGTCACTGTTTCAGTTTCAGTTTATTATTATTATGCATAGTTAATTAAAACCAGTGCAAAAACATTGTACAACACAGTAAAAAAAAAGACTTTAAAATATCAATAAATGTGTACATTGTAATCATCAATAATGAGCTTGCACTAGACCCAGTCTGAATGACCGAAAGTATTTGTCTTATGGTGGGGCAGCATATTCCCTTAAATAATGAGCTTCCACTAGAAAACCCAATCTGATTGAGCAAATTGTTTATCTTATGGCGGGGCAGCGTGTTCCCTTACATCCTGTAGGCCGCCTGCTTGTTGCCTATATCAATGATCGAAAGTTTTTGTTTTTGGCAGTTTTTGCTCGATCATTGCAAGGAACTTAACATATCTACAATTCAGTTTAGTGTTCAAAGGGTTCAGGCAGGCTAGCACTGCTTGCCTTCTCGTGCGAATCCCTAGCTGCTTGAACTGGCCCTTTAAAAGCTGTTGACGGGCTGGCTGTAACTCTTCACAAAGACAGGTCAGATGGAGTATGTCGCCCTTGTCTATGTCACATAGCGGACAAACCTCGTGGCCATTGCTCCTTAGCCATGGTGGAAAATGCTCGCTGCTTGGCAAGACCCCTAGTCTGTATTTCAAGAATTTCAGTTTTGTGGTCTTAGGATAACCCTGACTGAAGTATGGTTGTGATGACAACGATTTGTACGAATTTAATGTCATCCAAGCGTGTTTTCTTTTGGCGAATGTGGCCTTATCCTCTAGTAAGGATAGAGTTTTGACCGTTTTCCAGACTAGTTTTTTGAATTGGTTATGCCCAAGTTGCATGTCCCAGATCGCAGTTAGATTGGTGGCCCCCAGGGCTTTCTGCAGGTAGGATCTTGCCTGAGATGTGTCCCTGTTTTGAATATCTTGCCATAGCAGCGAGTTTAGAGTGTTGGTGGTAGCCGAGCGAAGTTTGTGGCAGCAGATGATGTATGCTCCCTGTCTGGCAACAACTTGTTTTTGCAAACCAAATTCCAGCCTGAGTTGGGCAGGCGATGTATAGGACGGGAGCGAAAACATTATTCTATAAGCTTTTGTCTGGATTATGTCCAGGTTCTTGGAGTCTCTCCCACAAAGCGCCTCGCTGCCATAGCAGATAGAAGGGAGTAGCTTAGCCTGAATAGCTCTCAGATAGGGGGTTAGAATTGGCCCCATCAATTGATTGGCTATGTTTTTTAGTGTGACGGCAATGCACGCCCCTCTCCTTTTCGCTTCCTGCTTTTGCTGTGCAAAAGTGCCATCTCTATCAAAGAGGACTCCCAGGTATTTGTAAACGAGTGCAGACTCTATTTTTTGGCCGCCTAGGGCCCATGATTTCTGAATCTTCTTCTTTGTGTTGATCGACATGGTGCGTGTCTTGCTCAAATTTATTTTAAGTTTATTTTCCATAGCATAGCTGTTCAATTGGGTCAGAAGATGCTGGAGGCCGATGTAAGTGTGGCTGAGTAACACAACGTCATCCGCATACAACAGGTTGCTCAAGATTTTCCCTCCCAGCCTCGGGGAATGCAAGTTGCATGTGTTGAGTAAACCTGATAGATCCGCCATAAATAGATTGAACAATATCGGAGCAAGCACGCACCCTTGCTTGAGGCCTTTGGTGGTGCGGACTTTAGATGACAGATGTGTGCCGCCTCCTAGCTTCACCTGCACCCAGGTATCCGAGTGTAGAAGCTTCAGCATGCTTAGAATCGGCTGCGGTAATCCCCATTGAGCCAGTTTCCCCCAAAGTCTGCCTCTCTCAATGTTATCAAACGCTGCACTAAAATCGATGTAGCACATGTGCAGCGGCAGTTTTTTTATTTTTGCTGCATCGATCATTAGAGAGATGGCCAGAATATTGGTAGCTGTTCCGGTATTTTTTCGGAATCCGGTCTCGTTCAGTGGTATGATCTGATTTGAATCCGCCCAAAGCACGATCTCCTCTAAGAGGGTTCCCGCAAAGTATTTTGCATCATTGTCGAGGAGGGCTACTAGTCGGTAGTTGTTAGGGTCCATTTTGTCACCTTTTTTGAATATAGGGACAATCGTTGACCCTCTCCAGGATTCTGTGATTTTATTTAAGAGTCTGACTTCCGAAAATAGCGGTTGCATGTTGATAGCCCATTCTGTGATCTTTTCCTTGAATAGGGCTGGCGGAATGCCGTTCGGTCCCGGAGCACCTTCCTTCCTGCCCTTACGAATCTGCTTTTTTATTAATGCTATTTGCTGATCGGCTGTTATATCCGGTATATTTTTAGGTAGGCCTTGCTCTCTCTTAGTCGGGGTCTTCGGCGTAAGCATTATGGAGTTGGGCTCTGTGATGTTCATTATTTGCGCTCCTACATATTCTGGTAAATCGTTGAAGTGGGTAGAGAGGTAATTAATCCATAACTCTTCCACAATATGCGAGCCTAGATCTTTATGCTGTGGTCGTAGGATCCTATTTACTGATTGCCAGAAGCGTGAGCTATTACTACTTTTAATGTCATGTAATAATTTTGCCCATGTCTCATTTTCAGCATCTTTTTTTATGTTCCATTTTATGCATTTGAGCTCAGTTCTTTGTTTCTTCAGCACTGTCCGAAGCTGTACGTTATCGGGGGCTGATCTTAGCTGTCGTAGCGTCGAGTTTACTAATCTTTTGTGCTGCCTTAATTCTGCTTTTGGTCCTTTTTTTAAGGTGGTTGCACTCATTTCTTAATGCAAATTAATTTTTGGGGGGATCTTAGTTGCCAGTTCTTTTTGCAAAGATCCTGTGTATTGCTCCCAGTGGAGGATATGCCCAGCTGCATTTATTTTTTGTGTGTTATATCGTTGGAGGGCAATATCAGCCAGAGTTGTTAAGTTGGTTGGCGTGCATTTGATCCTTTTTTGATTGATGGAATAGATCGCCCCATAAGTTTTGTCTGGCCTGATTGCAATAGGCGACTTTGTTGTCAGATAGCATTCTTGGGGGCGATGGTCACTTTCGCCTTTATCCCCCATTCTAAATTCCAAGATGTGGGGGAAAAGTGCCAGACTGACGAATGTATAATCCAAGATGGAGCTAGCTGTTTGTGAGTAGAATGTTTCTACTGGGGGTCGATCTGTCGTGAATCTTCCGTTTAATGCCCGAAGATTTAGATGTTCTAAGTCATTAAGTAGGGCATTATATGGATGCTTTCTCCTGTATTGCGGGGAGCTTTGCGATGGTATCGTATAAATTATGTTTAAAGCCAGGACCTCTTCTTCTGGTGATGAACCAAGCAGGTTTTGGTTGAAATCCCCTGATAGGAGGAAGAGTGGCTTTTCCATCTGAGACATATACTCCTCAAGTTGTTTGGTGATTATTTTGGAGTCCTTGCCTCTGTGTTTAGGATGGACATATGCATTAACAAGGCATATCTCTTCTTCTTTGTTGCAGAGTTTTATTTTTATTTTTACTGTTAAGGTTGAGGATGTGGAGGAGTTCATGAGATCTGCCGAGGATATTGTTATATTGGATATATATGTAGCTAAGCCCCCTGACTGGTGGCCGAATCTGTTGGTTCTGACTGCTGCTGTTGAGTAGCAGGAAAAACCAGTGATATGTTGTGTGGAAGTGAGCCAGGTTTCCTGCAGCATTACTATGTCAAATTGAGAGATGTACTGCTGAAAGTCTGGGTCGTCCATTTTTGAAGTTAGGCCATTTATATTCCAAGAGCAAATGCCTATGGTTGGCTCCCTACCCTTTGTGGCGTCTCTCATTTGTTGATGGCATCAGTCCTCTTCAGGGCGTATGAAAATCGTTTGAGAGAGAGTTTCTCTTGTTGATACTCGATTTTGATGTAGCGGCCCCCTTGTACTCGTTTCTATCCATCCCCGGGGACTGCGTATGATTTTATTTGGCGGACTTCCTTTCGGGGGCTTGCTAGTGGTAAGCGTGAGGGTCTGATGGTCCATTGGCGCTGGACTTCTCCTACTTATTGTGGGCGCTGATTCGAAACCAGCTGCCGCCCTCCCCCTGTCTTCCGGACGTTGCCAGGGTATATTCTCTCTCTTCTTAGGCAAACTTCCCAAGGCACCTTTGAGAACGCTGAAGGTGTTTGCCTGTCTGGCCTCTGATTTTGAGATTGTCCTCCTCTGTAGGGGAGAGGGGTAAGCTGGTTTTGATATGGGGACAAGCTTAATGCCCCAGATCATGAATTGCTCAGCTTCTGCTGCAATAGAATCTGCAACATTATTAGAAGACCAGGTGGTCTTGGTCCCCTCCGGGCTATTTGGGTTGGCGGCAGGCAAAAATTCAACCGAGATTAAGTCCTTAGTGCTTATCCCCTCCAGGCTGGGAATGTGACCCATTAGTTTGAGAATTTTGCCACAATTCAGCGTGTCATGCTGCCCTTGTGACTTGTATTCCGGAAGAAAAACCAGCATCTCTGTTGATTGATTAGTACTTCCTGCCTCATTAGATTTTTTTGATAGGTGATGTACTTGAGCTGGTGAGCCATGACCTGTGAGGGTTTTATGAGAAGCCAGGATAGAGCCTTCACCTGGCTTATTGGCGGTAAGTGATGATGCTGTAAGAGAGGGTGTTTGCTTTGATGTTGATCGTGAATCAAATGGCCGTTTAACTTGGGGACGCTCAGATTGACTAGAGACAGGATGGATAGTAAGGTCCAATATGGCAGAAGCAGGGGCTTCATGAGTTTGGCTTGGTATTAAGCCAGGTTTTCTAGTCCTGTTCCCAGCCTCAGAGTTTGACCTTGGTGGATAGTCACCTGCATCTATTGATGATGTATCTTGGTTGGTAGTTGGTTCTGACGTTACCCTTTCCATTAGGAGAGGGGGATCCTTGATTTGCAGCATTGAGTCACCCGCTTGATCCTCAGAGGCCCTTACAATCTTGTTCTTGGCATCGTTTGGCAGTGTGAGATGTATGAGCTTTGCTGCCGCCTCTCTGTCTCCGTCTGTTTGTTCCGTTCGGTCTATTGCCGGTGATCCTTGGAGGCCTTGCGCTTCTTGGTTCTGCTGGCTACTGTTTTTTTTGTGCTGCTGCAAGTTTGATCCTAAGGGCAAGTGGTTTTCACTGTCTGTTGGATTAGCATTGTTAGTGTCATCCAAGAAATTCTCCTTTATGTCGTAGAAGATGGGGAAGTATTTAGACGTAGATGTTGCAGATTTTTGCTTACGCCCTTTTCTTTTTTGTTGACGCCGTTGTTTGGCGTTAAGTTTTTGTGAATACTCCTGTCCCGTGTGGCTTGTCTCTTCATTTGTGGATACAAAATGGCCAGTGGGCTCTGCTATATTTCTGGATACTTCGCTCCTGATGTCTCCTTCTTCAGAGTTGGTAGAGCCCATGCCTTTAGTTGCGTAACCTCTGTGTTGAGTCTTTATTTCTCTTATTAGTTCTGTTAGCATTGAAGGCAATGTGGCTACTTTGGCTAGAGCCTGGCTGCAATTGCAGCTCAGATAGGTGTTTGATTGTGCCCTCAGTATCAGGTTGTTTAGGTTGCCTAACTTGTCGTCAATGCCGGCTGTGAAGACTGCCAATGTATTGAGAAGATTAAGTTGAAGCTCCATTTTCTCTGATTGGTATTGCAGGGTATCTACTGCTAATTGGATTGTGTTTAGCAGTGAGTTCCACGTTCCGATGTTTTATTCCTTTCTCCGCTCATTCTCTTTTGAGTCGTTGGCGGGCGTGTTTGTGTTTTTAGCTACCGAAGGCAATTCGGGGACATGGGTCTCTTTTTGATCAGGTGTATAAGTGGCTACCATGTCTTCCCATTCTTGTGTGTTAAGGTAGGACATTAATGCCCTTGTTTCGGTTTTGCTGCTACTAGAATCGTGGGGACTTGCTGCCTCCCTGCCTAAGGCGCTTCTTGGTAGGTCAAGGGTTTCCTGGTCTATAGATGGTGGAGTACATTCATCCGTTAGATGAGACTTGATGGGTGTGCTATAGATGTGGCTCATAGGTTGCGAGTCCGGCGCCGTACTGGGTGCTATTTCTTTTATTAAAGCCGGCGTTGATGTCTCTAGGCCTGCCCCAGAGACCCTTTCAATTGGGCAGCTATCTGGTATATCAGCTGGTTTTTGCGCTAAGATGAGTTCCTCGATCTCGTTAGTTTTAAGGTCTTCCAGTGGAGGTGCAGGTAGAGGGTTCTGGTTAAGAGCAACGATGTTGGAAGGTTTCCCTTTTGCACTTAAGACCTCCAGAGGAATGCTCGTTCTCCCATTCCCCGAGATACAGCTCTGCGCAAAATCCGACGTAAGGCCCCCCAGGCGCGACGGACTTGCGGATGTATGCAGAGGTGGCAAAGAGCAAGCTGGTCCCAAGGCAGCGGGAAGCAGTGGTGTTTGCAGTCCGGGCAGGTGGCCGTTGCTTGAAAATATAGCCGCGCCCGCGTCCTTTAGGAATTCAAACTTTGAGTATATTTTAGGCTGAAAGAGCTTTTTAACAGTTTGTTGAGCGCTTGCTACGGTCTCTGGTATCAAGGCCATTAGAGATCCCTGCTCTGTTGTATTATAACTCTGCCCCAGATCCTGCTCTGATGTAAAGAGATTTGGCTCCGTGCTGGTGGTCGAATTTGCGTTCGTTTTCCTTTTCTTTTTCTTTTGCCCTTTCCCGTTTCCCAGTTTTGCGTCCATTTTTGCTGTGGGCTTTGGTTTAGCTTCCAGGGGTCCCCTGACCTTTCCTGACCTCATGTCGTTAGTAGCGATGATAGTAGGCTCTCTTATTTTGTATCTGAGGGTTGAAGGGGCTGTCCCGCCCGCTCTTTCTGTAGAGCAGCTGTCTCCTCTCTCTCCTCTCCTGGAAGCGTGGGCTAGCAACTGTTAGGGCTAGGTTGAGCGCACTAGCACGATGCAACAAAGGCTATAGGACCCGTGAAGGAGCTCCTGCACCTGAGACTCCCTACCAGATAAGGTTGCTGGTGTGATAGCCACTGGTGTGTAGATGGTATATAAATGTAGTGGGGAGGGCGAGGGCTGGTTGTGATTGACTTTACCAATGGCTGGCTAGGTGTGCTGGCTGAATATGAGCTGGTTGGATATAAAACGGAGCGGAGCACGCAGAAAGGGCTGTAGGTCAGTCAGACCTAGTCGGACTGCCTGTCAGACCCCCCGGGCTCTTACTTAGCAGCCGCCTCTACCGGCAGCCAGGCTCACGCATGTAAACTCGCCTTCCCCCGAAAAGACCTTGTACCTTGCCGATGGTCGCTGGTCGACGGTGATGTGCAGGGGTGACAAGGAGAAAGGCCCCCAGTACACAGCTGCTCTTTCCCCCCCACCGCACCGCCGCCGAGCAAGCGAGCAGGTGGGCAGAGCAGAGCAGAGCAGAACAAGACGGAATTATAGGAGCAGCCGGAGTCCCAAGTCTGAGTTGCGGGGGTTTTGTGGAGAGCAGAGCAGAGAGAACCCCCCCCAAGAGACCGCCGACGGGAGACAGACAGCAGTCCCCCTGCTCACCTCCGAGCTCCGTGCTCCTCGCTCTCACGCTTGAGCTCCACCAATAATCATGGCGCCAAAGTCACGGCAGTGAGAGTTGTATAGATGCTGCTGCCGAGGTCCTCCCGCTAGAACAGCTTGCTGGACACCCGGTCTTCTCCCCCCTGGCCCTGGCCCCTGTCTCGACGCGGGACTATTCAAGCGGAGCTAAAGGGGAGACGTGCTGTTTGCTGCTTGCTCGATTTTTTGTGTTTTGTCACTGGGGTGTTTGCGACGTTAAATGCAGCGTGGGTGATTTGTCTCACTTGTATGGGTTGGGGGAAAGTTTGCCCTTTGGCTTTACTAACTAGTGCTTCCACTATATGTGTATGGCTCCATTTTCATGCTAGGTTTTCAGGCTTACATGTTACATTACATCTTGGGTTACACTGCTACATTAACATTTACATCCCTTACACTTGGGATTGTGTTACGAGCTTTACTTGCCAATTTACTTTGTATAGCCGAGTTACCCTTACATGAGGGTGGTCCTAGTCTCTGAGTGGGTGGTGTTCACCCATTTCCTTCTTAAATGTTATACTCTCTTACATGAGGGACAGGAACGGGTATTAGTCCCATTTCTATGTAGTACTTCACATGACCCTTAAATGAGGGGTGGCTCAATTGGTATCAGCCCCATTCACACAATATACGTTAAAAAGCCTTACACAGGGTATGTCTTTATGGGTTACAGTCCAATTTCTGCTAGTTTTTGACCCTCACATGTGGGGTGGCTCAATGGGTGTCAGTCCCATTTACATGGTTTGTAATAATAAACTTTACACAAGGCATGTCTTTATGGGTTACAGTCCCATTTCTGCTAGTATAACTCTTACATGAGGGGTGTCAAGATAGGTTAAAGTCCCATTTTCACAGCTTACATTTCTATTCCTTACATGAGGAATCCCTGTACGGGGTACAGTTCTTCTCTGTCTACACTTTTATTTTGTCCCCCTTGTATTAGGGATTGAATTCTGGAGGTACATGTCACCAGTTGCTACATGATACTATTTCTACGCACTGTTTTGGGATGTATGGTTGGGTGTTTTACACCCATGTCTTCTGTGTCTTTTTTATTCTGTTTGTCATTCAGTGCTTTTGAGTTTGTTCTTGTCAGCTGTCTAGTTTCTTGTGACGTTTTTGAAAACATTGTTTTACATTTTAATTCTTTTATAATGGGGGAGGATGGGTGATTGTTCTTGTGTATCTATTCATCCTTTCTGTTTTCTTAATTGTTCGTTCCCTTTCAAGATAATGTATTTTTCCTTGCATCCCTGGGTTCTGAACTAATTTCTGCTTGTGTACATTTTTATGTATAGTTCTTCCCACTTAGCATTGTTTATTTTAGTTTCTGTCTAAAAGGGGGAGGATATGTTATATCCTGCCTATGTATTAACGTTTCTCCTATGTTAGCTTGTTCCTAGCTACTCAGCCAGTGTGAGTGTTCTGAGTGGAATGTTGGTGTGATGGAGATGACTGGAATGTTTGGGTGCCTGTGTGGTGAGGTGTGACAGTTGAAGATGGGGTGAGCAGCAGGCAGGCCGCTCCTGGTGGGGCTGCTTCACATGGATGCTAACTTTTAACTAAGACATAATAGAGAATCTACAAAGTTACTCCTCTCAACATATACACTTTTAATTTCACTCAATAGAATAAAATATATTTTTTAATTTTTGCCTCACATCACCATTCACTTTTCATAAACTGGAACCAGTCTTCCAGGAAGATATCAAACATTTAAAATATGAATAGTCATGTAAGTATCAATAGAAATAGCCGATTTACAAAATTTGCAACAAATAGTTCAAACCTATCTCAAACACCTGAACCTTGATGGATCTGAATGTCAAATTTCTCCAAAGCTAAGTCATTTGAATCCACTCTGGACAACTCTTTCACTCCCTTAACTAACACTGCAAAAAACAATGACGGTGGTATAGTTACAGTTCTAAGTTGAAAATGAAAATTTCTACCCAGAAAGTGACTTCAAATCTGCCATTCAAGTCAACAGACTCTTTCATCTGGATGGTAGCAACGCCCTGCTCAACCGCCTTCCAGATTCCACATTAGCAACTCTTAGGGCAAACCTACAGGAAGCAGTGTGTCCCATCAAGGGACTGAAGGCATATGATCAGATCACCTTTATCCTAATGGAACTCCAGTCCACATCATCCTAATCCAGCTGCATGATCTAAAATCCCATCAAGAATGGCACCGTGCCTATGTGGGTGACATGCTCACCCTCTGCCATGGCTCTCTGTACATCGGCAATCAGGATACCATTAAACTGGAGGCAATGAAGTACAAAAAATTTAAAAAACAGCGAAGTACACTTTATTTATATTCATGATCTGAAACGGCATGAGTGCTTCAAGCCTGCTCAAATTTGGTAAACAGCTGGAGACACATTTCTTTAAAAACATTACATTACAACACAATAACAATCCACTTTCACTCTCAAAACACAGCTTCTTCTCCAATCACTTATTTTTGCCATTGACCCTTTACAGCATTCCGCATGTTTTTTGACTATGTTTGCACTATACAACTACCACATACACACATACATACAATTATGCATATAAGTATCATATACAATTTAGAACAAATCTTTACTCTCCTTTGTCAAAACATTCATTTGTCATTCACCTTCAATAAAAGTGCAAGTGTGCATAGACATTAACAACCAGAGTGATGTATGACACATCTGTAGGAAAATAGGATCTGCTTCTTATGGTTACCCCCACTTTTTGCTGGATGTGATACTGTTTTTCCCTAGTCTGACTGGTATCCTGCTAATTAGGACCCCAGTCTATCTGCTTTCTCCCTAACCTGTTGTGTTCAGTACCTAGGTACATCCCAGATTGGATACTGAGGGAACCCTTGTCAGTCCCAAGTATATGGTACCCATGTACTCAGGGCATAGGTACCCCAGAGGTCTCCGATGGGCTTCAGTATGTATTATGCCACCCATAAGCGACCATACTATATCCAAGGGTCACTGCACTTAAAACCTATAAGTCACCACTCGAGCAGGCCTTTACAATCCTGAGGGCAGGGTGCTTGTTTCTAAGTGAGAGGCTGCCCCTACATGAGCAGGACACCCCTGCAGCCTACGGAGTCCATTCTCCCGGGTTGTCAGTAAAGCAGCCATATACTATATTGAGGGGCATTGTGTGACCGCAAGATGACCATCTCAAAAATGGCTGCAACGAATCCGATCATGTTTGGTATCAAACATGTTGGAATCATACCCCCACACCGTAAACGGTATGGGAGGTATGATTCCAAGCACCGTGAGAGCCCTCTGTTAAGCTCTCAGTGTTCCCGGTACCAGCCTTCTAGTCCTAGACAGCGCAAAATGGTTGCTGCCTACCAGAGACACATTTCTGCCCTCCTGCTACTAAGCCAAGCTCGAGCAGGGGAAGGCAGAATTAGAAATTTGAATTTGAATATTTTATAAAGCGCAACTAATGCCAATGGGCGTCTTGGCGCTATAGGTAAAGAAAAATAGCTGCAGCAGATGTCAGAACTGAGTCTAACCGATGGCAGGTACCTCCTACTCCTGCTGGAACAGCCAGGTCTTTAAGGCTTTTCTGAAAGTAAGTAGGGAGGGAGCATCTTTTAGTGTCAGTGGGAGCACTGCAGTGGTCCTACAAAATCTCTTCCCACCCCAATTAGTTCTCCTAAATGGGGGGGGGGGACAATCAGGTTCATGGAAGAGCCTGAGCGAAGCGTCCTTGCTGGGACGTACCAAGTGAGCTTGTCTCTGAAGTGGACTGGTCCCAATCCATGCAATAATTTATAGGCCATACAGAGTGCCTTAAATCTACATCATTGTTTAACTGGTAACCAGTGTAATTTCCAGATGGCTCCTCTGGCCGATTCATGTTGAGGGATTTTAAGAAGGAAGTGGGCAGCAGCATTTTGCAAAGTCTGGAGCCTTTTTTTGAGACTAGAGTGAGATAGAGGTTGTTGCAGTAGTCGATCTTTGTTAGAACTAATGCACTGATAACCGTTCTCAAAAGTTCAGGAGGCAAGAATTTTTCAATCTTTTTTTATAAGCCTTAACAAGAAAAATACGGCTGATGAAATTTGTTTTACTTGGTCCTTCAACTTCAGTTCTTTATCTACCATGATGTCTTGATTTTTTACTTTGAGGTTTTAGGAAGTGAGTCAAGTTAGGGTGACCACCAATCCGGCGTCCAGAGTGAGGAGTTGTTACCAAAGAGGATAACCTCAGTTTTAGTGTCAATCAATTTAAGGTAGTGGTCGTCCATCCACTTTCTCACATTGCTCATGCATGTTCTGAATGCCATGCCAGAATTATTTTCAAGCTTTTTCAGTGACACCACAATTTGGGTGTCATCGGCATAAGACACCAGAAGAAAACCTGCACTTTGGATGATTGACGCGAGAGGCATGACATAAAGATTGAATAGTGTTGAATCCTTGGGGGAACAATAGGCATACTGTCCAAGGGAGGTGTGACCACTGCCCAGACTGGATTTGTTGTATTAGGGCTGAGTGGGTGCACCTGCCAGCGCCTGAAAGTCTGCATGAGGGGCACATATGGTGTTACTGTCCATAGTCCAGTTCAAACCAGTCCAGGGAGCCATCGGCTCCCGCTCAGGCGTGAAACTGGACAATGGACATGGGAGTAACCTCCCCTTGTCCAGACCCTCCCCTGACAGGGTCCCCTGGATCTTCCCAACCCTTTCCTCAGGGTACTTAAGGGCTTACCTGGGTGTAGCTCCCAAGATTCATCGTGGACAATATTCAGACCTGAAACCACTGCACTTCTACTGTCTGGGCATTCTGGACTTTGCTGGACTTCATTTGGGCCTGAATTTGTCTCTTTCAGTCCACTGCATCGTCTGTGCCTGTGCACCCTACAGGGTTCGTGCAGGACCTGTGGAGCATCCAAGACACTGGAGGATAATCTCCCTTGAAGTGAAGGAGTCACTTCCCTGCATTTGCAGACCGGTCTGCTGATCCTGAGCTCCTGCGTACTCCAATGGGTTTAACAACACAGGTGGTGGTTATCTACATCTCCCGAGGCCCGAGCTGCCCTCACACCAATTCTGAGGGCAGAATCCCTTGTGGGGGCTGTATCAACTGAATCCCTGTGCACCTTGTACTTTTGCAAGTGCATATGCTTGTTGCCAACTTTGCGACAAGTGCATTGGGCTCCCAAGAAGCCTCCGGCAATTCTTTGCGCCACGATCTCCAGACACACCGCCTCGTGGGCACCCTGGCCGGATGAGCTGCTCAAGGTCCTCTCATGACTCCTATGCCTCTGGCCTGTGGGTCCATTTGAGGGTCACCTTTGTTTTCCTCAGGCTCCCCTGTTTGCTCGGGGCCTGACCTGACTCCCCTGGTTGTGGTGAGTCTCCTGGATCTTGCTGGTCCCATCTGTGCAACTTCTTAATTTACTGCGTGGGATGCATTTGCCAAGGCTTGTTGGTGCTCCCGCTGGAGAGCGACCCCTCAGCACTCGAAATCCTTCATGGGACAGCTCGCATCCAAGTGTTGGTCATTCTCAACATCGCCTGGTCCTCGCAGCTGCAGAGTCAAAGTCACCGTCATCCTTCCTGAAGCACCCAACGTGGGAGGCCATTCGTCTTCCATGTCTCCTGGCTACCTCCGAGTGGCATAGACTCTGTCCCCCTCTGTTTTCAGGTACTGGGATAGGTAACTTGAGTACCACGGTATCCTGAGGTGGGGTGGCTCTTCATCCTTCTGTCTACCACAGGGTTTCTTCAGGGTCCACTGGGAAGGGTCCCTAATCTTTAAAATTCCAACCATGACTTTACATAGACTTGCATGGAGCATGCGTTCGTGTTCTCACACTGTACACACTCTCCGTGGGGTCCCTATCTACTGAACTTGGTTAGTTCCCCAGCAATTCTACATCCTCTTGACATTGTCCTGACTCAAGTCATGGTTCTTTTATCACTTTTTAGGTCCTGCCTGAGCAAGCGCATGCACTGCCTGGCCGAGACATTTAGTAACGGGGCTTTTAAAAATCCGACCACACGCTTTTTCTGGCCTCAAGCTTATGGTTCCGCACAGAGTTACGCACACAGCCGCCATCCGGCTTTCTGTCATGGCTCATTAAGCCTTCGCACCACTCCCCCACCACAGAGCGTGTCTCGCGGCCACGTGTCTTGTTTTTCTTCTCCTCTACTTTAGTTTATGACTCCATGCTTGGATGGCTTTGCTCTGTTGGATTATGGCCTCCTGCAGGCAGAACATTTTCTCCACTAGTGTTTGCCTCCTTGAAAGCCGGGATTTTCATGCTCTGTAGAACGGTTCCCTCTAAGCAGCGCTTTTCAGCCTTCTGGCTTCTTTTATGAAATAGCGTATCCCTGCTGCTAGATGAATTATTGTAACCCACATTGTCTCCTCCCGCTGTGTGTCTGCCTGTCATTTACTGCGACATCCGATCCCTGTTTGTATGTCACCTGCAAACACATCCCATGCGCCCCTGCAAGTCATCTACAGGGGCTTTCCTTAGCAGTCTCCATGTTATCGACACAGGCGTCCGATACCAAACTGTATGTCATCCACACAGACGCCCTATACCACTCGGTATGTCTTATGTAGGGATTTCCCATACCAGCTCGTATGTTTTTGATAGGGCAACCCATTCCTGCCTGTATGCAAACCCACAATTAGCGCATATTCTCTGTAACTATAACCCACCCCACACTTTATTTTGATTTTAAACAGACAAGTACAGCGTGAGTTTAATTTTCTCTCTGTACTTCTCAGCTCCCTTCCTTTAGTTTCGGCCATTCCTGACCAGCATGGACAGCCATCTTCTATAGGGGCAACATGCCTCCTCTGAAGCATGTACACCTGGTCGTTTTTCATATGGCCGCTGGACCATCCCTTGAACATTTTCCTGGTTTTAACTGCCCTCTGTGTGGGGGTCTCATCCCACTATTTTTTTACATATTGCATTTTCCCTAGGGGCTTCGGTCCACCACGTAAATGTGTTCCCAATATTGTGTGGCACGTGGGTAGCGTTACAGCAGTGAAAACCCCTGCTCCCACTCACCCAGGTCTCTGCCATGTCTGCCCAGTACCAGCCTGTCATTTGTGGTCGGTGTGCAGCTTGCATTGTGGCTGCCGTTACACAACGCCTACAGAAGGCAAGGTTAGGCTGCTTCACACACTGGGGTGGGGGTGATGCTTTCTCGCCATTGTGTGCTACTGGTGTTGTTTTGTTTATGTGTGACAACTTTAGAGTGGAAACTGTGTTCCCTATCCTTAATCAGCAGGAATGAGCCCTAAAAGGCTGCTGCCTCCGCAGAAAAGGAAGCTTTGTCTGGTGTACTACAAGGAATGCGGAATACAGCAGATACCTCTTTGTGCTTTTAGGATGGAGACACTGGGAGCTTTCTCATTTGAAGGGGGTGTGGGGTGCGCGCTTGTATTGATATGATGGAAAAATCATGTACGTGTTAACATGCAGGTGGAGAGCACGAGCTGAGAGGATGAACTCTGCATATGTACGGCTCATTAGCATGTATTCTGACTGCGCAAGGTTTGCAGGCAGGCGGTGATTTTCTTCCTTTGTGTGCTATAAATCGGAGCATTTATTGTAGCCCCTGGGAAGGCGGAAGAGAACAATTGCTTTTTTTGGAATATTCTTCTTATCTGGAATGAGTTCTGGCTTCTTTTATGAAATAGCGTATCCCTGCTGCTAGCTGAATTATTGTAATCCACATTTTCTTCTGGTTTGCTGTAAGCACTACTTCTCCTTCCCCAGTGATATAGCATCCGTCAAGATCAACTGTCTACAAAATGTGGAGTGAACTAAAGATTGTCGGTTGAGCCCAGCACTCTAACAGTATAAGATACCTCAGCATCACTCAGCATCACCACAGCATCAGTCAGCACCACCACAGCATCACTCAGGGCCACCGCAGCATCACTCACGGCCAGCCCAGCATCACTCAACAACACCACAGCATCACTCAGTTCTTACACTTTTTAATTACAACTTCTCAGCATGCTGCACAGCAGCCACACTTCTCTACAGCACAGCTTAGAAACATTGGCAAACTCAATAGCTCTATCGAAACACTTATAAGGACCCCCAATGCACAGCCAATAAATCTCGCCTTTGGGACATTATAAGTGTTTAGTTATCCAGCACAATATCATTGGTGCAACAACATCAACTATTGCATGGCTAAACATGTATAAGGTGCCAAAAGCGAGACCTATTGGCTATGCCAATGCTTGTCAAGTATATGGTTTGGTCTTACCCTGGGTCCCACTGTGTATTAGTGCTATTTACAGTGATGTGATTTCTTTGCTAAAGTATTGTGTGCTTTGTGTCTAACTCCATGTAGGAGATACTGAAATGTACTAGAGAGTGTTCTAATATAAATACATATTTTTATACATACTTTGTGTTGTTCCTTTTCATTTAGTCTATACTGTAGGATTACATTCTGGTCAAACAAGCTGCTTTACACTCCTTCAAGACTAAGCCTGGAGGCTGCTCTCCACAGCTACCGCTTGGATAGCTTTATAAGGTTGGTTGAGACCTCTTAAATCACCTTAAGGGTTGTCTGGACTGATGTCAGGTGCCCACTTACATTAGTGAACATCATATACCAGGCCAGCTTCTCACAAATCCTCATGAGATTCTTTTGCACATTTAATAGTCTTAACTGTGGGGAGAGGTGTGGCGCCGCGGCCAGGGCGACTGACGCTGGAATCTGGGGATCAGGGTTCGATCCCCGGCTCCGGCGGCAGGTTAGCCCAGCACCATGTGACTCTGGGCAATAGCTTGCTTAATCTTCCCGACGGCCCCCAGCGCCTAGAGACCCTAACGGGTGATTGTGCGCTATACAAATGTGGATTATTATTATTATTATATTATAACTATAGAAGCCACAATTAATGTTTGCTGCTCACATAACATGTTTTGTGTAGCAGAATCGAATGAAATACAATCAATCACAAACTAATAATGTCACCGCAAATAGACATACACAACATACTGCTGTGATAGCCATCAAGTCTATTTTCAGCTGTATGTTTCCTAATAAGACTCTTTTACACAGTCAATATGCTTAAATATAAATGGCACAATTAGTTTTTTGCTGCTCGCATAAAATGCTGCCTATGTAAATTAAATATAATTAATCATGTAATAACAATTTAATCAGAAATAGCTTAGGACAAACTACTGCCATGACATCCATCAAGTATATCGCCATCACATATCTTTGCAACACAAAGATTGTAGTTCTATGCAATATTGAGGCAGGTAAATGATAAAGGTGAGGAATGCCCCGATTGTCACCCACGTGAAAGAAAAAAATAATAAAGTCTAAAAATAGGAAACCGGAAGGGATATCACATTTATCAAAGTAATATCCAAATATACTCAGCTATCAGTTGTCACTGTGCTGACATGCTATCAATAGGAATTATGTAGTATATGAACGTTTATGATGAGAGAAATAAACCTGAATATACAGATATGTGGCCAATGAAATTGAACCCATTATCAACTAATAAAGTGTTGTTGCAACGTTGTTTGTTCTTTATTATTGATTAAGCTGTGTGTCTTACCCCAGTGGGTTCCTATACAAAGTGTAAACCTTGAAGTTTTTTATGGGCACTATTGTGTATCCACCTCGTAAGCACTGTAACACACCAGAGCAAAGTTACTGTAAAAGTTGTTGGAACAATTCAATCGTTCTAAATACACAAACGTTCAGTGTTGTACTGTTCATTCAAAGAGTGTGCTAGATGACACAGCAGATTCCAGTGTCCTACTATAATATACATGACTTTTGTACATATGGTGATGTGCAGATCAAGATAGCATATCCACCCATTTGTTTAATGGGAACGCACTATTGTGTATGTTGAAGTCATAAACTTCACATCTCTATTGGTGCTCAGTAACATCACATAGTAACCTGCTCCTCATCATTGCATCAATCTTTCTAGTTTGTGGCCGAATTCTCATTCACAATATCAAAGATATATTGATCCCAACATGGTACCAAAATCAAATTGCATGACACAGAGTTAATCAAAACATAGCAAATATGATCCTGGTAATTGAACTTGGTGATATACGGGTATTTACCCTGAGTGAGTGAAAACACACACATCCTATTGCCCTGGGTTTAAAGGAATGTGCGGGTCAAATTCCTGGACCACCTCAATGTGTTACTAGGCAAAACTTCTAAGGTCTTCAGTTCTCTGTGAGCCATAGTTTTTCATAACCAAATGTGAGTATGCAGTGGTTACTAGTTTTACACCAATGTTCATCATATGCTTGCAATCCTTGTACTCAACCTGTCATGTATGGATACCTCATTCTATGTAATCCAAGTTTCAGTTAACAAATTCAGCAGACTCTACTGTCATTGTTTTATCATCATAGTTAACAAGCACAAGTCAAGTGGACCAAAAGTTCCTCATCCATATTGTGCCCAAATGGCTATTTGGTATTGTGTTTCCGTATGTATTTGAATCCAGACGTCTCAAAAAGTTTCCTTCTCTTTTACTCCTTTAATGCAAAGAATTTTAGACTTTCATGGCTAGATGTACATAGATTCATAAAATCAGGCCATTTGCAACTGCAAAAAGTTTTTTTTGAATGCACAAACCTCAAATTGCTATTGGATAATATGTTACGAAATCGCAATTTGGGTTTGAAACCAAATACCGATTCATTATTTAAAATGGGTGTGTTTAGGGCGTCCCTTCCAGATATGTAATCAGATTAGTATGTGTTATTGTTTTGCAACCAAATTCCGACCGCAAAACAATCTTTTACCACTGGTTCATGGATCACTGGCCACAGTTAAAAACTAAATGTTAAACTTTTCATTTATTTTTAAGAGTATTCCATTTTTCGTTATGAAAAATTGACTTATTAAAAAAAAAAAACTCCTTACTAAAAAGTAATCACAGGGCGGCGTGGCCAAGAGCGTCATGATGGCGGTCCCCCTCTAAGAGTGCTCTGGTCCCCTCCAACATCCGCTCTCATCCACCCTGATGCCAGGACTTGAGGTGACTATCGAGCGGCAGCCCAACAGGTCCTGACCTCCGGGGACCGACAACAATGACCTGGGGTTGTGGAGAGGCTGTCACACTCACCGTGACAAGATGGAGGTGCCTTGAATGAGCCTCGATCTTCCCAAATATCTGAGGGTTGAGGCAAGAGAACCTGCGGTCGGGGGGGCCAAGTTGAGTGAGCTGATGGTGGTTCGCACTGCGTGAGACAGTGGAGGCTCTGGTGAGAGCACCTTGAAGAAATCAATCTTCTTTCTCAGGGGACTCACTAATAGAAAGAAGAAGTTGACACAGAAGCTGGAATATTAAAAGAACATCTTTATTAAACTCAAATGAGTGAGACTACGTCACACAGAAGCCTTAGCAACTGAATGAGGCAGTCTAAAGAGTACAGAACACTGGGGTCTTATATATGTGAGGGTTACAAACTCAGCATAAAAGTAAGGGGCAGTCCTAGCTCATGCAAGCATGCAAAATGCCTAATATGGACATGCAAGATCTGCCAAATATTAGCCAATAGGAAAACATTCAAAACAAGGCATCATGTAACCAGAACGTCCCCCTTGAGTCGTGTTTTTGCCCAACCCCTTAAGTCAATCAATGACAGCACCTATAGGTCAATCAGTAATGGCAGAACATGTTTGTGTACTTCAAAGGAAAGGTTGTGGAATAGGAAAACACAGGGAGAGAATAGCGAAGGCCAAAAGATAAGATACGGCACGAGAAGAAATACTAAAGGCTAACAGATAGTTGATATAGAGATTAGGTAGTCCAGACAAGGATTAGTTTAGGCCGGCTGGTGTCTGTGATGGGTTTCAAGACAAGGACGGAGGGGGTTTTGACACGTTGCAGTCCAAGGGGCAGAGACACTTCGTGAATCAAGCAGCCTGTGTAAAGGCAACACAAAATGGCGGTGAATGTAAAATGGAGTCGAAATTAAAGAACCTCAAACTGAGGGGGTGCCGGTGGCCGCAAACTGGACTTGTACCCCCCACCTCCCCCATTGACAACTGCGGAGTGGCGGGCCATGGCGTTGGATGCCTACGGCAGCTTGATGGTGGACTGAGACCGTGAGTGGCTGCCAGGCTCCTTCCATTGAGAAGGATCATCTGGCTGGGTATACAGCAGGGGTGAGCGGCGAGAATGTTCCTGGAGCCAGACACAGGGGGGTGGGGCTTACATCATGCTCCCCGATCCGTGCAGTGCTGAGAGGGGGCCAGACAACCAGAGATCAAGCAGATGGGGCTACACCTGTGACTGGGCTCCTAGCCTTCCTGTATCGCACTGAAGCCTAAGATCCTGAAATTGAGCCCATCCTCGCTACACAATGGTGGGTGATTGTGGTTGTGTGGGGCTGTGGTCCTGGACAGCACAAACAAGTTTGTGTGGAGAGCCCCAGCGGACTTTTCAATGGTGGCAGGGATCTGGGGGTGGCCTGTCCCCTATGGCCCTGGACAAGGTGCGCTCAAGGTGCTGGTGGCTCAGGGTGATTTGGATGGGCCTGACTGACCTCCACAGAGCCTGGTAGTAGACCAACATGTGGAGTAGTGGGGGGGCTCACTTGGAGTTTTGGACCGACAAGGCTGTGCAGTAAAAGATACGGCCCCTCCCAAGGGCCCTGGTACCTCACTGAGTATATCTACCCCGGTCCTGGCTACTGTGCGTAGCATCTACAGACACAAAACCTACACATCGTGGTTCATGGTTTGCATGTGAGGCAGAAGCACATGCCCCCCGATGAACTGCGGACTGCCTCACCCCAGGATCGTCAAGTTAATGGATTGTTGGAGGTACAGTACACCATCTATCTATGCGTCGGTTCTGAAACACACTTGGAACACTGTCCAGCCACCTGCACTAAGCGACCAGTTTTATACCTTGGCTCTTGCTCTCATTAACTGGGGATAAAATGGCAGGAAAAAACCGACAGGGCCTGCAGCCTCCAAAACATGCATAGATCAGAATACTGGTCATGGCAGTGCCACCGGCGCTTCGTCGGACATGGCCTCACCCCAAAGGTAGACTTCGCCAATACAGAGGTGCTGGCGGACATGGTTCTTATGCAGCAAGATCTACAAAACGCAGCTGCACGAATCACCGAGGCAGAATCCCGCTTATCTACTGTGGAAGATGATGTCACCGCCCTGAAGACGCAGGTCTCCCGCCTGCTCTCACACACAGCCGAACTACATCGACTGGTGGAAGACACCGAAAACCGCTCCCGCCGCAACAACTTGTGATTTATAGGTATCCCGAAGGGAGCGGAGCCGCCCAGGCATCCACCTTTCTATAGGACTAGATTAAATCACGGATGCCCCCAGAACGCTTATCCCTGTGGTTTGCGCTGGAACAGTGCACCATGCCTTGACCCAAAACCGCCACTTGGTGCCCTCCACAGGCCCGTGCAAGCCTGAATTTATAACTTTAGGGATCCTGACGCTGTCCCGCAGGAAGCTCTCACTCACCCAAATTTATCCTACCAAGGCCACATGGTCCTAGTGTTTCCATACTATACTAAGGAGGTACAATCTTGACTGTGATCATATGCCTCCGTCAAGCTGAAGCTCCAACCCTTGAAATTGTCATATCACCTGCTGTTTGACTCAGAGTGGTTTATGAGAACAAATCCCTCTTTTTTGACACCCCAGAGGCTGCCTGGACTTGGAGTAAAGACCGTTACGACCCTTGCACTACTTTGTACATTTCAACCTGCACATGATCAGATTGACCAGGGCGGACACAGCCCCCAAGCCAAGAAGGCACTGTACTCAATTGTGGAGAGGGTTCAACACCAAGAGGGAGACCTTGCTCTTTGACAGCTGACAATCGGGATCCATCTCCGACACCGGCCCTCTAGCCTCATGATCGGCTAGGGGCATCCCGAGCAGGTGTAACACTTCGGCACGTGTTGCCACTCCACCAGCCACCTAGACAATGACACTGACCTTTACTCCAAACGTGATCCTACATAAAGGAAGGGTCCACCTCTCCATTCCTGAGTTCAGACTGAGTTCTAGTTCTATTCTTACTTATGGGATGACAGATGCTTCAGGGATAGAAGTATGGGGTTGGGGGTTGGTTGGGGAGGGAGTTGGGTAATATGTTTTGTTGAAGATGTTTATTTTTTGTTTTCGCCACATGATGAAATCCTTACTAGCGCCTTTCTCCTACACACCTAGTACCACATTGGAAATGATTATGTAACACAACACACTGCTACCACCTTGCAGCCCACGCATGCTGGACCACTCTCTGCACCCTGTCTCTATGGTATCACAGCCCTATGACCTAAAGCCCTTCCAGGTGCTCTCCTGGAATGTCAATGGGTTGTTTCATGTTGTAAAGCATACTGCGGTTCTGAAATACTCTCACTGGTTTCTCCGAGTGGTCCTGATGATCCAGGAGGCTCACCTGATGGGGAAAAACTGTCACTTTTTAGTGAAACAGGGTTATGATAAGGCTTTCCACGCAGGCTTCTTGTGAGGTTCTCATGGAGTGGCACTCCACCTGCACCATACCTTTCCCCTGACAGTTACGGGGATGGTGAGTGACTCTCAGGGCCATTTCCTAGCCTTGACCAGAATAACAGGAGGAACGATTAATTTTGTCTCAGCCTAGGCACTCCCAGCACCTGTAGTAAGGCTTATAGGTCCTTTGTCGACAATTGCTAAGTTAGCATGAGCTTCCCTGCCATGAGGCTGGTTTTGCGCACGACACTGCATGCATATATTTCACAAGACTCTGTTTGTGCTCCTAACACATGAGAACTGTCTACCTTGCAAGTTCTTTGCGGTGCTCTGTGGTTTAGTCTGCACACAATGTTCAAGGTTAAACACCAATGCCCCTTGTTATTCTATTCTGATCAGTCCCTCGCAATTAGACATAACATGCTACACACAGCTGCACTTCTGGAAATCGTGTACTTTAATATTGCAACCACAACCTGTTTTTGCACCCTCGGAGATACACCTTTCCAGAGAGAAGAGCTATGTTTGTCCTGCGATGTGAACATTGCATCTAGTCCTTGAGGTATAGGGGTCTGCTGACAAAGCCCAGAGGTCTTCTGTTTTATAATAAACTATCTCTTGTCACAGGGAGGGTGGTTAGGTCATTCAGTCCTTTTCCACTGTTTTTTATTACATGACATCCTCTATGGTTATTGTAACAATGCTGACTATGTTGTGTTTATGCATTCTGCTGCTAGTATTGGCTTGTGTACTGCACCATAGAGCGCGTTAGTTGAAATGAACATTTTTAACTATACTGCGTCTCTGATTACTCACATTGTGTACAAGTATGAGTGGCTAAGTAAAAGAGTGTCTGGCTCCCACAATTCCCAAGATAGAGTGCGTGTTCTGGGTGGTCTAATCATTGGTAGCTCTGCTGTAGACAGAGAACAGAGAACGAATGCGACACTATATCTAGTTAGTTTTGGTACGGATGTGGTAGGTCGGTACACCACCTATTCAGTGAATAGGTGGTGTACCGACCTACCACATTCTCCTGTGCATGCTTTCCTGTGCATAGTTCTGTATATGTGTAGAATCCATACAACATGGCGCAACCAACGTTTGGTCTGGTTCTTATCTGCGAGACGCTTGAGTAGTGCTTGTGCTTGTACACGATACCCTCACTTCTGCCTCCGGAGGTGGCTGTGATTGGACAACTTCCTATATTGATGTTTTTATAGGTTCTTTCAGGCTTGATATTATATAAAACAAGCATTTACAATGCAATGGTTTCGCCTTTGGAAAAGTTAGAGCTATTGGCATTGTAAATTACAAAATTTGTATTTATGTGTTGGTTTTGAAAACAGATAAATAAATGGCATTGTCATTTACATTGCCATTAGCTTAATCTCTGCAGTCACTCTGCAGTCACTCTGCACTTCCTAGCACTCCCTAGTCACTCTGCACTCCCTAGCATTTTGCAGTCACTCTGGACTCCCTAGCACTCCCTAGCAGTCACTCTGCAGTCACTCTGTAGTCACTCTGCAGTCCCTAGCACTCCCTAGCACTCGCAGAATGACGGACACCTCTCTCTTCCAATGGCTAGCCTCCATTTATGGAACTAGCCAATGGAACAGAGAGGCGGTGACCAAGCCACATACTGTTCTCATTAGATTTCGCCTGCGCAAAACGCTGCTTGCGCAGCTTTCGACAGGCGAAACCTAAAAATGGCATTACATGGTACCTTTTTCACGCCCCAGCAGAGTCGCGCCAGGCGGCTGGTGGTGCGTTTCCGGCCCATGGCTATGTACCAGAATCTCACGGGGGGGGGGAGGCAGCTCTCCAGCAGAAGGAACACATCGGGGGGTCGGGACGCGCTAACTGGTATCTTCCTACCACACTGTGACACCAGCTCGTCGCAGACGCAAACACACTGCAGACTGGGTCTAATAACGTGGCTGCTGTGTGGCGTCTTAATTACAAGCTCCCTTGCGCCGCCCCTACGTCACTTTTGTCCATGTTTAAAAGTGACGCACTGGCGGTGGAAGGGGCTTGTAAGTAAGCCCCTCAGCGTTATTCTCCCCAAAGCATGTGACAACTTCAGGCACCGACACAATGGATTACCGGACGGTACAACCACAGTTATGTATCATAGATTATATACTCGCAGAGGTCTGTGACAGCATTACAATTACACAATAAGATATCGCTGCACAGGGCGAACTGTGAGGGGATCTGGGTGGAGGGACAAAGGGAATAAGGGATGGCGGGCAAAAAGAGATGGGGTGAAGGAGGGACGAGGGGGTCTTAGGGAGGGGTGTCGGGCGCCAAGGACGGATGGTGGAAGTGGTATACAAGGACGAGGGAGGGATAGAGTTATTGGGTGTAGGGATAGGGAGGGTCGTAGGAAGTGGGTACGAAGGGAAGGGGCCGGAATGGAAGGGGGGAGACGAGGGAGGAGATGAAGAGAAGAAACGGCAGGAGAGCTGAAGGAAGGAGGCCGGACAAGCTGGCTGCAGAGGAAAGAATGGCTGAGTGAAACCGGGTAGTGGAGAGAAGGAGGGACGAAGTGAAGGAGATGTGAGAAGGATAGGATGAGAGGGTTGGAAGAGAGCCTGGCTGAGGCTCGGCAGGGGCTGGAGCTGAATAACAGACGGGATGCAGCGGGGGTCTGTATGGAGTGATGGAGGGGTAGGTGAGGCGAAGGGTCGTGAACTGATGGTGGGAAAAAGGGGCACCAGAGGAGAAGACGGACTCAGGAGAGGCAGGCAGGGAGGAGGAAATGAAGGGGAGGTGGACTGAGAGATTGGGGTAACTGGAAGGCGTCTTGGAATGAAGGTTTGGCAAGTATAGAGCTGAGACAAGAGTGAAGGGATGGGTGAAAGGGGCTTAGGGGGTCATGGTAGATGACACTCGGGAGGGGTGGTGTTCGAGGTGATGTAGAAATGACCACACATCATTGATAGGCTGGTGCATGTGTAACCTGCTCACATATCACTTTTTCCTACTATAATGTACCGTTTGCTACCACTTGTATTTTGGTTGCTCACTATTGTCACTTTTGCCTCATGTAACTTAACGTTTGCTTTTGTAACTTGTTCACTTGTAATTTTCTCCTCATGTATGATCACTGTTCCTATTGTGAAGCGCTCTGACACCTTCGGGTAAAATCCGAACTATATAAAAATGCATAAATAAATAAATAAATACTCGGAGCGAAGAGAAGAGAAGAGGAGGGTGGCAGCAGACCGACCAGTTCTGGTATTAGAAGTAAACAATTCCGATTTTCTTCTAAGCCAAGTCTCACGGAATTCGATACAATGCCCGGCAAACTGGCGATGACTACAAAAGTCCCTGAAACAAAAGCTACCACACCCCATATGTTTCCGCTGCGTTCACTATATTTTTTTTAACGGCTACAGTCCCTCCCTCGACTCTGAATGATGCAGTGTAGAAGCAGCCTCCTTGTTCAGCCCCCAGTTTGTCACTTCCTCAAGACCAGCGGGCCGGAGTGGACGGCTTTTGGGGCGTGGGGTTGCTGTACAGCTCAGAGGCGGAGCAGGGTGGGCGGAGAATTACCACCACATCGCTCTCAGGCTGTAAACATAGCGGGTTAGATTCAGAGTTACAGCCGTTGCGGGGACCTTCTCGAAACAGGGTGAATGCAGCCGGCACAAACACGACAAAAACGGGATTCTCCTGAGCACAGCGTTTCCTGGGACTTTCAGAACACGTACCGAAGACAACGGGCGCAGTCCTGAGCCTGGAAGCGACTCTCTCATGGAGGTAGCGGCAGTGCCCCCTACTGCCTCGCCGACGGTGGCGTTGCTGCTGCTGCTGTCGGCCTCAGGGGTGCTCTCCGCCGCTGTACATACCTCATGCTGTAGCCATGCAAAGGAGAACCCAATGTGCCATGACGTTTGTGAATAGATTGTCTCTTCAAAAAGTGAATCCCGCCTGAAGTATCTTTTGCAACGAGCGCCCGAATATTGCCCAGCGTCTATGTCAGAGGTTTGGGTGTGCATGAATTCATCCTTATCCTAGGGGTCTCAGAAGTCTGATGGTTGGGTCGGCTTGGGATGCTGTGAACTAGCCGTTGCAGCTGAATGCCGAGGTGCATGCAAACAGGCCTCTACTATGTATGACATTTCAAAATCTTGCAGGAAAGAGTACGAGGTTACGCTCTTTGCATGCATTAACAAAAAAAAGTTAGGTCCCGGGCCGGCAGCTAATCACAGCATGGCCCGGGACACACAGCAACAAGGGGCGGGACTTAAAAAAAGAGTCAGAAACGCCCACGATTCACGTTCTGACCGGGAAAGAGTGACGGACAACCGTGTCTTCCAATGGCTAGCCTCCATTTAAGGAGCTAGCCAATGGAAGAAGGGGCGTTTTCAAGTCCCCACTATTGAGATAACATTAGATTTCGCCCTGGGCGGAGCAACTGCTATGCAGTTGCAACGGCCAGGGCGAAACCTAAAAAGGTTACTTTCTTATTTGCCCTTGTGCTGCCTGTTAGTAAGTTGTTCTTCCTACTTTCGTAATGGGACATAACATTACCGCACACTGTCGTGCCCCACTCAGGGATTTCTTGAGAAATTATGGTGTCCCTGATGAAGTAGGAGCGGATCCTGCGGATCCATTTCAAATCTTTTACTCTTGAGTCACCTATCGGGCAGTAAACGCAGATGCCAATTTGTTTCATGAATACACCGCAACAGCTGTTCCTGTAGCGTTTCATCCCTATCGGGCCCTTGAGGTTCCACTTACAGCTTGGCAACACCGTAATTGGTTTAATGGCGCCCTTCCTCACTCGTATGCGTCGGTCCGTTTAGGTCCTTTGTCAATCGAAGGGACCACTTGGCCGGTGTTAGCTGGATATGCACCCCACCTGCGTGGGTTGACAGCTGCTACGCTGGACGAACTGCTGGTGTTGCATACTTCCTTAATTCGTGTACACAGGGCTGTTTACAGTTCATGTCACATGCTTTCTACGTGGCTCCACCTGGAGTTGTACCACAACCTGCGGGGGCTGGTTGAGTGACTATCAGCCCCGTTATGGTTAATTCGGTGATGGGCTAGCGTCCGACAAATAAGGATGAACTGCCTTATTGGCTTGCTGAGAAGTTTGGACAGCTCAAAGCTGTTTTTACTAACACCTCTCCTGTAGAAAAATACAGAATTTTAACTACTAGTTTGCCTCAAGATCTGCTTCCCTTGTTAGCTGATTGTAACACCTGGGGAAAGGTGTTTGCAGCTGTATATTCGTAGTGTTTCAGCACACCATGAATGACTGTCCTCCCCTCCGTGATAAAGCGTGTTCAGGATGAACACGGTGCTGAAGTGGCTGTGGAACTAGGGATGCATCTGGTGGGAGTGTTCGACGTGGTGGCTGATATGATCCTTGCCAAAGTCAAGGGTAATGCAGTGAGCTTTCAAGTCGCTAACGTCTTGGCAGCAGTCGCTGAGATGGACAAACCACGCGAATTATCAAAAATGATTGCAAATTCTTATAAAACCATTGGCCGCAATAGTTTGGGGAACAAACCTGTTACTCAATCGCAAACACAGGCTCAAACTCAGCCTAAAGTGCCATCTGACACAGATGGATGCCCAGTCTTTTCTAAAAAGAACTGGAGAAACAAAAAAAAGGGGGCAACAACAACAACAGAAACAGAGGTTGCAGACTAGCTCCCGAACACATGAATCTTCTGAGCATACTTATGACTTGCGCAACCGTGCGAAAAGTAAGACTCCTGATAGATTTCAAGTCCCTGATCAGCGTTCTCTTCATTCTTTGCAGGACACATCTGGCTCACAAGCTGTTGGTGGGGATCGTCAGGATTGTGGCAAGAGTCAGCGAGCTCCAAGGGGATGTGATCAGCCTCGTCAGTTTGGCTCCAAGGGGACGTGATCAGCTTCGTCACTTTGACTCCAAGGGGAAGCAGGAAGAGCAACCAAGTTTCCGCGCCCCTTTTCAAAAGAATAAAGTTGCCACTTTAACAGAGAGATATGCCTCAGACAGTGAAAACTCGACTGCTGGATTGGACTTGGGCGATAACCCTGCTAGACAACGCAGCGGAAGTTACAATTGTGCGGGAGGCACTGCGTTCTTGTCTGGAGGTGACAGCAACTGAAACATTCATTACTGTTGAGACAGCTGACACCCGGGTCGAGGCCTTGCTCCTCATTTGTTGGAGAAATGCGCACAGTTGCAATCTCCAACCACACTGAAATAAACTTCAGTCCTTGCTGGGATTTTTAAATTACAGGTGTTCTTATATTCCCGAATATGCCCAGCGTATCAAGCCACTTTATGCTCTGATACAACCTACTTTTTCAAAAGCCAAATGGTTACCTGAACATTCAGCTATTTTAATTTCTTTGCAATGTGACTTGCTGAAATCTAAATACTTGTTGACACGTAATAACCACACTAACCTGTTGATACGAATAGTACCGGGAGCAGTGGTGTTCACTTGCTTGACATTCAATGAAGGAGACACAGTACTAATCGCATACAAATAACATGTGTACACTTTGGCCGAAATGAGGTTTTCAACTGTCGAGAAAGTTTTGACATCTGTGCAAATGGCAGTACTGAAGGAACGCGCCCTGGCACAGGGAAAACGCATTTTGGTGGTTACACCTTACCCTGCCTTAGAAGCAGTTAGGAAGTGTGCCAAACTCAAAAGCTTTACAACCCCGTTGGATACAATGGGCTACTTCTTTGATGTCAACTTTTATCTTTGACGCCTCTCTTCAGACACAGGAGTTTTTGCAGTATGAACATGTTCATCCACCTCCTTTGTCTGTACTTCCTTAAGAAGACAACACGTGTATTATCTACACCCAGGATTCGGCTCAACCAGCCACGGATTCTAGACATGCATACTCAGCAGCATGTGCTATTGTTGCTGGTACAATGGTGAAGGGAGAATTCAAATCTTCCATAGTGCACACTCAGGCACTGGGAGACTGTACTGCACAATTGGCTGAGCTGCATGCTTTAGTTCTTGCTCTCGAGTTTGCTGATCCAAAGATTTCGACACTTATTGCCCTGCAACTCTTATTACTGTGCTTAATATGTCAATGACAACTTATTCTTCTGGTCTCAAAATGATTATCGAGATTCTAAAGGCAGCACAATTAAGCATAAAACGCTTTGGGCTCGAGTGGCAGATCTTAAACAACGTTTGCCACTCACACATGTTATACATACTCTTGGCCATCAGCGTGTCAGGGCACACGCTGTTGGGAATAGTTTAGCTGATGAAGCAGCCAAATCTGCAGTAGTCACGTATTCCGTAGCAGCCGTTACTAGATCGATGACGAAGATTGATAATGACATTTTGGCAGCGTAGCTGCAACAAAGGAGGGCCTAGAATACCGGATGTTGGAGATCGGCTGATTCCCAACGCGGACCGCAGACACACTTTAATCAAAACCATACACGAAGGCATGGCTTCGGCACATGCTGGAGTATCTGCAACTGTTTCTATTTTGCAGGTACTGGTGGCGTGGTTTATGTAAACAGACCCACAATTATGTGCCTTCTTGTGACATCTGTCAGCAAATCAAGTCTTCTGTAGTAACACGTCTACCACAAAGACCGCTTAGCATTGCTAATCGGCCTTCTGCTTGTGTGTATCTTGATCACTGTGGTCCCTTTTCTTCAGATACTGCATATAAATATATTTTAGTGGCAGTTGATGCATGCTCCATATTCCTTTGGGTGTGGCCACAACGCAGTGCTGATGCTCAAACTGTCATCAGGGATTTGCCGGTCTTAGTAGGAATTTTTGCCTGTGGCACCTTTCATTCCGACCTAGGTCCACCGTTCACCACTAAGGCGTACAAGGATGCTATGAGGACTTTGGGGTTGCTGGTGCAATTATTTCCTCCATACAGGCCTGAGTTCAACTCAATTGTGGAGCGAATGAACCGTGACTTAAAGCAATCCTTGACAGCATGAGTCTTAGGTACTGGCAGGAACTGGTTAGCCCATTTGTATGGCGTCCAACGTGCACTTAATAATCTACCTAAAAAAGACCTCTGGTTGGGTGGACCCCATACAAAATGCTCTTTGCCATCAAAATGTTTGTGCCAGACCTTGATGGTCTAGATGTTGCGGCGGCTGCCGCAACATTTGATGTAGATAATCATTCTGCTATGTAACAGAATTTTATTTATTTATTTATTTATTTTAACGACTTGTAGAGCGCCTGGTGACCCGAAGGCATCCCCGCGCTGTAATGATTTTGATGTCCAGATGAGATGGAGGAGAAAAAAAAGAAAAGGGGGGGACGTTATTTAGGAAATAGAAGTGTTCTACAAGAGACATTTGCCAGCCTTGCTACTGAATATTTGTCTTCAGCAACTGATGCAGCACTCTAGAATCCGGTGATAGGCTGGCTTCCTAAAGTTGGAGATCTGGTCCGAGAAAAGGTGGAAAACAAAGAATGATTTGGTCCGTCTTATCGTGCACCGGTTCCGGTGCTTGGCCTGAAGGGTACTCTGACAGTAATTTTACCTCCTCTTCCAGGTCGCAAAGACAACAAATACAGCTCAGTGGACAATGTCAAGTTACAACATCCGGCCGATTCTGAATAGTGTGACATCTGCTGTTTTGTATCAAATAATTTCAAGAACTTGAGAGAATATAACATCATCCAATTTGCGAAACGACACTGTCATCGACATGGACACTGTTGTTGATCATTCTACTATCCCGCCTGTTTCTTCCGACACTGAAGACGCTGAATACGCATATCCCACAAGCAACTCTTTGCAGGATTTGCCGGATACTGCTTTACACCGTGGTAGGTTTTCATTTGACTCATCCTCCGTCTCCTCAAGGGAACTGACAAAATTATAACATTTTTAACTTTGTTTAAACAGACTTATTTGGTCCCTCCGTGGACTTACATCTGGTTGATACTAATGTTGATTTTTCTTTTTATGTCCATTGGTTTTTTTACTGTGTTTTTTCTACTCATCAATGGTCACTACTTGCCTGAACGCTCTGCTGCGAACATTGTCACTGGTATTTTGGCTCCCCATTCATCTTCACACATCATGAAGCGTGACCAGACTCTTGTTAACATTTCAACGTTCCCAGTTTCAGATGGTACCGTTTGGGATAAATTGGATTTCCAATTTCACGATCTGATAGAGCTGATTAACGTACCTTACATGTTTTGGGTCTCTATGGGTGATGTGGTTACACAAGACATTTGTTCTGATGCTTGGGATGTGCATTTGATTCAAGCTTTATTTTCAGATTTGAAATATAATGCTGTTTTTAATGCTGAAGACTTGTTATGTTGACCTCTTCTGTTATCAACATTATGGGCATCATTTCATACACAAGACTAGTACATTACGTCCTGTCGTAAATTACACTCAGTGGGAGCATTGCCCTACGCCATTGAAAGGCAGTTCGAAAACTCTAAAGAAAGAGTTTACATACTTTACAGATTTAGATAAATCTAATCCTGAATCTTTCCATTTTAAATTAAATAGCACCTCTTCCCAGAAACTCATGTTAACACATAGTAAATTAATATATTCTTCTTCCTTCCGCCGAGATCTGTGCATAAAAGGTTATGAGCATTGGAAGGAAAACATTGATCTAAAACCAATTTAGAGTTCTCCAGACTGGCAGGTGCGAGGCTTGCGAGGCTCCGAGGCCCTGCATTGTGCATGCCTCATCCCCACTCAAATATTATTTTTAAATAATACAGTATACCAGAACACATGTTTTGGTTTAGCGTCTACTAAGAAACTGAACGCCCCAGCCATTCCAACATTAGCTGAATATAAGGATTGGCGCACACACACAAATTATACCATTGAGGATTTTTGCAAAACAATTCATTTAATGAATCTGACATGGATCCACCTAGGTTGGTTAATTTGGCCAACTAGTTCGAATGCCTGCCAACTTCGTTTTCATAACTCTAGTTTAGGTTATTAACAAGACAGGCCTGACCCTAGCTTTTCTCATACACATACTGTCACAACCTACTCTGTTGGTAAATTGTGTCAACATTGGTTACAGTACTCAACACTTTTGTCTGTTAAACAACATTTATCTTTGCTGTCCAATAATATTAATTTGGCCGATTTTGTCTTAGGCCTGAGAGCTCCAAGAACAAAAAGATGGATATATGCTGCTTACAATGAAATTTGGAAACAGTCTCAAATAGAAGCAGCATCCTGTTTATGGGAGATAGACCAGGCAAACGTGGAAAAAGTTTTGGCTATTGTCGACAACAGCATTAATACACTGTCTTCCTGTATTTATGAATTAGATAATATTGTTTCCTCTGGTATTGACATTGTGCAAGAAGATGTGTCTCTGTTATATCATGGTCAAAACCAATTTAATTATTTATTTATTCTGTGTTTTCTATAGCGTGAACCAGACCCTGAGTTGGGTGTCAAAGCGCTTTACATTTCAACCATTTCGATATCAGCAGATATCCAATTCTTTCACATCCATGTGTTCCGCTAATATTGGCAAATATTTGTCCATACACAAAAATATAGTGAGGAATAATAAAAATCATTAGATTACATTCAAGATTGACTTGTCACACTTCAACTATATGAGAAGAGGCTCGCTATTCAAGTTCAGTAAATGATAGTATCTTGCATCGGGAGGTGAACAGTTTCTTTGTTCTTTATTAGGCACGTCGTATTGACATTCCTATCCATAACTACTTCAACGTCCCTGTTGGTCGTTATGGGAGATATTTACCCATCAGGAATGACTTAGTCTCCTTTTTGAATCAAGAAGCGTAGATGATTCTTCTGATATTCGGTGTGAGCGAATTCCAAATCCTTGGTGCTGCTCCTGTGAATGCTCTATCGTAAGTTGTTTTCTTACGGAAGAGTGCTAGTTTCAGTAGAAAGTCTTCCGATCCCCTCGAGGGTCTAGTGCCTCTGGATAGCGTCATTTTATGAGCTAGGTAATGTGAAGTTTTGTGGTGTAATGCCTTGTGAGTGATACAAGCTAATTTTAGCTCAATTCTTGCTTCGTATGGAAGCCAGTTGATCGCTTTCTGGTGTGGAGTGATGTTGTTGTATTTTCTTGTTCCCGTTATAAGTCTAGTTGCTGCATTGAGACACGCTTTTAGGGGTGCTGTTGAAATCTTCAAGAGTCCTGATAGGGTTGCGCATCCATATTCAATTCTTTAAATTACCAGTGCTTGTACTGCCAATTTCAGATCATTGGGATCGATGAGTGACTTCAGTTTTTCAAGGTAATTCAGATGAAAACAGGCGTTTTTTGCCATTGTGTTGATGTGTGCTCGCATGTTTAGAACTTTGTACAGTGTGATACCCAGTGATTTGGTTGAGGCCACTATAGTAGGGGTATCGTTTAGGGCTGTGATCAACTTGGTCCATTCTTTGATCTTGGCTGCACTTTTAGGAGGGGAGATCTGAAGGAATTTGTTTTTTTGTGATTTGAGCTTCAGATGATTGTCAGCTAGCCATTCAACGGTTTTCTGGAGTGCATGGTTCATAGTGTTGATCTCTTACGGAGATGATATCTTCATATACAGCTGGGTGTCGTCAGCATACATGGGAAATGAAATGTTAGCCTTATGCAGTACTTCAGTTAATGGTTCGATGTATAGGTTAAATAGTGAAGGGGATAGAGTTGACCCTTGTGGGACCCCAATTTTAATCGGAGATGGTGGGGATGCCAGGAATCTTTGCGATCTGTTCTCTAGGATGGAATGGAACCATTTCAGTACAGTTCCTGATAAGCCCATCCTATTTTCCAGGCGCTCTAATAATTTTGGATTGTTTACTTGTCAAATGCAGATGATAGGTCTAGAAGGATCAAGAGACAGGTTTCATTACGGTCGAGTGCTATTAAAGCATCATCTACTATGTGTAGGATTGCTGTTTCCATACTATGGTTTGGTCTGAACCCAGATTGGTAGTCATTAAATAGCTCAAAATCTGTAATATGTTGACTTAACTGGTTGTGCGCTCATTTTCCTAGTTCTTTGGCTAGAAGGGGAATATTTTTTACAGGACGAAAGTTGTTCGGGTCCGATGGGTTCTCCGTATGTTTCTTTAGGAGAGGGACCACCTGTCCTGTTTTTAGGCAATCCAGAATTGATCCTTGGGCCAGCGATTTATTAATAATCTTAGTCCAGTAGAGGATGATCATATGGTTGCAGGAGGGCCAGCATTTTGCCGGCAGCAGGTCATTGTAATGATTATTTGGTTTTAGAGAAAGTAGAATGTTGGTAATGTGTTGATCATATATATTAAAGGTTGACCAATGGGCATTATTCTTGGGTATTACTTGAGTAGTGAAGGCAGGGTTCCTCCCTTGTTCACTCCTAAAGTTTGAGGCTTTTTCAGCATTATTCTTGAGTTCTCTCTCCAATGAGCAGGCTTTATCAGTAAAAAATGTTGAAATATCCTCACAGTTCAGGTCTGATTTCGATGTTAGGAGTGAAGATTTGGCTAATTTGTTCGATTGATCTTTTAGTAGATCGAAGAGTTTCCTTGTCTGTTCTTTACATTTTCAAGTTCATTTCTAAAAAAATCTTTTTTTGATCTAAGTAAGCTTTTATTGTAGGTTTTTCTGGTTATTCCGAGTTGTTTTAAGTGGGGGGATGACAAAGTTTGTCTCCATTTTCGTTCTGTTATTCTGAGTTTCCGTCTTTCTTCATTAAGTGATCCGTTGAACCAAGGATTTTTATCTTTGATCTGTATTCTTGAAAGTTTTAGCAGGGCAATGTTGTCAATTATTTTAGCTATCATCTCATTGTAGTGATCTGTCAGCTTGTTGACGTCCGTTAATTCTGAAGGGGGTTGGAGTGCCTTCTCGACTTGTATTTTTAGAATCCCCTAGTTCAGATTTCTAGTGTCTCCCATCCAATGTTTGGGTTTGATTGGTTGCGATAATGTTTTCTCTTTTTTGGCTGATATTTGGAAGGTGATGTAGTGATGATCAGACCGGTCACAAGGGATGATTGAGATTTCTTGGATCGCATTTTCTTTGGAGATGATCCAGTCTAATGTCGCTCCTTTAGAGTGGGTAGGTAGGGTACATGCTTGAACTAGTGAGTGGTCAGCCAGGAATTCTTTCAGAATGTTGACCTGCCTATCTTGGATATCGTTCCAGTGAAGATTGAAGTCCCCTAGGAAAATATCATTGGAGTGAGGTTCTGAGTTGGTTGTAATAATTTCCATTAGATGGTCTATGAACGTTAGGTTTTTGCCTGGGGGTGATAGAATGCGTTTGTACACTTGGTTGTCTGTGAATCGTGCTGTGAGTCTCAGGTATTCACATGAGTCTATAGGGTCTGCACTAGTTTTAGAGATGGTGATGTTTGATCTGTGGATACATGCCACTCTCTCCCGTTTTGATTACTCTATCTAGTCGTATAATGTTATAGTTTGGAGGTACCAGCATGTCAAGGCATAGGGAGGATGATTTTGATAGCCATGTTTCAGTTAGGATAGCCACGTCAGCATCTTGATTCAAGATTAGGTCGGCAATGTCTGTGGCATGTTTCATTGCTGAACGGCAGTTGATAAGTAGACATGAGATCTTTTTTTAGGGTTTTCTAGGGTAGGGCTGTAGTCGGGCTCTTCTGGACTTAGCGTTATTTCTTTCTGGTTATATGAGTTTGGTTTTCTGTGCTTTGTATTTGTAATTCTGTTGGAATTAATTGGTACCACCTGAATCTTCTGGTTACTTAAATTGTTGGGGAGGTTGGAAGTCATATCGTAGGAGAGTAGTAGGTTTTGGATTTCGGTATCCGACAGATATCTAAGGGAGATACGTGGCCTGTAAATCCTATTGGATAGAGGCAGTGGGGTTGTGTTGAGCTTAGTGTGGAGATTGTTTGCCGATTTTTGACTCTGGATAAACTTGATGAGAGAGCTTTCTGAGAGCAATAGAATAATTTTCATGTTCCTGATAGAGTTGCGCATGTCTGTAACTATCTTATCTGTCTGGGCCATGAGCATTTCTAATTCCTTCCCTGATGGAAGTGGGAGCTGGTGTTGTTGTTTTTGCAATGGGCCTGCTGACCTGTGGATCGTTAAGTTGGAAGGTTCCTCCTCCGGCTGTTTGTATATATATCTTGCGATCCCTCAATAGTTCTTTTTTTCGCTCTGAGGGGCAGGTCCTGATTTGATATTGGTCATGTTGTTTGTCATCTCAGGGCATTGGATGTTGGGTGTTGTCCCCTATACCTTGGTGGTTTGTAATGTTGTGGAGGTCTTCGCATCAGATGTGTGAATATCGATAGCTTTCAATTGGAGTGCTTCTATGAGGTCATTGCTGAGTGTTTTGCGTATGTCTACTCTTGGGATGCTTGCTGTATTGTGTGTCTTTGTGTGTCGTCTAGTCCTAGAGTATTTGGAGAGTCAATTTCCCTGATTTGTTTTGCTGTCTCTCTTATCGATTACCCTCAGCAGAGAATGGATATAGGTGTCTGAGCTGTTGTCTTGTTTTTGAACTGATATAGGGCAGTTATGGACCTGATCTTTTAGCATTGCAAAGTAATCATCGAATAGTTCAAGATCCTTGTTAGCCGCTTGGATTAGTAATGTGCCATTTTTGTAGAGGGTTATATTTAGTGTGGCCTATAGATTGTTTGACAGTTTTATACTCAACTTCGTTCCATACGGGATGTTTCTTGATTCTTTGATGTTTAACATATTCGACATTGGGGTACACCATTTAGCTAGTGATCTGGTGTAGAAAATTAAATCATTAATAATGACTCCGTTTTTTTAGGTATATGAGGGGTCTAAGATAAGTGGTTTTTTTTTCTTAGTAGGTTGTATTTAAAGGTTTTGGAAGCATTTTTAGAGAGATTGGAGGGGTAGGCTTTCGCTTGGGCGTTATTACTTGTGTAAGTTAAATTTGCTCCTATCATTTTGTAAATTGCGCAAGAAGCTCCTCTGGGGGGGTCTCCTCCGCTATCTAGCACGAGTTTATGTTTTGGTCCCGAAGGTACTTTCGTGATTGGCGCTGAGAGTGCCCTGTAGAGGGTGAATCATCTTTCCCTTTCTGTTGGTGATGAATGTCAGTTCTTGATTTGTAATGTGTTTATCACTTGTTTATTTAAATCCGGAGTGCAGTCTATCCAATTATTTAATTAATTAATTATATCAGCAGATATTCTGTGAGTGCTGGTTAGTTGTAAACTGGGAATGCAGGCTATCTAATTATCTAATCAATTGTAATTATTTAATTAATACCAGTATCATTAGCTTTCTGGTCGTGATGTATGAATTTACTTACCAATGACTTATTGAAATAATTAGTTATTCTTGTAATGTTGATCTAACTAACTTGTTTAATTAATTATTCTTTTTTAATTTACAATGGTTTTATAGTCCTGGTGGTGACAGTCCTATTTTTCCTTCTGCATCTTGTTTCACCCTTGAGCCTTCTCCCTAGTCTTCTTTTGTGTTTATCGTTGTTTACACTGTTTTCAGTCTTGTTTCTATTTCTGAGGTTTGTTTGTCCAATCTCAGTAGTCCTTTTTCAGTGTGTGTTGTGTGAGGGTTTTGATTCATGCTCAGCCATTTTGTTGTACTCACCTTCTCCTACCAACTGTGTCAGAGTGTCGGATTACACAGCAGCGTATGTATATCCTGAATAGCCCAGGAGTGCCTTGTGCTAGTGTCCTCCCCGGCTGTTCTCCCTGTCACAGTAGACTCCCTCTGCCAGAGACACCGTTGCTCTCTTCATGTGTCCTTTCTGTATACTTTCCCGATTACTACGCTTTGAGCGCAGTCATCTCCTCCCCTCTCCTCTCCACATGCCTCCTCTGTCTGTTCTCTCTGTATTTTAAGTCGGGTGCAAACCCTGTTTTCCCCAGCCCTTCCTAGTGTCTCCTCTAATGACTTATCCTTTGTCTTCTTCCCGCTGCCTGCCCTAACGTCTCCTCTTTTAGCCCCATTCTCTGTTCACGTTCCGCTCCCCGTCTGTGTCATACAGGGTAGTCTGACTTCAGGGAAGTCTTTGCTCCTCTTCTGTGCCCGTTTTCCTCTTTGTGGAGCTCTGCCCTGCGTGCTCAGAAGTTGTCGCGAAGTGCCATGATCAACCTAGCGTCTTAGCAGTGTTCGGGTTGGGAGCTGTGCGGGTCGTTGCAGGGAGAACACGCACCCCCGCTGCCCGGTCGCGTAGTGCATTGTTCAGTTCTGCTTCACCGTATATTAATGGTGCGGCACCATGAAGGCCGTTGCAGTGTCCAGCCCCGCTACTCTCAGCTTACAGGGGGCCCGTGAGGATTGTTGCAGGGAGAGCTCGGACCCACCGCAATCAGGTCGCTCTCTCAACCTGGGCTCCGATTCACTCACCTCCACATGTCTTCATCACCAATGTTCTCAGGAGAGGTGATAGTTTCTTGCCATCACTCAGCGCGTCTCCTCGTCCAGCCCTGATGTCGTCCTGATCATAGGAAGCGAGTCTTCAGGTTCTCATCAAATCTTCTCAGAAGTGTGTTCCACCTCCCTGTAGGGTTCTCTTCAGTGTTTTGTTGTTGCATGGGGCCGAAGGCTAGAGAGGATTTTTGCTCATCAAGAGATCCTCAGCCACGGAACTCCCTTCTCGGGCTCATCACAGTCCGGCGGCCATCTTGATTGACTGCGTTCAGTGATGCAATTTGCATGGACTTTGCAAACATTGAAAATGGGAAAAGTGCCATGGGATTTTTTGAATGCAACCGCTTTGTTTTATCCTTTTAATTTGACAAACAGCAATTTATGTCCATGAAGGATGCTACATACACTCTTTTGCACATTAAAAAAATAGACCCTTTGCCCTTTTTGGTAGCGGAATCGGAGTCTGCTGTTTGGGTAATCCATGGGGTGTAGGTTTACCTTTTCTCTCTGTTTAGGTTTACATCCTGTATGGGCCGTTTTGAACCCCTTGGAAGTGCTTTTTTACATGAACTGTGGTTCTTGCCTTTCACTTATTTATGTTTGAGGGACAACACCGAAGTTTACCTTTCAGGGGAGTATTGTGATTCCACTGCGAGACGTTCCCTGGTCTGTAAAAACATACAGTTGCACGGAGCATGTTATCTTTCAGCTCCATATCTCGCGTGTGTTTTAAAGGGTAAACCAACGCCCGCCATTGCTCCCACGTTCACACTGCTTACTAACGGTAGCTATTTTTTTAAATAACCTAAAATGCTGCAGCTTGCAGGCTGGCATTCCTTACATTGTAACCAGCGCGAGATCTTTGGCAATAATGTGTTGCCTTCAATCCCAACTATGAAAGCAGATTTCAACAAGCTGAGCTGATTAAAGGCGCTTTTAACGCAACAAGAAGTTGAATTGACTTCCGCACGTGAAACCGTCACACTCCAGGTGGCTAGTGCGGCGTCTAAGATTCAAACGCTTTTACTACATTTGGGGGAGTTGATTCATCGCATATTCAATGCGTTGAATACTCAAGGCCTGGCTCATTTTTCTAAACATGTGTGCTCTGGCCTTGTTACTTCTTTTCAGACTATATTTGTTGTGCCGCCTGCATTCATTCATTCTATCTTTTCCAGCTTCTTTGGCGGGTTTCAGTTAATATTGTCTTTGGCAGCGGTAATCCTGCTTCTTCTGTGCCTGCTATGCAATGGCTGCTCCTCTTGTGGTACTGCACAGGCCAGGCCAGCTGCAACTGCTTTGTGACAAGATGCATGAATGCTTCGGTACACTGCCTTTTGAGACACTGTGTGTTTAATGGATTACCCTTCAGTTTTGCTTACTTTACTTGCATGCAACTTGTGTTTTCGTGCCTCCGCTGTGACTTTACGTGGGCATTGGAATTATGTCTCACCAACACGTCATGTCCAGTCCCGGATTTCGATCAGCTAATGGGCCCCTTAGTTGCTCAAGAGCAGGAGTGTACTGGGATTGGCTTGATGGCACGTGCTACTGCCCTTGGTATTTTGACACACAATTGATAGACGGAATGCAGAACAAATCAAAACATTCACCCCCAGTCAAGAGATCTGGTTTAAATCCATCATTCTTTTGCACACCATGCCACCCCAGTTTAGACCGGGCCATATGCAAATCAGTCTGCTAAGCCAGGTCCTCCCTGGACTGGATACGAGCATCCTAGGACCGGTTTCACCCCTACTCAGCCAGGATAGCTTGAATACAGTGGCACAGTGAGTCCGGGACCAACATCTGGGCATACCCTCCGCACTTAGGGCGAGGAGGCAAAAGACCCACAATTGATGCCCAGACATGGGTCCCATGCTCTCCATGCCACTGAAGTCAAGCTATCCTGGCTGAGGAGGGCTGAAACCCCAAAACGGTCCTAGGATGCTTGTTTCCAATCCAGGGAGGACCTGGCCTGGCAGTTCGGGTTGGACTGTTCCCGTTGGGCGTAGGGTCAAGACTGGTTTGCTAATGGCTGTGTCTAAACTGGAATGGCATGGTGAGCAAAAAAAACAAAGGATTTAGGCCCAGATCTCTGTACTGGGGTGAATGTATGACATTGTTCTGCATTCTGTCCATCAATTGTTCTTTTGGCATTGGTCACTCCGAGTGGGATGGGTGTGCCCAGACGTGGGTCCCGTGCTCTCCGTGCCACTGGAGTCAAGCTATCCTTCCTGAAGAGGAGTGAAACCCCGAAACCGGTCCTAGGATGCTTGTTTCTGGTCCAGGGAGGACCTGGCTTAGCAATTCGGGCTGGACTGTTCCCATTGGGTGCAGGGTCAAGACTGATTTGCATATGGCTGGGTCCAAACTAGAATGGCATGGTGAGCAAAAAACGAAGTATTTTGGCCCATATCTCTGTACTGGGGTGAATGTATGACATCGTTCTGCATTCTGTCCATCAATTGTTCTTTTTGCCTTTGGTATTTTGGCACAATGGGGTATATGTGAGGCTTCACAGAATCTCTTACTACAGAGATATATTGAATATCACGCAAGTTATCCAGCGATGTTAATGGAAGCACCCGACTATAAAGAACATTCTTGATCCTTCAGCTTACTGGATGGCATTTCACTTTTCCACCAACCAAAATGATGTCCTTCTGGAGGGTATTGCATTCTTTTGCATTTACACCTTGATGGATTAATCAGGTACATTTTGCCAGTAGACAAAAGCTGGGTCTTCAGATGCTTTGTTTTCAACGATTTTTGTACCCTCATTTTCTCCTCCCTTTCTCGTCTTTTGACTTCTTCCAGGACTTGTTTTTTTTGCACAAACTTTAGTTTTTGCTTTTTCCAAATTTTATGGACATACCTATTGATATCTGCTCATGCTTTTTGGATTTCATTTTCTTGTTTAGTCTACATACGATGGCCATATCAGGAAGAGGGTGTAATGAGGTTTATAGGTCCATTGTTGACAATTGCTAAGTTAGCATGAGCTTCGCTGCCATGAGGCTGCTTTTACGCATGACACTGCATGCATATATTTCACAAGACTCTGTTAGTGCTCCTTTCACATGAGAACTGTATACCTTGCAAGTTCTTTGCTGTGCTCTGAGGTTTAGTCTGCACACGATATTCTGATGGGATATAAATTCGATAAATGCATATTATTGGCCTAATATATACAATATAACCGTATAACCGCATGTTAGCATTGTATCATTTAGTTGTATTATTGTAGTGAGAAATGATTCACTCTGGTACCGTTTAGACCTATTGGTATGAACGGAGCCATCTTGTTTCGTTTCTCTGTCTTCACGTATGATTTCCCTGAAATCACGTGACTAAGCCTTTTGTATGAAACCACGATGTCAGACTTAGGTTTCTGCTCCACTCGTTAGTGTGTAGCTCAGAGAAACCCAAGGTCACACCTGCCCCTTTTTGTGGGACGCGCACATTCTAGCGGAGCCCGTTCCTGTACTCCCTGGGCTACAGATAGACAGGGAGTCACCTTACTGACCTGCCCCCGGAATAGCTTAGGCCTAGGCTACTAGCAATCAATTGTGCCTTTATATGGGGCTTCCTGCTGGCTCACTGACAAGTTGTATCTTTCCCAGTAAGGTGTCATCGTGCTATGTGTGAAACGTATATATGCTTTGTATCACTTGCATGTAATCAGTCTCCTCTGCGCACCTCTGAGGGTCGTGTAGACTGAGGCTCCCCCGTCAGGGCTTGTATTTACTGAATAAACGATTGAACCTTCTCCATTGCCGACTGAACTTATTATTGGTATGTAAAGTATATGGGCTATTGGTGAGTATAGTCCACTAGTATAATTTTGGTTCCTTCAGTTGGCGACTCCGCCGGGACTCCGCGATAGGGTCGTCCCCTCCTGTAAGCAGGAGTGAAGGGACAAGGAGGAGTTCTGGCCGAGTGGGTGGACAGAAAGAGGATCCTGATTTAAAAACACCTGTTTGTAGTACGAAAACAAGCAACTCCACTCTCGAGCCCAGTATCCCTCCCAGCTGCTGAAGACCCTACGCCGGAGTCCTACGGGCTTAACCCGAGCGAAGAACAGACTGTGCTGGTCTGTTTAGGTGTCGGCAGTGGAGAATTCGCAATCGACCTGAGTGCACCAGGTGAGTGATTTTTGGACTGGATGAGGAACACTTGTAAGAAGTGTTTCCTTGGTAGCGGTTGACTGCTTTTGTTGGTGGCCGGCGAACCGGACCACAAGGGAATCTGAGGATCTGACGTTGCGGCGAATGGGCTGCGTGGGTAGATACCGCACGGACTTGTTTGGTGAAAATTTGGGACAACACCTGGTGCCTTAGCGGAGTACGGAGTTACTCGCTCGGCCGAATTCTCTTCGGGAAAGCCCTGGGAGCAACTGGGTAAGCTAGGGTTCTGGAGCTGTGTGCCCAGATGCCCGGTCCAACCAGAACAGGACCATGGGATGGCCTGTAAGAGGGTTCGTGGTTCGCCGACCAGGTGATCTCAGAACAGTCTAGCGACTGTTTCTTTTGTGGTTGAATTTTGTTGGTCTGGAATTCTTTTGAATCGATTCCCCGAACAGGAGTCGACGGGCTCTGTTCGTTTTAGAAGACATGTCATTTGCATTGAACTAGTATTGAAACTTATTGCCTTGCCACATTTTACAGCACTTTATGGTGAGAAAATAGGAAGAGCGTGAGAGTGTGAGTGGTGAGAAGGACGCGTCCGAATGTGAATGGTTTCTGAAGTATTTGAATAGAGTTGTATGATTATTGTTATAATGCCTTGTTTCAGTAAAATATGTTTTGGGTGCTGCTGTCGGCGAGGTACACGGCTCGAAGAAAGACAGCCTGCCCCTCCCGAAGGCAGTCACAGTTTCGATATGTATGTCAAACATGGTCTTCAACCGATTTTGTTTAATACGCTTTGGCACAAGTATACTAAAGACAATTCCGATTTACAATGGCCTCTAACAGGGTCATTTGACGAGAAAAAGATTAATTACATCCAAAATAAATTGTTTGTGAAGAAAAGCCGCCAGTCGATGTTTGACTCCTTGAACCTATGGCTGAAGGAGGCAAAACGACGACGGATAAGAGAAGAAAAATTGGGAAAGCTTAAAACAGGACAGACAGTCACCCAGAAGGCTATAGCTTATGATAAAGGGAAGGTGGAAGAGAATATTGTGCAGATGGATAGGCAGTTCTGTTTAGAAACGGACAAAAGTTATGTGGCTCGACCTGATACTGGAGACGAGTTAGAAGACTTATTGGAAACCCGACCACCTCCCCCTTATGCTCCGCAGGGCTTATACCCAGCGGTGCCTTTGGTACGAGCTGATTAACTGGGAGCAGCATCGGCCGTTGGAGCACCGGTAGGAACGGTCGCCACGGCCCCTGCTGATGGATCAGTATGGAGTGCCTTACTTCCCCCTCCCACTCTTCGACAGACTACCTCACCCATGATATCCTTACAGCCGGACGCGGCTGTCCCCTCCCCTTCGCACCCTGTATTTCTTTCTCCTCTGATTCAGACTGCTATAGATCCCCGATATACGGGTTGCCTAGATACCACACCCAAGCGACCTAGATCTGACTTGAGTGATCAGCGAGTCTATGCTCGGTCATTGTTGGGTGTGGAAGAAAGGAGGGCCATAGTAGTTCAGGCATCCCAGTGGATGCGGAACGCTATCTATACCTTGGAGATATTTGGAGTACCATGAAAGATTTTGAACCAGTTGCACAACAGCTGGCTTTAGAGAGCATGGCGATCCAACTAATTTCACTATGGGAACAATGTTTTGAGGACGGACTCCCTCCTCAGATACTGCGTGATATAAGGGATCGAGCTCATAAATTCCAATTACAGGCCAATGAGGTATATCAAAATGTAACAACTCTTTTGCATTATCGGGAGCGAATGCACCAAAAGTGTGCCGATTGGGGAACACAGCACCCCATGAGAGAGGTGCATCCCCTCTTCTATCCCGAAGTACCTGAAGTAAGGGATGCTAATAATGTAGTAACTAGGGCTCGTGTGGATGCTAGGCTTCAGGAACAATGGGTTTACACCCCTTGGAAGCGAAGCAAGGTCCTCACTCTAAAAGCTCAGCTCCCCGACCCCCGTAAAAATCTTACTGCCTACTATAAGGAATTAGCTGAGGCCGCCAATTCTGCTATCATCACAATACCTGATATTGAATTATTTTTTGGTCTCTTGATCCCGGTAGACATCTGGAGACAAATACATGACACGGACCATGTTCCCGAATTAGGAGGGACGTGGGACCAACAAAAAAATTGGAACAAGGAACGAAAGCCTGGAGAGAAACCTAGAGTATTAACAGTACCAGATAAAATTATTACGTATATGAAGACTCTCCTCCCTCCAAGAAAAGTTGATTGGGACAAATTAACAGCCTGTAAACAGAAGAAAGATGAAAGTGTATCAGATTTCTTTACTAGAATTGAAAAGGTCTTCATAGATTTTAGTGGACAGGACCTATCCACGGAAGGTGGGATACGGTTGTTTGTGAACAGGTTTGTTACAAATTTGCTCCAAGAAGTTATGTCCCGTCTCCAAGCGGCTGAGAGCACGTGGACTACGGCTGCTCCGTCCGTAATTCTCAGCATGGCCCAATATTATGAACATTGAGAAAATGAAAGCAAAGAAAAGTCAGACAAGAAGACTAAGGACTTAAAGACTAGAGTACTGCTGCAGCAAGTCAGTAGAGGACAAAGTGCAGGACGGGGAGTGCGTGGCTAGTTTCAGAGGGGTGCAGTAGCGGGACGAGGTAGAGGAGGTCCCACGAACATTGGCATAAATCAATGTTCCTATTGTAAACAGGAACACTGGAGGGTGGATTGCCCTCTGTTGTTAGCAAGGAAAGGTGCTAACAGAGGAAGGGGAAGGGGTCGAGGAAATATCGACCGTAATAGTATGCGAAGAGAGGAAATGCAACATGAGGGTTCTCGAAAAATAGACAGTACTACAACGAGACTTATAGGATGATATGTATGACGGACAGGATTATGCATGAGACAGCCATGGACAGAGCGGGGCCATATTACAGTACCAGTTGACCAGAAGGGACCTTAGGGGAACTGTTAGGAACATCGGGAAATTTCTAGTGGCCACTGGGGCAATGAATAGCTCAGTTGCCCATACACTGGTCCCAGGGGCTGCTCTGTCTGGCCAAAATAACGTATCAGTAGGATTCTCTGGAATACCGGTGGTAAGCCCCGTTTCGATACCCCTGCATTTTACCATAGGCCCCATTTCCATGCATATGCCTTTTCTTTTAACTTCAAATTGTGGTGAAAACTGTTTGGGTTTGGATATTTTGAAAAAGTTAAATCCACGGATTTATTGTTCCCCTGATGGTGTCTATTTGACAATGCAAAAACCACCCTTAAAAGCAGCTCAATATTTCGCTAAAAATGAGAACCTTCCTCCTGAGTTCTCTACGATTCCCCAGACACTGTGGGCTACAGGGGACACGGATGTTGGTCTGTTAAGAATAGCCCGTGTCAATAACCTTGAAACCTAATGTCCAGCTGCCTCGCATTCCTCAGTATAAAATTTCACCAGAAGGTGAACAGGCCTTGTTGCACATTATCCGTGACCTTATTCAGAGAGGGGTGATGGAAGAGACAGCTGCTAATGTCTGTAACAGTCCGATCTTACCGATTTTGAAAAAGACTCCAATTGATGGTGCCCCAGATTATAAGAATACATATCGTTTTGTAATTGACCTCCGAGAGGTCAACAAAATTGTAGTTCCCCAATACCCAGTGGTGCCCGATATTACTGCAATTCTGACAATGATTCCCCCTTCAGCTCAATATTTTTTAGTAATCGATTTAAAGAATGCTTTCTTTAGCATTCCGATTCACCCTGATAGCAGACACATCTTTGCATTCTCATTGGCTGGCCGAAGCTTTAGATTTACGCGTGCACCTCAAGGCTATACAGAAAGTCCTAGTATTTACAGCCAAGCCTTGAAAGCAGTCCTTGATGAATTGATTTTGCCAACGGGGAACACGATCATCCAATATGTGGATGACATCTTAGTGGCCTCCTATATGGAGGAAGGGTGTAAAGAGGCCACGGTTAAATTGTTAAAACATTTGGATGAAAAGGGGAATAAAGTGTGCCTTTCTAAATTTCAATATTGTCGACAGGAAGTGACCTACCTTGGCCACTTGCTGTCGAAAGCGGGGAGACGATTGACTCCAGAGCGAATATCTGTGATAACTAACATGCCTGTACCTTGTACTCAACGTGATGTTCGTGCTTTTCTAGGCATAACCTCTTATTGTCGCCAGTAGATTCCGAACTATTCACTCCTCTCTAAACCCTTGTTGTATCTGACAACCAAAGATGTGCATGTACCCCTACCCTGGACGGATGAATGTCAAGAAGCCTTTGATTCTTTAAAGTCTGCTCTGTGTTCTGCACCTGTCTTGGGTACTCCAGATTACCGGAAGCCTTTTTCACTTTATGTGCACGAGGTGGACGGTTGCTCCCTTTCAGTGTTAACACAGGGTTTTGGTGGAAAACAGAGACCCTGTGCATTCTTTTCATCAGTCTTGGATATTGTTGCCCGAGCCCTCCCGAGTTGCCTGAGGGCCACCGCTGCAGTAGCGATGGCCATCCGGCAATCAGAAGGAATAGTCCTGAATATGGACCTCACAGTCATGGTACCGCATGCTGTGGATATCCTTTTGAATAGAACCAAGACCCAGCACCTTACGAGTGTTTGCACCCCATATCACGATCAAAAGATGTGCCACTCTGAACCCAGCCACATTACTGCCTCTCCCTTCGAATGATAAAAAGGACGATGTCCATGATTGTATATTTTGAACTGAAGAAGAGACGAAGGGACGCGTAGATCTTACTGATACCCCTTTATCTAAACCCCAAGGGGAGTTGTATGTGGATGGCTCTTGCTTGAGTTACCAGATGGCACTGCGACAGCTGCTTATGCTATTACGACTTTGAAAACTGTGGTGGAAACAGCAGGGATTTCTCATCACTCAGCCCAGGCAGCTGAATTAATAGCCTTGTTAAGAGCATGTGAATTGAGTGAAGGACTGAGGGTGAATATTTTTACGGACAGCCAGTACGCCTTTGGCGTGGCCCATAGCTTTGGGAGGCTGTGGAGGGAGAGGGGTTTCTTTACCACACATGGCCAGAAAATTCAACATGGTCCTTTAATTGATCGATTATTATTTGCTTTGACACTACCAGAGAAAGTGGCCATCATCAAGTGCAGAGCCCATAAGAAAGTCATTGATTGTACTGGAAAGGGAAATGCTTTTGCTGATTCGGTAGTGAAAGAAACAGCTCAGACTAGAATGACTCCCATGTTTCCTAGTTACCCATGTTTTCTGCCACCCCCCGGCCCGGGGGGTGGCAGAAACATCCCTGTTTGACAATACTATCGGAAGTGTGAGAGAACTGCAGAAGGAAGCAACTATAGATGAAGTACAGAGATGGGAACAGGAAGTAGGAAAATTAGATAAAAATGAATGTTGGATAGATCTATCTGAGAAACAGCGATGGTTACTTCCTAATGCATTGGTATATGCTGAAGTGACTATGGCCCATGGACCAGCACACCTAGGCGCGAAAGGTATTTGTGCTGTGTTGGACCCAGTATGGAACAACCCAAACATTCCCAAGACTGCAGCTCATATAGTAAAATATTGCCCTGTGTGTTTACGACACAATCCCGGGGGCAGAGAATCTGTTTTGAGTGGAAATGTTGCCCCACCATCTCTGCCTTTTGAGGTAATACAAATTGATTACATTCAAATGGAAAGAGTAAATAATTTGAAATATGTATTGGTGGTGGTCTGTGCTTTTAGTAAACGGGTTGAAGCCTACCCCACCAAAGAAGCCACTGCAGTTGCAACTGCCAAAGCCCTGATTAAAGAATATTTCCCCCGATATTGTTTACCTCGGATTATCTGGTCTGACAAAGAGCCTCATTTTAATGCTTTGCTAGTTCAAAGCGTCTGTGATGGCTTGCAGATAAAAACAAAAGTTTCATGCCGCCAGACATCCCCAGTCAGCTGGTCTGGTCGAAAAGTATAATGGCACTTTGAAATTAAAAATGGCTAAAATCTGTGCCAGTACTGGATTGAAATGGCCCGATGCACTCCCATTAGCATTGCTGTCCCTAAGGACAACTCCTCACACCAGAACTGGTCTGTCACCCTATGAAGTGATCTTTGGCTGCCCCGCCAATGTGGGGGAGTCCCCAGACCCGATCCTTTAGGGATATTGATTACCCTTTGATGACAGATTACTTGTATGCTTTGACTAAAGATCTGTGTTCTATTCACCAACAGGTATCAGACACATTGCAGCCACTACCTGAGGGTCCTGGACATCGCTTGGAGCCAGGCCAGTGGGTCCTGGTGAAGAACTACCAACGGAAATCGAGTTTGGAACCAAGGTGGTCAGACCCCAACCAAATTATCTTGGCAACGAGGTCGGCGGTGAAAGTGCATGGGAGAAAGCACTGGATTCACATCAGCCATCTGAAACGTCTGCCGCTGCCTTTGCCCTTTGATTTACGAAACCGCGAAGGAATTCCGAGCCAGGAAGGAGAGCTGATTCAAAGCTTTGTGCCCTTTTCAGACGCCCAGGAAAGAGGGCAGCCACGTGAGGTGTTGCCCACAGTTGAAAGGGCGACAGCTCAACCAGCAGAGGCTGCTGTTTCCAATGCATTACCGGTTCCGAATGTATCAGATGCCCTTGCAGCAGAATTGTTTTCTGACCAGGAGCAACCTGGTCGTTGTAAATACGACCTGCGGCCCCCAAAACAGCGCGGTACCCCAGCTTCCAATGGTAGGAGCTAGACAAAGACTTGAGTTGAGGAACATCGGATAGAATTACTGGGGTACTGAGCGAGACACTGGACTGAACCCGTTGAGAGCTTGGCACATTGTGCTGCATAGCTCTGTTCAGAAAGAAAGACTGAATTAAGGGCCGCAGTCGTTCTACTGGGATATAAAAGTTGTTTCTTTTTTGATGAACGATAGGAGTCTACCTGTGAGGCTCTAAACGGACGCAGGGAGAAGATCCCTTAGTGGGAAGAAGAAACCCTCTGGTGGTTTGCGTACTTTGTGGTTACAAAGATTAGATTGGAACTTTTAGAGAGGCACCGAGTTAGATTTTGGACTTATAGAGAACATGTTTCCTTTTGCCCAATTTGCAATGGAGGATGAACGACCACTTGCCCCTCGACGGTACATTAATAACATGAAATCATTTTCCGGATGGCCCACCAGAGTGAAGGTGGCATTCGTTGCTTTTATTGACGTAATCACAGTAATTTTGATGTATGTATTTGTGTATTTAGAATTCCAACACCCTGTACAAAAACTGCTAGGAACTACCCCTCCTCCAGAGGAACACCTCTTTTATTCCTTACCTCCACATAAGGCTAGACACAGAGAAACATATGCAAACAATGTTTTTATTGAAATGTTAAATCAGACCCATAGTACGACCAATAGGACGAATTGTTGGGTCTGTGGGTTACTCCAGTCAGTAATGCATCAGCATGAATTGTTTATTTCCTTACCTTTGTCTCACTTAGCTAGCTGTGAAGCCTGGTTCCAATTGTTGTCACTGATGTATTCTCACTATGTAGCTAACCCTAAGATATATACCGAAAAAGATTATGAGGCCATTCTGAAGTACATAGAGCAGCACCAGGGATTTGATGCCGAAGGAAATGGAGGAGAGGGGTCTTTGGATCCAAATGCTTGTATGAATATATATACTGAATATGCAAATGCTACTTGGTTACAAGAGGAAATGCTGGATTTTGAGCTTTTCAACTCTACCATGTATTTTCAACATTTCAAAGAACGGAACGTCACAAATGACAAAGCCTTGCCAATTCCCATTATAAACACTACCTCCCCTTTTTGCATCCAGGGGCGAGGGCACGTTAAGGTAGGGAGTAGTAAGTGTAACTATACCTACACTCTGCAGACGTATAGCACTCCCCCCATGATCACCCCCCCTAAAGTATATTGTGTATGTGGGGAAAACGCATATACTTGGCTTCCTCGGGGATGGGCCGGACGGTGCTACCTCTCTTTCCTATACCCTTCAGTTTATATTGCCCCATCTGATTATCATAAGACACATCAACTAGTTAAAAGAGAGATAGAATCTAACCAAAGTATTAGGAGTTTTTACACTGATAGCACTGATCAGACTGACACTTCCTTACAACAGTTTGAGGATTTTGCCAAAGGTCTTACCCCATTTTGGGGACCGATTTTTAATAGTCGTAGTATAAGATGCCTGTCGAGAATAGTGGAAAATGTGGTGCAGACCACAACCGGGATTCTGACTAACCTTACTGTTGAGCTTCATGCTACGAGGCTTGTTTCGCTTCAGAACCGAATGGTTCTTGACGTCATCCTCGCAGATAGGGGAGGAGCCTGCCGCGTGATCGGCAGCTCTTGTTGTGTTTTCATTCCTGATTTGGCCCGACCATACATCTAGCAATTCAGAAATTACATCGGTTAGCTAGTGAAGCCCATGTTGACAATGGTACCTGGTCCCTCAGTGGATGGTTCTCGGGTCTTTTAGCTACCTGGGGGTGGAAAATATTCATGGTGCTTGCTGGAGCCTTTGGAGTCATATTTACTTGCTGCCTATGTCTCCATTGTGGCCTGGTTTGCTGTTCTTTCTGTGCAGCCAGGATAACGTATGCTTTGACCTTTTCTCGTCAGGCCAAAGTCGAAAAGCAGATGATTCAGAAGGAGGTTTCAGATCTTATGCAGATCGATGAGGGAGTATTTATAGAATGAATCTAGTTATATTGGCTATAGTAGGCCAACAGGACTGTCTGATGGGATATAAATTCGATAAATGCATATTATTGGCCTAATATAACCGTATAACCGCATGTTAGCATTGTATCATTTTCATTTCATTTCATGAAGCTTTATTCGGTGCATTAAAAGAACAATGACCATAAAAGCACATAAGCAAAAAAACATTAAGACATTAAAAGAACATTTACCATAAAAGCACATAAGCAAAATGATCACACAATTGTACAGTTATTTAAAAAATCAAGCTATTTCTAAGCTGCATTGACTTACATAAAAACATGGCAATATAAAAAAAATTGTCCGGAGAATTCAGTTCATAGATCAATTTCATGGCATCCTCCACGGTAAAGATGGCATATTTTTTAAAAATTGGTTTTAAGTAAACAATCCTCAAGTTCATGAAAAGAGTACAAATTAGCATAAAGTGCAGGGTGCTTTGTGTCGTATGGCCATCACAAGGGCATGGTCCAACTGGATGCTTTTTTGATTCGGGGAAAGCCACCAACACATGAGCCAAGTCTAAGTCTAGTCAAGACAAACCTATGAGTTGGTTTAGTTACCAGGCTCAAATACAATTGGAAGCCCTCACTTTGCATATATTTATTATACAGAATAACTGAAGTGAGGCGTCCACTTATTGCTGCACGTTTTTTAGCTCTATACATCATGAAAGTTTGTTTCATGTCCAACTTAGAATAATTTCCAGCAGAACCTGGATCAGCCACTATATTGAGTCCATATATAGTTTGAAAGCTGTCCACAATGTATTTGAGCCATGGAATCTTCAAAAAATTATCCAGTTTGAGGCAATGCCTGATAACTGACTGATTAAAGGCTCTCTCTTCCTTAATCCAGATTGCATGCCATGCCATTAGCGGCCTAAACGTAATCAGGTCATTTAAGTGGGCAACCCCAACTTCCCTATGGGTCAAATCAGTGGAGGCTGATGTGGGGACACAAAGCAGTTTTTTAACAAAACAGTTTTCCTCCCTTTGCAAGGAGTCAGTGTTGGTATAGCCCCACAACCCTGCCCCATATAGAGCGATGGAAACACTCCTAGCATTATATATTTTGATCATATCACTGATTCTTCTGTCGCCGATCTTATTGGCAAATTTAAAAATACCATAGGCACTATTCTTCATTTTGGACCTGACGTTCGTCAAATCAGAAGACCAACTGCCATCATGAGAAAAAAGAACGCCCAGATAACAAAATTGTCCACGTCCTGAACTTTCACCCCATCAATAAAAAAGGCATGATTTTTCTTAAGTCTGGCACCACAGACCATAGTGTGAGTTTTACTCTTATTAATGACTAGCCTCCGTTTACTGATAAAATCTGAAAACTGGTCCATCAGTCGCTGCAGACCTATCGGAGTCCGGGACAGGAGCACAGCATCATCTGCATAAAGCAGAACTGGAACACCTGTTCCGTCGATCTGGGGTGCGTCTGCTTTGACTGCTTTCAGGACCATATCGACCGCATTAATAAACAGGGTAAACAAAAAAGGGGCTAGGACACAGCCCTGTCTTATCCCGCGTTTTACTTCAAAGTTTGGAGTACACTCCCCTCCTACCCCAACACAAGTTTGCATTCTATCATACAATCTTGCTAGGAAGAAAACGATAGCCTCCGGTGCGCCGAGTTCCAACAGGACTGGCCATAAGATAGAGTGATCCACAAGATCAAATGCGCTGCTTAGATCGGCAAAGCAAAGATATAAAGTGCCTCGCTTGGCCCTGGTATACTTTCCGATAATTAGATCTAAGTTCAGGCATTGATCAAGTGTACCTCGCCCCTTCCTGAAACCATATTGGGAGTTTACCAGGATCTCATTTTCTTCCGCCCACTCTTCCAGCCTAATCAACAGCACCCTACTCATAATTTTTACTGAGGAGTCAAGCAGACTGATTGGTCTATAATTACTAGCTGCCGCCTTGTCACCTTTCTTATATATAGGGACAATGATGGAATCACCCCATGTAGGTGGAATCTGGGTTGTGACGGCTGCGTTGAGTGCCAGTGTAAGTATGGGTCCCCATAACCGTGGTACAGTCTTGTATACGTCGATGGGTACCCCATCTGGGTCCTGCGCTTTCCCCCCTTACTGGAGTTGATGCTGTTTTCAACTTCTGAGAGGGTGATGTCTAAAGGGACTATGGGCCAATTTCTTGGTCCGACATCAGTAGAACCTGCCCCTTGAAATATGGCCGAAAAATGGGAGATCCAGGCCTCGCTACCAACATTGGATTCAAGGTGTGGTACTTTATCATCCCTAAGAAAAGGAGAATTTACTGTGGTCCAAAACAGGCAGTTATCTGAGGTTTCCGCCGCCCTCGTTAAGTTATCCCATGCATCTTGTTGTAACTCCTTCTTTCTTCTAGACAATGCCAATTTATATTCAGATCTCAAGTGAGCAACCAGAGTTTTGTCCCTAGGTCTAACTCCTAGGGCCTGTTTCAATTTGGTTAAGTTGGACGTACATGCATGGTCAAACCAACTCTTTCCCTGAGAAGGCTTGACATTCCTGCTGTTAGTAAAAACATCCTCAATTGTTTTGTTGATTTTGATAAAGTTGTTTATAATAACAACAGATGTACTACCCATATTCAGAATGCCTTCAATTTCAACCAAGGATTTGGATATGATCTTGCTCATTACGGTTGCCGATTTTTCCTCTTTCCATCTTAACCGTGTTCCATTTTGCCTATGAGGCTCTATGTTACACAAACTTCTGCTCACCTGCTGTCTGCTACACTTCCATAACTCAGTTTCCACAACGATACGATTGTGGTCACTGAGTGTAGGGTCCTGAATTACTGAGGTAGAAAAATTTGGCACAATAGAAGATGATACCATAACATGATCAATGAGGGAGTTAAAATTCCTTCCCGTATAAGTGGGAATAGTTTGGCCATCCACATCCTTACCAGGTTGCAGTAGCTCTAAATCATATGTTGCCATGAAATTATTAATAGCGTCACCATAGGCGTTATGCGGAAAATGCGACATGTTATTGTCACTGTTATCTAACATTCCACAAGCCCTAGAGAGTGACCAGGGACAAATGGAAAGATTAAAATCACCTAACCAGATGATATTAAAAGAACATTTTGCTTCAGATACAAGCTTCACGACTGCCTTTTCTAGTTCCTCAATAACTAGATGTTGGGTGTTATTAAAAATATTATTGTAAAAATTTATTATCACCACTTCAGGGCCATCTTTTCCCTTAACCCACAGGATTTGCGAGTGTGCACCCACCGTTATATGTTTAACAACTACAAGCGATAGGTGCACGGACAACAAAATAAGCAAACCGCCCTTTGCACAACCGTGTCTAGATTCCAAAGCCTCCACGCTATAACAAATAAAACCATCGACATTGGGTTTACTGGTGCACCACGTTTCCTGCAAACAAAGGATATCGTAGGACCTAACCAGGTCCACCCAACCTTGATTGTTTTCCTTGGAAGCCCATCCTGCTATATTCCAGCTCACCATAGTTGTCCCCCCCTAATACGATTTTCGGAGGAACTGGTCTGATTACCACATGTCAAGTCAACAATCTGTTCCGGCCTATCTTCGACAGGACCTGCAGTAGTATTCCAGGTCGCGCTGTCTATCATAGTAGAAGCCACCCCGTCGAAGTCTATTTGCCTGATACAAGTGTCTATCAAAGTAACTGTATTCCTCTCAGCATCAGGTACTAACTTTGGCCAAGTATTGGAGACAACAATCAGTGCCTCAATCGTTATTGACTTAATATCAGTATTGCCCCGATACAGATTTTTGTTTAACATATCCCCATGTATGTCCAAATTACACCCACTAACCTTTGGCTGTCAATCATTCAGGTCCAAAGCTTGAAATCTATTATGCATTGGAACCTCAAAGGTTGGACGGAAAATAGGGGAAATAACCTGGGAGGCTTTATTCAAATGGTTATAAAAGTATCCCAAGGGGTGTACATGCACTTTGTTTTCGTCCTGGGTTAAAGTGGCAGCTCTAAGTAGGACGGTTGCAACATGTTGTGGGTGTCTAAAATTTACTATGACACAATCGCCCTTATGGGTTTTTTTTGAATCGGCAATCCATTTAACCCTTCTACAACTTAAAATTTGGTCAGAATAATCTAGAGGGAACCCACACTGTCTATGTAACCATGAAATAGATTTGTTTTTTAAAGAATCATCATTTTCATGGTGTGTCGTGGACGGGCTAGGCACTAAAGGCACTAAAGGCGGTACATTGGTAAGAACCACCACATACGGTGCACAGTCAGGGGGAAGATTTATATAACTACCCTTGTATACTGGCACCTCCTTCTTACTCGCCTGTGCCGTTATAACCTTCCTGATCTTATCAGTTAATGCTGGAGCTACCGTTACTTGTTTCTTCTGGGTCGTAAGCAACGGGACCGCCGTGACCTTTTTAAGCTGAACAACCGGTGGGATGGGTACAGCTACCTTATTAACAACCACTGTGCCATCTTGGTGCCCTGACCCAACACTGTTGGCTGAGACACCTCTATCAATGAACCCAGGACATACAGTATTACTGGTATGGGCAGTCAAAAGATTACCCAACCTAGAAACGGCTGTAATTAAGTCTAATTTGTCCACCAATGGTTTTACAAATGTTTCAAACTTAGCCTCTATAATTTTGGCCAAAAAATCAAGTTGTTCAGTGGTCATAGTGACAACACAATTCTCCGTTGAGGTCCCCATATTACGGACAGTATTCCTAGGCATCGTGGTGTTTTTTTTCCTGTTGTTAGACCCCCCGTACTTCAGCTGCACTTTCCTACAGGCCCTAACTTCTCTCTTACATTTAATAGACCGTTCAGCAGTGTCAGTTGGGGCATCCGGTAGAGCTTCAATTAACTGTTCTGGAATCTCAATAGGTACTTCCAGCGACTCAGATGGCACTGGTGTTACCTCAATCACGGCCTCAGGAGCACAGGTAGTACCCGAAGTCGATACATAGTCATCCGTGGTTGGCAGGAGGAACGGCAGGGGTATTGGTGTACTCCCAAGCCCCAGGGATTTCCTCCGTTCATTGTTTATTTTATTCACTACCTTGATAAGGTAGTTATCCAGGGTAGCCGTCTGTTTAGACATGATAGTTCTAGATGGAAGATGAAAGATCCAGCAAGTTCAAAGCAGAATGAATAACAGAGTCACGCAACTTACTGAGGGTCTATCGGATTTCACACAGGGGCGCTTGTTTCCCGGTTTTGCGATGTTGCGTTGGCCGTTCCCCTCACGGCAATGGGCCTCAGCTGGTCAGCAATGCCCCCGCTCAGGGCTCGCCGCTCCGGCCTTTTCACGCGCCTCCAGGCGCAGTGCTGGCGTCACTGACGCGCCACAACCGCCGGGGCACCTGGGGATTGTAGTCCCTGCCCTCGCGGTACTGGCGCTCGAGCCGTTCACCTCACGGCGCTTGTTTCCTGGTTTTGCGATGTTGCGTTGGCCGTTCCCCTCATGGCAATGGGCCTCAGCTGGTCAGCAATGATCCCGCTCAGCGCTCGCCGCTCCGGCCTTTTCACGCGCCTCCAGGCGCAGCGCTGGCGTCACTGTCGCGCCACAACCGCCGGGGCACCTGGGGATTGTAGTCCCTACCCTCGCGGTACTGGCGCTCAAGCCGTTCACCTCACGGCGCTTGTTTCCCGGTTTTGCAATGTTGCGTTGGCCGTTCCCCTCACGGCAATGGGCCTCAGCTGGTCAGCAATGCCCACGCTCAGCGCTCGCCGCTCCGGCCTTTTCACGCGCCTCCAGGTGCAGCGCTGGCGTCACTGATGCGCCACAACCGCCGGGGCACCTGGGGATTGTAGTCCCTGCCCTCGCGATACTGGCGCTCAAGCCGTTCACCTCACGGCGCTTGTTTCCCGGTTTTGCGATGTTGCGTTGGCCGTTCCCCTCAGGGCAATGGGCCTCAGCTGGTCAGCAATGCCCCTGCTCAGCGCTCGCCGCTCCGGCCTTTTCACGCGCCTCCAGGCGCAGCGCTGGCGTCACTGACGCGCAACAACCGCCAGGGCACCTGGGGATTGTAGTCCCTGCCCTCGCGGTACTGGCGCTCAAGCCGTTCACCTCACGGCGCTTGTTTCCCGGTTTTGCGATGTTGCGTTGGCCGTTCCCCTCACGGTAATGGGCCTCAGCTGGTCAGCAATGCATTGTATCGTTTAGTTGTATTATTGTAGTGAGAAATGATTCACTCTGGTACCGTTTAGACCTATTGGTATGAACGGAGCCATCTTGTTTCGTTTCTCTGTCTGCATGAACTGTGCATAGTTCTGTATATGTGCAGAATCCCTACAACATACTCCTAGACATGTTCCTTCAGGACCTCTCTGACACGATCACTAAGCTTCCAGAAGGCTTGACGGTCATTGGAGGTGACATCAATGCAGTAATGGCCCCTCACCAGAACGCCACCAGAGCCCCCTCGGCTGGTCACCATTTGGGGGCTTGGCGCCTTGCAGACTGGACTACCACACTTCCCTGAAATCACGTGACTAAGCCTTTTGTATGAAACCACGATGTCAGACTTAGCTTTCTGCTCCACTCGTTAGTGTGTAGCTCAGCGAAACCCAAGGTCACACTTGCCCCTTTTTGTGGGACGCGCACATTCTAGCGGAGCCCGTTCCTGTACTCCCCGGGCTACAGATAAACAGGGAGACACCTTACTGGCCTACCCCCGGAATAGCTTAGGCCTAGGCTACTAGCAATCAATTGTGCCTTATATGGGTCTTCCTGCTTGCTCACTGACAAGTTGTATCTTTCCTAGTAAGGTGTGATCGTGCTATGTGTGAAACGTATATATGCTTTGTATCACTTGCATGTAGTCAGTCTCCTCTGCGCACCTCTGAGGGTTGTGTAGACTGAGGCTCCCCTGTCAGGGCTTGTATTTACTGAATAAACGATTGAACCTTCTCCATTGCCGACTGAACTTATTATTGGTATGTAAAGTATATGGGCTATTGATGAGTATAGTCCATTAGTATAATTTTGGTTCCTTCAGTTCAAGGTTAAACAACAATGCCCCTTGTTATTCTGTTCTGATCAGTCCCTCGCTATTAGATATATCATGCTACACACAGCTGCAGTTTTGGAAATCGTGTACTTTAATATTGCAACCGCAGCCTGTTTTTGCACACTCGGAGATACACCTTTCCAGAGAGAAGAGCTATGTTTGTCCTGCGATGTGAACATTGCATCTAGGCCTTGAGGTATGGGGGTTTGCTGACCAAGCCTAGAGATCTTCTGTTTTATAATAGACTATCTCTTGTCACGGGGAGGGTGGTTAGGTCGTTCAGTACTTTTCCACAGTTTTTTATGACATGACATCCCGTTCGTATTCTATGGTATTGTAACAATGCTGACTATATTGTGTTTATGCATTCTGCTGCTAGTATTGTCTCGTGTACTGCACCATAGAGCATGTTAGTTGAAATAAACATTTTAAACTATACTGCGTCTCTGATTACTCACATTGTGGGCAAGTATGAGTGGCTAAGCAAAAGAGTGTCTGGCTCCTGCGATTCCCAAGATAGCGTGCGTGTTCTGGGTTGTCTAATCATGGTTAGCTCCGCTGTAGACGGAGAACGAATGAGACACTATAGCTATTCGGTTTGGGAGTTTGGGTACGGATGAGTTAGGTCGGTACACCACCTATTCACTGAGGTCCTGTTTTCCTGTGCATAGTTCTGTATATGTGCAGAATCCCTACAACATACTCCTAGACATGTTCCTTCAGGACCTCTCTGACACGATCACTAAGCTTCCAGAAGGCTTGACGGTCATTGGAGGTGACATCAATGCAGTAATGGCCCCTCACCAGAACGCCACCAGAGCCCCCTCGGCTGGTCACCATTTGGGGGCTTGGCGCCTTTCAGACTGGACTACCACACTTGGTGTGTCTGATGTCTGGAGAATACAGAACCCTAAGCAGCTCCAGTACACCCACACATCAGCAGCATATCGTAGTCAATGACACATAGACTACATATTTATGGCGACCCCAGCCTGCAGAACCGTCACTTATATACAAATCTTCTCTCAAGGCATTTTGGACCATGCCCCCCTCCTCCTTCCCCTAGGTACCCCTACTGGGGAATCATGACCCGTATGGTGCTTAAACGCCTGGTCTCTCCAAGAAGAGGAGTATAAACAGGTCCTGGAGACAGAGATCAAGGCATACTTTCAACTTAATGATGCCACAGTTCAGTCACCGGGCATGCTGTGACTGGCAAGTAAAGCCACGTTTAGAGGTTTCGACAAGGGATATCTTAGAAAGAAGCAACAGGCCCATGGCCAACATCTCTCCCAATTGGAGGCTCAGACCTTCCACCTGGAGAGAGAACAAGTCACTCAGTATAGTGAAGAGAAAGATTCCTGGCAACTCAACCTCAGACAAGAAGAGATTCACCACATTTTCCTGGGGACGGGGAAACAGATGTGGAGGGCTTGTACAGCTAGAGTCTAAGGGTGGGAGACAAAAATGATAAACTTCTCTATTGGTTTGTATCCCAGCAGTCAGGGGGGCACTTAATGTACCCTTCGAGGTATCGCACAAACTTTTGTAGAATTCTATTGCAACCTCTATAAGGCGTTGTCGAGGCTGAGCCTGAACCACAGCCCCACCTCCTACAGGAGATACCTCTTCCATGACTCCTACACCGAAGGTCAGCTGCTGGATCAGCCGATTTCCACTGAGGAGGTGGGCGCAACCATCTCAGTGGTGGCATCTGGGAAAACCCCAGCCTGATGGGTTTCCGAATGAATATTACATCGCATCAACATGCCCTGTATGAAGAGCCAGCACAGAAGTGCTTTTCACCACAGAAGTTGACATGGCCACGATTGCAGTAATCCCTAAGATGCAACCTGTCTCAACCTCCTGCTCGGACTTCTGCCGATTTCCCTTATCAATACTTACATGAAAATCTATGCAACGATATTGGCCACCCGCCTTAGACTCATCAAACCATGCGGTGACTGCCATCATGCCGTGTCAATGATGGATCCACACTTAGTTTGTCTATGGTGCCTGGAGAGTGACCTTGTGCTCTGACTGCTGAGCCATGCCTCTGAAGGCTTTGAACGAGCAGTCCATAAAGCTGCTTGCTGACCTGTGTTCGACTCCAAGCTGTTTGCCCCAGAGATCTTGTTCCCAGTCGAGGAGCAGGTCCTGGCACCGCTCCGGGAGTCTCAAGTCCTCATCCTCCCACTCGAAGTCGTTGTGTCGGTAAGGTAAGAGGCATAAGAAGCACAAGAAGTCGAAGTGTCCTTCAAAGTCGATCTGTCTGTTGACCAACATGACGGAGGCGCTTCAATGCCTTAGGCCTTGTTCTGCAGAACCTGGGCCTAGGTCAGCTATGCGCTTCCTTGCCTTTACAGAGACTGAGCGACCGCCTCAGTTAAAATACTTCTATGATGCCATGTGCCTCATATTTGGGTACTCCTAAATGCCTTTTGTCGTAAAGTTAGGATTCTGTCTCAGACTACTTTATGTGAATCGGGCCAATGATCTTTAACAAAACACAATCAGAGACAATAGTATTCCATACAAAAAGACAAGAAAAAACACAAGAAAAACATGACATCAGCTCAGTTAATACCGTGGAAGAGTTGGAAAGACCAAATCAATTACCTAACATCTTGATACCAATCATTTCTCTTAGGACACAAAAAGGTTAAAATACCTACACAAATGAGACTTAAAATATAAAACATGGATATGCCAGAGTCACCAGAAGAGAAGGAAAAAAAGATGAACTAAAAGTATGTGAGAAGAAGGCGCCCACAGATTGGTTGTGCAAGATAGGGATAAAGGATAAGGGCCAGCTGAGGTCAGCAAACCACCATGTTTGTGATTGCTTTTATTTATTTTTGATAATCAAGTTTATTGATTTTAATGAAAACAATACAATACAGCCACATACAAGTGTGATGAATTACTTTTCGGACCACTTTATGGTTTGTGCTAATCATTTATTCTCAGCCACAACACTGAGAAGAGCAAATGCACCTCCACCTGAGCAGGCTATCAGCATGAGTCCACCCATCTTAATCCGCTTGAACCAGTGACTTACCCCACACCCTTCCGTACTTCTGCGGGCAACCCCGTCAATATAGACCTGTTTCTCTTGAATCGCACACCAGTTAGAGGAATAGGACACGTTACAACGCAAACATTTACAAGGTATGCCTTGACAACCCGGTTTTTACATCGCAACATCCATTACAATGCTTGATTTTACAAAGCATGCCATCACAACGCATTTTTGGAAATTATATATACAACTCATTCCATTACAACGCATACCATTATAACACTTACCATTACAATGCATAATACCTTTAGGGCAACAGTAGGGTAAGTGTTGGATAGTGTAGGGGTAAAAATTACTATCCCAAATCCAGTGATTGCAACAGTAGGGTAAGTGTTGGATAGTGTTGGGGTAAAAATTACTATTCCCACTCCAGTGTGTGCAACAGTAGGGGAAGTGTTGAATAGTGTAGGGCTGGTGGTGTGTGGGCACCCCCTCTCCCACGAGCCATGCTTTATAAATAGCAGGCCTCTTGTTGTTAATCGATAACGTGTTAATTGTAGATGTAAGCCCTCAAGCGAGCTTCAAGCGCTCGAAGTGAGAGACCACTGCTTTGTAATTATGTATTTTCCCCAGCTTGTTTACGGTTTCACCGTGTTTGCAGGTCATCTCTTCCAGCTTCGGCCAAGTCCAGTGCAGGGTGGCCCGAGGGCGGTGCAGGCTCCGCTCCCTTCCTGATGCACAGAGGCAGCACCTCCACAGGCTCATAAGAATACAGCGCTCTGTGTTTCTGGATCACAAAAGTCCTAGCCTGATGAACGGGGTGCGTGTTACCTCCCCCAGCTACGCACACCCAGAGGGAGCTTTATCTGGGGTGATCTCTACAGATAAACAGGGGTGGCGGTGTTTGTGGGAAAGAGATGGAGCCAGCTCGGATGCACACCGTTTCACATCTGCCCAGGGTGTGGAGACCCCAGCCATGTATTCATTTGTGGGCAGTTCATTATCAATATAGAGCAGAGATACCCCACCCCTCTCCTCTGTGAAACAGTAACAATATGGTATGTTACACAGCTCTAAATAGCGCACTGCGGCCTCTAAAGTGGCATTGCGGCACTCTTCTAGTGTGGGCCCCTTCGCTCCCTGTTCCCCTGCATACCACAACTGCCAGACTGTTGTCTACATCTTTTGGGCAGGCTCATGAGCAGTGTTGTGAGTGTGAATATTTAGGCAGATTTCAAGTACTTGTTTGTTGTGTAACTGTCAGAGGTGTATGCAGGACCGGAATAGGAAACAATAGCAACAGTGCCGTGGTGTCTTCATGCATCTAGCATGGCATTGCTGTAAAGTGGCCGGTTTTTGGGAACAAGTTGTGAAAATTTTGAATGATATGCTTGGGGTTTCCATGCTGTGTGATCCGAAAATCTGTTTACTGGGTATTGTTCCGCAACTGAGAGCCCTGAAACGCAAATTTTGTGCTATTGCACTACTGCTGGCTAAGAGAAGGGTGTCTCTCCACTGGAACAGCAAGAGGGCTCCAGAAGTAAAGCAATGGGTTAGAGATATGGTTTATTGTAGAGACACGCTTGCCACATACGAGGAGGAGTTGCCGGGCGGCTCTAGGCCTAAGGACTATTGGGGGTACCTGCGTGCCTATTTGCTAATACATGATGAGGCAGAATCGGAAACAGGCGTGGAGTGAGGTACGCACCTGGAGGTGACAATAAGATGCACAATATTCTGTACTGCTGGCTTTGAGGAGGGAGGATGCTGTGATGCAGAGTGGCTGTAACAAGGGGAAATCTACATGTTGGGTGTTGCACTGTTATGTTTGTTTAAGTTAAGTATATAAAGGTGAAAAAGTAAGATTATTGATGTATACCTAAACAACTACAGCACTGACAAACGAATGGGAGCTAAACAAATATCACGCCGCCGGTCCGCTGGATGTCGGCTGATGGGCCGTGTACAATTGTTGAAAATTGATTTAGAAAGTGAACATACATAGCCGGCCCATAGCGGTTGTAGGCACTTACACTGTATATGATTTTTGTTTTTGTATATGCTGATCAGTGCATAGATCTTCTTACACCAATAAATAAATTTAAAAAAAAAACAGTGCCGTGGTGTCTTGGTGTGTGTGAATGTGTTGGGGGGAGTGTGTGTGTATGTAAGTGTGACGTTCACAAACTCACGCGCCATCTGGGAAGGCTTCTAGTCCTATGTGCATTATTCAAATTGGAGTATGTCTTTGGCAATGCCCTCTATAAATACCCGCATCCACACATACATTCACAAGATGTGCGCATTAAGAAGCTACAGCTCTTCACACAGCTACTATAAAAGACTCACAATGCTGCGGGCAAGGAAACCAGCTAATATGTTAAAGATGTAGATTCGTAAAGTATTTAAGAACATCCTCTTAATTTGAACATTTTTCCTGAACCAGTATGTTGATTAGGGTTTTATTTAGATAACGCGTGCAATCAGGATGTGAATATTCACACTAAAATCCCTAGGGTCTGAGGTAGAGGCAAAAGTTGCTGCTGACTTGTGTCTCATATTGCACATGCTTTCTTCACGAAGTTAACCCCCCAGTATGTACATCTTTATGATACTATCATGCAAAACCTAGTGTGTGCAAGCTAACCAGTGATTTGGTACACAGGCGTCTTATGCTAAGCGTAGTGTCACTTTAATCCCTATATAAAACAAGCATTGGCATAGCCAATAGGTCTCGCCTTTGGGAACTTATAAGTATTGAGCCATGCAACAGTTGATGCTGTTGTACCAATGATATTGTGCTGCATAACTACATACTTATAAGGTCCCAAAGGCGAGACCTATTGGCTATGCCAATGCTTGTTTTAATTGTATGCGATGTCAGAGCTTTTTGCAGCAAACAGAACATATACGATTTCCCATAGAAGTCTGAAATTATCCACAAAAATCAGGATAGGGGCAAATGTAGTAGTGAAGGATTCTTCTCTAAACCAAGACCACCTGGAAAGGGTAGTGCACATGACTTCGTCTAGCATAAGGCTGGGCTTAGACCTGAGGGAAGAATAGTGCAATGGACCCTCCCGTAGTATGAGGACACCAAGAAAAAAAGCCTGTTCTGCACCCTCAGGAAGGAACATTTAAAGGGCCCTGCTCTAGACTCAGATCCTGAGTAAGGATACAGGGCCCTGTGTTAGGCTAATGCCCATAGACAAGAGAGTTTAAAGGACCCTTCTATGCCCAGACTCCTAGAAAGTTGCATATAATGAATCCTGCTAGGCTCAGAACCCTAGGCAGGAGTGTAGAACCCCCAGTTTGCAATAAAACCATATTAAGCAGAGAGAGGATCCTGCTAGGTTCACAGGAAGAAGAGTGCAGATTTTGCAGGCCATACTGTTAAGACGCAGAGTGTAAAGCCTCTCTAGTTGCAGACTGCTAGTACACCTTTTTTGAGATTCTGTAAGCAGAATATCTTAGGCACCATTGATGCTCTCCTTAATATGAAATGTTTTATAAACAACAGAAAGAAACCTTTAGCTTGCGTGCATTCTACAGTGAAGCGATTGCGCAAGCACAGTCGCTGTACCTGTTCTTTGTGCCACTGTAAAAACATGTCCGCTAATCAACTCAAGGAAAGCTGCCAAATAAGCATGTGCTAAAGAGGGGAGGGAGCAAAAAAGAGACCAACAGCATATTACCTTACATTAGTACTGGTCTAGATCAGCACAAATGCCACCCTCCACTCCTGTATACAGAGGTCACATGAATCTATGGACACCCAAAATCTCAGGGGCCTGCACGCCCTTCTTCAATACTGAGATACAATGGTATCATGAATCTATGAACACCCAACATCTCAAGAGCCTGAACGCCCTCCTTTAACAGCTAGTTACAGTGGGAACACAAATCTATGAACACCCAACGTCTCAGGAGCTTGCAACCCCTCCTTCAACACCGAGATACAGTGGTAACACAAATCTATGAACACCCAACATCTCAGGAGCCTGCACGCCCTCCTTTAACACCTAGATACCGTGGTAACATGAATCTATGAACACCCACTATGCCAAGAGCCTGCATGCCCCCTTCCACCACTATACAGAGATAACATGACTCTATGAAAACCCTACATCACACAAGTCGGCATGCCCCCTTTGTCCCTCCACGTAATGTAGCATGAACATATGAACACCCAACATCACAGAAGCCTGGAGAAACGCCCCTACCACTACATACACTTTTTGTGTATGTGAATTCCAATATCACAAGAGCCTCCAGTTTGACATGCACATGTATAATGCCCCTATGTGAAGGCTGACATTACTGGAGCCTTAGTGAAATGCAAGGGCAGGGTAGCTCGACATCTGAAGACCATCACAGGAGCAGCACATAGACAGACCCACAAACAGAGATGTAGCCACGCAGAATTAGTGAAACCTTCTGCCAGCAAAGGCACGTGGCAGTTTGTGTTATTTAGTTTTTGCTTCTCACATTTTAATAGGCTCACAAAACCGGGGATGCAAAGTTCTGTGGGTGAAAGGGGCAGAAAGTGACACGCATTACACGGGGCACTGAACAGCAATACAGACACATTGGCAATAAACGTCCAATGTCACACTTTGCCAGTCACAGTAGTTGTGCAGAACACGCTACCTCACACACGCCACGAGCATTTGATCTTCACTATCACAAGTGCGTGCCTGAATGGACTTCAGTCAAGTCAAGTCAAGTCAATAAATTTATATAGCGCGCTACATACCCAGAGGGTCTCAAGGCGCTTGGAGAAGGGTGGGGAATTACTTGTCAAATATCCACGTTTTAAGTTGCTTTCTGAATGCTAGGTGGTTCTGAGTAAGGCGAAGGTGAGTGGGAAGTGAGTTCCAGGTTTTAGCTGCCAGGTAGGAGAGTCCAGCTCAAGCACTCACACAAAAGATATATCTAAACCTTAACATGACGGCAGCATAAAAGAAAACACCATCACACACATTTAACATCGGGTCCAGAACCAAAACCTCACCGAAGGCTGCATCGGACCCCTACCCCAATACAGTAAGAACTTCAGTCCCCCCTCCCACTCGTAGCCCCCACCCCTGTGTGCATTCTCATCGGCACTAGGTCTGTGGAAAGGCATTTAAAGAGCAGGGAGGTTCACTTCTCTTCCTGCACAACCGCGCCTCCCATTCACAGACCAGCACCTCGCAACACTCTCTGGGCTGAAGGGGTTACGTGAGGCCAAGGCTTTCCAACCTACTTCCTGTGCATCTAAGCACCTTTAGGCATGCGGGGTTGGGGGGATGGGAGGATGAGAGACTTGCACACAGGAAGAAAGGGGGAGGGGGCTGGGTGCACAAGGGCATGCCGAGGCACTCTGAGAATTATTAATTTTATTTTTTTACAAAAAACAAGCAAACATGGCCCTTTTCAGAAAGTGAGCGATAGCCCTACCTCTGCAAGCGGGCCAGGCACGCTGTCTTACTCCAGCAGATGACGGCTGCCGGGCAAGGCCGGCCCACAGTCCACAATTGCACCTGAGTTTCACGAAGCAGAGGCTTTCTTGCAGGGTTTGTAGCTGGCGGCTGGCATTCCGGCCCAGGCACCCCAGAAACTTTATGGTAGAAAGCTGTGGGGGAGGAAGAGGAGTCTCCACCAGAGCAGGCGGTGCTGAGACGGTCTAACGTGTAGCTATTACAAGGCAGAAGGGAGCGACACTGGAGTGAAACAAGATCCCTGCGCCTGCTAAAAGGGAAAGAAAACCCCTAGCAAGTAGTTGTGAAAAAAAGAAAGGTACCTCGAGCAGTGAGATAAAAATCTGATGTGCGTGCCTCTGAAAACTAGGACGCAGTGGCAGTCCTCTGTGTAATTCCCCAGCCTGCCGAGTGGCAGCAAATTCAGAGGAGAAACGAGGACACGGGAAGAGTCTGCCAGCTAAGGATAATGAGGGAGCATTCAACAGCTCGCGGTGCTTCACGAGCGCCGCACGTTAGACAGGCGGAGCCATGATAGCTTCAGAACGGGGAGTTGAGTAGATGAAAGCGCCTAAAGAGAAGCGTCGACGAGGGAGGCGAGACCCACTGGGCCGCCAATCCCGCTCATAGTCCTGGGCCTTTCAAGGCAGCTGAACCCAGCCAAGTGGTGCGCTCGCGCGCCACATCTAGCGGTCTGTTTTTAATTATCGCGCCCGCGTCTGGGCACGATAAATCAAAACAGATGTCGTCCGTGTTGATAACCACAAGCTATAGGCCTTTGCCCAATTGCGTGCTGTCTTTCTTAGAAAGACGCACGCAAAGCCCAATAGAAACCAAAAGGTGTGGTGTGTGTGCTTGGTGAGCTTTCTGAAGCCCCTTACTAAAAGTCTTGCAAGCAGCGCATGCACGCTGCTCTAGGCTCGACCTAAACAGCCTCTTTATGAGTCTATAACCTTCTTTCCACTGTTTATGCTACTCTGTCTAAAGTTCATTCAATACTTCATGCATAAACTACTTATCCCTCTCAATCTTCCTTTCTATCTATTCTATATAGCTCTCAACTCTATCTATTCACCATGCCACATAAGTCCACTAGACAGATACAGTACACACCACACAATTCAAACCCTCACAATTCAACAACTAACAAATCCAGTTTAAATCACATAATTCCACTACAAACACACATCCACTCAAATACAAACAAACAAAAAATAGGTTAAATTGTCAATTACATCACCGTGAGCTCTAACTTTAAAAAATGTGAGCCCGATTGCATTGCAAATGCTTGTTTCCCATTATGAACCCATGTTATGAGATTTTGGGCATAAAAAGTGTTGAACTGTTGTTTTGTATGAAGAAAACAGAAACCATAACTCAAGCCAAGAAAAGTCTTACTCACCTTGTATTGCGAGATCCTTATGTGTGGTATCTAGGCATACCGCCCCCAGTACACAAGTATATCCATCGAAGTAAGATATCCCTTCGGGGATGATTCATGCACATTACAAATAAATCTAACTGAAAAGTATTCCAACAGTAATTACTGTATATTGCAAACTGCTTTCTGAATCAATACCAACCTGTAACTATTGCAGAAGTCAATCATAACTGCATTTGATTGTGAAATCCTGCATTCCAAGTATATTTACCTACCTGTACCAAGTCCTGCTTGGTCCTAGTAATAAAATACAAGTATACCTTTTTTACACTTAATTAGTGTCTCTGAGTGTGTGCATCAACCTTGATTAAAGTGAATATAATAAATGCTTAACATACCCTCTGGATAAGCCTAACTACTCGCCCACACTACCACAAACCTCTGGGGACTCCCTGGACTTTGTGCACACTATACCTTAATTTGGTATGGTATATACAAAGCCAGTGTACTTCTTTAAAGTAAACTATATAGAGAGCTAGCTTCCTACACACCAGTAGTAGTGTTTTCTGGAAGTGTAACGCTACTTGTTCACTTTTTTCAGGCCAAATATCAAAAGTGACACTTTCCACACCATAATCTAAATACCTGCCATATTTCATGTAAATTCTCTCAGCCATTTTGCCACTACGTTTGATGCAAAAGTCCAAGGGAAATGCATTGGTGGAAAAATGTATTTCGGGTAGGGGTGGGCGTAGTGCGAGTAGTGGGGCTACGCGAAGCTCCGCGAAGTGGGGAGGAAGCTACGCATGCACATTTCTTGTGAGAAATGTGCATGCGTGGGCACCCGCGCATGCACATTTGTCTGGAAGAAGTCGGCGCGACAGCAGGAAGAGGAAACCCCGGGGCGCCACATGTCAGGTAAGTCCTTTTTAATTACTTTTAATCTGTTTAACATTAAATTGGCCATGTAGAAGAGGGAGGGAGGCGGGTGGCGGGCAACTTCCCTCCGCCATGGAGTGTGCGTAGTGTTGCCTACTTTGCGAATCGCGAAGTAGGCAACACTACGCACACTCCGTGGACGGAGCGGAGCACTGCGCCCAGGGTTAATTTCGGGATCGGCCCTTTTTTCTTTGCACCCCTTAATGAATCACCATGACAATCTGTAATGCCAGTCAGTGCTGAAAATAATATTGGTTTGTAGAGTTTCTTGCAGATTAGTCAAACGGTGGCAATGTTATTGCCAAGCAAATATCAGAGGAATTCCTATCTTTGGGAATCCTAATTATACCTACAGTGTGACTACTGCCGGGTTCCCTCAGGGCTTTGGACCTAGGCATAGGCACCATGAGAGCGTAATGCTTTCCATGTAGTCTATTAACTTAAAACACCTATTCACATTATTTGGGTACCATGTAAGTGTCCCTGATGGACTACAAAATGGACTACAAAATGCAAATGAGGTTGGCAAGCTTCCGCCATAAATAGCCCTAGTGCACTTTGCAGCAACTAATTAATTTTATTGTATTTATTTAAAACGTTTGTATAGCGCGAACATGACCCTAGAGAGTATCAGAACGCTTTACAGAGAATTGCGACACACGTAGGGGGAGACAATTGTGATATGTCAGCAAACTATATAGCAATATATACAGGTATTGAAATCCATAATAGCAGAGGGGATCAGTATAACAACAATACAAGATCTCATAAGTACGCAAAGAGCATGACAAGGTAGGCAGAAGAACATAGATGTCAAATACTGCAAAAAGAGTTGTAGTGACAATAGATGAAGTTGAGCAGTCCATTGGGCTAGGAGGATCCGCCAGAGCTAGGCTGACATGATAATAGGCCGTGGCTAAACCTCTAATTCAGAAAAGTACTCGTCAGTAAAGCTTTCACTTCCTTTTTGAAGGGCACTTTTGAAGGATTCAGTATAGTTTCCCTAGGCAGGGAGTTCCAGATTCTCTGGGCAATACACAAGAAGAAACGATTATAATTTTTAATTTCTTACATTTTTGGGGTCTTAAACAACAGGGTACTGGAGCTCCTGGAAGATCGACCACTGCCAGAAGTAGCAAGCTTTTTTGCGAGGTACAGGGGAGTGTTGGAATGAAGGGCTTTATGGGTCATGCTGGCAAGTTTTAGTTGTATCCTTGCCTTGAAAGGTAACCAATTTAGAGATTTTAAAGCCGGATAGATGTGTTTGCTTTTCTTGGAGCCTGTGATGAGCCTGGCAGCAGCATTTAAAGAAGCCCTAACAGGGGCCAGTCTGTACCTAGGTAGACCACAGAGGATTGCACTGCCATATGCCAACCTTGAGATGACTAATGCTTGCACAGCAGACTTGAAGTCATCGGGGGGAAGGAAGGGTTTTAATTTCCTTGGAATGCTCAATTGGAAGTCGCTCCTCAGGTAGATGCGCTGATGTGATCCTGCATGTTCAAGATCTTATCCAGAACTATTCCCAGAGATCTCGTGGAGTCTATGATATGTGGTGTACAGTTGAGAGCGGATAGATTTTTTATATGTTTCATGACTCTATAGTTTAGTTCAGCCTACTAGCGGACCAGCTTTGTCCATTTGCTGGTATTGATGTGTAAGGTGTCATTTATGCACTGGTGGAAGCTACACGTGATCCAAGGCCTTGGCTCTTGTCAGCTGTTATCCATTTCGTGGTATCTATTATACAAAATCCAGGCATCTGAGTGGCATATGCTCATAACCTACTTCATAGTCTTCCGCCTTCCCATTTATGTTCTTTGATTGGTCCATTATAAATGGAGTTTATGTTATTCTAACAGGGCAAATGGTCTGAATTGCTGGAGATGTATGTCACGGTGAGGCCTGAAAGGGACCATGAGCCTCTAATTTCCCTGTAAATTATGGGTGGCTGAAACTGTTGAATTTTTTCCCACTCAATTTTGCGAAATACCATAACAATAATGCAAAATTACACTTTAAAAGTGAAATAATGTTTGCCTGTATCTTAAGTGATTTTTTATGCGATCTCAAATTCTAGGTAAGAAAAGTCCCACAGGAGACTGGTTTGACCAAATAATATCTTCAGGAGAGGTGGGGGGGGAATGGCTTGCACAGCTGAAACGGCAGATACTTCTTGATCGAGCTCTGCTCCATGCCTGCATGCCTGTCCTTCAACCTTCTAGTACCCTACCATTGATACACTTATCCTGCCTCCTCTCTCTCCTGCAGTTACGAGCAGTTGTTGTAAGGGTGGCCCGCCCTTAAAGGCAACAAGGAAGTTGGACACCTGCGGCCGACTGCTGTGGCCTCCTGTTTCAGCCTGTGGTCTGCAGGCATGGGCACTGTGGAGGCAATCCCGGAAGTACTGCGAGGTTTGCGTCTGATCCCGGGTCATACCTGCTATTGAACGCTGCCTACATGCCCTGCCCGGAAGGAAGCTGTTGCAGACCCAGTGATGTGGGGTATACAGTGACCCCCTAGTAAGACCTACTGCATGCATGTGGCAGTGACCAGAAGGCCATCTGCGGCAGTGTTTTCTCTCCTCCCTCTTCTGCCCTGTTAGGGAGGCTGACCCGGGCCATGAGTGGGGTAGACCGTTCAGATTGAGGAATTGGCAGGACGTGTTGCAGTCGGCTCTACCCCCCTGATTTATACTACATGGGAGCAGTGGCCGGGGCACTCTTGTGTGCCTTGCTGAGTGGTTTACTGAGCAAAGTCCCACTCTTCAGTGGCTATGCTCCCCTGCGATGGCACGGACGCCTGGCTACATAGCAGCCACCTCCGGGGCTCCCACAGACATATAGGTGCACGCACTGGTGCGGTGGGCAGGGTGGGGAAGTGGTGAGTTACTGAGGAGCTTTTTGACTGGCGTTTGATAGAGACTCCTGGAGTACTTACATCTTCGTGGGCAGTTTTGTAATGTAATATAATGTAATGTAAGGTACACTTATATAGTGCGGCTGTCACCCCAAGGGTATCCTGGCAATTAAATTACCGAGCAGCGAGTATCAAGGCAGAGAAGGCACGGTCTACTCCAGAGGGAACAGTCTGGTTTTCAGTAGTACTTTCAGTCCAATTTTGTGTACTGCCCTGTAAACAATACATAGTGCCATAAATTGTATTCTTTGTACGACAGGAAGCCAGTGTAGGTCCTAAAGGGCCAAAGAGGCTGAGGCTCCGCGTGGCCGGTTTAGTGCAAGCTTAGCCGCCAAAATCTGTACTCTTTGTAGTTTTTTGGTCATAGAGACTGGGGCACCTAAAAGAAGTGCTGGAGATTCCTCTGAAGTCCCAAACTATAATATTTGGGATCTCTCCTTAGTCCCTTGTTAACTGTACATCCCCCTTGGCTGTTGTCAATCTTGGGTGAGGTTATGGAAGGATAGGCACCCAAAAGCCTACAACACTACTTCAGTCCGAGAGACCCAGGGGCCAGACAGCCGCAGTGCTAGACATCTGTTTGAATTAAAAGTGACATTAGCCTTCACACTGATCTACAGCATCATTATCATATAATGCGCACAACCATTCTCATTGTGCGTTGGTCTCTTTGAGCCCCTCTTTGAGCCCCTCATTCCTACGTGCCTTTGCTTCCTGACTGTGGGCTCCTGCAGTGGAGAGGACACCAATGCGACAATTGCGAGGAAATCTGCTGTGGTGCGCAGAGAGCCTACACCTGCCTCTTCACATGTGGCCTAGTCCTGCCTGTCACTACCTGAGCATATGGGGTTGTTTGTACTTCTGCACATCGTGAGGAGCAGGCTAGCAGGCCCTTCACGTGCTGACTGCTGTTCTTCCTCCAGCACCGACACACAACCACGGTCATTGTTTGGGGCCTCCGCTTGGGATCACTGGGGCTCCGCTGTATCACTTACGGGATATGCCTTGTGATGACCACTGCCCCGCACCTGTCTCATCTCGAGTGCACTGGTCCTGCCTGATCCCTCTTAGCTTCAAGGGGCTGATCATGATACTGTTCCATTGGAGGTGGTGAGGCGTTGGTAAGTGGGCCCTTAAAAAGGTGCAACAACCGTTCCCCCTTTCGGCATGAACTGCTAACACTGCACACTATGGTTGCCTGCGCACCGGTATACAGGGCACAACCTTGCAACCTTCCACGGGCCCTGAGCAACTAGCGGACAGTTCTGATCCATTAGAGCCTCCCTCTCCTTCTCTATCAAATGGGGACAAGTTGGACACTGTTCTGGAAGCAGTTGAACGGATCAGAGATACCCTGGAGAGCACACATAGGTCCCTGGAAAGTAAAATAGACAATGTGAAAGCCGATCTTATGCTGTTGAATGCGAACCACCGCAAGTTGGCCGATAAAGTTAATGCTGCCAAACAAGTCCTCATGGACCTCCAACTGAAGACACATGAGATGGACTCCTCCATGCAAACCTTGGCAGAATGATTGCACGTCCTATAACGTCATGCTGAAGACACAGAGGGCAATTTAAGGAGAAATAGTGTCTGGGTAGTTGGCCTTCTGCAGGGAGTGGAGGGGTCAGATGCCATTGCCGATTATGATTGCGGTTTTTCCGCATCCTCCGGGCCGGTGGAAGTGTCCGCCGGCCCAGAGGATGCGGAAAAACCGCTGCGGAGCCTTCAGAGACACCCCGCCAGAATAGGATGGCTGGGGGGTCAGGAAGACCGTTCGCAGCTTTTCCGTCGCGGTCGCCTTCCGACCGCGGCGGAAAAGCTCTAACATGTCTGGCGCTGTCTATCAGACACCGCCAGGCATATTAGGATGTCTGGAGTTCTATGCCTTTCCACGGCGGCATTTCCGCCGTGGAAAGGCATACGGATTTTTGTTTGGGGGCCCGTTGCGGGCCCCCAGGGGTGATGGGGTGGTGCACATGGGGGGTACCTATGGTACCCCCTGCATTTGCGTGCACAAAGCGGCAGGCACCGCGCGGTGCCTGCCGCTTTGTGCATGCAAATGCACAGCTTTCATTTTTAACATTGCGGCGGGTGCTTCAAGCAGCACCCGCCGCAATGTTAAAAATACAGGGTGGCGGTCACATCCTAATTTGCACGGAGGGACCGCCGCTGCCCCTGCGGACGGTACCTCCTACTCTGGGGTGGCGGACGGACTCGGGTCCGTCCGCCATCATAATCGGCCCCTAGGTTGGGCAGAGTTGTGATCACATGTCTGCAAAATTAATTTTAAGAAATTTGACATTGCCTACTTGATGGTAACCGTCTTAGGAAATGAGTTGTCCGTCTGGCAAGGGATTAGCTCAAGACTTCTCATATTGTGCTTACTTTACAAGCAGATATGCTTGAGAATAAATATTTACAGACTAGGGACAATAAGACAACCTAGATATTAGGGTCATACCCAATCGCTGTGGTTATACCTATGTGATCTTCAACGAAGGACAAACCATTCATAAGTCTCACTTGTATTCCTTAGCCAAAGCACATTTTGCATCCATTGAAAAAAATCCTTCCAGCTGTGGAAAAATCTATTTTGAAAGAGGAGCTTTTGGAGCAGGGAAAACATGTAATGTACGTGCCCAACACCCGAGGTGGCTGCAGTGGGCCTCCACTTTAAGGGTGGTGGTGGTAAAGTTTCACTATGTTCTTATCTTCGTACACATGCTTTTCTCCAGTATGAACAATACATTACTCCAACTTTAACCACTTTGCCCATTGAGTCTTACCAGAGCATATTCTATACAGATGGCTCTACCAAAGCAGCAGTAGGAAAAAATGACAAGTACTCCCCAATCTGCACTTCAGTGCAAGGTGTAGAGAAAGATAGTGAATTCCATTCGCAGTGCAACGACTCTAAAATCCTAGATAACAACACTTAATGGCATTCTGAACTACATGCCCTGTTATTTGCTTTACAAAAGGGTGACTTGTCAGTTCTTGTGCGGCTGATTTCGCTTCTAAGGCTGCAATTCAGGCTGTGATAGTAGCAGTCCTAACTAGATTTCAAACCATTATCGACACAGATATCTTAACAGCCAAAAATATAACCATGCAAGGTGGACTACTCCTACACCCCTAATTTGGACAACATTCATGTGGGCATACTACCAGGAGTGGGAGACAGGATAATACATAATAATCTGTTCAAATTAGATTTAATCAAAGAAGCCCATGAGACATTGGCATCTGCTCACGTAGGAGTCAGTGCAACTGTAGCAATGTTACAGCAATGCTTCTTGTGGCCTGGTTTATATAGCGTTGTTGAAGATGCTTATGACATGACTGCTAGGGTACTAAGTTCAGGTCTTAGTTACTAACATAATCTCGAATGAGACTAATGTTATTGAAAATGACTCTGGATATTGTACACAGGACTTTCCTCACGGTCTACTGTCACTCACCATCAGAGACTGCTACTCCCTTATCAATGGTTTCGTCACAAGGACCTGATTCCACTTTGGCCATATGACTGAATTCCTTTGGGAACTTCCATTTTCATCCTGTGATTGTCATTTTACTGGTACTTAATGGACATTAAGGGCCCGATGTAGGTAAAACCCATTTACCGATTTTAAAATACCGATTCCTACCGAATCGGTATATTGAAATCGGAAAATGATATGTAGGGAAAAAATTTCGGAAAATTACCGAATCGGTAACAATCGGTATCGTGGTTCGATACCTACCGAATCAGTATTCGCCGATTCGGTAAGTACCGAATCGGCGATTACCGAATCGGCAAATACCGATTCGGTATTTGCAATACTCCCCCGTGGGCCAAATGGCCCATGGGAATGCATTGTAAATACCGATTCGGTATTTACCGAATCGGTATTCGCCGAATCGGCGAATACCGATTCGGTAAATACCGAATCGGCGAGCAAGTAAAAGTGAAACTAATGACAACAGCCAATGAGGTGGAAGCACCCTTCCCCACCCTAGCAGGGAGTGGCTACCCAGGCAGGTGCAACTCATTAGAACTTTCTGGAGAGGCAGCCTGAGCTGAGCATTCACAGTGAGCAGCAGTGGTAGCACTATCCTGAACTGTGTGGAAATGGCAAGCAGCTCTGAGTGCCAGAAGAATGAGCGCAAGCGCAAGGCCAAGTTCAGCACCAAGGAGCTGCAAGTGTTGGTGGAGGAGGTGGTGAGGGTCCACAAGCAGCTGTTTGGGAGGCTGTCCCTCACAGTCCCAGAGAGCACCAAGAGGAACCTGTGGATTGCAATCGGTGGGAGGGTGAACGCAGTTGGTGTCTCCCCCAGGAGCCTGGACGACCTCAAGAAGAGGTTTTATGACATTCGCAGCCTCACCAAGAGGAAACTAGCCGATCTGCACAAGCAGGCAGGACTAACAGGTGGAGGCAGGAACCCGGCGCCACCCCTCACTGACCTTGAGGAACTTGTGTCCACGACAATTGAGAGCGAGAGTGTGCTGGGAGTTGGGGACCTGGACAGCTCATCCAGAGCCAAAGCAAAAGGTAAGAAGCATGCGCAGCATGACACACCCTACCAGACACCTCCCCTTTAGCCCCAATGCACAGCCAAACCCCAGCCCAGTACTGCTAGCAACATACATGAGCAATGCATCATGATAAATGTAGTCAGCTTAAGTAGTAACAAATGCCAGTGCACATTCAAATGAAATGCACCTAGAAAATGAATCAGAGTATTGAAAATGAGATGTGCAATGCTTTTATTGTAGTGACTGTAAGACATTTGCACTCAGTTCACAAATGCTTCTTTATACCTAGGGGCACCATCAGGCAGTGGAGCAGCGGCTACACAAGCTCCAGCTCCAGCACCATCAGACAGTGCGGTGGCAGGGCCAAGCAGCATTGTACCATCACAGGAGGAGGAGGAGGTGAACAGCAGTGCCGTGTGCAATGAGGATGACACAGGACATACCCTCTCATTTCCCCACTCCCCCCTACTGTCACTAACGCCCCCATTGCAGTTCTCACCGGAAATTTCACCCACACAGACCCACCCAGCACCTGCCACATCTCCTGCCAGGAGGATCACCGTTGCACCATTGAACATCATGGAGGGAGCAGCGGCTCAGGCTCCTGCACCCACCCCTACAACACCCGTGGCACACCAGCCCACACAGCAGGCCAGCAGCAATCGGCGCAGGCCACGCACATCCAGCCCTGCTTCACCAGCACGGGAGGGCAGTGTATTCCACGGGCTGGAGGGGAGTATGGTCAGGATCCAAAGGATGCAGGCCAAGTCGATCCTGGCTTGCCAGCGCCAATTGCGGCAGCACAACCTGCACATGGGGGAGATGACAAAGGGGTTTAAGAGTTTTGTTGAGAGCAACAAGGAAATAGCTACTGGACTGGGGCGCATGACTACTGCCATTACCCAGCTATGCAGTAAGATGGAGGAGCACGAGCACTGTAGGCGCAGGGATGCCCGCGTGCAAAACCGGGCAATGAACCGCCTTGCAGCAGCAACCGCCCAGCTATGCCGCCGAGGGGCTAACATGGAGGACTGCCTCACCCAGAACACTTCTGAGGTGACCAGGGGCATGGCCCGCATCACTACTGCCATGGAGGCACTAATTATATCAAACACGGTGGTGAATCCTGCCCTGGACGTGGGCGAGGCTGGGGACACCAGCAGCCGCAGCAGCCCGGCCAGTGCTGTATCTGAGCCGCGCCGGAGCAGCAGGCGCTCCGCTGAGGCAGCCGGACACACAGAAGGGGGTGAGCCACATCCAAGTGGGTCAGCTAAGCGCAGCAAGAAGTAAGACTGCCAGGGTGGGTGAGGCAACCCGGACAATTTACATTCCCCACCTATTCTGTTATTGTTTAATTTGTTGCACATCAGTGCAGTAACGTTGTGCCAACATTATTACATTTATTTTTTTTCCACATCCATTGACATGTCTGTGCATCTGTACTCACTCAGAAATAGTTCTCTGTTATCTCCTCACGTCTGAACCTGCCATCAGTTGGTGTAGACACTCCGGCAGGTTGTGTTTGTGGCACAGCAATGTCATCGTCAGGGTCCTCGTAGTCAGATAACTCTACCTCTGTGACCTTCTTGACCGCAAGGTTGTGCAACATTGCACAGACAGCAATTATCTTGCAGCAGGTGATGGGGGTATATTGTCTTGCACCTCCGCTCTTGTGCAAGCATCTGAACCTGCTTTTCCAGATGCCGAAGGTCCGTTCTACTACATTCCTTGTGCTTTTGTGCGCACGGTTATACCTCCTTTGGCTGGGTATTGAGGGGTTGAGGTAGGGGGTGAGAATGAATGAGCGGAGGGCATATGCACTGTCGCCTACAAGAAAAAGGGGTAACATTACTCACATGCATACATGTACTTCACACTGCTATTTAGGTTATGGGGGTCTGACACTGGGTCTTACCTAGGAGGTATCCTTCACCGAATTCCCCTGCCGTCAACCGTGCATAAATTCCGCTATTTTGAAAGATGTAGGAGTCATGGGTACTCCCTGGAAATTTTGCTACCACGTCTGTGATTACACACTTGGCATTACAAATCACCTGCACATTTATGGTGTGCCGTGACTTCCAATTGCGGTATACATATTCTGTGGCAGCAGGGGGACAAATCGGAATGTGTGTGCCATCTATGCAGCCAATGATGTGGGGAAATCTTGCCATCTGGTAGAAGTCTGCTTTTGTCTGTACCAGTTCTGCATGGGTTGCAGGGAAGGAAATGTATTGGTCCATCCTGTCAATCATGGCATCAAGGAACTTGTGGAAGAACCGTGACAGGCAGCTCTGGCTCACCCCTCCTACCGAAGCTACTGCACTTTGATAGCTGCCAGACGCCAGCAGGTGTAGGCTGCATAGCACCTGCACGTGCACTGGGATTGCGTGTGCCCTTGGGGTGGGGTGCTGCAACAGGGGTTGGAGGTCCCTTATGAGCTCTAAGATGGTCTCTGGGTCCAGCCTGTACCTCTGTAGGATCTCTGCATCTGTCTGCATGAACAGGGTGATCCGCTGTCTATACACCTGCTCCTCTCTCAGCCATTCCCTCTCTCCATCCTGCTGTAGCCGTAGCCGTCTTGCTATGACATAAAAAGCTGCCATGGTGCAAGCAGAAATGCATTTTGGGTCCTTTTTTATAGGTTGCACCTGGTTACCACCTGATTCCAATCTATGGTAAAAACCGAATCTTAAATACCGATTTTGACGCTTATTCGGTATTTCAGAGCTTTCCTACATCTCAATCTTAAGTTTTTCACACAGATTCGGTTTTATACCGAATCGGTAATTTTACCGATTCGATATCTGTACGAATCGTTTTTTTTTTTCCGATTCTGTGTTTTCCGATTCGGTATTACACCGATTCGGTGATATTTCCGATTCCGTATTTTTTACAGATTCGGTTTTGTTACCGATTCGGTATATTTGCCGAATCGGTGTAATTTCCGATTCGGTAATCTACCGAAAGGGTAACTTTTCCGATTCTGTATTTTTACCGATTCGGGCGGTTTTTGGACTCCTACATCCCGAGGGATTGATACCGGTCGGTAACGGCCGAAAATACCGATTTTCGGCCGTTACCGACCGACCTACCTACATCGGGCCCTTAGTCCCTGCAAGAACATTTGCATCACCTGTGGTTCGAAAACTACCGCATCACGCTTCATCCCACAGAGCCTATAGAGGTCTCTATCCTGTGAATATCACAGCTCATCCTGTGCTTGAGGGCATAGCAAGTTCCATACCATATTATGGGGCCTACTGAGAGATTGCAGTTATCATATATGAGAAAAGTTTCAATGAATGATATGGTCACACCTGGTTCTATTTCAGATGACTGGGACACCAAGACTGTCAAAAGAATGATGTCTGATCTAGAGACATATACTACTTTGAATAATGAAGATCCTTATTTAAATTCAGCTAATTACTAAGGAAGGAGTCGTTACCATCACTAAGCACATTATTACTTGCATAGGACTAGTTATCCTAGAGAAATGTATAATTACACACAGTTGGAACATTTTGTGGCTCCACCTGCTGATAATCATCCTAATTCCTTTATTTTCAGAGTGCTGACAAATAACACCCTTAATCTTTCTATTTTTTAATGAGCCACAACAACTTACATAGCATCTAAACACTAACAACAAACTGATTTACCCTACTAAGTTTAGTTACAATCTGGCTATCCAGTAATCTCAGTATTGGAAAGCAAATGTTACCGGGGCGTGGCCATGGCATCAACCAAGTTGCTCGCTCGACGCTGAAGCTCCAGCGAACTCGGCCCTTTAGAATATGGGTTAGAACCCTGCATCCAAGACCATCTGGGGCACAGCCTTGCAACCTCTGTCACCGGTGGCCCAGGATGGTGTGATTTGCAGTGCATGGTCATGTTTGCGCTGCCCTGTAGAGCAATCAACCAGCGGGCCAGCTCACACCTTGGAGGCTACGCGGCGATAGGGGCCATGAACGAGCATGATGTTCGAGGCTGCTGAGCCTCACTGGGCTGTACACACCAGCTTTTGAGAACATGATGAGAGGTGCATTCTTTTTACAGCACTACATGGTGGTGTCCTTCTTCTGAGCAGGCCTTGGGATATTGCTGCTGCTGCTAGGTGGGTTCAGATGCAGCCGGACCACTGGGTGTGAATAATCCACCTGCCTTGGCTGATGATTACGGAGCACCGCCTCCTGCGTTTTCTGTGTTGTGTGTGGTAGATGCAATTTCTGCAAGCCATGGCTGGCCGAGACTCCCCATTTCAGCTGTGCCTCTGCAGTCTGGGCCTGCAGGGTGCGCTTCGTCTGCCTGCATGTCTTTGCTGCATGCTGCCACATGAGTGGTCCTGGACCAGTGATGATCACTGACTTAGTCACCTCCTCTGTTTACCTGGATCACACACTGCACTCCTGTTAGTCTCCACCTCCAGGCACACCTGATTGGGGCCTACCCTTCACAGAGCTCTCATTTAGAGGGCACATGTGGACTGGTGGAGCCATACCCCTCCTGACTGTGTTTGTCCCACGCCTGCAGCTTACAGATCCTCACTGGGGAGCCTTTATTAAACATTGTGCATGGTGACCCCAAGCAGCACAAACTATCATTTGAGCGACGAGGGCGACTGATAGATCAGAGGCCCTACTGAGGATGGAGGGGTGCGAGGTGGAGGTATCGGACCCTGAATAACTGACTGGCACTAATGCCATCAAGGCGGAGCTTCGTGCAGGCTCTCGCTCTATCGATGCCCGATTTAACAACCTTACGAATCGACTTGACTCTATGGGAGAGCGCCTGGATCGCCAGGATGTCAGATTGGACGGTGTGGAGGAGCGCATATCGAGCCTAGAGGATGGCCCCACAACAACCAATAAGGAACTGGAGAAAGTAGAACAGCTCCTCAGAACTGTGGCCATCCAAAACTAAGACAGAAGGCCAGATGTACTACCCGTTTTTGCATGTGCAAACAGGTTTGAGACCTGTTTGCACATGCAAGAACCTACAGGGCCATGTAGAAACCTTATATAGCAAGTCGCAATTTATTTGTGACTCGCTAAATATGATTTGTGACTCACTATTAGGAAGGGGCCTTCCCTTCCTAATAATGACCCCAAATGGCATGTATGACTGAATGTTCTCCCCCGAACCTGCAAGCTTCAGCGAGTAAGGACCTATTTCCACCGGACTGACTGTCCTAGCTTCTCATAGATCCTTGATCTAGAACTGCAGTTCCTTCCTGCTCGCTCCGCACAAGTCATCACTCAGCTCTCCACGTATCTGCATCCAGGATTGCTCCCCCCCCCATCGATACTTTATGAATCTCTTCTATCTCCCAACACTTCAGACTCTCGAGCAATCAGGGCTTTTTAGCCGCAGTGTTGCTTCCCCCCGAGGAAGATATACAGGCACTTTGGAGGCTTTAAATATTTTTGGGATGTCTGTTTCGGTTTCCGCTGGGCTTGTTAATGGCTAGTGTGAGAGGAGGCAAAATGTTGTTATAATGTTTGTTCTTTATTGATGGTACACATCCCATGCAGGGGGGAACAACACATGTTAAATACCGGCACACCTTACATATATATATATATTCACTGAAAAAACCATAGGTTTTAGGGGTGTTATAGTTAGCTGGACATTTCACTCATACAAAACCATTTAAATTCCTCCGTTATAGTTAGTTGTACTAACTATAACTCGCGTGCCCGCAATCCACTGCTGATAATGTCACATAGTACATCATTCATGACATGGTCATTGACATCACTGATGACATCACTGATGACATCTCAAATGACATCACTGATGACATCATCCAGTGAATGTGGTTTGCTTCCATATTTATATAAGTATATTATATATATAGCAATCTGCATTGAAGACTGAGTGGATGTATAAGTGTGTAGATGGAGAATTTAGTAGCACTATAATTGACTGTGTAAGTGTCTAATGGAAAGTGTGTCACTAAACATATGGGATAGTGATCAAATTGCCTGAATATCTCTATCACTTTCTCTCTTGTTCTGTAAACTACTGCATAAGTTGGTTCCTACCTATGTGAAACTCTATATTAGTTTTTAATTAGTTAAGTGACTATTTGTATGAGAGAGTGGATGTGTGTGTGGTTGGGTGGAAGGTGTGTGATTGTCCAAAGATGTGTAAATAGATGTTTTAGTAGGTATATGATGTTAACCCCTTCTACTCTCATGACGAGCTCAGCTCGTCATGGGCGTAACCAGCGCTACGCGGATGACGAGCTGAGCTCGTCACTTAACGCGGGTTTTTTTAAATCGCAGCGCGCAGCGGGAAAACCGCTATCGCGCATGCGGTTAAGACTGCATGTAGAAATAGTTGTTTGGGTGAGTGAATCTCTTTATGGGTGTAGTGAAGAGTAAATATATTTCTTAATGATACACATCCAAGAATGTTGAAATATAAAAGGCACTGTATTTGATAGTTGGTGTATATAAATAAGTATATAAGAATCAGTGGTTATCTGCATGACTCTATGGAAAACTGTATACTTAGAATAGTGATTTTATTGCTCACTAAGTATGAGTTACTTTCTATACCAAAAAATAAAGTTATCTTTATTTGAGTGTGTAGCTGAGTAAATGTATGTATGATAAATTGTTTGCATAATTGAGTAGCATGACTGCATAAGTGAGTAGGATATGTCCTGCTGTGTAATGTTGATATAGGTGTACAAGCATATTTAATATTGTTCTATTGATCTTTGTCAGCATGTATGAGTGAATGTATAGGTAAGTGTTTAGATGTGTGTGTAGATGTACAAATTAATGAGTGGGTTTTTTAGAAACTTGTGTTGGTGTGTGAGTGGTTTCAAAAATGGCAGTTTATATTTTATAGTGAGTGATAAAAGGTTATACAAGTGTATGATAAAGTGTATCTCATTGTCACGTGGATGATGTCATCAGTGATGTTATCAGTGATGTAATTTGAGATGTCATCAATGATGTCACTGACCATGTCATGAATGATCTAACATGTGACATCATCAGCAGTGGATTGCGGGCGCACGAGTTTTAGTAAGTACAACTAACTATGACGGAGGAATTTCAAATCTCCGAGTACTTAACGAACTTGCCACTTCCAGCAGCCACCAACACACAACGCGGCGAACTGGGTGCGCCGTTCACGGCGGAGGAACTTCGAACCGTTATATTCTCCCTCTCTAATGGTAAGACCCCAGGCCCTGACGGCTTGCCTGCGGAGTTCTACAAGGCCTACTCGACGATCCTCATCCCCGAGCTTCTGCGAATGTATCAGGTGGCAATAACTGATGCCGCTCTCCCACCCACTCTTAACCCCTTCGACGCTCATGACGAGCTGGGCTCGTCATGCAGTAGCCTCCCAGCACGCTCATGACGAGCCCAGCTCGTCATGAATAATGGGTTTTTGTAAATCCCAGCGCAGCAGCAGAATATGATGAGCTTCCAAGTGGTTAACGAGGCGTACGTGATTTCGCTTCTGAAGCCTGGTAGGGATGGACTCAATATGGGATCTAATAGACCACTGGCTCTCCTTAACACGGATTATAAGATCCTGGCATCTGTCCTGCTCAAAGATTGGCACCTCTGGTCCCCACACTGGTACACGCAGACCAGAACGGATTTGTACCCACCCGCAGCACATCTTATAACATCAGGCGACTATTTCGTATACAGAGCCTAGCTGTGTCCCGATGGCCGCGATCGGGTTGTGTTATACTGGATCTTGAGAAGGCGTTCGATTCAGTGGAATGGCCCTACCTCATGCAGGTCCTAGGGAAATTTGAACTGGGAGCTGACTACATCCGTATGGTAGAACTCCTTTACTCATGCCCAGTAGCGCGGGTGCGCACAGGCAGACTTTTCTCTGATCCGGTCCAGGTGCGAAGAGGCACGAGACAAGGATGCCTCCTCTCCCCTCTGATTTTTGCGCTAATGATGGAACCCTTGGCTGCGCAGCTACGTGCTTCTGGCGTGGATTGGGGTATCCCCCTGGCTGACGGGATGCACTCGGTGTCATTGTACGCTGACGATCTGCTGATCTATGTCAGGGATCTGACCCGTTTTCCGTGCGCACTCACTGCCATATTTAACAGCTTTGGAGATGTGTCGGGACTTCGGGTCAATTGGGCAAAATCAGGGGTGTACTCTTTCGCTGCGAAGACCCAGGAGTGCGACATTGCGGTAATAGGAGAGCGACTTCTTTGGTATCCGACTGTGTACAGATACCTGGGAATTCAAGTTGATCGTGATCCCGCGGATCTGTTAGATGGTAATATCACCAGGACAATCTCGTCACTTACAGCCCAAGTGTCCTTTTGGAACTCCCTCCCGTTGAACGTACCCAGTCGCATTACACTGGCAAAGATGGTTGCCCTACCTCGGTTGCTGTACTTTTATGCAAACTTGCCTGTGTATGTCCCGACTTGTGTTTTTTGGGACCTGGAAGTTCTAATCAGACGCCTAATCTGGAACAAAGGGCGCCCCGGAGTTGCATTGAAAACCCTGTATGCTGCAACAGAGCACGGAGGACTGTCGGTCCCTAATCACGAGCTTTATTACCTAGCTGCACAGCTGCAATGGGTCACATATTGGCTCAGTGGAAAGAATTTGGGGGATACTGCCACAGTTAATGAGATCATGACGGCCCCGCAAATACACGCGGTATTTCACCCCTTATCTAAGTCCCGCTGCCCTGACCAACTGCACCTCTCGGTGGCGAGAAAGTGCTATGTAAGGACTCTGAAACTCACGAGCGCTACCAAGCCATACGCACCCAACTTACCACTGCTGGGTACACCTTGGGACGGAGGGGCGCTCATGGGACCAGCATTGAGCAGCTGGACGGCGGTTGACTTGGAGAGCCTGGGCGACCTGTTTGAGGATGGCACCTTACTTCCTTTTGCAACCTTGGCAGACGGCACGGGCCTACCGGCTGGACAATTCTTGACACACGCGACGCTCCTACACATATTGGCATGAGCCTGGGGAACACTAGCGGAGGAGCCCCCAACGCACTTGTTGATTCAGTATCTGCATGTGATGGGGAACGGCTCTCAGGTGGTCCATTGGCTCGCCCAAGCGCTACACACCCACACGCAGTTCTCATCACAGCGGCTGCGTGACAAGTGGACGGCTGATAGAGGCCGGGACTGGACTGACAGGGAATGGACGCAGATACTGGCCGGGACACTACACATACCGCGCAATACCCGTTTTAGGATTATACAATACTATATTGTGCATCGCGCGTATCTGTCACCTGACAAGATAAATAGATACTTTGGACTGACTACGTCAGCGTGCCCCAGGTGCGGACTCGTAGATGCGCCACTCCTGCATGCACTCTGGGCATGCCCTTCCCTGCACACCTACTGGTGTGCGGTGTCAGACACCGTGCAAAAAGCAACGGGAGGTAGCTTGCCCCATACGTGGGAAGCATGTTTGCTGGGTCTGTTCAGAATGACCAAACAGACAAAAGTCCGAGAGCGGTTCTGGGATCTGGGGCTGATAACAGCGAAACGCCTCATTACCAAGCGCTGGAAAAATAATACTCCCCCCCAGGCACTACACTGGCGCACATCTTTTGAAAACTGGGCAAGAGCGGAAAGTGTAGCGCTACATAGCGAAGAAACTGCAGGGCTCCGCAAGTATCCCATAGCACTAGACTGGGATAGCACCTTGACGACTTTCCATCAAGTGTGCCTGCAAAGTGGCATTGCTTAAGCGCTGCTGCCTCCCCTTGCGTAACTCAGAATGGGATCTTCTTCCCCCTCCCCTCCTTCCCGATAGGGCCCTACTTTTTCTCCCCTGTTTCCCCCCGCCGCCCCCTCTGCTGTACACTTGGCAGATCTTATATTCAGATTCTTACAACTGCTAGTACAGGGTATATACGCGGCCATCACGCAGACACACGCACTCGCTGTACCATACTGCTCAGTCTCTAGTTTCCACACCCTCCAGATTGTTCTTTATATTTGTTTGTTTAGTGATAAAGGTTTGAACATGTATTGTAATGTGGAAGTGCCCAGCCTATTTTAGACTACCATCAAGGCATGACCTATGCTCCAAACTGAACGATATCTGAGGTGATACTGAGTAATAATACCTGCTATACCACCAACCATGTAGATCAACACCTTCTATTAGTATGCCAGATACCAATGATGTTGACACGCTGCTTCGACTTAATTGCTTTTATATTGGCCCTTATGTTTATAGTCCTTACTGTGTATAATGTCTGAAGTAGCTGCTGACCTGTCTTTTGTACTAAGGCATAATTAAGCATTTTTTATTCATTTGTGTATCACTGTAATATGATGAAAACTACAATAAACATATTCAAACAAAAAAATGACGGAGGAATTTCAATGGTTTTGTCCGAGTAAAATGTCCAGCTAACTATAACACCCCTAAACGTATGGTTTTTTCAGTGTATTTCTAAGGTTTTTTAAATGCTAATCCCTAACTATAACATGTCTGAAACCTATGGTTTTTTCAGTAAATTTCAAAGGTTTTTTTAAAAGATAATTCCTAACTATAACAGGCCTCAAACCTATGGGTTTTTATTGAATTTCAAAGGTTTTTTCAATGCTAATTTTAAAATATATTTATTCTTTTTTTTATATTCTTTTGCTAAACATTTTTAATCTATTTATTTTTAGATATCTTATTTTTTTAAATTACATTACACATATTTATAAAAAAGATTAAAAAATATATATATATTTTTATTATTTTATATTCTTTTAAATATATTTATATTATTTTCTTTATTGTTTTTTTCGGGTTTTTTTTGGAGTCGCTCACCCTTCTCGATCACTGCGCAGAACCTATCCGCTATTTTAGGATTGTTGTGTGGGATCTGGGTAGGGTGTGCGATGGGTACGAGTTTCCCTACGCGATCGCTATGCGACTGGTACGCGACTTGTGGCGCATACGCGACATGTACGAATTATGGTACGCGACGGTTACGCGGTTGCGCGTCACGTCATATGCGTGTTGGACGCGGTGTGTGTGCGTCTCCCGCAAAATATTTTATTGTCTAAAAACATATATATATATATATTTAATATATATATTAAGGCAAGACATTTTCTGAGCTAATCATAAAAATAATATTCTTTTACTGTTAATAAAGTTAAATTACTTTTAAATGCAATTTCGTCAAGTCGCGCTGGGTGTGAGCTGCGTGCGGGCACCCTACGCGGACCCCATGTGACCAGAAAAAAAGAGATTTGATTGGTTCATAACACTTCCTATTCTAACTATTGAAGAACCCCACCCATTTGAATCCCTCTTCTTAGACCTTCCTTGAGAGAAGACCTGTCTTCAGAAGAACACTACATTTTTTTGCTTTGGAGATCTCAAATTGGTTTTTGGGCACAAAAAAATGGCTACACCTGTAGTAGAATCTTCAGACTCTGAACATTTTGGGGCAGAAGAATTGTTCCAGAACCTCCCCCTCCAGAAAAATATACTTGTTTTGCTTTCCCGGCGGGGCAAAAGAAAGTAAATGCCATGAAGGTTACGTGCAAGATCTGCAAGGCGGTGCTCTCCAGAGGAGACCCAAACAAGAAGTACTCATGTGGGACTGCTAGCATGAGAAAACACCTGCAGTCACTGCATCCAGCAAACTTTTCACGTGAGGAATTGAGAAGACTACGTGCAAATGCTCCTGCACCACCATCACCAGATATACGCCCCCAATTTGGGAAAGTGAAGATGCATTGCAATCGTTTAATTTGTTATGGGGAGCAGTCAGTGGACCTTGTTTATCGTGCCATCGATAACCATCTATGCTAGTTTGCTAGTTTCTTTCTTTTCTCCTCAAAGTTTTTGGTTTTGTTCGGCCTGTTGACTTTTTCTCACTGTTAAAAAAAACGCAAAAAACCAAAAAATCAAAAAAAAATTACAAAAATATAAAACCACAAAAAGAAAAGAAAATGTTCTTTTCAGAGCTAACTAATCTGGTTAAAAAAAGAGCTAAATGTGTATGCTAGTGTGTAAAAGTTTACATGAATATATATTGACTGAAAGAATGCATTTGTGGTGTATGGTGAATGTATAAGTGCAGAACTATAAGGCAGTGCTGCAGCATGACACTGTAAGCTCTTGAGCTGCAGCGTGCTGTGGTACTTACGAAGCACAGGAATGCAACATATGTACATAAATGTGTTGCAAGTTTATGCTTCCCTCTGTACTGCTGCTCAAACTGCAGCCATGTGGTGACACAGGCACCCTTGCACCATGGATATCTGTGTTGTGCAGAGTTTGTTTTTGTGCAGGAAGGCGCACCTTCGTGCACAAAAACAATCAGTGAAGGCATTTTTCTCCTTCAATGTATACTATGTAATACAGCATATATTGGAAAAGAAAGCATGCTACGCCATTTGTAGAATGTTGCAGCAATCACACACATGTCCAGATTAATGATTTCTGATAAATCTGGAGATGTGTGTTGTTCTATGAGTGTTCTGTGTAAACAGCAACACCTATAGAATGCCCCTTCAAGAAATTAATTTGTACTAGGGCTAATGGCTAGACCAATCCTTAGGTATATGAGTAACAAGTACAGTAATTTCAGTACTGGAAACAGAAAAGAAGATACATTTATAAGTACTTACATTTTGGCAAACTGATAGGACACGTTTATAGATTAGTGAAGGGAAGGGATGGGGCCTGATGTGACATGTGCAAACACACTCTGTGACGTGTTTTAAGTTAAGGAGTTTTGTCTCTTTTAATCCTGAAAGTACATCGGCCCTACTAGCCCACCATGTCTCTCTATTAAATACCATATAGGTGCGTTGCAGAGAGGTGCTCTGAAGCCGTGTCCTATTTTATACCTCTCTGCAATGCAACTCTCTTGCACTTTCTGCACATATCTGGTGGGTTAGTTTGCCCTCAGTAACACTCCGTATTCATGTTAACTTTATCCTGTAACTTAAAACGCCCACAGAGCTTCTTTCCACACATATCTACTCCGTCCATCTCCCCTTTCTTCACCTGTGTGCAATCTCAGACCATTGTGTATTTCAATATGTACTATATGTAGCTGAAAGGGTCACTATGGGAATTCAAGAGCAGTAACAGGGTGTTTGCTGGAGTGTATGGATACCGACTGGGAAATTGTAGGGCTGAAACACAAGTGTAAAGGTGGTTAGACCACTACATGCATAGTGCATAGGTGTTTAAAGCACTCCATGTCCTAAGGCCTAGCTCGCTGCATGAGAACATAGATAGTGACTGAATGATTAGAGTAGTACAAGGAGATACACTGGGTGAATTTATAATTGGTTGAGTTTTACTTTAGTGAATGGATTAGTACATGGTACTGAAAGAGTCACTATGGGATTGCAAGAGCAGTCACATGGTGTTTGCTGGAGTGTATGGCCACTGACTGGGGAATTTTATTTTCTGAAACACAAGTGAAAAGGTGGTTAGACCACTACATGCACATTGCATATGAGTTTAAAACAGTCCATGTTCTAAGGCCTGGCTCGCTGCATGAGTACATAGATACTGACTGAATGATTAGAGTAGTACAAGGAGAGACACTCAGTGAATTCACATTTGGTTGAGTTTTACTTTAGTGAATGGATTAGTACATGGTACTGAAAGAGTCACTATGGGATTGCAAGAGCAGTGACAGGGTGTTTGCTGCAGTGTATGGATACTGACTGCGGAATTGTAGGCGTCAAACACACCGGAAAACGTGGTTAGACCACTACATGCATAGTGTATAGGAGGTTAAAGCACTCCGTGTCCTAAGGCCTGGCTCGCTGCATGAGTACATAGATACTGACTGAATGATTAGAGTACTACCAGGAGATACACTGGGTGAATTTATAATCGGTTGACTTTTACTTTAGTGAATGGATTAGTACATGGTAATGAAACAGTCACTATGGGATTGCAAGAACAGTCACAGGATGTTTGCTGAACTGCATGGATACTGACTGGGGAATTGTAGGCCTGAAACACAAGTGAAAAGGTGGTTAGACCACTACATGCATAGTGCATAGAAATTTAAAGCAGTCCATATCCCAAGGACTGGCTCGCTGCATAAGTACATGGATACTGACTGAATGATTAGACTACTACAAGAAGAGACACTGGATGAACTTATGATTGTAAACATTAAATGGATTGGACAGAGAGGGTTAAAGTGGCACCAATTGATGCCATTGGTTACAACCTTTTTGCATCTCCAACACCCTGACCACATAATTGTCCACTGTGGTGGCAATGACCTAGGCACTTTGAGTGGGGTAGGTCTGGAAATGCTTATGAAGGACACCTTCACAGAATTGATGTCACTTTTCCCCCAAACTGCCTTTGTCTATTCTAACATATGCCAAAGGCAGAAATGGGGCTGGTCCAATCAATTTTGTCCACAGATTGAGAAAGATAGGAAACATGTCAATAAATCTGTTTCTGCTTTTCTCCAAGATTAAAAGATGGGGTCCATTTACCACAACAATCTACGTTTCAATATGGATGGCATCTATAGGAGAGATGGTGTACATTTTACAGATCAGGGTAACAGAGTCTTCCTCTTGAACTTTAGACTCTGCATAGGTACTTACTTGTAGGTACCAAAATCTCTCAATAAACACAAGGGCTCCTTTTAGAGCCACCCAAGGACTAAACACAAAAGCTTGATGTATATCTGAAAAATATTTATTTTTTTGCTTGGAGTCGTGCACCAAACGCGTAGAAGTTGTGCATCAAACGTGCTGGAGTCGCACACCCTACACGTTATAAGATGTGCATCCAACGCGTAACCACAAGGGGGCCGCATGCTCGTCGCGCTGGATGCACGACTCCTAATTTAAGCGTAAAAAAAATAGCCCTATCACTAATCTCTATTATCCCCGTGGACCCCATCCCCCGGGGTTTATGTAAAACGTTGGGGATCGTGGGGGGAGCCCCAATACCCCCACAGTCCCAGCCGGCTCCATGCGTCCTTCGGGAGCCGGCATTGCTTTTCCACATGGGGAGCTGCTAACATGCAGCTCCCCATGTGGAAAAGCAATCTGGTTTGGATTTTGAAAGACAGAGCAGGTAACAGAGCAGGTTTACCTGCTCTCTCTTTCAAAATTCAAACCAAGTATGCTATGGGAGGGCCAAAGCCTTGGCTCCCGCCCTCCCATAGCAAACTGCAGTGTCCCGGGGGTGGGCACCTCGAGACACTGCAGGAGCTGGCCCAGGAGGCCCCCCTCCAACAATACACAAAGTGACGGGGAATGGCGGTCCAGGGGCTTGGGGGGTTGTTGAGACCCCCCAACCACAAATTTTGCTGGGGGGCCTTGGAGCCCCCCCAACCATTTATTTTGTAGCCCCGGGGGGTGTCCGTCCCCGAGGACGGGGGGCCTCTCAGGGTCCCCCATAAATTTTAATAATTTGCCCCCAGGGGCAAATTATAAAAGAAGCTCCGTTATATTTATTTTTTGTTTACGGCAGGATCCGCGCACTCTGCGCGTACTTTGCCGTTTAAAAAGAAAAAAGAAATTGGGGTGCCCTAGGGATCCTTGTAGGACCCCCTAAGCAGGTCTAGAGGGTCAGGATATTTCTACCCTGCCCCCTTTATACGTTTTGCACATTTATTCCACTAACTACTTCAGCCTTGCATCTACAGAGGCACAAAATGACTGCTAACACTTCCTGGTTTCGAGTGTTGACAACCACTTGACAGTCAATTAGCATTCAGCGCATGATCGGGATGGTGCGCTTAGGGTGCGCTCAGGATGTGCGGATCCTGGTCATTTTCTCAGGAACTACTGAACGGATTTACATCATTTAAGCAAAAGGCACGAGTCTGAACTAAGGACTACCTCTTTGCCAAATTTGTTGTAATTCCGTTCAGCAGTTCGAGCTGTAGCCGCGTTGAAAGGTTCATATGGAAAATTGCATGGGGAAAACACGTTTTGGGACCCCCTTTTTTCTCGGCCCCTGCTTGATGAATCACCCCGAGACTTTCAGGATAGGAGCAGACCAGAACTGGCCATTAGTTTTGAAAACTTTGCGAAGATTTGTCAACTGGCGCCAAAGTTATTCCAAATAGAATGTTGCGGATTTCCTATAGAAAATAGGACCTAACTATAACTACCTACTTGCGACCGCCAGTAGGTAAAACCTATATACACACACATAGATGACAGAGACAGGTAATACTAGGGAATCAGTGGCTGAACTCACGTCTCTATTGTGGAGCATCAGAGGCTTTAACAACCCTCACAAGGGCAAGCACATTTTGCAATACCTGCCCCGACACAAAAAACAGCCTTCGTAAGGAGACACATCTCCCCAAGGAGTATCCACACTTTTCCCTCCTCCTGTGGCTCCCACACATACTGCTTGAAATATAGTCCATACTCTCGGGGAGTCTTCACCTGATACACAATAGTCTTCCTTTTCATCCTTCTGCCAGCTTCTTGGACGAAGACAGCTGCTATGTTATAGCAGCAGGATCCTTGGCAGGTCAGCGGGTATTGTTGATTAAAATGTACACCTCGAATATAGATTCCCCAGTCTTTTTTCAAAACCTCCTGTCCCTTTTGGGCCACTTAGATACGGACAATGCCATAATGGGTGGCAACTTCAACCTGGTCTGATATCCCCAGTTAGGCACCATAGCAAACCATGGTCACTGCGGGTCCTCCACAATCTTTGTGATGCCTACATCCTCTGGGATTCCCGGCACCTACATCATGCAACCACTCTTGCATACACCCTCCACTCGGCACCTCATGGCGCATGGACCCTTTTATACTACTGGCTTATCTCTGTGACAGTTGCCTAATAGTTGGACAAGGTTTATTATCTAACACGCACACTCTTTGATCATTCCCCGGTCCAGATGGTGCTGAAAATGCCTTTAGGGTGGGGCATGGCGCATGGCGCATCAGTGGCACTTTCAGTTCACTGCTCTACACAACGAACTGTTCTGCACTGAGCTCCGTGCCACTGTCGTGCAATATTTTGAGCTAAATGTGGGCTTTGTCACCTCGCAGGCCACCTTCTGGGAGGCCTTTAAGGCCTGCAGTTTCAGGGTGTGTATCTCCAAGCATGCTGGGGTTTTGCATGATTTAAGCTATAGCCTGGCTCACAAGCCAAATTGACAGGTATGAACCGAGTAGACACTCAACACTGTCGTGAGCCACAGTTACCTCGCCATGCCACCCTGCTGGCTGAGTAATGCGGTTTAGTTGAGTGTGAGGTAAACTACCTGGTGAAACACGTCAGAGTCCAACACTACTGCGAGGGTGAGTGACCAGGTCACACTTTGGCAAGGTTGTTTGCCCACCTAGAGGCTGCAATTACATTCCAGAGTTACAGTTGTGTGATGGGCCTCAGGCGACTGACATCTTTACTGCACTACTCTGGTATTTTACACACCTGTATACTTTCCATATGAATAGCAGCGGAGAGGACCTGGCGGATTACCTCATTGAAATTACAATGGTCTGGATCACTGACCTCCAGAGAAAGTTTCTTAGTGAGGCGATATTGTGCAAGGAGATAATACAGGTAATCAACTCCCTCGATGAGTCTAAGGTCCCTGGGCTGGCTGGATTCACCAGGATCTTTTGTAAGACCTATAAACACCTCCTTGCCCTTCACCTACAGGCCATGTACGCAGAATCACTCAACTCTGGCATCCTCCACCCAACCTTGCGGGAGGCAGTGAGTACTCTGCTGCTGAAATCTGGCAAGTGTATGCAGTGTTGAGGCTCTTACCTCCCTTTATCATTGCTCAACTTTGATAATAAAATACTCACTATTAATGGACTCAATTATCTCCACTATGAAATTGGGCTTTGTTCCTCACCATTCCACCTCCTTGAACTTGCGCACTGTGTTTTAAGTATTGAATCAAATCTCTCAGAGCATTCCTGCCACAGTGGCACTTTTAGTTACTGGGAAAACTTTTGATTCTCTCTGAGTCCTGTTTTGTGTGCAACGCTCCTCAAACTGGGACTGCCATGCAGGTTCATCTCGCTTTCATGCTTTTATATTCCCAACCGGTGGCCCGTATTCGGGCCAACTGCTCCCTTATTGCTAGTTTTGCCATTCATCACTAGAAGGACCAGACTGGGCTTTCCCCTGTCACCATTACTATTCATAATTGCCATGGGCCTTCTGGGGTGGCATCATCATGAGAAACATCTGCATCGAGGTCTACATTTCAAACCCAGTCCACAGCTCCTCTCCCTATATGCAGATGATATTTTGCTATTCGTCCATCATCCAGTGGACATATTACCTCCGATTCTCTGGGAGATTGTCAGATTCTGTGGTTTCTCCAGTTTTAATATCAATTGGAATAAATCCAAATTATTTCCTCTTACAGACGCTAATACCTCAGCACTTTGTGAATTTCCCCTGAAATGGTATGGCGCTCATCAAATATTTGGGCATTATAGTGCATCGCAAAAAAGAACAAGTAATCCGATTGAACTGTGGCCCAGCCATTGATAAACTGATCACTCAAATAGAATGGTGGCTTTAGGTCCCCCCTTCCATGGCGTATCATATAGCAATCATTAAAATGGTTGTGCTCCCTCACTTTTTAAGCATGCCCATTCCCCTCATTAACGTCTGTTTTGCTACTTTGAAGAGTCTCTAATTGTGACTCATTTAGGCTTGTCATCGTCTTTGAAATGGCTGGGACACACACATGCTCCCCTATGATCATGGTGGCATTGGTGTTCAACATTTCGATCTCTAATACCTGCCCACACAGTGTCAATTTGCTCATCAATGGTAACATGTGGATGGGCATCTTCCATATTTCAATCCTGTAATAGATCAGGCAGGCAGGACCAGTGCCCCAGCGTTACATACTCCCTAGGGTCTCTCCACTGGACCTTGCGTACATCCAAACACTTTCAACCACCAGCTAGGTGTGGAGACAACTCATCAAAATACTAGGGGTGGGGTCTCCTTTATTACCATGTTCTACCTTTGGCGGACAACCAATAGCTCCCTATCACAATGGAGAAGCTGGTCCAGCGCACTGTGTCACACGACACCCTGCATACATTTGGAGATCTTTTTCTAGATGGTCATGTTCACTCACATGCCGAAGATGCTTGGTTCACGAATGCTGCACACATGAACCATTCTGTACTGCAACGCATCCATGGCACACTGCATCCCCAGCTCCCCTCATATGCTCTGGCCCCTGAGCAGTTTCCCCCTTGATGTTGGTGATCACAGATGCAGAGGGAGGGAGGATGGCTTCCAAATTGTACGATGCAAGCGTTGCTCTAGTGCCGCCAAAAGATGGGAAAATTAGAGTGACTTGGAAACACGACCTGGGATGTCCCCTAACCGACACAATTTGGCATTACTGTTGTGGCCGAAACCACCTGGTCTCATCCAATCACACACACAAACGTATACATTATAAATTCTTAGATAGAGCATACATCAAACCTAGTGCATTAACAAGGATTTACCTCACAAGATAATCTAACTGCCCTAAATGTCATATATAAGGGGCCGATTTTGCATACTTGACATGGTCATGCTGTCATATTGGGGATTTTGGCGTGAAATATTCTCCCAGCTCTCATTAAGGTTTGGGACTGACCTCACACTCGACCCGCTCCTAGCCTTGCTGGACTATATTCAAGATATACTGACAGTGTTCGCCGGTTCACTGCTATTGTATTACTGCTGGCTAAACGGGAAATTGCCCTTCACTGGGGAAGCAGACGTCTTCCGACTGAAACAGCTTGGCTGAAAAGCTTGACATATTGCGTTACCAACAGTGAACTCTATGCCATGTTCCAACCCAGACTTCCAGGCCTAAATACATTTGGCCACCACTGGGTAATTACCTGATGATGCTGGACCCCACAACCCAAGACTGATTCATGTAGATGCTGTCCTCATGTAGGTTACTCCAGCTATACAACATTGTGTGCATGCATGCCCTGCAACAGACGTTCTAAACTGCACTGAGTTCCTGGACACCCACCTTAACCCCCCTCCAACTCCGTGACTCTATACACTGTTGCGCTTTACTTGCGGTTGCTTAATGGCCCTTACAATATAATGCTACATTGTCATGTTCTCATGGTTTCCCACGTCGGCTGGCTGTTTACCTGTTTGTTTTGTGCTCTAACAAAATGATAAATAAAGTTGTCAAAAAAATGGAAGCAAATGTTGATGAAAAGGTATTTTGGGAACCAATGCCAGATGTAGGTAAGAAACTGTTTGCGATAACCAAATAGCCAATTTTTGCGACACTTTGGTAATCACAAACACCCATGTACAAATAGGTGCTTAACACATTGTGTGATTCCCAGTGGGTTGCAAATACACCTACCTCATTCAATCAATCAATCAATACTTTATTTCGGTAATGCGACCATTAAAGTGCATAGCAATAAAATACATAACAATTTAGCAACCTTGATAAAACGCCATTAATATACAGAATAATAAATACATACAGTACGTAAACATATGTTGACCACAGATAAATACAAAATACCAAGGGGCATATTAACAAGGGCTTTATCTCAGTTTTTTTGGCTTTAAAAGCCAAAGAAGCGGAGATAAAAATATCGCCCTATCAACAACAGGTTTCTAACATGCAAAATTGCATGTTAGCACCCTTTTTCACTAAGCTTCCCTCTGCATTTCTAATGAGATGCAAAGTCGGCATTCCAGTGCAAAATAATAGGAGGAAATGTCGCTAAGCGACATTTCTCCTATTATCAAGCTTCACGCTAACCCTGTTATAGACAAAAAAAGCAGAGCTAACCACGGTTAACGCTGCTTTTTTACGTCTGCTAATTTTCAGACTTAGCCATGTAATCCTATTAGAGGTGGATTACATGGCTAAGTCCACCATGGGCTATCAACAAGGATGTCCCTATCCTTGTAGTTTTATCACAGCATTACCAGCGATAACCTCCCAAAATGCCGCTATCGCTGGATTTTTTATCGCGGTTAGTGTTGTTAATAACGCGATAGCCGGGCGATATTATCCAGCGATTGCAGGCGTTAAAAAAATTAATGCTAATCGCCCTTAGTGTTAATTTTCCCTGTTCCTTGTTAATATGCCCCTAAGTTCAGTAGAATAATGAAGCTGTCATATACAATGACCTCTCAGTGAGCTTGAGGCAACTTATACCTTCACATTTCAGATCCACGTGATCAATGTGCATCAATGTTTCAACATTATTAAGATTCAGTCACTTAATTTAGAACCTACATGATACATTTATAATGGCATCCAAGGAAATAGATGGCCCAAATTATGCAACCATAACAACAATATAAAACCTTCTTCGGATAAAACATATTAATAATAGACTGTCATGTCCGGTAGAATGCTGGATACCTCAAATAATCAGCAATCCCCGCTAAAAGATATTATCATAATACTAGTCCCACCGGTAACTCTAAAATAGGGGGTACATTTGCCTTATGTGCCATAGCGAATCTTTGAAATTAGTTGGGCATTTATTTGAGATAAGTAATTAATATCATGTGGTGCACCCATCTCTTCCAACCTTTGCCATAATTTAACACGATTAACTAAATCAAATGCACTAGTGAGGTCAACAAAACAGAGGTGGAGTTGACCTTCTTTGGCAATGGTATATTTCCCTGTCAATAACTCGAGGTTTACGCACCGCTCAACCGTCCCAATACCCCTTCTAAATCCATACTGGACTTCAGTTAAGATATTATTCTCATTTACCCAGCTTTCCAGTCTGTCTAACATGATTCAGCCCATCAATTTAGATATAGAATTGAGTAGGGATATTGGGCAGTAGCATTTTGTGTTTCCTCTATCACCTTTTTATAAAAATGAGGACGATTATACTTTCTTTCCAAGTAGCAGGTAGCACCCCTCCAATTGTCGCATTAAAGAGGCTTACTAAAATTGGGGACCTAAAGTCGATACTAGACTTAAAAATATTGATAGGGACCCCGTCTGGTCCTGTAGCCTTACCACTTGTGCTTTTGTTTAGAGCAATTTTGATCTCGTCTAAGGTGATAGGTGCTGTCTTAACAATATTCACTAGAATAAAATTACTATTAACATCAATAGTAGTGACCTCTTTTGTTGGGTTAAAAATGTGTGCAAAGCATGTAAGCCATTCCTCGGGGGTTACTAGTGTTTCTATCTTAGTGGATGATATATAAAAAAGGGTTGATCTATTATTTTCCAAAATAAGATAGAATCACGTGTCTCTGCTGCTTGGATCAATTTTTCCCATGCTTTCCCCCGAATTTCTATCTTTCTTCAATTTACGGTTTGCTTATAGTTTTTTTGTAAAGTCCAGATTCTCTCTCTGTCCCTCGGTCTTGCTTTAATTCCTTATTTAGTTTGGAGCACTGTTGGTCCAACATCTAGGATAGATATCACTATTTTGCTTAATTCTTATTTTTAAATCTCCAGTGATTGCAACCCCGATATTGTGGAATGCACTTACAATGTCTGTATTTGGGGAAGATCCATCCAAACAGACATTTATGTGGTCATGATTTTTTTGTACTATATTTCCCATAAATATTATGGGATTAACACCTGACCATTTAATAGAAATCCCATTCTTACCTTGTGTTTTGATATCAGCTGCAGCTACGCGCGCCTTTTCTTGTTGGTATAGACTTGATTTCAGTATCAGGAGTAGCGGATGGTGGTCACTGAACAGGCATGCCTGTATATAACATTTTTCAACAAGACCCTACAGTTCCCTAATACTAGGGCGTGGTCAATGTTCGGTTTTGACCTCGCCCCTGCATATGTTTGGAAAACAGTTTCTCTCTCGTATTCCCCTGACTCCACAATTTCTAAATTGTATTTATACGTGGAAGAATTATTCGCTTCACCATAAGGATTATGGGGGAAGTGAGAGCTAAGATCACCTTGGTCATCACTGTGACCACATTGTTCCCGTGTGAGAATTTTGCACGTTTCACAATTAAAATCGCCGGCCCAAATAAGCAAATAATCTCCCCCAACCCCTTTATTAAATCATTTGCTCCTCTTCTAGTGACATAATTACCCTATGTCTTGTACTGTCAAAAACGTAAAAAAAATGTATTACTACTATGCACTGTTTCCCTTTAATACAAAAAAGTACAAACTGAAAATACTCGGATTTAGTGTAGACTCTCTTTGATGTTAATTGCAAAGTTACTGAGACTAAAGCTGCTTAGCCTCCTTGTGCTTTACCTGCCTTCGAAGGGATAGCTTGAGTAAAAATCGTTTAAAAAACATTAATAAAAATAGATTCTGCAAGCCAGGTTTCTTGTGGTAAAGTATCGTTTTAAACCATTCCCTATCGTTTTGCTTATTTTTTACCCCAGCAACATTCCATGACATGATAGTTAGGGATCCCTATGATGGGTGACAATTTGAATTATTAACGACAGACCTAATAGAAAAGGGGATATGATTAACATCTGTAAGTTGCACTTCATTCTCCTGCAGTCAATCAATTCCGCTACAGCGTCTTAAGGGAGCAATCCTGTTAGGCATGGATGGTATCAAATACGGGTCTATATTGTTGAAGTTTCTGCTATTTGTTGGTTGGGGCTCATATCTGGGTTTGTAGAAATAGCCAAGTCGGACAACAGTAATATTATCATCAAGATGGTTAAGTGACCATGGGACTCACATTTCCTTTTCTCTCCACTTTATCAATAGAGCCCACACTTTCCCTCTGCTTTTTTGATCACACGCCATATCGGATTCGCTAATGTATATGATGCTTCTGAGGCACTCAGAAAAAAATCGGAGGGTTCCCAGATTTCCATAATTTACAAATCTCCCGTCTTGCCAACAAAACTACATAAAACAAAAATTTGGATTCGACAGCGGAAATTTGCACTTCTTGATCCAAACTTAGCCAGAAGAAAATTAAGCATAAGGTTACTTTTAGTTGTATCCCAATGGTTTCTCCCAAAAAACACAGTCCAAAAGAGGACTATTTTTGAACATGACATAAACATATGTGTACTGTCAGCCTCTACTTGCATGCACCTGGGACACGTATAGATGTTGCCTGTGACCTTGGAGAGTTTTACAGGGGACCAATAAACTCTATACGTGGTGAACAGGTGATTCCGTTTTAGTGGTGCTGATTTTACTACTTTTCGTAGCGTAGTATATGAGTTACTCCACATTTGCATCAAGTCCCAATTATCAAACTCTCCACCCCACAATTTTAAAATGTCATTCTCAATCTGTCCACCTGTCTCCACGAAGGCACAATACCAAAACGAAGTTTCCTTACTCCACTGACCGGTTCTCATTACTTGGCCAAATTTAGAATCCTCAACCTGTGTCCAATCTTGCGTTGCCCACCAGGAACTCAGTTGATAATATTTTAACCTTGTCAGCAGACCATTAGTACAATTGCTCAATGCTTCCCAACACATCAAATGTCTACCAACCTTAAGGTCTGCCCAGCAGCGAATACCTCCAGTTTTCAAAGGCTGACTGAGTTGGTCCCTCAAGCACTCCGGTGTACCGGGAGAATCCCAAATTGGTTCCATGATGAAAAATATGTGACTCGTTTTTCGCACATACATCCACCTACTCTGTTGCCCATATTATCTCCTGTTCCCCGGCGGGCTCAGTTAGTAATTGAAGATGGAATTGGAAACAGTTATATACTAATGGGTAACCACTCTTTGGTCTCGCTCTATGGTCCACGGTCAGGCTTCCGATGGTATGACCTAGAGAGACTAGAGTATAACCCAGCATGATATTTGTCAAAATGAGGACAAAAAAAAAAGATGGTTGAGTGACTGTACATATTTAGTTGAAATTTGAATAGGTTTGTAACCAAATCAGTTAGATGAGTAATGTCTTTTTGCGCTGACTTAATTTCCGACATAAGTCGCCTTTCATTATTATCGATTTTTCCATGCAATTTTAAAAAAAAAGGGTTTCAATGCCTTGCGTGTAGTTTGTTAATTCACCTGCCCCAGTTCCTTTGACCTCTATTTTAGATCTTTTTCCCTTTTTTTGCTTAATTTTCAGGTTTGTTGACTGCGTTTGAGTGGGTACTTTCATATTTACTGGCTGCTGTTTGCTCTTTTTCGCCGATAGGGAAACCCATTCAGAATTATTTGATAATATAGATATCTCAAGTGGAAGTGTCGATCTGCATGGGCCCTCTTTTAAGTAATATGTGTTTGGTAAATTGCCCTCCTTACTTCTACTAGTGTGTTGATCTTCCGAGCAGGATCTGATTCCGCTGGATCTACAAAGTCGGCCTTTGGCTCTTTTAGGGCGGCATTTAATGCCATTTTAGTCGCTGCCAACCGTTCTTCCACTTGGACTATCTCAATATTAATCAGGCCCATAGCGCTTTTCAGGTAGTTAGTAATTGGCACGTTTTTACCCCTGGAATTTCCATTGATTAGCGTCAATTTTCTTTTGCTCATTTTCCCAAACTGGTCATTTATACTTGATTAATAATTGATTATGGCAGGTCCTTACAAGTTCTTTATCCGATTCTGATCTTTGGGACCAAGGGGGTTGCCCGGCCTAGTCTTGTCCTGTTGCGGATGGGCGCAGACGAGCCTGCCCTTGGCCTGGGCTTTGCCCGGGCACGCCTGCACGCATCCCGCACTGCAGGAGCCCCGATTGGCTTTAATGTGCCGCCTGGCGCAGACCCAGTGACGGTGGTGGCTTCAGCCGCTAAGTGATGTGGGCAATGTACTCCTCCGGGCAGGGGTAAAGTGCCTTTGGAAACAATGAGCAAGGGCTCCCACCTACATAGAGGGTAACTTCTCTCTTATCATGAAGTGAAGTGAAATGGTGTACCCTCTTCTCGGGTTGAATAAAGTAATCTGGTGTAGTGACCACTTCAAGATTCCTGTGTGCAATAATATGCCAAAATGTATGGTCGTCATTGCACCTGTCAGCGGCCAGTAAGTCCTGCCAGTTCTTATCAGCCCAATCACGTTTGGCCTTTTCTAGAGCTGTTTTGTACCCATTGCGTGATTGGGCAACCACTATATTGTTGCCCTCCTGGATCGCTAGTTTTAAATTAAGTTTTGCTTGTTTGCACTCATAATTGAACCATGCACATTTCTTCTTCTCCCTGGGTTTCCTCTTAGCGGATTGTGATAAAAACACACCTTTCAGCTCCTTGAAGAAGCCCTGATGGGTGTTTATTGCTTGATCAGGAAATAATGTGGCTGTATCAAGACCAGAGAAATTGCGCACAAACAGATCGTAGTTTTTTGCTTGGCAACTGATATAATTCTGAATTCTAGGCAAAGAAACACTTCTAAGATTATTGAAAATTAAGGGTTATCCTTGTGTTGTGACGTTACCAGACGTACCCCGGCTGAGGGGAGTACCAACCATGGATAAAATGAGGCAATTAGGTCACTAACAAACCGAGCTGTGATCATCGTATTATTCACAAAAGGCCACAGTCTAACATCCAGCAGGATATAGTTGAGGTCACTAAAACTAGAGCCTCTCTTAAAAGTGGCCTGTCTATTAAGGCCTGGACGGGTCCTGCCATTGCGTGCCCTTAAACTCTTCCCCTCTACCAGGGACATAATCTGGAAACATAATTCGATATTATGTGAACCTCCTACTTTATTCATTAGGTTAGGGCTTTCCCAAAACTCATCCTCATCCTCAGTTAGAGAATCGAGTAACGTGGAGGACTCAGACGTTGTATTAAAGTCCTAAGCTACCAGCACCCTAGTCTGTGGGTGGTAGACACCTACCAGATCATCTAGCATAGACAAGGTGGGTGAGTTATTCCCTGAGGAAACAGACATGACATAGACATTAAAAATAGATAAAACTAGCCTTGCCGGAAAGGTAGCCTAGATCCCCATTAGGGCCGGTGAGTTGGTTTGCAGCTGTTTGTGAGTGCATGCAATAGAGTTTTTTTACAAAAATCACTAGACCACGACCGCTTGCCCTTCCTGTATTCCTTGGGGCTAGCGCCTCGATACTATACTATATGTAGTGTATCCGCTAATAATCAGTATTAGGAGGAGGTTGGTGCTTTTGAACCGCAGGTATGCTAATAAAAGGTAGAGGAGTTGGTAGGGTCTGACCAACGACCTGCATAGAAGTTTCCCGCAAATGTAAATGTTTTTGGTGGCTGGAGTTGTTTTACTATTGTTATCAACTGACTAATCATGGTTTATAACTCGTTCACCTCTGCCTTGAGTTCCATTATCAAAGGAATACAATCAGCGGCAGAAGGTATAGAAATGACTGTTGGACTAGTAGCTGGACATCTATAACTAGAATTCAGTGCTGATACATCATCTGTTAATTCGAGTAAAGGTTGAAAACCGATTCTTGCATAAAACAACATTGCCAAATGGTAAATTTATCCTGGAATTAAGGCCTGAGTCAGGATTTTTACTTGAGTTCCCATTTGGTTCTATACCCTCAGGGCAGGTTTTAGACTTTCTGAACATAATTGGAATTCTGGGTTGACACTGAGCCGTGCTTGCCAATGTGGGAGATTCCCTCATAGACCTTGCGACAGAAGGTTCAATGGTAGCAGGGTTTAGCAACTCTTCACATTCCCCCAAGAGGTCATCGATCTGATCTATGACACATTTACCGCCTGCTTTTTTTGACTCATTTCTTTTGACATTCATCGATTTCTCGGAGCCATTTGCACCCTCCTCAGTCTACCTTTTACCCATAGTACTTTTTTTTATATTTCTTTTTATTAACCATTAAACAATAAAACAAACATAACAATTGCATTGGGAATACATCAGCATTATCACTGCAGTGCTCGGAGCAGAGGACGTCTCACAAACAGGATACAAAACAGAATAGTAAAAGCTCAGAATCAAGGGGAATCCAGAGCGTCTAAATCAGTTCGCCTTGCTGGTGGAACACAAATATCCCCCCGGTACACATTCCACGGCTCCCAAATCTTTATCCACTTTTCAGGGCAGCCCCTCGCAACATACACAGCAGCACGCTCTCTGAACATACACCAGTCCAAGTCTTGGGCCCACTTGGCACGCTGCGGCGATTGAGTAGCTCCCCATAGTTGTGCTATATTGCGCTTGGCAATCATACAGGCCAGCGTAACCCATTGCTTTAGATATTGATTAAGATCCGTGGTTTCCCAAACATTTAAAAGACATCTGCGCGCCTTCACCCATAGTACTTATGGTAACATTGCTACCTTCTAATATGTCTCAAATTTGACCACTGACAAATAAACAAAGTAGTGGACAGTACCAGAAAGCCTTTTGCAGGCTGTTTTCTCTGGACTAACTGGTCATCTACACTAATAATAATAATACAGGTCTTGCAAGTCTTGCAGAGAGTCACAATCCCAACCCCACGGTTATGCTTTGGCATCGCTGTCTATAGCTGCACAGAAAAGCTCATGAAGGAGCTCCAGAGTCACCAATACAGTACCTTGTCTGTGGGATGTTAGAGCGGGATCTAGACCTGCCTCTTCCTGATACTGACAGGTGCAGGACTGGCCCGTCCTTGGTCCAGGCTTCGCCCGGGTGCCGCCTACATGCGTCCCGCCGCGGGACCCGTGTTATTAATTTAAGCACCTTCAGGTGCTGCTGTGATCCAGCAGAAGGCTGGGGACTCTGGGAGATGTAGTCCTCTCCCCAGCATGGTCTTCTCAGTAATTGTGGGTTTCCCGCATCGCGGGACCCGGTCCGTTAAATTAAACGCCTCCGCACACAGCGGTGATGCAGCAGGGGAGTCTGGGGAGTCCTATCCCCAGCATGGTCTACTCAGTAATTGCAGGCTTCAAACATTCTGTGATTCCCAATGGATCGCAAATAGATCTTCCTCATTTATTTTCATGAGATAGATCTCGGTTTGCCACCCACCGGGAATTGCAAAAATCACAGGGATGTTGGCTTGCTGGGGTCAGAATTGCAATAGGGCTTTGTACACAAAAAATGACTTTTTGCAGTCACAAATGGCCCCTTCCTGCATATTGGGCTGTTTGTGACTTCAAAAAAGCTTTGTACATCTGGCCCAAAATCCTGGCTAAAGCAAAGAAGCCTTATTTCGGGCATGCATAATATCGAATTAAATTATTTTTCTGAACAAAATATCGAGCAGACCACCTGTCTGGAATCTGGAACAATGAATGACTTAAAGAAATCTTCTATTCCAAAAGTTAATTTCATTCTGTTCAGTAATTGGCAATTCCAAATGAATATGACAGACGCAAACAGTGTACTCATTAAATCACATTCTGTCCTCAGCCTTAGACCTCATAAAAGAGGGTTGTTACCACACAGGCAGGCTCAATTAAAGAGCGATTATTTACATTAAATTGGGCATTAGAAGCACTCAGATTTAGGTTTGTGCCTTTGCAACTCCTCAATGAATCAGCCATGTTTGAACCATATAATTGTATACTTACCCAGAAAACAATTTCAAACAAAGAATCCACATGCACATTATTGAGTATAGAACAAATGTAGGATGCACCATTTAAAGTTAGCAACACTCCACCTACTACCTGGTTAATGCACAGTATCATTTCTTTACCCATTACAACTTTTCATTTTAACAACTGTCAGAAATATAAATCCATTGGCTGGTATGAAACTATGCACAATTCACAACTTTTCCATTCATGGAAGTCACTTTTTTACTACATATGTCTAAATGAAAATGAAGATGACCCTGTGTATATTAGTACACCGAATTGCGGATATCCCCTAGAACCTTCTTTTCCTCAACTTCATACAATCCCACATGTCATGAACTCCAGAATAACAGTTCTCAATTATTCCTAACACATCTTACTTGCTGTGGGTTGGAACCTGGCCAGCTATACCTGATAATTGTTTCAGAAACAATACTGTGTTGTGGACTTATCTTGGACCGCCAACTCGAAATATAATATGGAACATCCCTTGCCCTAGTATAGATATGAAATGTATGCATGTTGATGATCTAAAAATCTAGTGCCTGTTTTATTTGAAAAAAAGTCGCTTTGGTTTCAGCAGCTGAAATCTATAATTTGCAGTCAGCAAGAACTGCTTCAGAAATTCGGAAGCTCTTACAGACGCAATACCCAACACACTCTGCAGATATCGTACAAACAATATTTAACTTGTCTATGATGACTGGTGATGTGCATCTTTTTAGGAACATTGTATCTGGTCCAGTGACAGGATTTACATCAGTATTTGGACTAATTCCATAATTCTTCCGCTCTTTGTTTTCTAGTCTTTTTGGAGGATTCTGGAGCATCCTACTGCTAATCGGCTGTGGTATCATCATCTTTCTCCTAGTCCAACAAGAAAATCAACAACATGGAGTACAGGTATCCAGCTAAACACAGATGCAGAGAGACTCTAGCACGTTATATGGGACATGCTTGCATATCTAAACTTAGGGCCTCATTAATGATGCCTTGCGACAGTTTTGCGCTTCCGTTGCGTCACTTTTTTGTGACCTATCGGCGGCGTAAAACATGCCTCCTGGTGTGCCCTATTTACACAAAGTGACGCATCTAAGGAGATGCGTCACTTTGTAATTCCCTCCTCTGCATTATACCTGCGTCAGGTATAATGTATGCAGGGTGGGCGTTCCTACGTAAGTAAGCCTTGTAGAAGTGATGCAGTGAAATCTACGAGGTTTCACTGCGCCCCTTCTAGGGTGCAAATGCATCAAAAACTTACGCCTTCTTCCCAGCAGGGGCAAGACTGCCACAGGCACTTTCACATGTGGCTTGCCCCATGTGAAAGGACACATTGCTGGAGTTGCATCACTTTTGTGACACACTCCAGCAATCCGTCACTTTTAAGCCTGCAGATACATCAGAAATACTGACGCATCTGTAACTCCTTGCAACATGATGCATCGTACAGTAAATATGACGCATCAATCATGTCGCAAAGAGGGTGCACTGAGAAGTGATGCATCGCTGCTTTCACGCGGCGATGCATCACTTTTCATAAATGAGGCCCTTAGTGAGCACTGGATGATATCAGTTCTCAAAATGGGCGCTACACAAGTAAAACCTGTATGGGATTCAAGGAAAAACAATGGTCCAGAGATCCTGGTGCTGGTTATAAATTCCTAAAAGTGCTGGAGGAACGTCGCTCAAGGCTCTGGACCTTTCAGCCTCGTATTGACGAGTAAGAGTGAGGGTGTAAGCATATGTTTCTCCCTTCAAATGGTCTGTTTTATTCATTGGAGTAATTTCTTTTTATGACACAACACAGTGGTCCAAGTAGGATTGACTGAAGATAGATGTTTTATTTTCTTTTGCAACTTGGTAAATCCATTTCACTCTTTTCTGTCACATTTAATGAAAAGTTTTTTAAGAAAAGGGGGCCAGCCGACAAAAGTTTCGCCCTATGTGGCAAGTTGAGCCAGGGCTTACTCAAGGCTATAAGAAAAAGGAAATACAGTAAGTGCTAAAGATAACAGAAAAAAGGACACCAAAGGAAAACACCAACTGAGTGTGCAGGTGGAGATAGTGGGAATATAAGACTTAAAATACCAATTTATTTTATTAGTACCTTAAAAAGAGCTACAAAAGTTAGTTTTGTAAAAGTGCATGTTCATCGACATCCAGAATAATAAATTCTGGAGTTTTGCTCTTGCCAGCACCTGATTCCGCTTTCCTCTTTCTTCTTCAATTTTTGTTTTACAACGTATGAATCAAAAACAGTCTTGGGTTACTCGCTTTTGACCTACTCTTCACACATGCGTTTTAAGTTGAGTAATTAATTCCTCTTCAATCTTGAGGGTCCCTGGGGGCCAACTAGCCCACCAGGTACCTCCAGTATGTGCCAAGGAGCTGCGTTGCAGACAGGTGTTCAGAGGCAACACCGTTTTTTACACCTCTCTGCAACGCAGCTCTGTGGCGCCTACTGGAGGTACCTAGTGGGCTAGTTTGACCATAGGGACCCTTTGGATTGAAGGGGACTTAATCTCTCAACTTAGAACAGTGACAGGGCGCGTTTACACAGTGGTGAAGGGAGGGCATGGGGCCTGACGTGATGTGCGCAAACACGCCCTGTGGCGCGTTTTAAGTTGGGGAAAAATTCCACTTCAAACCTGAGGGACTATAGGGGCCAAGTAGCCCACCAGGTGCTTCCAGAAAGTGCCACTGCGCTGCGTTGCAGATAGGTGGTGCAGGCTGTGCCCCTTTTTACATCTCTCTGCTACGCAACTCTGTGGTGCTTACTGGATGTACTACCAATTCCGATTTACTCACCTGTTATCAGGAGAGAACTCAGTGCTGCTTATTTGAGCCCAGTACTGATCCTGTAAAGTAATTCTAACCATACTTATCAGTAACTTGAATTTCCTTCCATAGGCTAACATTGACTGGTTTCACTTGGAAATTCTTCTAAGTGTGGAGTTTTGGAACTTTTAAATATTCACCTAAAATCATCCGAACAACGAATTCCGATTTACTCACCTGTTATCAGAAGAGAACCCAGTGCTGCATCTTATAGCCCAGCACTGACCATGAAAGTAATTCTAACCGTACTTACCAGTAACTTGAATTTCCTTCCATAGGAATCCATTGTCTGGTTTTCACCAGAAAAGATCTACGTGTCTATTTTCACAAACTAAAAATATTCCTAAAAAATCGCCTGTATGACTTAAACGCATTCTTTCAACTATTTACAGGAGATGCACCAGTGCTGGATTCAGGATCCACCACTGACTAAGAAAAAGTAACGATAACACTACTTACCTGCTAAGTGAATTTCCTCCCATAGGATAACATTGGTGATTCTATGTGAAAATTTTTCTAAGTGTCAACTTTTAAAATACAATAATATTCCTTAAAAATCACTACTGTAACCAAAACGCTTTTACTCAACTGTTTACAGGAGATGTCCAATGACTGAATCTAGGATCCAGTCCTGTGGCTAGAAAAGTAATCCATAAAGTAACTAATTGCATTTAACTCGAAATTCATATTGAGCTCAATGTTGCATTGTGTTTGAAATTGTGTTGCCAATTGCAACAACTGTAACTACTGTACTTAAAAGTCTATTGCCTATTTGCAAAGTATTTAAACTAAAGTAATTCATTCTGAGAAAGTATATTTTGTAATGTAATGTATAATGTATTTATAATGTACTTTAAAAAATAAACTATCTAAAAATAAATAGTTTAAAAAAAGTAATAAATCAGTATCAAAAAAATAAATTCAACAATTAATACATTTAAAAATTGTCATTGAAAAAACCTTTGAAATTCACTGAAAAGATCATTGGTTTGAGGGGTGTTGTAGTTAGCTGGACATGTCACTCGTACAAAACCATTGAAATTCTTCCGTTATAGTTAGTTGTACTAAGTATAATTCGCGTGCCCGCAATCCACTGCTGATGATGTCACATATTACATCATTCATGACATGGTCAGTGACATCACGGATGACATCTCAAATGACATCACTGATGACAACATCCATGTGACAATCTGATACATCTTATCATACACTGTATAACCTTTCAACACTCATTATAAAATATGGAGTACTATATTTGAAACCATTGACACACCAATACCAGTTTCTAAAAACCCACTCAGTGATTCCTACATCTACACACACATCTAAACACTTACCTATGGATTCACTCATACATGCTAACAAAGATCAATAGAACACTATTAAATATACTTATACACCTACATCGACATTCCACACCAGCACACATCCTATTCCCTTATGTAGTCATCCTCCTCACTTATGCAAACAATTGATCATACTTACATTTACTAAGCTACACACTTATACAAACACCACTTTATTGATTCGTATAGATAGTAACTCATACTTAAAGTAAACAGTTTTCGATACAGTCACTCATACAATCACTGAGTCTTATGTATACTTATTTATATACAATAACTGTCAAATACACTGCCTTTTATGTTTCAAGTTTGTTGGACATGTATCATCACCACACCCATAATGAGATTCGTTCACCCAAACAACTGTTTCCACATACAGTCTTAACCTCATATACCTCATAAATCAACTATTTACACATCTTTGGACAGTCACACACCTCCCACCCAACCACACACACATTCACTGTCCCATACCAATACTCACTTAACTAGTTAATACTAATATAGACTTTCACATAGCTAGTAACCAACGCATGTAGTAGTTTACACAACAAGAAATAGAGTGATACAGGTATTTACACAGTTTAATCACTATCCCATATATTTAGTGAGACACTTTAAATTAGTCACTTAAACAGTCCATTACATGGCTACTAAATCCTCCATTCAGACACTTATGCATCCACTCAGTCTTCATTGCAGATTGCTATATATATAATACTTTTTTAAATATCAAACCAAACCACATTCACTGGATGATGTCATCAGTGATGTCATCAGTGATGTCATTGACCATGTCATGAATGGTGTAATATGTGACATCATCAGCAGTGGATTGCGGGCGCTCAAGTTATACTTAGAACAACTAACTATAACAGAGGAATTTCAATGGTTTTGTACGAGTGAAATGTCCAGCTAACTATAACACCCCTCAAATCTATGGGTTTTTTCAGTGAATATATATATGTGTATGTATATTACCTACTGGTGGTCGCCAGTAGGTATATATAGTTAGAATTTTTTCTCTATGGGATTTTTGAAAATTCTATGTCTAATAACTTTGGCGTTTGTGGACGGAATTGGCTGAAATTTTCAGGAAAATGGCACATTTTGTTTCTGAGCAGCCCTTGAAAATTTGGGGGGGTTCGTCAAGGGGGGGCCGAGAAAAAAGGGGGGTCCCAAAACGTGTTTTTAACATTGAGTTTTCCATAGGGCGGTTGGCCTCACTTTTAGCCCGAACGGCTGAATGGATTTGCACGAAACTTGGCAAAATTGTAGGGACTGGTAGCCCGATGTGCCTTTTGTAGGTCTCAATATATGTGCTACAGTGGATTTTGAGAAATTAACGTTTAAAAAAAGATATATATCTGTAACAGCGGACCGGGCAGCGCTCCAGGACGCGTACTTTTCGCGCAACGGAGCTTTGTGAAGCGAAGCTGATTGGTTCTCCGGCGTCTGTAAACATTCCAAACAGTCCGTAGCGGCCGCCATCTTGTCTCTCGGTAGGATCGAGAGAGAAGAGGAGGCCAAAGCGAAGGGGCAAATGACCATAAGGGGGCATAGTAGATCCTCGCTGACCCCCTAGGTTTGATGTGGAGGTTTTAAAAGGGCCCCGCGGGGCAAAAAAAAAAAATAATAATAATAATCGAACGGCTGAATGGATTTGCACGAAACTTGGTAAAATATTAGGGACTGGTAGCCCGATGTGCCTTTGCTAGGTCTCAATATATGTGCTCCAGTGGATTTTGAGAAATTAACGTTCAAAAAAAGATATATATCTGTAATAGCGCTCCGCTTCGTGTACTTTTCGCGTTACGGAGGTTTGCGAAGCTGATTGGTTCTTCGGCGTCTGTAAACATTCCAAACAGTCCGTAGCGGCCGCCATCTTGTCTCTCGGTAGGATCGAGAGACAAGAGGAGGCCAAAGCGAAGGGGCAAATGACCATAAGGGGGCATAGTAGATCGTCCCTGACCCCCTAGGTTTGATGTGGAGGCTTTGAAAGGGTCTCGCAGGGCAAAAAAAAAATATACCGTTTTTTTTGTTTTTTTGCGTGGAGTGCGCCCGGTTCGCGAACCGGGAAGCGTTCTGGGGAGCGTACTTTCTTGAAAATTAGTGAAAAAAGTTAGAGTAAAATAATAATTGTGAGTGATCAGATGTAGGGTAGCTCTGAGAAGAGCTTTTGGGTTTATGGTACATTTAGGTACTTATAAGTAGGTACCAATGCACAGTCTTAAATTCAGAGTGAAAATTCTGTTGCCCTCATCTGAGAAGTGAACTCCATCTCCTCTGTAGATATCTTGCATGTAGTAACGCAAGTTATTGTTGTACAGGGAGCCCATTCCATGGTCTCTCATGTAAGCTGAAACACATTTGTTTACATGCTTCCTCGATTTCTCAATTTGTGGACAAAATTGGTTCGACCACCTCCATTTTTGTCTTTGGCATATATTTGAATATACCAAGGCAGTCTGAGGAAAAAGTGCCATCAATTGCTCAAAGGTGTCCTTTAAAAGCATTTCCAGACCTACCCCAGTCAAAGTGCCCAAATCATTACCTCCACAGTGCACAATTAACAGGTCAGGTTTTGGCAAATGCATAAAGGTTTTCACCAATGGTATCAATTGGTGACATTTTAATCCTCTGTGGCCAAACCACTTAATTTCCACATCTTGTAAATTGAGGTTAGGTAAATTCCTGTTTTCAGCGTACCTTTGAGCCCAATAGATATAACTATGTCCAACAATCCAGACAGAAAACATGGCGAGAGAAGGTTCTGCTGCAGTCAGATGAAGTGTGGCAATGAAATGGCAGTTGAAAAAATGAGAGTGTAAAATGAAAAAAACTGAGGAGTTTCTGTGTTAATGAAGCAGTAAGAGTGATTGGTGGATTTTGATTGCTGAAAACAGAAAGTTAGTGTGCATGGATGAGTTCGTTGAAAGATGTATTTTGAGTGGCGAAGAAAAAATCATTAAATGAAAGAATGCTCTGGATATGCAGGTGCACTGAGAGTTCAGAGTTCAATTGCAACATTGTTGTGTGAACTTGGAAACACCAGAGGTTTTGCAAGAGGTGGTTGCTATGCAGAAAAAGCAGAGAGGGGGCAGGGTTTTGCTTTGAAAAAAAGTGAGGGAAGAGTTTTGATTGGTGTGACATGAGAGATATGTGTGAGGAATTACAGCATTTCTGTGCTTTTGATAGCTGCAGACTCTGGAGTGCATACCTTTTGCTCTGCTGAAGACAAATTGGTGTGTTTCTGAGACTGTTTTGAAACTCAAAGTATGAATATATAAAAAAAAAGAAAATCGTTTTTGAGGTAAAGGAATGTTTTCAAAATTTATGTGCGCCATATGCCCCCAAATTTCTTTTTCGGGGGTGCAGCAGGGTGTTCTTGAGACACCCCTGCACCCTCGGAAAAATTCGTAATTTGCGATGAGGTAATTGCTAATCGCAAATTGCACCTTCATTCCTATGGGCCTCCTGCTGCATGGAAATGAATGGGTAATTTGTAATTAGCAAATAGGTCATCGCAAACTAGGAATGGTAAAGAATCGCTATTTATTCCTTAAAGTTCGCTATTTAGGAAATGCAAAAAACTTTGATGATACATATGGCGGTTCATCTCTAACAAGATAAGAAGCATAGGGATAGATTTATGATGACTGGCGCATCACCAGGGATGTGTTAGTCATTCTGTGACGCTGTTCCGTCACCTATGGTGTGCTGCATGTACAATGCGGCGCATCATGGGGCAAAAACAGCACAGATGCGTGACGTATCTGTGCCGTAAAGGTGGCGCATTGCTGGAGTTGTATCGCAAGTGTGATGAAGCTCCAGCAAGGCTCAGGGGTGCCCCTGTCGCAGGGTTTCTGTTCTCACACAGAACTGTGGACAGAGGATTGGAACCTCGGCGAATTAAAGTGTCCCAGAACTCACCTTAGTAATCAAAACCCCTTAGCAAGCTAGGTACAGTGTCACATTGGATATAACAAACTCTCAATGTTTAGACAATCCAGAATATGAACTTATAGTACCTCAGGATACGTGGAACTCATGAACAGTCGGTCGTTATATAGTTCTTAGAAACCAGAACATGGAGTTAAGAAGAACACATGTGTATTTGAAATGTTTATTTACTAATGCCGTCTTCTCAGGCGTAGTATGTTAGATAATACAAGTACACATATTATCAGTAGCAAAATTACCAGCATAGTTACTAGTACATAAAAAGCGAATGGTGACAGTATGTTAACATGCTGTAAATGAATAAGAGTTAGCAACACTTATAAGCAGCCGCGGGCCGTGGAGGGAGTTACGGTGGGGCAGGGAGGCGGGGAGGGGGAGGGGCAGGGTGGAGAGGGCTCCACCCTGCCCCTCCCCCTCCCCGCCTCCCTGCCCCACCGTAACTCCCTCCACGGCCCGCGGCTGCTTATATCTCACCCTCCCTAATACACATATTATATTATTTGCTAAGAAGGTCTCTTTGTGTTGGTTTAGGGCGTGCCCATACTTTAGTGTCTTAGATTTGAAGGAATCACATCAGCATACACCAGCTCTCTCTTCATGTGAACCGCATCAACTGTTGTGTATGTGTGTTCGGGTAAGCAATATAAAACCCGCCTCATGCCCAGAATTGGCAGAAGTTGCACTTATGTTATGAGTATGAAGTCGTGGAGATCAGACCTCATAACAATTCTGTATCGTGTTGTTCTTGAAACTTCAGCACTCGCTGTACAGATATAGTTTAACAAGCAAAGCAGATAGTAGAGCAAGAACATATTATTCTCATGTAAACCACGATGAACTACTAGGTTGAAAGCTAAAGCAACAACTAAGTGTTGTGTGCAGAAGTTGCAAAAAAGGAAAAATGGCGTTTAAACCGGTAATGAGCCCATGCTAACTTAACACGGTGTAAAGATATCCAGGACCTAGATGACACCTCCCCATGATCCGGAAACGAACTGAATAAGATAATAGAAGTGCCATCTCATGAGAGCAGATTGCAAGTTTATATGTGGACGGTCCGCAAGGTAAAGCATTAAAAACTAGGAAAATTTAATGCTAAAGAAAAATAAAACAGCCAAGTACTTTATCGAGTCTTAAGCCAATAGGCAAGCTAAATAATAAAAACTTGACAAATAAGTCAATGAATTGTCAATGAAATGCTAGTACTCAGCATATCAAACATGAAAAAGGTCTATGACATAACTGTGTATGCAAAATAAGCTGCAACAGCCTCCAATAGGAAGTCACCGTCTTCATCCGAAAAGAGTTCAGCCATCCAATTTAAAAGCGGAAAAGAACATACGTGCTCTCCCAGCACCGGATCCTCTATCACCATCAGAGGACAGCTCGGTGGGTTTTCAAGAAAGCTGTGTTCCAAGAAAGACTGTGTTGCCGCCAGTAAATTCCAGGGACCAATTAGTCCATGCATCAATGCCACAGCCATAATCCTTTCGCCAGGACAAACCAACTCGTGAGTAATGATAGGAGTCATCAGCTGATTAAAGTCGACGTCAGGAGAAACCGGTCCGCAGAGACACAAATCAATGGCCCAATCGAAATCATAGGTCAGGCAGTGAAATACAGGCTGAACACAGGTGAAGTAGGAGAATCGAAAAGATAATCCATATGCCGTGCTTAATATCGCCAACGGCATTGTGCCATAATATTCTAGCATGCGATTGCGGAACAGTGTCAGCAGCTGCAGGGCGGGAGCTTGCACAGGAGGGACATCCATATTTAAAAATGTAAAAAAGCACAAGAGCGTCCGCTGGTAATGCAAGTAAAAATGGGAATCCACGAAGCAGAGTGGAAAAAATAGAATGAAAGAAAGCAGGGATGACTCCAAAGATTTTCTCAAATGAAGTCACGAGACCACTGGTAACAACTTTAAAAAAGTGCGCCAGGGCCTTTGTGGAGGACGCGTTAAAGATAGTCCGAACCATCTTGCTGAAATGGAAAGGCAAATCTGTATTGAAAAGGGTCTGCACCTCTGTACGGGTGTTCGCTATGTGAAGCACGAAAGTTTCACGGGCCGAACTCAAGGCCACCTCTCTCTGAGACAAAAGAGCTCTTATTCTTGCCATGCCGTTGAAATCTGCTCCCAAGGTTGGTATTTGTGGCGAGATTGAAAACTCCCTATGTTCATGTGTGGGAGGAAATAGAACATTTCTGCAGCAAATAACCCGTTCACTTACTGTTACGATAAAAGGAATACTTTTAATTAACCCAGAACAATCTTCATTATTGAGCATCAAATAACTACCATTTTCCAACAACTTGAACGTGGGGATGATAGCAGGAACTGGCGTGCCTTGCAACACGCAAGCCATATTTGGTCGGTGTTTGTTGCATGAACCGTGTAACTGTATGTGCCTACACATTAGTGAATGATGTGGCGTCTCAGTGCATTCCTCTCCATTCAGATAAACTTCTTGATCATCTTTGAAACATCTGTATGTGTATGGAAGCGACCAGACCTCATGAAGAAAAGCACTACCTAAAGGTTCATAACGACCTATTGGTATATATTTCATACAATTTGAAAACTTATATAAAGCAAAAGGCAGCGTTATTAAACCGTGGATAAGGCACGTTGCCAAAAAACCCGCAATCCTCTGCTGATGATGTCACTGAGCATGTCATGAATGATGTAATATGTGACATCATCAGCAGTGGATTACGGGTAATAGTATCTCTAGTTTACTCCCTTATAGCTGTCTTTCTTTTAACATAAGTGTCTGTTTCCTTCCCTTATACCTACTGTTCTTTTTTTAAAAAAAAAATGTTGGTTCACTTCCGGTTCGCGTACCGGCGAGCGAACTGGGAAGCGAACTACGAGAAATAGAGGTTGGCACAGTTCCAAATATTGTACCAATTTTTTAATAACGGGGAGGTAGTTCTGAAAAGAACTTTTTTTTTTATTGTTTTTGTTGTTTTATATTTTTTTTATTATTTTTCTGAACATTTTTTTACTTTTTTTGAATTTTTCTGAACAGTTTTATATTTTTTGGGGTTTTTCTTGGAGGGGGCAATGAAAACGATTCATTGTAAAGGGCTCAACAGGAGCAACAAAACAAAAAAAAAGTATTTATTATTTTGGGCGTTTTGTACAAACTTGCATATGATAGTCAATAGCTCTGTTGATCAGAGTGATGCTTCTTTCTCCGTAGCAAATGAATCCATCGCAATGTACGCAGACGTGTTTTACTTCACCAAATCTCATTTGTATATTTGGCACTATCTCCCTGCCCTCTGGTCCCGTTACTTCCGGTACAACAGATCTTCTGGCCATAATAGGGAGATTATCTAGGTCGTTCCGAAACTGTGCAGCACTGTAGTTGTTAGGATGCCACCTAGTCATATGGCGATGCATTGTGTAGTTTCCGAAACTGTATTTTTTCTCGGTCTCTCTGGACAGTCTATCTTGACATATAAGGCAAGTTACGTATCTTGCATTTACTTTTTTCTGACCTTTGGGAATTTTAAAAAATTGCCAAATGAAGTTTTCTTTCCGGTGAGACGTCCTGGGCTCCTCAGGCAAAAACTGCCTCTCTTCGTGCTCGTCGTCCTGTTCCTCTTCTTCCTCTTCTTGTTGAATTATAACTTGAGCAGGTGGTCCACTCTTCCTTGGATGTGGTGGAGGTGGTGGGGAAGCACCAGCTGAAGCTACTAAAGAAGCCATTGCTCACTGGTAACAAAGGGTCTTTCTCTCACAAAGATGAAAGTCAGAGTGAGGAAAGAAGGAGGGATTTTCATCATTTGGGAAAAACAAGAGTTCTCAACCAATGAAAAGTGTTCATTTTATATTATATGACCTAGTCTTACATCATTAGGAAACCAAAAGTGAAATGAACCAATGAAAAGTGTTATTACCAAGTCACATGACCTGCTGTGTTTACGTTAAGCGCTTTGCAGGGCCTCCCGGTTTGCTTCCAGAAACCTGCGCTTTGCGACTCGCTTCGCGTACCAGTTCGCTAACGTAGCACGTCATATGACGTATCATGCGACAACGTGAAACGTCATGCGGACGGGAGGCGTCACGATGTTGTTTTCTAACGCGGCAGTTGAGGTAAAGAAACGTTTACCGGCTCGCGGTCTATTTCACGGCATCAAGGTCAGCTAACGGGAAGCTTCCCGATTCGCGAAGCGGGAACGAAGAAAAAAAAATATTTAAAAAAAAAATTATTCATAAACATATAAAATATATTTTTGGATTTAAAGAAGAATACATTTTACAGCTACAGATATTAGCTGTTAAAAAACCAATGAAATTCACTGAAAAAACCATAGGTTATAGACCATATATAGTTAGGAATTAGCATTTACAAAACCTTGAAAATTCACTGAAAAAACCATAGGTTATAGACCATATATAGTTAGGAATTAGCATTTACAAAACCTTATTTTACTCACACAAAACCATTGAAATTCCATATATAGTTAGTTGCACTAACTATATATCGCGCACCCGCAATCCACTGCTGATGATGTCACATATTACATCATTCATGACATGGTCAGTGACATCACTGATGACATCACTGATGACATCTCAAATGACATCACTGATGACATCTCATTTGACATCAATGACCACATCACTGATGATATCATTCATGTGACAATACAATGCATCTCCTCACATTTTAATATAACCTCTGTTTCACCCAGTGTTAAATACAGAGTATAATTTTTGAAACCATTGACACACCAATACTAGTTACTACATACGCACTCACTGATTCCTATGTCTACACACACATTCACTCATTCACTCATACAATCATTCATACATACAATCACTCATTTTTACAACACTATCATATGCACTCATACACCTATACAGACACTCACAGTCTGCCACTCATCCATGGAGTTACTCACACACCTAGTCAGTCCTGTAAAGAATCAATGACACTTCCATTTTCTTGTCTATACAGTTAAACATAGAGCACCTTACATTTTCAAACATATACTAACACATACTTACCTTCTTATACAATCATTGATACAAGTACACATTGATCTGCACAGAGTCACACACCTCCCACCCAGCCACACACACACTCAGTCTCCCATACAAATACTTGGACAATCAATCAGTAACCCATATAGTTAATCATATAGCTACTGATCAACACATGCAGCAGTTTACAGAACAACAGACATAATGATGCACAAATTAAGACAGTTTAGTCACTAACCCATGCACTCAGTGAGACACATTTAATCACTCACTCATACATTCAGTCATGCATCTACTAAATCCTTTGTCCAGACACTTATACTTCCACTCATTCTTCAATATGTAAGACACATTTTAACTTTACAGAAACATACAGTCACTGTATGTTGTCATCAGTGATGTCATCAGTGATGTCATCAGTGATGTCATTTGAGATGTCATCAGTGATGTCATCAGTGATGTCACTGACCATGTCATGAATGATGTAATATGTGACATCATCAGCAGTGGATTGCGGGTGCGCGATATATAGTTAGTGCAACTAACTATATATGGAATTTCAATGGTTTTGTGTGAGTAAAATAAGGTTTTGTAAATGCTAATTCCTAACTATATATGGTCTATAACCTATGGTTTTTTCAGTGAATTTTCAAGGTTTTGTAAATGCTAATTCCTAACTATATATGGTCTATAACCTATGGTTTTTTCAGTGAATATATATATATATGAAATTAAGCTCCCAGTTGCTACTTCCAATCCCCTCGGACCGGCGAAGCGAAGACAGAGACAGAGACAGACCACAATTCAGGTAACAGTTTCTTTTACTGCAGCATACGAATGGTAGTTAAAACAGCAATGACGCGTTTCGGGCATTTCGCCCTTGTTCACATGCAGTTAGTTACAAGTCTGAATAACTTTTTATAATGCAAGTCACTCCGCCTACCTCCCGCCTCCAGCTTGGTCATGTGATCCATGAACATGAACAAAATACTATTTGCCCGAAATCTCAAGGGCTAGCAGCATATATTATAAGTTAAATTAATATATGTATAACACTGTTTCTTATAATGTTACTTTCTGTATTATAATCAGCATAAATGCAGTAATCCTCCCTCAATATCAACCCCAGTGGGTGGGAGGGAAGGAAGACTTGCTGTAGTGCTCCCAATGTATTCCGACAGGTTTTTGATGATGTTTATGCGGCTGGCTCAGTCGCGAAGATGTCCCGCCACTGGAAGAGGCGGATCCACGGTGCTCGGTAACTGGGGCACTGACTGGAATGGAGGGGGCCTGCCTGTCGGAATACATTGGGACCACTACAGCAAGTCTTCCTTCCCTCCCACCCACTGGGGTTGATATTGAGAGAGGATTTCAACGCACCCACTTGGGTTGACAATTAATTATTTATTTTGTTACATGGAGCAAAACGGCACCTACCCAGGTTTTAACAGGGATCAAGAGTCCCAGCAACAAATAGCACGAACTACAGGTACCATCAGGCTGTGTTTGCTAACGCCCACATGGGCGGGACTGTCAATCATAATAAAACGTGATCCCGTCCAAAGTCCGCTGGCTCCGTGTGGTGATGTAATGCCAGTGATCAAGAGCAACACATTGCTCGAAACGCGTTTGGCTATCTCAGAGAGAAGGGATGGGGGCTGTCTGAAACTGCTGTTGCCGGCGGAGCGTGTGCACTACACCCCCCATGTGCGACATCTTCTCAAAGGGCAACCTGGTTTTTGATGATATATATATATATATATATATATATATATAATAACTTTGATTTTTATTTTGGCAATAAAAGGACCTCCCCTGTTTCCCCTACTGTGGCTTCTCTTTCTTTCTTGCGGAGAAAGTGGTTTTGGATATTTTTAGCGCATTGCCAGATACGCGCTACAAGAAGCCCCCGCACTGCTAAGCTGGCCCCTGCCATACTGGCATCTGCTTCGGTGGAAGGACTCAAATGCAAGTTATTGGAAAGGCTGGGACCCACCTCTCGACTCGACAAGGATAAAGGCAGTGTTGGAGTCACTGTACTCCACGCCGGGCGAGCTGGATTTCCAGACTTGCCCCTGTTTTTTGGACCGTCGGGGCGTTGTGGTTGGTGCGGTCTATGGAGCGGAGGAGGCACCAGCTTTGCCATATATTGGTGACATTTGCCCGCAAGTACATCTTATTCACCCCTGTTGTTGTGTCACATCATTACGCAGCATTATGGGTTATGTAGTACTGACGCACTGGGCGTCCTACATACCCTGACTCACAGCGAACTCACACCTGCGCTGTGTTTTGTGGGGGGGGGCGGAGCCTAATTTCACCTGGCAGGAAGGCACTGGGTATTTATACCGGGATATGAGTCTGTTTCCTGTTGAAAACCATTGGGCGCTGAGGAAGGCTACACTACAGCCGAAATGCATCCGCCTGGAACTTTGGCTTTTATTTTGGCAATAAAAGGACCTCCCCCTTTTCCCCTACTGTGGCTTTTCTTTCTTTCTTGCGGAGAAAGTGGTTTTGGATATATATATATATATATATATATATATATATATATATATATATATATATATATATATTTATATTTATATATTCACTTAAAGTTAAAGTTGCAGATATGAGCCAGGTATGCCCCCGTGAGCTCGAGGAAGTACAGCCTGAAGAGCAGAAGTTTGGAGACTCTGAACTTGGGAGTCGGAGGACGCCGGAGATCTGAGATCTCCTCTTCAGTGGCATAGCGAGCAGCAGGAGGAGCTGGGACAGGCGCAGTCAGTACACATCGGCTGGTGTTTGCTTAAAGACTCACGCTCGAAAAGTTACTCAGAGCGGGTGAGCAAGGGGAATATTGGAACCCCTGTATCCAATGACCTTGGAAAAAATCTGAAATTATTAGAGAAATTGAGAAAGTGAGAAATTTTGCGCTTGTTGGAAAGCGCTTCTTTCAAGCAATATGTTCAAATGGGCCGCGTACCAAGGGCGCTGCGAATCATGATTACGCCCACCAACGAGAATCCACACCCAGACCTCCGCAAAAATGGGCAGACCGTAGTGCACAATGCTCAATGGGGATGATTTATATGTTGATAAAATACGGTCAGATTGAGCGGGCAGACATTATAGAAAAAAATCAAAGAACTCAATGCCCAATTAAACCGAGAGAGTAATCAAGATAGAATTATAAAATTCTAAGGAGAGGTGTGAGAACGGTTGCGAAAATATGAACTATGGATATAAGAGAGAAAAGCAAAACAAATCCTCCGAGATTGACTTGATTACCAGAGGGGACAAATATATACGTTTGCTAAATGCTTTGAAAACATACGTTCTTTAAAATGATGACCCTACCATATTTCCACTACGCCCTCCAGAACTTCCCAGACCTAGTTCCGCCTAAGTTCTTCAAAGACATCAAAAACATCCAAAGGGATCTATTATGGGAAGCTAGACCACGCATAGCGCTCTACAAACTCATGCGTGGATGGTATGACGGAGGCATAGGGCTCCCTGACATTAAAAAATATTACTGGGCGGCTCACCTCGCAGCCGTAAATCACTGCACTAACCGTGTTGGTGATGACCTGGGCTACAGAATGGACAAGTGGCTACTCCCAGGGGGCAACTTCACTAGGGCACTTTATTCCAGGCCCAACAAATACTCACTTACAGGACCTACACAACACTCAGTCCAACTCTGGCATACTGTCAACTGTAGCTTAGGCTGGGCCAAAAAGCTCACACTCGCCAATCCTCTGTGGGACTCCGAGCGCTTCGGCTCACTTGGGAGCAAAAGGGGCTTTGATAAATGGGAACTAATTGGGCTCTCTCGCATTGGTGATCTTTGGGGAGTGAACAGGGTGGTCTCATTCGCCTCGTTCCAACAGACACACGAGTTAGCAGACTCAGAATATTTTTGATACATACAAGTCCAACACTCCCTCCAAACTAACATCCCCACCGGGTCCTCCCCTCCGGAATCCTCTCCTCTGGAGGACAGATTGCTAGATGGGTATTTGCCAGACAAAGCCATCTCCCTCACGTACAAAAAGCTCATCAACAACACCCCAGACCCTCAAGTATCATTAAGGCAGCAATGGGAGCGAGTCGGCCTCGAACTAGACGATGAAGAATGGCAGGAAGCACTGTCCTCCCCTAGTGAAGTTGCTATCTCATCCAAACTGTGACTTGTCCAATTAAACATTTTACACTGAATCTACATCTCAGGTCCTAGGCTGGTACTAATGGGTATGGTTGATGACGGGCTGTGTAAGTGACGGTGTGGATTAGAGGGCTCCTTTATGCATATTTTCTGGGAATATGCGATGATTCAAGACTATTCGAAAAAGGTTCACAAATGTATGAGTGGCAATTCGGCCCGAAGTCGAGAGGTGCCTTCTGAATGTGTGGGAGCCCATGGACCTTAACAGCAAGGGCAAACTTTGGGTGACTCATGGCCAAATAGTGGCCAACCAAAATATTGCCCGCCTGTGGGGAGCAGCTGTGCTGCCAACGCTGAGTGCCTAGAAGGCTTACATGGACTGGAGTATGATTAGGGAAAAGACTGTGTATGTTGCATCCAGAAATGGATGGCTGTCTGGAATAATTGGAATGTATATCGTGGCAATATCTGTGAACCCCCTCTTGTCCCCTCCCTAGACAAACCATTATCGCCTTGATTTGCACGATTGTTGAGCTTTTTTCTCTGCTGTGTATAACATCAAATGCCATGTATTTATTCGACTTTAAAGATTGATACTGATGCAACCAATGATTAATTGTAAGTGATTACCAGAATCTTTTATTAAATAAAAATAGTACAAAAAAAAAAAAATAACGAGTACAAAATACAAACAAAACGCCCCAGAAGCAATCGGAGAGTGAAATCAGCTCCGACACAGGATCAGAAGTGGAAGTAGATGATTTGACCAGAAAAGAAGGGACAATGGTCAAATTTTCCACATCGTATGAACTACGTTTTTTACAGGAAGATCAGTGCATGGAATTCAAGCTAGGGAGAGGTCAGGGAAGATCAAAAGGAGGCGCAAACAAAGGAGGGGTGGCGAAGGTCGATGAAGGAATGCAAGGAGACTCTGCAGAGAGAGTCACACGCAACCAGAAGAAGAAAGTAGGCAAATAACAAATGACAACACAATAGTCCTTAACCTCAGCACTGCCAACTTGATAAACAAAGATGTGAGAACACTTGAATTGGGACTGTCTTACTGTCCCAGGAACAATTTTGATTATCGAAGTACTAGACTTGATCTCTTTAAGTTCATAAGAAAATTAAAGCTCAACAGAACACATATGCTACCCAAGCCATAGGTGAATCTCACAGTTCTGCTGTACCCGATACAGATGTACAACAGACAGTCAATGATATGTCGGAAGACTAACTCTTAGGGAACTTAATGGCCCTTCAAGAGGAAGGGAGGACCAACCTGAAAGAGGCAACTAACAGAAATGAGGAGAGGACATTTGAACTCATTAAAGGAGGAGGTACTACTCCATTCAGACCCAGATCTAGATTTATTCTGAATATATCAAGGGACAATATCGACATATTTTTGGATATTATGACCAAAAAATTGCGACACCTCACTGTCTCTGATAGACGGAATTTTAATACATTAAATCAGAGAGACAAACATTTTTTTGACACAATGGGGAGATTGAGGCAAATGGATGGAGTAGTTGTGGAGCCTTCAGACAAAGGCGGTAATGTGGTTCCTCTGGGATTGAGATCTATACGAGACCGAAGCCTTGTTACAACTTAATGATAAGAACTGTTACATCCGGGTCACTATGGAATACTATACATGCATCAAGGAAAATTTCCATGAACGACTGCAATTCTAGAAAGACACAGGCTATCTAAGCTGGGATGAGTATCGCTTCCTGAGACAAGACTGCCCTGTGATACCTAAGTTCTGTATGATACCTAAAGTGCACAAGAACAGTTTAAGACCACCAGGCAGACCTAAAATAGTGGCTCAGGACAGTCTATTCGAAATTACCTCCAAATATATCGATTATTTCTTGAATCCAATTATCAGTTCATTACCATTTCATATCAGGGATACCTCTGATTTCCTAAAGCACATCTATGATGTAAAGTGGGAAAGTGATATGTTGCTGATAACACTTGATGTTTCCTCCCTCTATACTTGTATCCATCATACAGATGGCCTACGAGCAGTACAGCATTTATTTACGCATCTGACTATAGGATTTGCTCTACATAACAACATGCTCCTACAGATGATTGAATGGTGCCTTAATAACAATATCTTCACTTATAATAAGCAATTGTACCAACAACAGAGAGGGACTGGGATGGGCACCTGCTTCACCCCCAGCTATGCGAATCTACACATGGGCTGGTGGGAGGAACAGGTGCTCAGTGGTAAGAAACACTGGCTACAACATACCTCTTTACGGTTAAGATATATAGATGACCTCTTTGTGTTGTGGCAGGGCACAGAGAGGGAGGCTAAACAGTTTGTAAGGGAGCTGAACGAGAATAGTTTAATTCTCAAATTTACTGCCATCATTAGCTTCACTTTAGTGGACTTTCTGGATGTGCATATTACAGTTGGTCCTAATGGTTTGGAGACCTCTGTATTCAGAAAGCCTACTGCTGGAAACACAATATTGCATGGCAATAGTTTCCACCTAGCACCACTCATCAGAAACCTCCCTTTTGGGAACTATATAGAGCTAAAAGAATTTGTAGCAGCCCTGAGTCCTATGCTAAAACTCGGAGTCGCGTCCACATCCTGTTATTGTAGGCAAATCAGGTAATCTCCACGTGAGTGAAATTGTAATGTAAATACGGTGCTAATGTAAAATTCTAAAATACTTTTGGGTCGAGTTCCCGCTATATAAATATGCTACAAAAAAAAAACTCCGGCAATAGCAGGCACTTATAAATTTACTATACACTTTGCTCGCAGTACTCTAATAATTCAGGGGCATATTACCAACGTTAAGCGATATTTATCGCTAACGATGCTTAGCAACGAATTTTTTAACGCTAAGCATCGTCAGAAATTATCGCAGATAAACCTTGCTATTATCAAGGTTTATCGCAAATGCGATAAAAAACGGCCGCAATGCATGAATATCGCTGAAAAGTCAGCGATATTCATGCATTACCGAGCTAATGCTCTTAGCCATGTTATCCACCTCCCATTGGATAACATGGCTAAGAACTGCTCAGGGCAGGTGTTAGTTTTTGGAGATATTCGCGCTTAGCGCGAATATCTCCAAAAGTTGGTAATAGGAGATAGCGATGTTAGCGACTGTTTCCAGTCGCTAACAGCTTGGCACGCCCACTTTGCATGTCATTAGTGATAAATATCACTGACATGAAAAGTGGGGCCCAAGATGGTCGCTATCTCCTACTAGCTGTCGCTAACTGGTGTTAGCGACAGCTAGGTAATAGGGAGATAATTTTATCTCTGCTTTCTTGGCTTTTAAAGCCAAAAAAGCGGAGATAAACCCCCTTGATAATATGCCCCTGAGTCTCTACGTTTGTACTTGTAGAATGAGCGAGAGAAAGTTACATAACTAACGTTTTTTCTACTGCCAGAGGTAAGATGGTTGCATACGCTGGTTACAGCACAATGTAATGTGGTAGGGCCCAGGGGCAGTATTTTGCAAATATAATGAATGCACAGACACAGATAGATAGTTGAACTGGGTACAGGCACCTGCGCTTGACTCCATTGTATTACCAGGGTCACATGTCCGGTGATGTCTGTGCTGGGTGAATGTGGGGTGAGTGTAAACCAGCCCTCCAGGAATCGTTGCTGTTGGTAATGAGTACAATAGTAATCATCAAATCATACACATATATTCCATCTTAAAGGATTTATGACTTGTGCTGCACAAAGGTAGGAGCACTACATGTGAAATAATACACAAAAGATTCTATGGTAAAGGGTTCATGACTTGTGGGTGCACTGAGGTAGGGGCGGCAGATCTGAATTCATACACAAAACATTCTATCATAAAGGGTTCATGAGTTGTGGTGCACTGAGGTAGGGGCATTAGAAGCATTCAGCGTCTGCGGACCAAGCTATGATACGTGATCTGGGCGGGTCGCACTGGGAGCATTGTCTATTGCCTACTGGACTACATCAACTGTAATCGCGATTCGAACAAAAGATGAAACATGTATGCAATACATTGTCGAAACATGTAGGTTTCAGGGACATTATAGTTCAAATTGTGAGCTGTGCTGTCCGCAGTGTAGACTGCCATTCAGTGTTCGTTTGGACTTGCAAGATGAATTTGGTTATTGTACTAAACCTATAATTGATATAAAACAAGTTCTTGAAGGAAGGATACTAAAAGGATATTGTGTAGGTTTGAGGGACGTTATACTTAGTTTTGTACTGCACTCTGCAATTAATGAATGAAGAGTTAATTTAATTTAATTGTGAGCCTTAATGACCGCAGCGTAGCCAGAAGGCGGCGGTTAGCAAGGGCTCACGGCCACGTGATGTTGAGTAGAGCTGCATAGTATTGGCAATTGAGCGTGCGTGCAGCCAGCGATGATAAGTTGTGCACTGAGTTAGTTGCACCTGCAGCAACTAGCTCATGTGATGAGTGGTCTGGGCAGGCCGCACTGGTAGCAATGTTTTTTGCCTAGTGAATTCTGCCTTAATAAGGCCACTTGGCGAAGATTTATGGTGCACTGAGTCAGTGGTACCTCTGGCGCTCAGGGTGTGTGCACCCTGCGATGATGCGTGATCCAGGTGGGCCGCACTGGGAGCAATGTCTTCTGTCTAATGAATTGTGGCTTAATAGGGCCACATGGCGATGACTTGTGGTGCAGTGAATTAGTGGGACCTGAAGAACTCAGGGTGTGCGCACCCTGCGATGATGCGTGGTCCGGGCGGGCAGCACTGGTACAATGTGTCTTGCCTACTGGACTGCGTCAGCTGCAATCACCACTCCACCTGAATTGTGAGCTGTGCTGTCCACAGTGTAGATCGAAGGCAGTAGTCAGCACAGACATCGAGGAATGCTTTTTGTCACATCCTTTAACAAAATCTGAGGTCATAGAGTACAATTGTCTCTGCATTAAATAAATCAAGGCTGAATTTATTGATGTCCCTTGTGTAGATCAAAATCTGAATTCAAGTTGTGAACCCTGCTGTCTGCAGGGTAGATCGAAGGCAGTAGTCAACACAGACATAAGTCTGTGGTGCAGTGCGCTGGGTTCGCAGGGGGCATGTGTCTAGGTGGCCCATGGTCATGGCAGCAGCCACGTGACACGGTGAAGGCCTCTGCTCTGGCAGACTCTTTTATCTTCACACAAGTGAACCACGCCCAGGGCGTGGCCTATGTATTTATACTCTTACTCTGGAGATGGGCACGTTGGACCAGCCCACACTTCTTCCGCTTCAAGGGGGGGGGACAACACAGGTACATGACCAAGATATTCCCCAGTGCCTGAGATAATATGGTTGCGTCCACTGTGCAGTACACTACACGTATCAATAGTATATCTCCACATGGAAAGGTTTGTTGTTTGTATAGTTAGTTGTAGGAAGCAAATCAACGGTACACTTGGTATTGTCTGAATTATTGTTGATTCCCTCCCTTATACATCTCCGAACATTCAGCTATTGTGCGGTTGAGGGGATATGGTATTTTGGGAAGGTCTGTTGTCCTGTTTTGCGCTGCCTCGGAGGTAGTAGGGGGGGAGTGGTCCAGGGGGGTGGTTGTGGTGGCGCTGGGTGTTGTGATTTTGTTGGGTGTCGGAGCTGCATGATTAGTACCTCCATCACATATTCGTCTTTAGATGTGGGTGTGAGTTGGGTGTAATTCACACGGTAGATAGTCGACATTCTTACACCAGTTAAATGTTGATGTTAATTTGTTACTGGTAAGTGGGGCTATCGCCTGTTTTTAGGTGGCATTGCAGATTTGGCTGGTTGTTGAAAATATGGGGAAGTGGTGTTTTCGTGTTTTGTTTCAATGGGAACACCTACTTTGTATATCATTAGCGTTAGTTGTGGTGCTGGTTTGTGGCGATTTTGTTGACGGAAGGTATCAATGGAAGAGTGGTGATATTTGCAGTTTTGACTAGGTTGAGAATGGGATGATTATTAAAAAAGACAAAAAACAACAGATATGCTTAATAAACTTTATAATTAGAAATTAGTTAAAAAACCTTTGAAATTCACCAAAAAAACCATAGGTTTCAGGTATGTTATAGTTAGGAATTAGCATTTAAAAAACCTTAGAAATTCACTGAAAAAACCATAGGTTTCAGGGGTGTTATAGTTAGCTGGACATTTCACTCATACAAAACTATTGAAATTCCTAACTATAACTTGTGCGCCCACAATCCACTGCTGATGATGTCACATATTACATCATTCATGACATGGTCAGTGACATCACTGATGACATCACTGATGACATCACTAATGACATCTCAAATGACATCACTGATGATGTCACTGATGACATCACCCATGTGACAATCTGATACACCTCATCATACACTAGTATAACCTTTCATCACTCAAGTTCAAGTTCAAGTTCATAAATTTGTATAGCGCACTACTCACCCAGAGGGTCTCAAGGCGCTTGGGGAGGGGGGGGGGGGTATTTACTTATCAAATATCCAAGTTTTAAGTTGTTTTCTGAAGGAGAGGTGGTTCTGTGTAAGGCAGAGGTGGGTGGGGAGAGAATTCCATGTTTTGGCCGCTAGGTAGGAGAAGGATCTTCCCCCTATGGTGGATCTGTTAATGCGCGGAATAGCGGCTAGGGCTTGATTGGACGAACCAAGTTGGCGGGTGGGGGTGTAAAAGGACAGGCGCTTGTTGAGGCATTCGGGTCCTAGGTCATAGAGGGCTTTGTGAGCGTGGGTGAGGAGTCGGAACGTTATCCTCTTGTTGACGGGAAGCCAGTGGATGTCTTTCAGGTGATCGGAGATGTGAGCTTGGCGGGGGATGTCGAGTATGAGTCTGGCAGAGGCGTTTTGGATGCGTTGGAGTTTTTTTTGTAGTTTGGCTGTGGTTCCGGCATAAAGGGTGTTTCCGTAATCCAGTCGGCTTGTGACCAGTGCGTGGGTGACCGTTTTTCTTGTTTTGGTGGGGATCCAATGGAAGATTTTTTGAGCATGCGAAGGATGTTGAAGCATGATGAGGAGACAGCGTTGACTTGTCTGGTCATTGAGAGGGAGGAGTCCAGGATGAAGCCGAGGTTGCGTGCGTGATCCGTGGGTTTGGGTGCGTTACCCAGGGCCGGTGGCCACCATGAGTCGTCCCAGGCAGAAGGGGATGATCCTAAGATGAGGACTTCCGTTTTGTCTGAGTTCAGATTTAAGCGGCTGTTCTTCATCCATTCGGCCACTTCTTTCATTCCGTCGTGTAGGTTGGTTTTGGCGGAGTTTGGATCTTTGGTAAGGGAGAGGATTAGCTGGGTGTCGTCTGCGTAGGAGATGATGTTGAGGTTGTGTTGGCGCGCGATGGAAGCGAGAGGGGTCATGTATACGCTGAAGAGGGTGGGACTGAGTGAAGATCCTTATGGTACGCCGCAGATGACTTCAGTGGCCTCTGACCTAAAAGGGGGGAGGCGGACTCTCTGGGTTCTTCCGGCGAGGAACGAGATGATCCAGTCCAATGCTTTTCCTTGTATTCCGACCTTGTTGAGGCGTTGTATAAGGGTGCTGTGACAGACCGTGTCGAAGGCTGCGGAGAGGTCCAGTAGGATGAGGGCGACTGTTTCTCCGTTGTCCAGTAGTGTTCGAATGTCGTCTGTTGCTGCGATGAGGGCGGTTTCGGTGCTGTGTTTGGCTCGGAAGCCGGACTGTGAAGGGTCGAGGGATTTGTTGGATTCGAGGAAGGTGGCGAGCTGACTGTTGACGGCTTTCTCAATGACTTTGGCAGGGAATGGGATGAGCAAGATAGGGCGGTAGTTCTTAAGTTCAGTGGGGTCTGCTGTGGGTTTCTTCAGAAGGGCGTTGAGTTCGGCATGTTTCCAGCTTTCTGGGAAGGTGGCGGAGTTGAGGGAGCAGTTGATGACATCTCGGAGATGGGGTGCGATGATGGAGTCTGCTTTGTTGAAAATGTAGTGGGGACATGGGTCGGTAGGCGATCCTGAGTGGATGGAGTTCATCAGGTGGATGGTGTCTTCAGTGGTGATTGGGTCCCAGGCGTAGAGGTTGTTGGAGGGGGGATTTGGTTTGGGGGTGGGTGGGGTGGATTGGTCTCTGGACTGGTTTTCGAAACTGTTATGTATGTCGGCGATTTTGTTGTGGAAGAAAGAGGCTAGGGAGTTGCAGAGGTCTTGGGAAAGGGTGATGTCGTTGGTGCCGGCGTTGGGGTTGGTAAATTCTTTGACGATGTTGAAGAGTTCTTTGCTGTTGTGGGAGTAGTTTTCAAGTCGATCCTTGAATGCTGATTTCTTGGTGGAACAGATCAGTTGGTGGTGTTTGCGGGTGGCGTTCTTGAAGGTGGTCAGGTTGTCATTGGATGGGTTTTTTCTCCAGGCTTTCTCGAGGGTACGACAGAGCTTTTTGGATGTCTTAAGCTCATTGTTGAACCAGGGGGCTTTTTTGCTACTTTGCTTGGTTTGATGATTTTTCAAGGGAGCTAGTTCGTCGGCGCTGTAGGTGATCCATTGAGTGAGGTTGGTGGCAGCTTGGTTTGGGTCCGATGTTTTGGCGGGAGGGTTTTTGTGAAGCAAAGAAGAGAGCTGGTCGGTGGTAATTTTGTTCCAGTTTCTTCGGGGGATTGGTTGAGGGGGAGGTTGTGGGTCGAGGTTTTTTTGTAGTTGAAGTGAACGCAACTGTGGTCCGTCCAGTGGAGCGTTGTAGTGTGGTTGAAGGATACGTGCTTGCTGGAGGTGAAGATTGGGTCGAGCGTGTGCCCGGCATAGTGGGTGGGGGTATCAACAAGTTGTTTTAGTTCGAGATTGGCTAAGTTGTCCAGGAGGGTGGTGGTGTTGTTGTCATTTTTCTTTTCCAGGTGGAAGTTGAGGTCTCCCAGTAGAATGTAGTCCTTAGAGGGGAGGGCGTGTGGGCTGATGAAGTCAGTGATGTCTTCGCTGAATTGTGTGCGGGGTCCTGGTGGCCTGTAGATGAGGGTGCCTCTGAGTGTGGTCTTGGGGTCGGTGCGGATCTGGAAGTGAAGGTGTTCGGCGGCTGCAAGGTTGTCGTCTGCGCTGGTCGTGATGCGGATGGAGTTCTTATGTACGATGGCGATGCCTCCTCCTGTTTTGGATGGTGCGGTCGATTCGGATGATCTTGTAGCTGTCTTATAGCATATAGAGTACCATGTTTAAACCATTGACATGCCATTGACATGCCAATACAAGTTTCTAAAAACCCACTCAATGATTTGTAGATCTACACACACATCTAAACACTTACCTATAGATTTACTCATCCATGCTGAGAAAGATCAATAGAACACTATTAAATATACTTCTACACCTATATCAACATTACACACCAGCACACCTCCTATTCACTTATGCAGTCATCCTACTCACTTATGCAAACAATTGATCATACTTACATTTACTCAGCTACACACTTATACAAACACCACTTTATTTATTCATATATATAGTAACTCATACTTAGTGTGTTATAAAATCACTGTTACAAGTATACAGTTTCCCATACAGTCACTCAGACAATCACTGAGCCTTATGTATACTTATTTATATTTCTACTTTGTTGGACATGTATAATTGAGAAATATATTTACTCATCAACACACACATAAAGAGATTCACTCACCCAAACAACTGTTTTCACATGCAGTCCTAACCTCATATACCTACTAAATCAACTATTTACACATCTTTGGACAGTCACAAACCTCCCACCCAACGACACACACATTTACTCTCTCATACAAATACTCACTTAACGAATTAAAAACTAATATAGAGTTTCACATAGCTAGTAACCAACTTATGCAGTAGTTTACACAACAAGAGACAGAGTGATACAGATATTCACACAGTTAAATCACTATCCCACATATATAGTGAGACACTTTATATTAGTCACTTAGAGAGTCAATCACAGTGCTACTAAATCCTCCATCCAGACACTTATACATCCACTCAGCCTTCAATGCAGATTCCTATATGTATAATACTAATTTAAATATGGAAGCAAACCACATTCACTGGATGATGTAATCAGTGATGTAATCTGAGATGTCATCAGTGATGTCATCAGTGATGTCACTGGCCATGTCATGAATGATGTAATATGTAACATCATCAGCAGTGGATTGCGTGCGCGCGAGTTATAGTTAGTACAACTAACTATAACGGAGGAATTTCAATGGTTTTGTATGAGTGAAATGTCCAGCTAACTATAACACCCCTGAAACCTATGTTTTTTTTCAGTGAAAATATATATATATATATATTTCTTTTTTTTCTGGTCGCTGGTATCGCAGTACCAACACCTGGTACTGATTTGTTTTAAAAAAAAGCCATTGTGGAGTCCGTTGATTGTGCACAGTGGGAGTTAGATGCAAGGCCAACCTATTGCTGCATTCGGCTGAAATCTGTGCTCATCGGGGTTTGGCCAGAGACCTGGTCCTTCGTCCATCCCCTGCTGTGCATGGCAGGTATGAGCAAGGACAACTATTTTTTCAGGGCACAAAACTCTATTGGAACATTTTGGGGCAATAAGAAATATGGACGTTACTTACGCTGTTGTGAGATGTTTCAAAAAGGTACATAGGCGGAATCCTGATTTGTAGCAATTTTTGGGAATTGATAGGGTGGAGCAGAATGAGAGAGGTTGTAACAAAGAAAAAGCATGCTTAGAAAGCAGATACAGTATGGAACTCAGCACTAAACATCCTATGGGACTTAATCTGGATGAGGTGCTACCAGTATTTCTGTAATGAACTGTGTGGGATTTGAAAACTTAACGAACTCCAATGCTATGAAAGAAGAAAAGCGCATCATCATACATTCAAATTGTCCCCGGGGTTGTTTCCATACCCTGCCCTTTTTTACCCCTTTCCTTTATTTCTCCTCTTCTCCCTCCTTTGCTATGACATGAACATTTATAGTAGGCAGAACTGCTAGCAGTTATGATAACTGGTGACAACATTAGCTAGCATTGACTATATTGGATTGAGGATGTGGCCACAAATGTAAGAATTCTTAGGTTGTCAAAGTCAAAAATCTTTATTTAGATATAAAGCAAATATCTTTAAAAGAGAAGTTCAGGTTCACATTATTCATAACAATAAAAACGGTACAAGCAATCAATTGTTAAAACTGCTCCCCTAAGCTGCGTGTCCATACATAAAACAACCCCAAGCACATGAGCTACTATTTAAACCATTATTAGCATTGTTTGTCCAGTACTTTGAGGTTTTTTAAAATACATTGATTAGTTTAAAACAGGTGGAGGTAATGCAGTGGCAGGCTGATTTTGTTTAAAATTGCGGTAAGCATGCTGGATCAGATTTGTCAGTCTTATGTTTAAGTCTGTATTATCTGGAATCAATGCTGCAATAATAGCTTGCCTACAGGTCCGAACACCCAGCCGATTCCATTCCCCACTCAGCTTGACCCTGCGTTGGTGGTTGAAGGCGGGACAGATGCAGACCACATGCAGTAGCGTTTCTGCTGCTTCTCCACACCCTCTGCAGGTTGTGTCCTCCTCCACGCGACGCCAGGGGGGTATATTTTGCAAGAATCGCCAGTCACCCATTCTAATAGTGATGAAGCTGCATTTTAAGTACAGTGAATAAGGACTGGAAAAGTAAGTGGCAGGGGTCAGTCGATTGTAGGAATTAATAACTGCCCACGCATGGCTTCGTTTTGAAAATAGTGCTTTGTCAGTAATGAGTGATAGCGATCTTACACATTTTTTGATAGCAAGCTTAAATGCAGGCTGACTAGGATTGAGGGCCCAGAGGCCTTCTGCTGAGCTTTGTTGGGTGTAGTCCTTAAAAAGTCGACCAAATGATCCTCCTGGATTTTTTCAGTTATTTCTTGCCAACTAGGGTCTCTAGAGTGCCTGGGTTGGATTGTCGTAGTTTGTGGCAGAGGTTAAGAAATACCCCAATGCAGGAAACGTCATAATTCAATAACCCCATCTCTAATCTGATCTGTGGAGGGGATGCGGAGAATGGCAAGTGGAAAACCTTTTTATACATTTTGGTTGTGTGCCGATTTAGAGCCCTGTTCAATTTTCCCTAAAAGATCCCTATGCCATACGACAGGGTGGGGCCAATTTTCGCTTTCAAGACTTCCAAGAGAGGAGACAGCGTGGGACCTGAAAGGTTTCTTGAAAGCTTAGTCAATGACACCGCAAGCGTCATTGCTTTAACCGCAATCTCTTTGCGCTGCTTTATAAGGTTGCCCCTGGAGTCCAGATGGACCCCCAGGTATTTGTACGACTGGCCGATGGCGAGGCTGTTGTTGTTAAAGGACCATCCGCCATCGGTATATCGCTTCTTCCCGAATGGGACAACCTGAGTTTTCTTCAGATTGACTTCAAGTTGGTTCCTGGTCGTATATTGCAGCAGTGTGTCAATCAGCCTTTGCAGCCCCACCCTGGTGTGGCTAAACAAGGCTTAGGTTGTAATTGAACACCTACTGAAGATTACTAACGCATGTGTGTTGTATAGTCATTATAGCAACCACCCACAAAGGAACCTAGTGAGCATGAAGTGAAAGGCCATTACCTTTATCAGTATAGATGTGAATAGTGTAAGATGACACCAATTTAATTGATTTTAATCAGGACTTATGAATTCGGATGGGACAGCACTGAGGGTATGTTGATAAATACCACTGTGGATTTGAGATTGCATACCCACTTAGGGTGAAATGTCTAGAATATGTGTAGAGAACCTGATTGCAACCCTTGATGTATTAACCCTCTTTGGCATAAAGGATAATGGGTAATCAGATCTGGATTAATAATACAATTACTATCCATGAAGTAAGGGAACATTGCTGTCAAACTGTCCTTATGCGATGCAGCTACTACACAAGAACCGGTATCGTCTAATACTTTTTAACTACACTTGAGCAGATGTTTTATATGCACTTTAGTATTACGTCAGGTTCTAAGATTTAATGAGGTTCCTGGAACATAGTTAGAATCAGATTGTGATGCCAAATTTGACGTAATCTGAGAATTGTAGTGACTGATTATGATTGTTCAAGATATGATGGTGCATTGTGCGCATTTACAGGGATTAATTAAATTAAATTGTATGTATAAACAATTTTATGGACATGATGCAAGTAAGGTTGGCTAAACTTTTGATGACATTTTTGAAAACGGAATCATGTTAAATAATCATTGAGCATCATGACGTACATGTCTTAAACACAGGGTATATATTTTTATTTCTACATACTTAAGAGTAGTTGTATGTGGGGGACATTGGGCATGTCATTGTTTTAAAAAATACCGAACACCAAAATGCATATTTTGGAGGAATACATTTTGCCAGAAGATGTAATCCTTTCACTTCATAGTGAGTGAGATTATGATAGTAATGTAAGTATACACGCACGCACACACACACACATAAACAGACATACATATATCCTATGGACAGGAGAATGGTATGACTTTTCGACATACCACTGATTTCAAATAACTTCTTACACCTTTAACTATCATGAAGTGCTTATATTTACCTATTGCTTTCATTGAGTGTTCTGCTTGAGGGTGGCTGAAGTCGAAGTTCTGCCTTGAAATTTCCTCTGGACCGATGATTTTATGTTCTTTCTTGGCTGAAGCCCACCCCTGTTCTTGACGTCCACTTCCTAGTCCATTAACGTTATTCTGACACTTTATATCCCGGCACTAAGATAATAGAAACAGTAACATTACAGAGTGACATGATTTAAACAGTGTTTTTAGAATTTACAAACCAGTCAATCATGAGATGGAATGTCTGGGTTACTTGGGTTAGTCCCCATTATTCCTAACCTGGCTTACTTTGAAACCCAGGGATTCATTTTGAGAAAAGCCTTTCCAATACAGGTGGTAGCAGATCTGAAGAAACCACACAGTATGTATTGGAATGGAAAAGTCCTCTTTGTGGTAATTGACCTGCAAACTTGCCCTGAGTGCCAGAATTTATTGATGTCTGGATCGCTAATGCTGATTTTTGTTGTCATAGGCAAACATGGATCATGCGTGTGTGCCATGACATATGCATGTCTCAAGTATTTCAGTCTTGATGGACCGCGAGGGGCGCTCAAAGTGCTAGCCTCATAGAGGTGGAAGATTATTGCCCTTGAAAGGAGTTAGGCAAAAACAACAGTTGATGGACAGAATGCAGAACAATGTCATACATTCACCCCAGTACAGAGATCTGGGGTGGCATGGGGAGCAAAAGAATGATGGATTTAACCCAGATCTCTTGACTAGGGGTGACTGCTTTGATTTGTTCAACATTCCGTCCATTAATTGTGCGTCTTTTGCTTTCTCGCCATATGGCCATGTCTGAACTGGGGTGGTGTGGAGTGCACAAAAACGATGGATTTAGGCCCAGATCGCTGTACTGGGATGAATGTATGACATTTTTCTGCATTCTGTCCATCAACTGTTGTTTTGAACTTGAAAGGAGTTAAGCAGCACAAGTGCAGTGGTGGCAGTATACTGTGTAGTGATCAGTAGGAGTGGAAAGATCCTTTTGTGTATGCTGTATACATTGACTAAGTGTATCTGTGTGCCTGTGGATGGTACACTACATGGAGGGCCCTGGGCCCATTTTGGGAAATCCAGGCCTGCATGGTGAAACAGAATGTATGTAGAGAGATCACTCTAGACGGATTTGTGGAATGCTGCATTTATGTAAGCTGGGTGGGACACACACTGGTTAGGGGAGGAACAGGCCTCCTCTGCAAACTTCAAAGGATGTTCTTTGATTGAGTGAGAGATCCCATAGAGGGGGCCCGGGCACATTTCAGGAAGGAGAAGGGACTGATAATAGAATCATAAAATGTAGAGCTGGGGGTTCTGGGCTAACCTTTAGACACACATATTACTGTGACTAACATCTGGTGTGAAATCTAGTTACTCCCATGGCCTGAGTTGTGGGACTCTCAGCTTCAGGGACATCCCTGCTGTGACAGAATGCCTTTCAAGAGGAAAACAGAACATAGGAGCGTGCAATTCAAAAGAAGCAGAACACTAATAAAACAACTTCAAAGACTCAGACCCTAAATCACATTTGGTGTCTGGAAGTGCCATATGAGAATGGGAGGTTAAGACCCCTAAATATTATTGTCTGCCAAGCAGCCAGGTGGGCTCTATGAGGAGGTGAATCTCTGAAAGACTTCTGTCTGGGAACAGGACTGGAGTCCAATGCCTGCTAGTCCCCATGCTGGGTGAGGAGACATCACCCAGGGAATCATAGACCCATGGGTCCTGGAGCACCAGCACCACCCTGTTTGCCAAGACCAGTGTGCCCTGTGAGGAAGAGGAGAGCATTGGCGGAAGCAAGGTCCAGTGGGGAGCACTGTTGAATTAACGCTTTCCTTATTTGAACTGCCCTTCATCTTGTGTGGACTGTGGATTCCTGTCCTGAGAGCTTGCTGCTGTTCCTGTCTTGAACGCCATTCCTCGCCGGACCCGCTGCGCGGGTCCCGCTTCGTTGCGAGGATCGCTGGGCTGAACTGGTCTCTGTTTTGGGCGCTGTCGAGGAGCAAAGGGGAAGAGCTGCAGGGCTGCGAGCAACTGCAGGGACTCCAACTACCAGGAGTCCCTGCCCGGCCAATAGTCCACACCTGGCCCGCTCTCCCTGCAAGCCCCGCCCCCCAGCGAACGGACCTTTAAATCTCTACCTGTTTCCTGTACTGGTGGGACGCTTTCCTTATTTGAAATGCCCTTCATCTTGTGTGGACTGTGGATTCCTGTCCTGAGAGCTTACTGCTGTTCCTGTCTTGAACGCCATTCCTCGCCGGACCCACTGCGCGGGTCCCGCTTCGTTGCGAGGGCCGCTGGGCTGAACTGGTCTCTGTTTTGGGCGCTGTCGAGGAGCAAAGGGGAAGAGCTGCAGGGCTGCGAGCAACTGCAGGGACTCCAACTACCAGGAGTCCCTGCCCGGCCAATAGTCCACACCTGGCCCGCTCTCCCTGCAAGCCCCGCCCCCCAGCGAACGGACCTTTAAATCTCTACCTGTTTCCTGTACTGGTGGGACGCTTTCCTTATTTGAACTGCCCTTCATCTTGTGTGGACTGTGGATTCCTGTCCTGAGAGCTTGCTGCTGTTCCTGTCTTGAACGCCATTCCTCGCCGGACCCGCTGCGCGGGTCCCGCTTCGTTGCGAGGACCGCTGGGCTGAACTGGTCTCTGTTTTGGGCGCTGTCGAGGAGCAAAGGGGAAGAGCTGCAGGGCTGCGAGCAACTGCAGGGACTCCAACTACCAGGAGTCCCTACCCGGCCAATAGTCCACACCTGGCCCGCTCTCCCTGCAAGCCCCGCCCCCCAGCGCGTCACTTCCCTTATAACTTCTACATTGTCTACCGCAGCGCGGGAGCGCGCGGGAGCGCACGGGAGCGCGCGGGAGCGCCCGGGGCTAAGCCCGGGCAAAGGGCGGGCCCTCTGTGGCCCTCAGAGGCCTGAGGAGCCTGGCCTGGGCTATACCCCCTGCCCAAGTCACCCCGCCGTATTGATCATCAGACACCTCTTTATCAACTACAGGCTCAGTATATATTAGTAACCGGTAACCTGGATTGCTAAACTTGTGTAGATAAAACTTTATTGTTTTATAGGTAAGTAGGAGCAAGTATTGTCATGGATCAGCGAGAGACTAGAAGTATGGCTGCTGGGGGAGCAAAAAAGCTAACTAACACCCTTGATGATTTTATTATCCGTACCAATGCTTTAATTGATGAAGGGATTGTTTTAATGGACAGAAGGGTGTCCCAAGATTTGGCCATTGCTAGAAGATCTTCACTAGGTGTCATCGCCCAGGCACGTACGCCCAACACCTCGACTTGCCCAAAAAACCGGGACAGGTTAGACAAAGAAAATGACGGGGACCAGCATTTACTAACTTTGCAACAGGGCCTTTAGGTCCCCCCTAATTCCACCTTGTTATCAGAGGGTAGCCCGGATATTGATCTGGTAACAGCGAGGGCGAATAATCGGCCGACGGCCACTGACATAAATGAAAGAGGGCTGAAAGAGGGAGCAATTCCCAAAAACAAGGCCAACAAATCAAGTACTCGCAAAGCTAGGAAAGCCAAAAACACCCATAATCAGGATGCATCCATCGTAGACCCTGTGGCAGTGAGTGGGGACCTGGCGGGAGGTTTAAAGGAAAAGGAGGGGGCAAACCTTGTAATTGCTGGTTTACCATTGAGCCTTCCAGACGATACGATTGTAGATAGTAGTTTGGAGGAACTTATGGTAGTAAGCGGTGAAGATAACAACTCGGTGGAAACTCAGCTAGATGGAAGTGGGGCACTTGTGACGAATAATAACATCCTTGAAATGTTAAACATCCTCCTTGAACCTATAGAGGCAAGGCTACGATGTTTAGAAAAGGTGCTGAAAAACATCCACAAAGACATAAGTGCCCCTAGTTTCAGTCTAACTAACACAGCCCCCCAGGTTGTGACCAAAGTAACCAAGCCACTCTTGGCCGATAAAAATGTCACCCTGGGTAAAAACACCGCACCAAAAAACCCGATCAATACCCAAAATACTGGAGGTGCAAAGGCTAAGATTCCTGACCCTAACCAAACACCTAATCTAGCTAAACCCAAGATAACCCCTCAAGTTAAGTTTAAAGACCCTATACCCTCGACCCCTAATTTAGATTCAGCCCCAAGAGCTAAGGAGGAGGCCCGAAGAAATATCCATCTACCCCCAGACGCCTGTCCTTATGTAGTCATCTTGACTGGGGTAACAGAAATATCACCATCTTATGTGGAACCCTTCCAGACATTGAAAAATAAAGTTTGCCACTGGTTATCAAACAACCATCCCCTACCACCGAATATCCCCAGTAACTTCCTAATGGTGGAGAGAGCCCCCTGGGTGGGTGGGAATAGAAAAAACTTACAAGGGGATTGTGTTGTGGTAACATTTGAGAATCCACAGGTGGTAGAACATATTTGCAGAGGAACCTCTCGTTACCAAGCCAGTACTGTCACTGCGAGGCCGCTCTCTTATTTTTACTTGCCTGAGAATCAAGTGGATAAAAGATGGAGTTGGCTAAGGGGCCCAAGTGACCAAAAAAGTAGGCGCAGGTTCAATGCCTCGTGGGAGGAGCGAGGCTACGGTTGGGAGGAGGGTGGTGATGATAACTGGAACCTGGTAAAGAGAAGAAGAGGCAGATCTATTCAAGGTGGGTTTGCTGTAGGGCCACTGAATGGACATCCTTACAATTATCCACAGAATGTTAATGGGTACGATAACCATTTTTACACCCCAACGGTTAACCGTTATGAGTGCTTGTCTAATTTAGATTGGGTTGATTGACAAAAACAGGATTCATTGTTCAATTGGTTGCAAAATATCTCCCCAACCCCATCACAAAATGAAAAAAGTTTTCAGGCTGTGCAGGAGACAAATACTGACTTAATTCCTACAATCAATCAGGGCGCCGAAGGAGGGGACTCACTGCCAGAAAAAAAGGATCAAACACTGGGGAAGGGTGAGATGATCGTGGGATCATGGAACATCGCTGGTCTTAGGAGTAAAATTGATGATCCCATATGGAGGAACTTTATAGCGACTATGGACATAATAGCCTTACAGGAAACTTGGGACACACAAAATATACTTACTGTTGATGGCTTTACTACATTTTTTCTTTCAGCTGTCACCTCTGCTCGGGGGCGCGCACGAGGGGGCTTGGTTACTTTGGTATCTGCTAAAATCTCAGGCACCTACAAGGAAATAGCTACTGGATGCCGCTATTGTCTTGCAGTCCAAATTACCCGCAAAGGCTCTTATAATGTCCTGGTAGTACATTTTTATAACTCCTTTGATAGGGCCCACTCGATCAGTAATCTAATGATGTTAAACTCTTTTTTGTTTAAATTTAATGAGTCATCGGAGTCTGATTGTACTATCATACTAATGGGGGATTTTAATGTTCATAGCTGTCAGGACAAATGTCCCTCAAATGTCTTATTTGGCCCTCCGAATGAGGAGAACATTCACTTCGAGCATTCTGACCAGGGCATATTTTTGGAAACTTTGCTAGCCGATAACGGGTTAACGCTACCTTGTGGGTGTGATGAGGATATTCCAACATTTACAGGACATGGTAACGGGTCTGTAATTGATTACATCTTTTTAAGCCGCAGCTGTGGAAGCTATATTACTAGTTACTCAGTTGTGCGGTCCCATTTTAGTGATCACAATCCAGTTGTACTAAGGATGGATAATGTATTTGCCATCAGGGAAAGTAGGTTGAACTTGGTGGACAAATGTGACATGCGACTGACTGACCAAGGCCGTAGAATTAAATGGTGTAAGATAGTCCCTGAGGAGTTTTTTAGTAATCTCTGTTGTAGTAGCCGGGATGAACGAAAGCTTTGCATGGATGAACAGGCGGGGGACAATGAAGTGGTGGAGGCGTACCAAAAGATCTGCCTCGACATAGTCTCCAATCTGACACGGCAGGGTAGAGGTAAAGCGAGAGGGAAGGAAGGCTGGTTTGACAAGAATTGCTCTGCGGCCAACCATAATCTGAAAATGGCCCTGAAAACCAAACCAGTGGATAGATCGCTTGTGGCCACCCTTAGGAAAGAATATAAGTCAGTAGTTGAAAAAAGACGGCGCGAGATCAGAGAGGACGCTTGGGCTGAGCTGACATCAATAGATGTACTAAAAAGCAGCGCCAAGTTTTGGGCCGTGGTCAACCAACCATACTTTGCCAATTCTAGTAATAACGAAATGGATTGTGGAATCCAAGAGGATAAATGGCACCTGCACTTTAAGTCTGTTTATGAACAAGAAACATTGGGGGCAGAGGCTTCGACCACCTTTAATAAACTGCCTTACACCCTATCTGTGGATGAGGGTGAGGTGGCCGTAGCCATTGGTAAAATGACCAGTAACAAGGCCCCAGGGCCGGATGGTGTTCCCTCTGATCTTTTTAAGGCTAATATCCCATTTTGGTCCAAAATTTTAGCAAATGTTTTTAATAGAATTTCTAAAACAGGCATTCCAGAGACATGGTCTCAATCCGTGATTGTCCCTATTTACAAAAAACGGGATAGGGGTGACCCTGGCAATTACCGCCCTATACCCCTTATCGACTCTGCAGTAAAAGTCCTAGGGAGAGTGGTTCTATGTAAACTGACTGACTGGCTAGAGGATACTAATACCCTATCTCCCTTACAGTATGGTTTTAGAAAGGGGCGTAGTACTATAGACCAAAGCTTGAATCTGCAATTGCTTATAGGGAAATACACAATCGCGAAGCCAGGATCCATGTACATTGCCTTTATGGATCTGTCCTCGGCATTTGATCGAGTTAACAGATCCAAGTTATGGGGCCAGCTTCTTAAGATAGGAATAGACCCTAATATTGTGTATTTCCTAGCGGACCTCCATAGAGATTTAACAGCCAGGGTAAGATTTGATAAAAAGGGTAACTGCACGGATAACATTAGAATCACCAACGGTGTAAGGCAGGGATGCATCTTAGCTCCCCTGCTTTTTACACTATACATAAATGATTTGGGTGGAGTTTTGGGAGAAGCGAACATGGATATCCCGAGAGCAGGGAAGTATCTTCTACCCGCATTATTATATGCGGATGACGCTGTTCTCTTATCCAGAACTGCAGTGGGTCTCCAATGCCTGTTGAATTCATTTTATGATTTTATGTCAAACCTTGATTTAAGTGTTAACTATGGAAAATCTCACGTCATGGTGGTGGCTCAGAAAGGGAATGTCAGGAAAAATGTAATGACACTGCAATGCAATGGGCATAAACTAACAAGGAGCTCTAGATTTCCCTATTTGGGAGTCGTATTTGATGACTGTTCGACGTGGAACCCTCAATTACTGGAGAAAAGAAATGCCCTGGCACGCTCTATTTCAGCGGTGCTGGGCTTCTCACGCAAGCTAGGGGTGAAACCTCTGGAGGCAGTTTTAAAGGTTTATGCCGCTAAGTGTATTGCAATCGCCATGTACGGTGCACATTTATGGGGTTTTAGGCCAGTTAAAATGCTCCAGGTAACGGAAGATAATTTCCTTAAAACGATTCTCTCCCTGCCACGATCCACGGCTACCTTCATAGTTCATCAGGAATGCGGCGTGGACTACCTGGAGGATCGAATCGCCATTGCCCCTCTACTTAAATGGATCTCAGTTTGCCTTAACTCGGAATTGGAAGTGAACCATGACATTTTCAAGGACTGCCTAACGTTAGATCATTGGGATAAGATCCCTTGGTTGAAATACGTATATCAACTATGTGTAAAGCTATGCCGGCCTGAATTGTTTAATGAACAATCTAACCTTGTTAGAGGAGATCTGAAGTGGGTTAAAAACACTTTTTTGTTGAACCGAGGGATGGACAGAGAAGGGGTGGAACTGTTAAAGCCATCGGTCAGGATTCATCAATTGATCGTATCCACTGGACATACTCTGGAACTCTACTTAAGAGTTGTGAACAACCCAGATCATAGATTCCTTTTAACAAGGTTTCGGTTAGACAAATTTCATCTGTTAATTTCTGGCCGTCCTGGTTGGACTAAGCAATATGATCTAGAGTTATGTAATTTTGATGGCCATTCAATCATGGATACTGTACATTTCCTGTTTTTCTGTGATTATTTTAAAACTATTAGGAAAAAGTTTATTATACCCCTGTTGAAGGGGAAGGGGTTTAGGCAAGTTAAGCCAGCTATATTATATTTACAACTATTATCAAACATTTGGGAGATCTACAATGTAGCCAGTTTCCTAAGCATAGCGGTGAGACTTAGCAAAAATATTAACTGGTCCTAGATGAATTACTGTAAAGATCATTCCCTGAAACCTGAATCAAATTTTAAACTAATTTTCTCATGTTCCTTTATTTTAATCATGTAATGATGTATATATTGCTGTTCTTAAAACTGTTATGCTGCATGGTGTTCTGTGGACCATTTTGTGTGTTTTTTGTACTTTTGTGGTTTTGAAAATTGAACCGAATAAAGTATTTCTTGACTTGAATTAACAATGTGACAAAATGGCTACTGCAGGATAGGGTCATTGCCCACGTGCAGGACTGAGTCGGGAACCCTAATATGCCAGGAAAGATCCGTTGAATTGACCCCTGTGCGGTAAGGCCTGAAGCCTTGCACAGTAACTTTGTGGTGACTCCATACGTCAGAAGGACCCACCGTGTTAAAGACTGGCATTCATTAAGGGCCGAAGTCTGCACAGTAATGCTGCGGTGACCCCATATGGCAGGAAGGGTTGCTGTGGTAAAAACTGCAATGCAGTGAGGGCCGAAGCCTTGTGTGGCAGCTGTACAGCAATCCTGTATGCCAAGAGGTGCTGCCAGAGATACTTGTGCGGTGTTGATCTGGACAGATCCCCAAACTGTGAGTGGTGGTGTCCCATAGGACACTGGGAGAAACAAGGACTGTGACTGGTCGAAACATGTTGAGAAAGTGAGGACAGCATGGGAGCATCATCACCCAAGTTCAGGATCGAGGACTGGAGCATCAGTATCACTCTCCTCCCCATTGGAAGCATAGAGACACTTCCTCAGAGGAGGAAGTGCAGGAAACCTCAGATCGATGTCGGAGCACAACTGTGAGGGAGAGAGAGCCTGTCAAGGGCAGCCACTGACTCTGCAGCCAACTCACCTGATCGGGACCTGAGATGCTGCAAGTGCCCAGGAACAGGGCACAGTCCATGACTCTCTACACTTTAGTCCTACCTGTTCATGGAAGACTTGTTTTGGGCTTATCAGCCCTGGGGAGCTGCTGTTCTAGGACACTTTTGACTTTAATGTAAGTGTTAGACTTGGCATCTTTTGGCGTGTTTTCCCTGAGTTTTTGCTTTCTGACCTCCCGGTTTTGACTCTGTTTTTGCTGGCTTAGTGTTTCTGTGCACTTTTCTCAGTGATGATCAATGGGAAAGTGCAAGTGCTCCTGTGGTAAAATGTGTTATGGCTTGGTATTTCCATGATTGGCCTATTTGATTTATGTGTCAGTCCCTAGTAAAGTGCACTGGGTGTGCCAGGGCCTGGAAATCAAATGCTGTTAGTGGGCTGCAGCACTGGATTGTGCCACCCACACAAACAGCCCATAAATGTAACTCTGGCATGCCATTGCAGAGCCTGTGTGCAGTCTGGTACTGCCATGTCGACTTGGCAAGTACAACTACTTGGAAGGCCCTAACCTCCGTTTTCTTACATGTCAGTCACCCCTAAGGTAGGCCCAAGATGCCGCTGTGGGCAGGGTGCGGTGTATGGGAAAGGTAGGACATGCCCTGGTGTTTGTGGCATGTCCTGATAATGAATTACTGCCAATTTTGTTTTTCACTATTGCAAGTCTACCTGTTCCCCTTAGGACAGAATGGGGAGTTTGTTTATAAAATCTTATAAACATAACTGGCCCTGGGAACTAGGTAGAAAAATAAAGTTTAGTATGCCTGAATTCAGAATCTAAAGATGCATCTTTTAGTGGAGGTAATTTTTACATTCTGTGTTTGAAAATACAATTTTCAGAAAGTAGATATTTTCTTTCTCAGCCATCCCGCAGGCCTCAGCTGGGTTTGTGGATTGACTGTCTGTGTTTTGGATGACAGGGGCTGGGGAGCCACAGAGGCACCTGATAGTCTAGGTGGGTCAGGAAAGGGCTAAATAGACCTGAGCTGTATTTAGAGTAGGGGAGGAGATTTCCTTGCACCTGAATGGGCCTGGTCTGCCTCTGACAAAATTGTCTCCATTCCCTACTAGGAAGCTAGACCCGAGAGAGCAGAACTGGTTCTGTCTGGGCACAGACACTCTTTGCCTGAGAGGACAAAGGATTTTGGGCTATAAAAAGTGGAGCCCAAACCCCTGAAGTTTAGAAGTCTTTTGGACCAAGAAGACTGCCAAGAATAAGAGCTGGAGAAGCTGTGATGAGGAACTACCACTTTGCTGAGTGCTTTGCTGTGTTTGCCTACAGCGGCTGCTTCTGTCTTTGGCAGTGAAATGACTGGACTGAACTTTCTGCAATCTACTTTTGTGCGTTTCTCCAACGGCTGGAGATAGAGCATGCCCCTTGTTGAAGGAGTCTCAGGAACAGCAAAGACTTCACGTTCTTCTGCCCTCAGCACTGGGGACAGTGTGTTTTGTGCTGCAATGCCACACCGCTACCCTGGACTCACCGACAACGCCTGCTGATGCTGCCACCGAACCACTGCTCGCACCGGGCCCTGTGGGCAACGCACTCTGCACCGCCTAGCTTCACAACGCCGCCTTGGTATCCCCGATGATGCTGCTCCATGCCAAAATTGATGCCGCTGCTTGCACCATGGTTCGAGGGCACCGCTCATAAAGCTACATGACGCACCGCCCTCATCCCGCACTGCAGCCTTGGCCTACTGACGCTGGTGCCATCGACTCCAGTTCATCAGCCGACTACATCGCTCCAGCAAAGAAGACGACGCCTGCACCATGACCTGGCAGCACCGCAACGAGCACTGCATCACTTCACACCACGACCCTGGTCTCACAGACGAAGCCATCTAACGCCGCCACAAGTCTTTGCTCGCACAGAGACCTGAGGGCATCGCACACCGCTCGGTACACTTCGCACCGCAGCACCCGACGTCTGCTAACGCCACCGCTCCTGACTTCAACCGTGAGGAGTTTAAAATGCAACACGTGTGACTTTGAGGGCCCAACGACTCCAGCACCGGCCTCTGGAACCGACGCCTACTGATGCTGTGCTTTCGGAAGCTCAACGAGAGGTCGCCGACGCCCTACATTTCTAAAAAGTACTGTTTTGCGGGTCTTCCTAACACCGTAGCTGGCCTGCGACGTCGCGGTCAGCCAGAACTGTTTGGATTTGTATGTTCACAACACCGTGATAGCCCCAGAGAGAGCTATGGATTTCAAGGAACTGTTTTTCAAGGTTATTATGATAACTGAAGATTTCTAAGTACTGTATTGGGGATTTTAATCGTTTTTGGTCTGGTCTTGAGTATTTAAAAATTTTGGATATTTTTCTAAACTGCTGTGGTGCCCTTTTGAAGTGCTTACGCTGTATTACTGTTGGTTATGTGCAAAGGCTTTACACACTGCCTCTAGAATAAGCCTGACTGTTCGTGCCAAGCTACCAAGGGGGTGAGAAGGGGTTATTTCAGGACTGTAACTCCCTTATCCTGACTAGGAAGAAGGGTCCCTATTTGGACAAAGATGCCCACCTCTGCCAACTAAAGACCCCCATTTCTAACAGTAAGGATCAGAGTGGACTCTTGATACACAGACTGCTAGTAGGGCATTCCCTGGATTGTATCAACAATGAATGGCGAATAACCACTATCGCCAACATGAATAGGGATTGGGGCAAGGAACTGAAACACTAGAACTCCAATCTCAAGGAGAATTGTGTTATTGTGAATGTTCTATGTATTTTTCCTTTGTGAGGTTAGCAATGTGAGTAAAATACTTTTTTCTCTCATAGAAATGAGTATTTGGCTTGACATTGATTTATTTCTGCTGCACATTTTGAGTTGTGAGCCTACATTCCATGTGGACCTCTGAAAGGAGCTCTGCCAGTATGGTTAATGTTGCAGGGAAAACCTGATTTGGAGGGCATCCAGCACCAGTTGCAAGGCTGTAGAAAGATTGCAAGGACTTGTATCACGCATGGCTCAGACTTTGGTGTCTTGATGCATAAAACTGCTCATGGCCTCTACAGTGCTCCTCAACTACATGGCAAAAAGGGAGGGGCAAAAACTGGATAATGTCTTGAGCCCGTCACAATTTATTTTCTAGAGTCCTTATTGGAAGGTGGCCATTCATACTTTTTCACAGCTGGCTCATAGTCCAGAAGATATTGAACATTAAGCTGAGCAGGGCAGTAGACTCTTTCAATTGCCTACACTAAGACAATAACCATAACCACTTCTTCTTTGTCAAGAATGTGTATTTGTAGTTGGGCTGATACCTTCAATAGTGACGTTGGATCACATATACAGCTTATGGGGGCCTCCACAGATGGTGGAATATCAATGGTATATTAAAATCATTGACAGGAATATGTGATAAATTATCAGTAACTGTATTACAGAATGAAGAAAAAGAAGGAATGAGAAATATGTGTTTAGAAGAAAAGCCAAATGTAATGGTCTTGTTTATTCTATTAAATAGATAATTGTTTAATGAATGATGAATTATGACATTTTATATATATATATATATATATATATTTCAAAATTAAGCACAGTGGCCATTGTAAAACAAACATTGGTAAATGCAATAGGTTTCACCAATGTGATTTTTAATAATTGTGTTGTAAGTTTTAGCTTGGTCAGCAGGTATAAAACTGATATGGTAAACTAATCTTTGAACATAGGGTCCTGAATGCCAGAAGGTACAGGTGTGACATGCAAAAGGTGTGCATGCGCACAGATAGATGCAATAAATATAATATTAATTTCCTTCCTGTAGGACACTGTAGGAGAATAATGGATTAGAGTGGGACAATAGAGAGAATGCAGAGGTGAGGAGGGAGGACGGGTGGGAAGTGAGTGTGTGTTAGGAGGAAGGACCTGGCAGAGGGGGAGAGAGGTAGGTCAGAGATAAACATGTGAAAAAAATGTAAAATACAGTGTGTGTATGGTACAAAAGAAATAGGGAAGAAGGCCCTATGTTACGAGGAGAGAGAAAGGGAGGAATAACGAGAAAAATAACAATGAACATGTCCTTGTGTAATGCGCTAGTGCTCATGTAAAGAGCTCTGATACCTTTGGGTCGAGTTTGCGCTATATAAAACTCCAGGAAAATAAAGGAAAGCAAAAGAGAAGGAGGGACTGAGGAAGGGCGCAAGAAGATGAGTAAAGATTTAAGAAAAAAGAAAGGGAAGGTCAGCAAGCAAGTAAAAAATCAAAAAGATAAGAAATGAGCAAAATCTGAGTGCTGAAAAAGAAAGAACAGAAATGTGGAGTTTTGAATGAATCAAATAAAGGTTTAGGATGTTCTGGTCACAGCACCTACTCTGTGGGCAGGATAGACGCAATCAAGAAGAGTCACTCGCTAGTGGAGCTACAAACACGTTGCAGAAAACCTGGGCTGTCAAGCCAAGCAGAATAAATGGCAAGCAAAGATAAAGGTAAAGCAGATGTCCAGACATCTGAGTCCTTAGCTTGACTGCACAGAAAATGTATACAACAAAGTTAAAGTATGGGAAAGCACAGGTGCAGTCATTGGAAGGATAAGCCGATGAGGTGCGCTCTAGAAGAGCTATATACAACAGAGGTACATAAGCAGCTGTAAAACAAGTATAAGTGACAGGGTGTGAGGGGTGCAGCCTTTGGAGGTAGAGATAGCAGGGGTACAACCTAAGCACTGTAGAGGGGCTGGTCACTTAGGTACAAAGAGCAGTTGCATAAACAAGCAGAGACACCTGATATAATGTTACAATGTGCAAATGTACAGCAAGTAGATGTATAGGCAACATCAAATTAGAAAGCTGCAACGTACCTGACTCAAAACAAACGCCAAACAAGACAAACTTCACCTACAGAAAATTAACAGATTATACAAGTTGGCTATCAAAAAAGCTAAGAAAATGTACTATTCAGACAGAATTCAAAACCCTAAATGTGCAAATAGAGAATTCTAGTAAATACTCAATGAATTTTGCAAACCAAATTGCCTAGAAGGAACTCATCCTGTTACTCAAGACTTCACAGACAAACTGATAAATCATCACACGGACAAAGCAGACACGTTGGAATCTTACTTAAAACAGAAACAAAGCACCAGCACTAACCCTTGTACAAAACAACAATCCAAGAATGCTCTAATCAAGCCTCTCCGTACCTTCCAACATATCTCACACGATTAATTTATGGACCTGGCCAAAGCAAGCAGGCCTGCCGGCAGCCCTTCTGACCCCTGCCCACCACAAACGTCCAAGACAATTCTTTTAACAACCTCTGCTGCCACTCTAGTAAGAAGAATCATCAACAATTCCTTAACTACCGGAATATTTCCAGAATAACTCAACAAGTCATACATAAGCCTTTCACTGAAGAAAACAAACTTGGATCAGCTGAACCCTGACAACTACAGACCCATTACAAATGAATCGTTCCTGGGCAAACTGATAGAAGGAGCAGCGTTCGCCCAGATGTCACAATTTTTGAAGAGAATGACATACTTTCAGACTTCCAAATAGGATTCCGTCCAGGAAGAGGCACTGAATCTGTCATCCATGCCATTTGGGATGTCCTAAAGATTACAGTTGACCACAACGGGGTTGCTGCGCTACTCCTTTTGGACCTCTCAGCTGCCTTTGACACGGTTGACCATGACATTCTGAAATAAAGTCTCTATGAAGCCGGCATAGAGGGAACTGCTCTAGACTGGATTGCGTCCTACCTTCGAAACAGAACTAATGTCATCCATACCCCACCTTTCTCATCCAAACCGTACATCACAAAAGCAGGGGTCCCTCAAGGTTCTATCATCTCGCCCATGCTTTTCAACATCTACACGAAGTCATTACCAGTACTGATCAATACATTTCACCTCACGTGCTACAACTATGCAGATGACATGCAAATACTCCTTCAACTGGAGTGCCCCAAAGACACTGGAAAATCACCAATTTTCAGCTGTCTCAAAGCCGTGGATCAGTGGATGACCTGGAGTCATCTCAAATTGAATGCTTCAAAACTGAAGTACTCACGTTTGGCGATTGGAAACATTACAACCCGCATGGCCGCATGGCCTGATGAACTGGGATCACTGCCTAAAGTATCGAAGGAAGTAAGAAACCTCAGAATGACCATGGACTCCAAGCTGTCAATGGATGCCCAAGTGGGTAAACTAGCAAGATCAAGTTTTGCTACTATAAAAACGCGGTGACAAATTTTCCCTCATTTGGGATTTCCACACAAGGTCCAAGCTACCATCTCCCTTGTTCTGTCCAAACTCGATAATGCCAATAGCCTCTACCACAGATCACCTTTAACAGCCATGAAAAGACTACAATGGATTGAGAACTCGACTGCCAGACTACTCTTGCATATCAAACCGCGATACCACATCTCCCCTGCCTTGAATGCCCTGCAATGGTTACCAGTTGGCAGAATATCCACGTTCAAGCTGCTTTGTATCACCCACAAAGCAATACATGGAATGGGACCACTCTTCCTCAGGAGTAAAATCACCAAACAACAAAGGAACCTAATCTCTAAAGGAGCATCTTGCCTCAAAATCCTACCATACAAGAACAAAAACATGGGTGACACATCCTTCTCTGTTAAAGCAGTCAAACTATGGCACTCTTTACCCCCCAACATAAGGTCCACCGACAACCAACTTATCTTCAGAAAACTACTCAAGATTTGGCTCATCCCCACATAAGCACCATACGTAAACAAAAATTTACAGCATATCCCTCTGTATACAAGCATTTGATTTCACTATAGATATGTACCTATCTTTGTGTATTACTTTGTATAAACATGTAAAATAATTATGTTGTTGAGAGAAAAAATAATAATAATAACAAATAAATAAAAATCATTTTTGGTCTACATGTACATACTTCCATTGTGCATCTATGTACCTTCCATGTACTTGGATCTGTGTGTCTGTTACTTTTTTCCTGAAAAAGCATATCCTATGCTCTACCCTATTTCTCATCCTGTGCCTCTATCAATATTTTTTAATCTTCATATACTTACCTCCTTTATGTATCTATATACTTTCAATGTAATTATGGCTCTATATATTTAGCACTTTCTTCTAATTTAGCATTTCCAATGCACTACCCTATTACTCGGCCTATACTTTGCTCAATATATCTTCTAGCCCAACCTTCTGACTCATCTCAAACTTCTTCTACTACTCCCTCCAATGCACTACCCTATCTCTTATCCTATACATCTATCAATATATCCTCTACATCTACTCTCTCATTTATCCCAAACCCCATACCACTACTATGATTGCCAAAATAACCCTTTCTAGGCTCTCTCCTACTCTACCCCTCCTTGCATCATCTGACACCTCTTTTACTGTGGAGAAGTGTGGCTCAATGGTTAGAGCGGCAGACCCTGATGCAGAGGTTTAGCCCGGGACCAGGGTTCAATACCCCGCCTCAGCGGGTCTTGGGCTCAAAATTCCACGGACCTGATAATTCTCGCCTTGGTGCCTATTCCAATCATGGAGTCCCACTCTGCAACTCTGGGCAATAGCTTGCTTAATCTCCACAACGGCCCCCACAACGCTAAGGATGCCTGGCCTCCACCTTGGGGGTGCCCAGGAGTGGACACCTCACAGGGAAAGCCAGGATGGGTTCCACAGCGGTATTCGTACAAGCGCCTTGAGACCCTTGCGGGTGAGTAGTGCGCTATACAAGTATCAATTTACACTTACATTTTACATTTACATTTACTATACCGATCCCCTGAAACAAACCTTTCTAAACTCTTCCCTCTGAGTCCTCCCCTCCAAAACTCCTTTTTACTCATCCAAAAGCCTCCTCCTACTGCGAAGACCTAAAAAAAAACCTTTAGTCTTTTATCCCTCCACTATCCTTTTCAATCGAAATTAACAGACTAACATGTTCACTAATATACTGTCCAAATAACTGAATACCATATCCACTACTCAAATTACTTCATATATTTTGCTATACTAATTTTTAACAGTAATCCTTTATGGGTTCCGGCGTGGCGTGCTACTCTCTAGAAAAGCGCTTCAACACCCATCAGGGGTAACAAGTGCGATATGAATGCAAATCTTTCTTCCCCTTTTATCCCTCAGCTATCCTTCTCACTCCAAGTAACTGACTAATATCCACCACTGAAATTACTTCATATTTCACCATATTAATTCACCACTAATCCTTTGTAGCCTGCGTCAACAAGCGCTATATAAATACAAACCGTTGTCCTCCTCTATCCTTCTGCTATCATTCCAAATCCAAATAACTGACTAACCTATCCACCACTTAAAATGTACTTGCATGTTTCACTATACTAATTCAACACTAATCCTCTATGGGTCCCGGAGTAGCATGGTACTTGCCGAAAAAGCGCTTTGACGCCTCGTCAGGGGTAGTAAGCGCTATATAAATGCAATTACAATACAATTACAATATCCAAGCAGGCATACATGCAACAAATCTACAGCCCAGTACAGACACATAAAAGCATAGATATAGACTGGGGAGGTACAGAATGCAAGGTTACAAATGAGACAGGAGCAGAGTTACAAGAACCACTGGTGCTGTCAGTAAAGGTACACAGAGGAGGGTACAGCTAAGTAGAGGTAGGCCATGAAGAGGCATTTCCAACCTTCGATATGAGCAGCAGAGTAAATGTAGGTGATTATTAGGTAGCAGAGGTACCACCTAGCGGAGATAGTACCAGGCATTGATACAGGCAACAGAGGTTCTGTGCATATATGCACAATGAGCATGGTGCAAGGAATACTTACTGACATCTTTAGTAATGCCGCAAAGCAGTAGTTAAAAATACCTTTGATATGGCCGTGAGTAGGGTCTCTGTAAACGCCGGCCTCTGAGTTGCTTGGTTTCCATACAAAAGGGAACCCTAGAGTGGGTCCCTGCTTCAGCCTCGGGGGGACTGGTAAGTGCACTGCTCGGTTTGCAAACAAAAGGAAACACTAGAGGGGTCCCTGCTTTGGATCCAGGAGAACTGGTGAGTACGCTGCTCCGTATGCAAGTAAAGGAGAGCCCTATACTGGGTCCCTGCTTCGGCCTCGGGGGGTCTGGTGGGTGTAAGTTGCGATCGGAGCGTTTGGCTACCCACAAAGCACACAGAAGTGCTGACACACTTAAAAGACGTTCCAGCAAAGCGGATGAAAACAATACTTGGGCCATGGGACACTGATAAGAGAAACGCATGAGGAACAACAGGAAAAAGAAACAGAGTAAAAGTAATTGGGAAGCACACAAACTAATGAAAAGTAACGGATGGATGTAAGCCCCTTTTAAGATTTATATTAAAATATTAAATGCAATACATTTAATAAGAGAAACATAAAAGGGTGCAGTAAAAAGTTGTAACATACAACAGAACACCCCCAATTTAAATTATATGACAGTTATGGAGGTCCATGTATCCAGGGGTACAGTATAATCTATCAAAAAAGGTAGTGTCAGCATTTTGACCCCTTGGATATGATTTATCACAGGGGATTGATTCATCAAGAGTTATGTGAAGCTACTTCTATAGTTTCCATAGGAAAAGATAAACTCAGGCCAAAATTGTATATGAGCACATCTTATTCAAGCAAAATACCCAGTAGAAGTGTAGATGCCAAACACAGTAAATGGTGGCAAAACACTATGGAGCCATTAAATCCATGAACAACAGTACAATATGAGGCAATACGCTGGTGAAATATATAAGAGCAAAGTCTAAGTGGGGTAACAAAGGGAGTATAACTTGGAATATACAAATGGAGTTCATACATGGTGCATTAGAAACGAATCTGGTAGTGCTGTTTCCAAATATAATAGTAATGCACAGACAGTGAGGTAGTCAGGTGCAAAAGAACTGTTGTAGAAAGTTAGGAAATGCACCCTAAAAACACAATATACCATTGAGAAAACATGCCAAAAAAAGGAATCTAACTATCCTGTAGTTGTAATAGCAGGCTGTCCTCTCTCGCCTTTGTTAGTTGTGATTGCAATGGAACCTCTAGCAATCCAATTGAGGCACCAGAGGATACATTGGTGCATTGACCTCAAAACCACACTCCATGCTGCGTTTCTTTAAGTGGATGGCATACTTTTAAATGTTAGGGATTCCCAGCTTGATATCGCAGCAATTGCTCACCACTTGCTGATTTTGCTGCGATCCCTGGGCTTAGCATGAACTGTTCTAAATATGGCATCTTCCCTCTTTGCACTGCTGATGCCCCTCCATCCCCCTCCAGTTAGACCCTTGCTTACGTCGGTAACTGGCAACATTCTGATACCTTAGGATTCATTTAAATTATTTACAGGAAGACTTACGGAACTTTAAGTTGGGCAGAGCACCTGGGTCCTTAAAGGCACAATCACCCTTTTGAGCGACTCTGCCTTTATCTGTTATGGGAAGAATCGTGCTTATTAAAAATTTCCATCTGGGAATTGAGACAGCTGCCCTCTCATATAATGTATGTACCTGTTTTAAACCCAACTGTATCTGGGATATGTTACTGCCTTTTATTTCTTTCTCGTTTAATGCATCTACCTGTTCCTATCCCAATTGTATACTCCCATCCCAAGACTGTTTCTACCACTTGTCAATCCAGTAAAGCGCTCAGATACCCTCACAGGTCTGGTTTGCGCTCTATAAAACTCTAAAAAAAATAATAATAATCCCACGGCTGTTGTATTTTTGTCAATCTCCCCTTACAACTCTTGCACTCTTTATTTTGAAACCTGGACACAATGCTTAGTAAGTTTCCCTGGCATAAGGGTCGAAGAGGGTTGGCGTTATTGACCCTCAAGTTCCCAACCGAGGCAGATGGTTTGGGTCTTCCGGGTTTTGAACAATAATATTTAGCAGCTCAAATTCAATGGCCGGCTCATTGGCTAGCAGGACATTCCCTCTCGACGACGGGCCTACCTCCAATGGAGAGTTCCTCTGGCCTATTACACTTCGTTATGTTGGCGGCTCCTCTTCCCAGAATCCTACCATTACTTTCCACTGTTTTAATTTGCTTGTGACGTTCTCAAGAGCTCCAAAAATACAGACCCCTCTATGTGCCTGAAATCGCCTCATAAGACTGGCCTCATAAGACTGGTAGTTCTCTATAACCACATCCCTCGGCCCAACCTTGAATCTTGGGCTGACAGGAGAATTATTAATATTGCTGACTTCCGCCAGTGAATTATTGTCTTTTGATACACTTATGACAGATTTTTCAGTTACACCTGCCCTTTTTCTCATTTATGTCCAAAGTAGACGTTTGCTGACCACTGCTTTCCAGGTTGTTGATACCGAACCTGCCTCAACTGCGGTCATACAGGTGCAGTACACCAGGGTTGGATTGGTAACATGGGCCCTCGGGAAATGGCCGAAGGGGCCGGTAGCCGAGTTCTAGCTGTGGGCTGCTTTTGTGCGCAGCCTGGGGGCTGTCTGTGCTGTTAGAATGGCGCCAGCAGCCCAGTAGGTACCTGAGTAGCCTTTCTGGAGACAGATGGGCAGAGGTGTCTCTCGTTTCTCTTGTTGGGCGGGCCCATTAATGTATGCTGATTGAGCGGGGGCAGTGGGTCTGAGCAAAAGTGGTCTCGCTTGCATTCATGTGTGGCTCAGCAGTGTGAACTAATCTGTGCATTTTTTTAATCTAAATGCCGTTAATAAAACATGCCCCAGCCCCTTTCTTATCATAAAACTTCGATGAAGTTGTGTTTTACGGAAAGGCAATACGCAAATATGGACCACTTTTTTTTGGTGTACCCCGTGGACCACTTTTTTTTGGTGTACCCCGGCCGATTTTTTATCTTAATTCAACCCTGAAGTACACATTGGGAGACATCACACACCTGTTCCGATGGCTTTACCAAACGCAACACTGAGACCAATCTAGGGGCTTTCTCCGAGGAAAATGGGAAGAGGACAATGGGCCACCCACTACATGACTCGGAATGGCACCAAAGTCTTTCATACCCGTATAAGATGTTCCGTGATTCATGCTTTAAATACATTCCATATAGTAAACATGGCATATCCCACGCCTCGTTGTATCTCCAAAAATTATCAGGAAGCCTCCTCACTTTGCCTTCGGTATAGCTGTCCTAATGTGGTCCTATCTAATATTATGGTCCTCTGGGTTCCTGGGGAGTTACTGGACTGGGGTTGTCAACCTCCTCTATCACGTCACAGGGCAGCGTTTGGCTAACTCCTTCCATCATCTGAGAACCTCTGCTTTTTCCATCGCCCATATTCATGTATACAGGGCTTTAAGTGGGCTGGGTCTGAGCACCAGCAGTTTTTTTAAATGGGGCCTCGAAACGGTTCTCTATCAGGCTCTGTTTTGTGCCCTGGCACAAGAGGTCCGTTTTTTTCCACACTGCAATGACAGCAGGCACATAATGTGCGTGTGCTCACACTGCTCACTTCTCACTAGTGGAGAAGTTACAGCATGACGTCATGCTAGGTGAGCGGTGTAGGGAAAGGGAAATCCTTAAGAGAGTAATTTTCTCTCTGGATTTCCCTTCTCTTTTTGAAACTCAGAAGCTGCAACATTGTCATGGTGTCACCAGGGCTTCAAGTGGAAGCTTTTTCAATATTCTATACAAGCTGTAGTTGCTGCCTATTTATCTTATGCAACTAACAACCACTGACAAAGCCAAAAGTCCTGACTTCTTGTAGGTATAATGTTACTTGTTGTATCATATATCTATATACAATGACAGAACCAGCAAAATATCAGTTGGGCGGCACACTATATGCTAAGCACAGATGTGTTTTAACCCTTTCCACGCTGATGACGAGCTGAGCTCGTCATGGTGCACACTGGTCGTGCGCTGATGACGAGCCCAGCTCATCATGAGCCTTACCCTTGGGGGAAGCGCTGGCGCTCCCCCCGAGGGTGCCCGATCGCGCTCGTTGTAATGGGGATGGCAGCGGAAAAGCGTCCGCTGCCCCCCCCGCCACTCCCCATGGGAATCCCGTGACGTCAGCGCGCACAGCGTGTGCTGACGTCATCAGGACGTTCGGGAAGCCATTTGCTTCCTGAGCGCCGAGGAGTAAGGTACGGTTTTTGCGTGCCTGGGGGGGGTTTGGGGCCGCATGGAGGCATCAGGGGAGAGGAAAGAGATTTTCCGCTCCACCGATGATTCTTTGCAGGGCATTTCTGCCTCATGATCGCGCACAGCGTCGCAGTTGTGCGGCGGAAATGCCCACCACTAGCACCAGGGATTTAAATTTAGTTTATAGGAAGCGACCCCTTGGGCAAGGGTCGCTTCCAGGTGGGCTGTGATCATGTTTTTGATTTTCTGCCCCCCCTAGGGGCAAATCGGCCCGTTTTTTCTGCCGCTTTGCCCCCAGGGGGGGCAGAAATTTCCCACTAGCACCAGGGATATGTTTTGGGGCATTATTTTTTTTTGGGAAGTGACCCCTTGGGCAAGGGTCGCTTCCTGGTGGATAATAATTTTGTATTTGATTTTCTGCCCCCCCTGGGGGAAAATTGGCCCGTTTTTTGGCCGGTTTGCCCCCAGGGGGGACAGAAAATCGCCACTAGCACCAGGGATATTTTGTTTGCAAGGTAATAGTGACCCCTTGTGCAATGGTCACATCCAGGAGGGGGCTTAATTTTTTATGTACATTTTCTGACCCCCCCGGGGGCAAATAGGCCCGTTTTTTTTTAAATGCCACTAGGCACCAGGGATTGTTTTTTTTGCAATGGAAGTGACCCCTTGGGCAAGGGTCACTTCCAGGTGGGGGTCAAATGTAGATTTACATTTTCTGCCCCCCCCCGGTGGCATTTAGGTCTTTTTTTTCAGCTTTTGTGCCCCCTGGGGGGGGGTGGCAGAAATACGCCACTAGACACCAGGGATTTTTTTGTTTGTAATGGTGGTGACCCCTTGGGCAAGGTTTGCTTCCTAGAGGCAACTTGTTTTAGGAATGTGTTTCAGCTCCACCCCCACCCCCCTGGGGGCGAATTAGCCCTTTTCTTTTCTGTTTTTTGGCCCACTAGGCCCTAGGGATTGTGTTTTGTAGTGCGTGGAAGTGAGCCCTTGGGGAAGGCTTGCTTTCAAAGGATGGTTATATTTTTGGATGTTTTTTACTGGCTGCCTCCCTTGGTGCCAGTCATCCTTTTTTTGTCCTTACTGCCCCCGTGTGAGGGGGGTACAGTTAGGACCAAAACACCAACTGGCACCAAAGGGGGTAGGCAGGAAAAAACATCCAAAAATTTAACCAGTGTCTTGATGGAAAACCTCACCTAAACCGCATTGGTCTAAGCCCTATTTGATGGCCCATCTGGGCGAATGTAAATTTGGGGGGCAAATTTGTGTGTTGTTTTTTTAATAGTTATATTGTTTGCGAAATGTAGTAGTAATTTTTTTTTCTTCTCTATTTTAGTCTTGTTCCAGGCTTTTGCTGTTTGAATTGTTGTAGGTTGCGGTTCTGTTACTGCTGGTTTTGCAGCTTGTGTAGTTGCATGTGCTTGGTAAGTGAATGTATTTTGTACTACTTTCCCTAGATGAATATGTTTTTGTAAAAGGTGTACTTATAGCAGTTTGTGTGGCTCTGTGTTTTTTGTTTGTTTATTTTTTTTAGCATTAGTGCTTGATGTGTACTTTGTTGTCTAATCTGTACTTTTTTTTTCTTTCTAGTGGGATATCATTTCTTTTTGCTGTGTCTCAGCAGAGTAGGTGCTGGTGAGTGTAGCTATATTTGGTGAGAGTTAAATTGTTTAGGATTGTATAGATCTTTGTGTGAAAGCCTTACCTTGTTTACTTCTTACTTTGCACAGTGTAGGTTGTAGTTCACTTGTGTGTGCAGTCTTCTTGCTTTGTAAGGATAATGGCTAGTCACAGGATTACTGCTCAGCAGGTTCTTGGTTTGCTTTTTGAGTCTTCTTCTGACCATGGTTCAGAGACTGACTCCGATTCGGACCCAGAGGTAGGTGAAGAAGATTCAGGCAGTGAGTTTTCTCTTCGCGTGGAATCATCGGATGATGAATCTTCTTCTAGTGCTGATGAAGTGCCCATGGTAGAGGAGGACATTGATGCATCTGGGCTGCTGCCTAGGGCCGCAAGGTTTCCCTTTTTTTTACGTCGGCAAGAGGCATGTGGGCTGCAGGCTGCGCCCAAAAGGCTTCACATTGCTGTGGTGCGCCAAGAGGCATCTGGGGCTGTCAGGCTTCCCATTGGTGTAGAGCGGCAAAAGGCATCTGGGGCTGCTAGGTTTCCCGGTTGTGTAGTGCAGCAAGAAGCATCTCAGGCTGCTAGGCTTACCGTTGGTGTAGTGCAGCAAGAGCCCACTGGGGATGCTAGGTTTTCTGTTGGTGTTGTGCAGCCAGAAGTATCTGTGGCTGTTAGGCTTCCCGTTGGTGTACTGCAGCAAGATGCTTCTGGGCTGCAGGCTGGGGTGGCTGCTCCTCCCATTGATAGGGATGGCCTCTGGGATCCCCCTGGCATGGTGCAGCCGGCATTACCAGATTTCACTGGTGTTCCTGGGAGTAGAGTGAATACTGAGAATTTTCTGCCAATACATTTTTTTCAGTTGTTTTTTGACGATGTGTTTTTGCAAGAGATTGTTGAGCAAACTAATTTGTATGCAGAACAGTATTTGAGGGACAACAGTGCCAGCCTTAAGCCCCATTCTAGAGCTACCCGATGGATCCCACAAATGTTGAAGAGATGAAGAAGTTTTTTGGGATTAACTTTTTTGATGGGCTTGCTAAGGAAGCCATCAATGTCTTCATATTGGTCCACTAGTCCCTTGATGGCAACAGCTATATTTCCAGCAGTCATGAGTCGTGATCGGTATATGTTTCTTCTTCGGATGATGCATTTCGTTGATAATGGTTGTCACACGATCACCCTGATTGTGACCGTCTTTTTAAGATTCGGCCTGTCCTTGATCACTTTGTTGATCGTTTTTCTGAGATCTTTGCTCCTGGTAAAGAAATTGCAGTGGATGAGTCTTTGCTATTGTTCAAGGGCCGCTTGGGTTTTAGGCAATACATTCCTAGTAAGAGGGCACGCTATGGAATCAAACTGTATATGCTGTGTGACAGTGTGGAGCAGCCTTAAGGCCCGGCGGCGCAGGGTACGCCTAAAATCCCCGGGATTCACCTGCCTTGTCAGAAACAGAGACACGGACTCTTCGTCTGGCGTAGAAGATGGTATTTATTAGCTGCAGCTAGTACAGTGGTCTTAGAAGTCGTCGGTAAAACGAGGTTCAAAAGAGACTGCCACTTAACTCCGTGGCGCACAGGTTTATATATGGAACAATACAATGCAAAATGCAATCATACAAGAGCATGAGACATAGACAAATGTTATAAACAATGCTTTAAGCCCAAAGTAACTCAAGTTCCCGGTTGTGTCTGTCACTTGACCCCTTAAGCAAATAACAAACCAATCCACACACAATTCAATTTACGCGTAGAGAAAACACAGCTGTATGTGTTAGAAGGACAGCCGTGAAACAGGAGAATGCATGAGACGTTTAGCGAAGGACAGCAGATAAGATAACTTAAAGGAAAGAATGGTGCGAACCAACAAATAGTCCGGATGGGGATTAATCAGCTCAGACAGGAATTAGTGTACTCGGCCAGACCCTGACACTCGTTAGTAAATATAAGCAAAGAAGCAACCTGACACGTGAATGCAAAAACGACAAAAACATCGCGTTCGCCGCGCTGCCTGAGTGAGGGCAACATAAAATGGCGGCGACTACAAAATGGAGGCTGAGCACGAACGAATTCGTAATTTACAGAACCTCAAGTGGGACTGGATATGTCTACAATTTCAGGGTGTACACTGGTAAGGAGTCCAGCATTAACCCTCCTGGTTGTCCTTCCACTTTTGGAGTGACTGAGAAAACTGTGTGGGAACTAGGTAGAGGATTATTTAACAAAGGCCACCATTTATATGTAGATAACTTCTACACTGGTGTTCGGTTGTTCAAGGAATTGGTCAAAGTGGGCACTGTTGCTTGTGGCACAATGTGCTGTAACCGTAAAGGTTTCCCAAAGAAACTTGTTTGCAAAAGGCTTGTGTGAGGACAGTCTAGTGCATTGCGATGTGGGAAGCTTCTAGCTGTGAAGTTTTCAGACAGGAGAGATGTGTACATGCTGACTACTATCCATGATCAAAGCACTGTACCTGTGGCTGTTTGGGGTCAGGGTGCTGAAGTGTGCAAACCTGTGTGCATTTTAGATTACAATAAGTACATGGGTGGTGTTGACAGCGTAGATCAGAGGTTAGAACCTTATGCTCCTCTTCGAAAGGCTTACATTTGGTACAAGAAGTTGGCTATCCATCTTTTCCACTTGGCATCCTTTAATGCCTTTGTTGTGTTCCAGAAGTCTTGTCCTGAGTCGAAGATGCCTTTTGTTAAGTTTCAGGAGTCTATAATAGGCAGCCTTGTACTAGTGGAACAGGCAAGTGTTCCTAGATTTGGAGTGGTGGAGGATGTGGCTAGATTGAAAGATCGCCACTTTCCTGAATACATTCCTCCCACATCCGCAAGAGACTTTCCGACTAGAAGATGTAGAGTTTGTTGGCGAAGAGGCGTGCGGAAGGAGTCTCGTATGTACTGCCCTGACTGTCCTTCTAAGCCTGGATTGTGTGTGTCAGCTTGTTTTAAATCGTACCACACGCAAAAGAAGTTTTGGGACTTTTAATGGGCTGTAAAGTGAATTACCTGGTCTATATTCTGTAAATAAATGTAGTTTGTTTCAAGGATTGGCATTAGTGCAATGTGCTTAGTTTTAGAATTTGTGTTTGCAGATTTGTAGGTATTTCCAATTGGTTAGTGTTATTTTGAAAAAAAGAATTCTAAATGTGATTGTGGTGTGTGCAGGCTGGTGCTTGGATGGCGGTGTGCGTGGACTGGCGCTTTGCTGGTGGTGTGCGTGGACTGGTGTCTGACTGGCAGAGTGCATGGATTGGTGTTTTGCGGGTGGTGTGTGTGGATTTTTGTTTGGCTGGCGGAGTGCATGGTTAGGTGCTTGGCTGGCGGTGTGAGTGGATGGTGCTTGGCTGGTGGAGTGCAAGGATTGGTGCTTGGCTGGTGGTGTGCGTGCACTGGTGGTTGGCTGGCGGGCTGCGTGGACTGGCGCTTGGCTGGTTGTGTGCGTAGACTGGTGCTTGGCTGGTGGTGTGCGTGGACTGGCACTTGACTGGTGGTGTGTGTAGACTGGTGCTTGGCTGGCAGAGTGCAAGGATCGGTGTGTGGTTGGCAGTGTGTGTGGATTGGTGCTTGCCTTGCGGTGTGTATGGACTGGTGCTTGGCTGGTGGTGTGCGTGGACTGGCACTTGACTGGTGGTGTGTGTAGACTGGTGCTTGGCTGGCAGAGTGCAAGGATTGGTGTGTGGTTGGCGGTGTGTGTGGATTGGTGCTTGGCTGGCGGTGTGTGTGGACTGGTGCTTGGATGGTGGTGTGGGTGGACTGGCGCTCGGCTGGCGGTGTGTGAGTATTTGCTTTCTGTTGGTCACTACACACACTGCTAGCTGAGTGCCACTCCACGCAGTCCATCATTTTGTGTAGTTGCTGTGTCAGGAATGTGGGCGTGTGAAAGTGATGGGCTCTTGAATGGCGCTGTCTGCTGGTGCGAGTTTTTTAATGTGATGGGCCTGCGGCTGGCGGTGTGAATGTTTTGTAAGTGTCACATGTATGAAAGGTGTATGAATGGCCTGTAAAGCGGTTGGTGCCTTGTCGTGGCTTTACAGCTCACGAGCTGTGAGTCAATTGTTCAGTTTCTTGTCCTTTCCATTATTAACAGTGTATTTCATTTTTTGTGAAATCACTTGCTAATACAATGGTATATACTGAACCATTACTCACCCTCATGCCAAATCCAACCAGTATGTGTGTGTGTTTGAATACTTGTTGTCAGTGGGTTTTTTTGGTTTTTTTTTTTAAGCAGGACGCAACTTCTCACTTTTTTTGTAAATGTTGTGATGTGTTGCTTTTGTGCCTGGTGGTGTGAATTGTCTTCTGTGTATCAGGTATGAAAGGTGTGTGAATGGCCTGTAAAGCGGTTGGTGCCTTGAAGTGGCTTTACAGCTCACGAGCTGCGAGTCATTGGTTCAGTGTATTTTGTCCATGTAATTGACAGTGCATTTCATTTTTGTGAAATCTCTTGTTAATAAAATTATATATACTGAATCATCACTCGCCCTCGTGCCAAATCCAACCAGTATGTGTGTATGTTTGAGGGATAGATGGCTGTGTAGAGATCTTGTTTTTCTTAGTCTCTGTGCCAAGGTGTACATTCCGCTTACGAATAACCTGCCAATTGTAGATATTATTGAAAATCCATGGGACAACATGGTGATGTCTCTCTGGTGAAATCTAACAATTAATTGTATCCACAATATCCTGCAAAACTCACAATGTCCGTCATATTTTCCTTGCAATATTGCGCCCAAATTGTCACGCTGCACAAGTAAACAACTAATTTTGTCAAAACGAATTGGTTTAGCTAGGGGGGTTACATGGGTTTTTCACTCCTTCCTCGGTTGCCTTCTAGGGAAACCTAGCATACCCACACAGGAAAGTAGACATCTGGGGGCATTCAAGGGGGTATGGCTTGCATGGATCCTCCAACGTTCCTTTTCTGAGAATCCCTAGCAGACTTTAAATGTAGCTGAAATAATTAATTTTTTTCAAACATTTTTGTGTTTAAAAGTGTTGCATCACTGGGCTCACACAAATTTTCACCCACCCCTTTGCCAAAAAAGGTCCAGTTTTCACAGCGAAATTGCAGTGCGAACACATTGCGTTTTGCGCTGTTTCCTGTCGCAGGCACTAGGCAGACCCAGGCAAGTGAGGTACCATTTTTTTTGGGAGACCTGGGGGAATAGGGGGTGGGTGGAAATTTGTTGATGCACGCAGATTCCAGAACTTTCCACCACACAAATGTGAGGAGAATGCGGTTTGTTTGATAATTTTTTAGCTTTGCAAGGGATTCTGGGTAACAGAACCTGGTGGGAGGCAGTTGAGTCACCCCATCCTGAATTCCCCTGGGTGTCCAGTTTTCAGAAATGTATAGGTTTGCTAGGTTTTCCTAGGTGCCGGCAGAGCTAGGGTTCAAAAACAAAAGGTAGACACTTTGCCAAAAAAGAGCCCGTTTTCAAAGCGAAATTGCAGTGCGAACATGTTGCTTTTTGCTCTGTTTCCTGTCGCAGGCACTAGGCAGACCCAGGCAAGTGAGGTACCATTTTTCTCGGGAAAACTTAGGGAACGCGGGGTGGGTGGAAATTTGTTGATCCACGCAGATTCTAGAACTTTCCACCACAGAAATGTGAGAAAATGTGTTTTTTTGACAATTATTTAGCTTTGCAAGGGATTCTGGGTAACAGAACCTGGTGGGAGGCAGTTGAGTCACCCCATCCTGAATTCCCCTGGGTGTCTAGTTTTCAGAAATGTATAGGTTTGCTGAGTTTCCCTGGGTGCCGGCAGAGCTAGGGTTCAAAAACAAAAGATAGACACTTTGCCAAAAAAGTGCCCGTTTTCACGGCGAAATTGCAGTGCGAACATGTTGCGTTTTGCGCTGTTTCCTGTCGCAGGCACTAGGCAGACTCAGGCAAGTGAGGTACCATTTTTTTCAGGAGACCTTGGGGAACACGGGTGGGTGGAAATTTGTTGATCCACCCAGATTCCAGAATTTTCCACCACAGAAATGTGAGGAAAATGCGTTTGTTTTGACAATTATTTAGCTTTGCAAGGGATTCTGGGTAAAAGAACCTGGTGGGAGGCAGTTGAGTCACCCCATCCTGAATTCCCCTGGGTCTCTAGTTTTCAGAAAGGTTTGCTAGGTTTCCCTATGTGCCGGCAGATCTAGGGTTCAAAAACAAAAGGTAGAAACTTTGCCAAAAAAGGGCCAGTTTTCACAGCGAAATTGCAGTGCGAACACGTTGCGTTTTGCGCTGTTTCCTGTCGCAGGCACTAGGCAGACCCAGGCAAGTGAGGTACCATTTTTTTTGGGAGACCTGGGGGAACACGGGGTGGGTGGAAATGTGTTGATCCACGCAGATTCCAGAACTTTCCACCACAGAAATGTGAGGAAAATGTGTTTTTTTTGTCAAGTTTTTTAGCTTTGCAAGGGATTCTGGGTAACAGAACCTGGTGGGAGGCAGTTGAGTCACCCCATCCTAAACTCCCCTGGGTGTCTACTTTTCAAAAATGTATAAGTTTGTCACTGGGAGCACACCGGGTGGTACAGTGTGGGGTTTGCTGATAGGCCCTTAGGAAGCGATGCAGGCAACTCTCCTGGTTCTCCGTCTGGTCTACTCCAATCCTCAATGCTTTAATTAGGGTCCTCATAAGTCTCTCTACATCGCCGTTGGCCTGAGGCATTGGGGTGTCACTCTGCGATGTTTAAAAATGTGTTGATTCAGATATTCATTTAAGTCTTATCCCTGAAAAGGCAGTCCATTATCCGTGAGTATCAAATATCTTGTCTAGCACCAGGTTAATGCAGTCAAATGCTGTGGATGTTACCACCTCCACCACCAGAAATTTGGAATGACTGTCCACCATTACGACAGTGTGCCTTCCATCACGGAAACTTCCAAAGTCCAGGCTCACTTAAGTCCACAGCTTCTGGCTGGGCCCCTCAGTGATGATAGGAGCCACTGGTTGATCGGCTCCTGTGATTAAAGAAGCGTGGCATCCTGCACCTTTTCATCCACCATGTGGTCTACCCCCGGAAACCATACTTTGGACCGAAGATGATCCTTTGTTTTTTTGACTCCTTGATGGCCCTGGTGGGCCAGGTCCACTATCCTTTTCCAGAGTTTCGCTGGCATCACCAACCGGGTGCACCTGAGGATTACTCCATTTCCTGCTTCACTTAGCTCTTCTCGACACCTCCACACGCTCTCACAGCTCTCTCTTTCTTCATCTGTCAACCTTCCAGACCCCTGCAGAAACCACTTCCAATGATGGTTATGTAGGGTCCACCTGACGTTTTGTAGATGCCCATCATTTTTGGTGGCCTCTTGGATTTCCTCCAGGGACAACGCCTGCGGACACGCCGCATCCACAATTTATTGCACAAATGATTCTGTTCCTTCGTCCACTTCTCCCTTGTTCCCGGAGAAAAGTGCCAATGGATGACTTGACAAGTGATCCGCAGGATTATTAGCTCCTGGGTGATATACCACCTCGAACCAGTAATGTTGTATTTGAACAGCCCAGCGTTTTATTCGGGGTGGGCCATTGCGGGCAGGTCCTGTGAACAGTGGTACCAATGGTTTATGATCAGTGACCACCGGAAATGTGTGTCGACACAGGTAAATATCAAAGTGTTGGCACCCCCAGCGGATTGCCAAAGCCTCTCTCTCGATTTGAGCATATCTAGTCTCCACAGCCGTGAGTGCTTTACTGGCATAGGCGATGGACACCCACTCATCTTGTGTGTTCTTTTGGAGCAACACTGCCCCCAAACCCACTGGGCTGGCATCCACTACTAGCTCTGTTGCTGTCCCTGGTTAGAAGTATGCCACGGTGGTCCCTTGAAGCAGTGCACTTTTAATGTTGTTGAACGCTCAGGCTTCTTCATCGGGCCATTGCCACAGCACATCTTTCTTCGTCAACCTCCTGAGTGGTTCCGACAGTGTTGCAAGTTGCGGAATAAGTCTACCATAATAATTGGCCATCCCCAAGAAACTTCGAACCTCTGACTGTGACTGGGGAATAGATGCTGCCCGGATAGCTTCCACCTTCGCTGGATCTACCTGTAGACCTTTCGTGGAGAATCTGTATCCAAAGAACTCAACCTCGTTGGCATAGAAGTCACATTTAGCTCTGTGTAGTGTCAGGACTTGCTCCACCAGTCTCCTTAGGGTAACTCTTAGGCGAATATGGTGTTCTTCTAGCGACTTGGAGAAGATGACAATGTTTTCGCTGACATTTATCACGCCCACCAGTCCTAACACACCACTAGGCAAGTGGGAGAAGGCTTACATCTAAAGGAAAGGTATGCGCTAATATGAACAGTGCATTCATTAGTGTAGCAAAACTCAGCTCCGAAGAAAGATAATCTAGAGAAGGCTGCTTCTAGGACATGGCAAAGAATTAATTTTGATCATGATACAAAATGGCGTCCATACACAAAATGGGGCTGCGAATGCTAACTTATGTAAAACAATGCTAAAACATGTTCTTCTACTCCAACAGGTGGGGGTGTAGAACCTTCCCCTTCATTTGTGAGAGGAGGTCGAGCCGGACCTGAGAGTGCAGGGACAGACGAATCAGGTCTCTGTACCAAACAGTGACAGTCTGTGGCAATTAAGATTACTTGGGCCCATTGAGGCAAATCTTCCTCGACACCTGAATAATTAAGGGTATGAGAGGTAACACATAAAGTAGTTACCCAAATGTAGTTAATCAAAATGTATCCCCCAATGCTCTCTGCATTGGACACTGGAGGGTGCAGAATGTCAGGCAGTGAGTGTTCTCTTTAGTGGCAAACAGGTTTATTTGAGGAGCCCCCAAAAGTTGGAAGATGGCTTGTACTACATCCTGATGGAGACGCCACTCGTGATCTGCTAGATGACACCGACTAAGACTGTCTGCTTGTACCTTTAGCATTGAGGAAAAGTGATGTGATGCTATGCAAATCTGATGGTCCTGAGCCCAGGACCGGAGTCGTAGAGCTTCTCTGCAGAGAAAAAACAACCCAACTCTCTCTTGCTTGTTGAAATACCACATTGAGGTGGTCTTGTCCAGTAAAATCTGAACTGATTGACCACAAAGGGAAGGGAGAAAGGCCTTGAGAGCTAGACTTATCACCAGCAATTCCAACAGATTGATATGCAAGATCTGTTCTTAAGATGACCAGATGCCTCTGATCTCCAGTTCCTCCAGATGGGCTCCCCACCCTAGGGTGGCACAATCTGGGATGACTGTTGCCACTGGAAGAGAAAGGTGGAACTGTTTTCCTGAGAAAGGTTGCTGTCTACCATACACCACTGAAGATCCAATGCAGTGTCCTTGGAAATCCTGATTGAGATTCAATAGAAAATTGAATCAGGTCTAATACCAAACAAAAGAGAAAAGAAAGTTGCACCTTGCAGGTGAGATCTGAGGAATTCCCTCTCCCAAAGATACCCTCTGTTTTTTGGTGCCTGATTTTACAATTACCTCTGTTTTTTCCGTAAATGTTAATGATGTCAATTTTGTAATCAAATCTGATATCATTGGAAATTTTGGGCCATATTATCAAGAACGGCGTTAAAATTATCGCCGCTTTAGCTGCAGGAAACTGCTGGTAAAGCGGCGATAATGGGCTTTATAATATGACCTTGTGAATTCTCATAGAAGCCCAGGTTCACATCAGAACCTGGGCTTCTATGAGAATTCGCGAGGGCATATTATCAAGCCAATTATCGCCGCTTTAGCAGCAGTTTCCTGCATCTAAAGCGGCGATAATTTTAACACCATTCTTGATAATATTCCCCTTTGTTATTCCTGAAGAGGAAGCTGAGGTTGATAACAGGGCAAAATGTTTTACATCCAACTTCAATTTAGTCTTCATTACGAACATCAATGGTTTTGGAGGGGAAGCCAATATCGGGCCCAAAATCATCAGCATTGAAACTGTCATACGAAGCCAAATTCCTGACTTTTCATGGTTCCCCTGATAGGTCTACCTGAGGAAGGTTTGATGAAAACAGGGAATGTGGCCTTCTGAAAGGGAGGAGTCTGCTTCCAAGGGACCCTAGGGGTGGAGGGACGTATCTGGGGGAAATTCTGAAGGAACATTCATCAGCTCATAAATTGGAGTGGATTAGCCTATGGATTTCCTGTGTGTTTTTTTGCGTTCAATAGTTTTCTTTCTTATGTTTTGTGATGATTTCTCTGAGAATAATTCAGGGATCTGGTCCAAGACCCGTCCTCTCTGAAGGTTTTTTTTTACTTTTCTTGCGAAGAGACCATCAGAAATTTTGCTTCTTAATAGCCCTGGGGTGCATGTGAAACCATACATCACAGGGCAATGCATCATATTTTCGGCCAAAGAGTCAGACGCTTTGAGTGTGCTGGTCGGTAACATACATTTGTTTGGGACAATCTCAACAGGGTCTGAATCCTGAAGACTTTGAAGATTAAATACAATTATAAAGGTTGTGTAAAAAATGCAAAAAAAGAACCCTGAAACCTGTTTGCTGGCTCTGGAAAAAGAGTTATGTAAAACAAAAACTGAGATCGCCAGTGCTGTTGTTGCCTTATTTGCACTATTAAAACTACTTCCATGGTCGCCACAACCCTATATCTGACGTCATGCAGCGTCATTCTGCACCACCTGGCAGAGGTGAGTGGCTATTGCTTGCAGAAAATAATCTGCGATTCTGTCTGGCGAATGTAATGAAACTTTCATCAGAAACTGTTGCAATTTTGTAAAACTGATTGAAGAAACCGGATGTACGAAGTTAAGAAAAAATTGAATATGCACTGAAATAGCAGACTGTACATTGTTTTCTAATGTCCCTTTTTAAAATAACATAGTAACAATGACCTTTCTTAATGAAATTGTAATACTTGATAAATTGTCTTATGTATTTTTGCATGTCTGTACTTTTATGATATTTTTATCGAATAAAGTATTACAACAATAACTTTTGTTTTTTATGGCCAACCAGTTTTTTACTTGCAGTCGTATCACCTGATCAACATCTTTAAGCAACGTGGATGATAACTTGCGGTGACTTTCTTGAAGTTGATCGTATGCATCTTTTATTGAAATCAACTCAGTTTTAATACCAGCAACATTTTCTTTCAAGAGTTCTTCCTATAGTGCATAAACAAAAAGTATTTTACTTAATTGATTGTTATTGCCCACTCGCCACATCTCTATACTTAAACAAAAGCACGATTGTAATGACATGATTTGTACTCATTCTTTAGAATATTGTTTCAGTTCTTTAAACGTATGTGTAAGAAAATATAGGATTGCTACTGATAAGTGGGTATTCTTCTTTGACCTAATTGACTGTGGTGTATACTCTAGTGATGTCCCAGAATTCTGTTGTATCCATGGGAGTGTCACCAGAAGGTGGCATGCCTAAGGGATGCATAGGCAGAATGGGAAATGTAGATGGGGATTCAATCTACTGTTAGGAAACCATCACCTTCTGTTATTAGTATTAATTCGGTCTATATTTAAACCATGTACAAGACACCTTCCATTCTGTGCCAAGATAAAAGACTCAAAGGTTTGTCATTGGAAGCATATTGGGGACAGCTGCCATACAGCTGAGGCAGCATAGAACTGCCTCCATCAACCCAGCTGCCAATGACCTAACATATTGAAAGTTCCATACCAAGTTTATTTGTTTTACCCCAGGGCAGCTCCGGTCCATGATGAGAGCTGCTTCAGTGACAGCATGACCGACCTGTCGGACTGTTTTTTTTAAGTCTAGCTACAGACAGCTTTGGCTGTTTGGATGATTCCTGTACAAAAGTATAATAAGAAGATGTATGGAAAGAGTGGGATTTGGGTCAGCCTCAGTTAACCACTGGCTTGCAGGTATTTTTAATGTGTTGTGATTGTTTGAATAGACAACGGGTACTCGCAAACCTTTTCCCATGGGCCAATAAATTTGGTCTGTGATGTGACCGAGGGCCACATGGATACCAGCGGGGTGGCAGTTGGGCAAGGGGAGTTGGCAGAAAAGAAGGTGCAGGGGAAGCAAATCACATACTTGAAGAAAATTACATATTTATATGTATTTGTGCCCCCACGCGCTACCCTCTCACCATCTGCCATGTTGAATAAAAACCCCTGCATTACTTTACATTCAGAGGCCTTATTTCTCTGTCACCAAGCCCCTCCATGCCAGACCCTGAAAAGGGCACACGTTACATTTCTCTGCAGCACATTAGATATCTTTGCTGAGCAGTCACGGAGAAGAGGCCCAGCCCGGGGTGTCTTAACAGTATCAAACAAGGGTCGACCTTATAAAGCTGCATTCCGGCCCGAGCAGGAGCTGAGCAGAAGCCCTCGGCTCTCAGAGATAAGTGGGGCCCATGTCAAGGGAAACCTCCAAGACAGTTACACAAGGGGTGTGGACAGGAAGGGCCAAACCAACTGCTAGTATGAAGCAGCAACACTTCTACAGATGAGAGCAATCTGCATGCTGCCCGAGCTAGAGATAAGACCAGACATGCTAGTCACTCTGACACACAGGGCCCTCCCTAACCAACAGAAAGGAAACAGCCCTCGTGGAAGGGTCTGATAAAGTTACGCAAACAGGCAGTGCGAGTTTTAACTGACCTTGCTGCCCCCTCTATGCACCCACCCACCTATGACTCATTACAGTGAACGCCTACATGCTCATATCTTTTTCTTTCCTTCTGCTTGGAGGGCTCCTCCCTATGTATGCAAAGAATGTATAAATATTGTACTCTGTGAATAAAGCTCAAACCACTCCTGTGCCCGCTTGGTGCTGGAGCTCTCCCTTAACACGAGTTAATGCAATAAAGCCCATTGACTCTAACACCACGGACTCTGCTCCTCATTTATATTTGACCCTTTTTTGCATTTATAGAAATTATGATAGTGTAAATAATTTATTTACCACATTTTCTGGCGCCCGAATAGGGACGCATCCCCTTCCCCAAGCGCCGGCGATGTAGGTCCGGCCCCTGCCCCCTTCTACAGCCTAGACGGACTTCAAGTGTACACGCCAGCGGGACTTCCCGCCAACTCCCTCAGGCCCACGGAGGAGGCGGACTGCGACCAGACATCCACACGAGGCGGTGAGGAAGATTGCGGAGCGTCCTGACCCAGAGCCCAACCCGTAAGAGAGCCGAGTCCGAGGTCTTCAGAGGTCCGCCATTCCTGCGCAAGCGTCAAGCGTCCGATGACCAGGTCTTCAAGTTCTGCTTCCCGGTGAGTACCACTGAGAACGCATAAAGACGGGTTCATTTAATGAACACGGTAAAGACGTGTCTCCTTCACGGGACCGGTATGGTTGTACTGTATTTCAGTGCATAGGAATATGTTATATATGTTTTAGGTTTGAAATTGTTTTAATTGGGTTTTAGGCATGCCGCTGTTTTCAAAATTGCGTAAAATAGGCACTAAAAAGGGAATATTAGAAGAGGCAGTTAATGTCCCGCCAAGAGATACTCCCGGCCATTTTATGTATAACAAACATGGCATCAGCGCTATTCTCTATTTAGACCTCTGGGTAGATTACACAAAGGATCTAGAGACGGTGCATAGATGGCCTGCTACCGGTACATGGGATTCAGAATGTATTATGAGAGTAGAGGAACAACTATGGAAAAGGAAGTCGAGGCCCTCGCAGAAAGAGGCCATTGAATTATGGCGCAAAGAGGCTAATAGGAGGGCCCTGAAAGAACCGAAAGAGCCGAGAAAAGCAGGCAAATGTCAGAACAGGCAAAAGAAAAAGAGTTACTAGAAGAGGGTGAACAGGTTCGAGCGGAACAAATGGATAGGGAAAGAAATGCTCTTGTTGCTGGTATCTACCCTGTACTCTCAGAGGAGATTGCGGAGGAAGTTCCCCAAAATGTACCCCTTAAAATTAAACCAACGGCACCAGAGGCGTTCCTTTCCGCCTACCTAGCAGAGCCACCCCCAGCCTACATAGACGCACCATTTCCCCCGCTCCCACCAGAGGCCGTGCCCCAGCCAGTCCAGGACCCACAACAGGCTTCCGGGGGTGCGGAAGGGGGGGGGATAAGGAAATAAAGGATGACGTCGAACTCCCTAGATGTATATATGATTTGCAGCCAGGTATTACTGGTCCAATGCGCGCCATATCAATACGAGTAAGGCAAGCCATCACAGAGCTAGATGGACTGCCTGATATGAATACACATTTAGATGCCTTGTATGAGTTCATCAGAACAGGACGGAACCATGAATGCGTAGCTCAAAGGAAAATAGAAAAGTAAAAGCTAAGAACAACATACTCTGTTTTATTATCAACTGTCTGATCAGGGAACGTGATGAGGGTGATGGGGACGTGGAGGTTAGTTTAATAGAGTGGAGTGACAGCATCAATGATGGTAAACATGACAAAAGTAGCGCAGACAGAAGCAATGACGAATAAGATTAAAAAGAAAATACTAGCAATACGTAACGCCGAGAAGGAAGGCAGGGCTAGTGTGTCAGAGGAAGGGGATAACAACGAGGCGGCAGACAAAATGAACTTTCTGGGCATAGCACGGCACTGTAATGGCGCCAAACACCATCGACATCAGAAAACAAGGGTTAACAAGGAAACAAACATCTCTCCTGAGGATTTGTTCCAAACAACTGAAAAAGCCCTAGACCATTGGATGGACGACGAGCCACCCCTCACGCCACATGAGAGGGAGTTGGCTCGGTCGGCCACCCAGTGGGTGTCCCAACATCATGTATATAATCCCGACATAGTGGCCCAGATGTTCCTGAGCCTCCCACCACTCGAACAATGCCTGGCCAGCATCTATATGGTCCAACACTTGATCACGTTGTATGAGAGCCAATATCACCACCCTGGCAAATTATATAAAATACTGGAAAAGGTAATACTAGATAGATGGAGGAAACAGGGCCCAGAACTGATTAACACCATTTTAGACTTGCGTCTCCAATATGAACAATTCCTGTCCGCCTCAATGACACCCGACCCTCGCCCCAGAGGACAGTACCCTCTGCGAGAGGTCCACCCCATAAGAAAAACAGATGGCACTGTGCAGCGGGTATATGTCTATACCCCTCTCACCAAACTAGAAATACTGGAAATGAAGAGGTTGTTACCTTCCCATGATAAAGACCCGGGGGGGTTTCACAGAGAAATAAAAGATATACTCCGTATAGGAGACTATACTTACCCTGATATCCTAAGGTTACTAAAGGTCTTGTTACCAGCAGGCATTTACGAGAAACTTAAAGAGAAAGACTGGGATGTGGGAGATAAAATGTGGAAATGGGCAGAGTTGCAAGCGGAAGATGCAGGTAGGGCCCCGGGGGATGGCCTTGTTGAAAAAATTAAGGAGCTCCCCGAACTCCTTATAGAAATTTTACCAAGACTATTGACGACCAAAAAGGAAGACTGGGATGCAATTTCAGCATGTAAACAGAAACCAGAGGAAGACACGAGCGATTACTACACTAGATTGGAGAAATGCTTCGCTGTCAACAGTGGTTTAAAACACAGTAGTGAGGCCTATCCCCACCTTTTTGTGACCAAACTGGTAGATAACTCCCTTCCTCAGATTAGAAATAGAGTGCTGAAGGTTGAGAGTACTTGGCAAGCAAATAGGTCCTCACAAATGTTACAGATGTTGCAATACCACCAAAATAGAATAAGGGAAGAGCAAGAACAAGAAAAGAAGCGCATGAAGGATACAAAAATGAAGATGCTAGTTGCCCAAACAGTACCTGCAAACACGAACAAGAATGGTACCGCACCCACTAAAGGGACCTGCAACTATTGTAAACAACAGGGTCACTTTGTAAGGGAATGCCCCGTCCTAAAGCACAATATAGCCACAGGTAAAACAAAGGAACGGCCCTATACACCCAGACAGTACAACACTCAACAGACCCAAGCCCCCACCCCGCAGCAGGTCCAGACGCCCGCTGCCGCTGCACCTCAAATGTATCAGTACACGCAGTCAGACTACCCAGAATACCAATCTTTTTCATGAAACAGCCTAGAGAGGGAAGATTGCTTGCCCCTGATCCCAGTTCCTGTGGACTAAGAGGGTCCTTATGTACATGCTCGTTTGCTGGGGCAAGATAGAAAGTTTCTGATTGACACAGGGGCAAGCAGGACTACCATCAGTCATGACGAGGTCCCAGGGGCACCTCTCTCGGGCTCACAGAATATATCCCTGGGATTTTCTGGAAAGCCAATTGTCAACAAAGTATCAGAACCAGTCTCTTTAGGGGTGGGTCCACTGACACGCACCACAGACCTACTACTCACTAAAACATGTCCAGAAAATTTACTAGGTATAAAGACCCTAAAAGAACTGGGTGCAGTTATCTGTTGCTCACCGGAAGGAGTAAGACTGTTTTTGCGTGATTTCAAAGGGCATTTCACGGTTAGAGATTTTGATCCCAGACTTCAGGATGTCCCACAGTATCTATGGGCACAAGGTTCGACTGACGTAGGTTACATGGATATAACACCACACAAGGTCACTCTTAAGGAAGGAGTAGTCCTACCCCAAATACGACAGTACAGGATTCCACCTGAGGCTGAAACAGCCTTATTAAAAATAATTCAAGAACTCATTAAACAGGGGGTGGTGGTGGAGACAGACTCGAATGTGTGTAACTCCCCCGTCCTCCCTGTTCTTAAACGCACAGACCCTCAAGCACCCCCAGTTTACAGACTAGTAGTTGACCTTCGAGAACTGAACAAATGCGTGGTCCCACAATACCCAGTGGTCCCAGACATTTCCTCATTATTGACTGCCATTGATTCTGAGGCAACATTTTTCACGGTCATTGACCTGAACAATGCATTCTTCAGCAATTCCAATACATCCTGACAGTCAATATCTTTTCGGATTCAGTTTAAAAGGACGCAGCTTCAAATTTACAAGAGCTCCCCAAGGCTTTACAGAAAGCCCAAGTGTTTACAGTCAGGCATTAAAGAGACAACTTGACAGTATAAGTATGCCTACCAACACAGCATTAATACAGTGCGTGGATGACATTCTCATCACAGCAAGATCAGAAACTGACTGTGAAAAGGCTTCCCTCACAGTCCTTCACTTTCTGGCAGACAAGGGGCACAAGGTGTCCCCTTCGAAGTTACAGTTCTGTGAACAGCAAGTGGCTTACTTAGGGCACTTGCTGTCCAAGGAGGGTAGGCAGCTGACACAAGAACGAATAAAATTGATTTCCAACATTTCACAACCCAAAACACAGAAAGAAGTACGTGCATTCATTGGCCTTACTTCCTATTGCAGACAATGGATTCCCCAGTATGCCCACATAGTCAAGCCACTCATACAATTGACTACATTGGAGGTGGCCACCTCTAACGTCCTCCCTTGGATATCAGAGCACACCCTAGCATTTGAGGAACTAAAACGGGCATTATGTCAAGCACCAGTTCTAGCCACTCCTGATTACAAGAAACACTTCACCCTGTTCGTGACAGAGCGGGATGGAACAGCACTATCTGTTCTCACACAAGACCAAGCAGGGAAACACAAGCCATGTGCTTATTTTTCTAGTACACTGGACCCTGTAGCACAGGCTCTGCCAGCATGCTTGAAATCTGTTGCGGCCACAGCTTTGGCCATAAGACAAAGTGACTCGATAGTGCTGGGACACTCTCTGACAGTACAGGTACCACACGCAGTGGAAGTTCTCCTGAATAGGACACAGGCGCAACACCTGACTGTAGCAAGATTGACAGGATACGAGCTGACACTATTTCAACTCCACATAGAGATTAGAAGATGTAACATACTCAACCCTGCCACTCTTTTACCCTCAAGCACAGATGACACCACACCCCATGACTGTGTGGAAGTAATAAATGTAGTGACGAAGCCAAGACAAGACTTGACAGATGTTGCACTCCCAGACCCTGACATAACGTTTTATGTAGATGGATCATGCATGAGAACAGGGGCAGGATAATTAGTGGCAGCATACGCCGTAACTACTGACCATGAGATCATAGAGACACAAAGAATAGATATCCTGTCAGCACAAGCAGCAGAGCTCATTGCTTTGACACAAGCCTGTAAACGAGCAAAACAGTTAAGGGTTAACATCTACACTGATTCACAATATGCGTTTGGGGTAGTTCATGACTTTGGGGTACTATGGAGGGAGAGAGGTTTTCTGACCTCACACGGGGCCAAGATACAGCATGGCCCTCTCATACAGGCCTTGTTAGAAGCAATACACCTACCTACAGCCATAGCGATCCTGAAATGCAAAGCACACACCAAGGGCACAGATGTCATTTCCCAAGGTAATGACCTGGCAGACCGAACTGCTAAACAGACAGCTCAGACTCCAATTGACATAACAAACTCACAGGTATTACCATTGACAAGGACTATGACAGTCAGGGATCCCTCCAAAGATGTACAAGATATACAGACCCATGCCACTCCAGATGAAATAAAGAAATGGACCGAACAAGGAGGGGTCCAGACTGACCAGGGTTGGATGACTAAAAACAAAAAGACATGGTTCCTCCCAGATTCTATGGTACAGGTGATAATAGAGACAGCACATAGCCCGGCACAATTGGGAGAGAAGAGAATGTTGGATGGCCTGCAGAATATCTGGTTTAACAAACACTTGCGAGCGACAGCAAAACAGAAAGTGAAGACTTGCATGATTTGTTGCCAATTCAACCCTGGAAAAGGCATCTCAGTGGAACAGGGTGGATTTCATCCCCCTGATCACCCTTTTGAGGTTCTCCAAATGGATTATATCCAAATGGACAGATGTAGAGGCTACAAGTATGTCCTGGTAGTAGTGTGTGCCCTAACCAGATGGACAGAAGCTTACCCAGTCCCTGATTACACTGCAGTAACAACAGCCAAACAGTTGGTAAGAGAATGTTTCCCGAGATATGGGCTGCCTCGTGTCATTTACTCAGACAACGGCCAACCCTTCTCTTCCGAACTCATGAAACAGGTGTCCCTTCTGTTAGGATATACCTGGAAGTTCCATTGTGTGAGGCACCCCCAAGCAGCAGGTCTGGTAGAGAGACACAACCAGACACTTAAGACAAAGCTAGCAAGATCTGTGCGGACAAGGGCGTGGATTGGATGGTGGCCTTACCGGTTGCCCTCTTATACATGCGTATGGTAGCTCATTCTAGAACTGGCCTATCCCCATATGAGGTGGTTTTTGGCAGACCACCAAATATGTGGGGTACACCAATGCCTAAGAAAATAACTGATGTTGACAGTACAATGCTTACAGATTACCTGGCTTCCTTGATGTCTGCACTACTCTCTTGTCGTTCGCAGGTTGCCGCTGCTTTCCCCGACAACACACAGGTCGAGGACCATGCCATAGCCCCAGGGGACTGGGTGCTAGTGAGGAATTTTGACCGGACGAGCCCCCTGGACCCCAGGTGGAAGGCACCAAAGTTAGTTCTGCTGACCACGAGAACGGCCATCAAAGTCGAGGGAAGAAAGGGGTGGCTACATGCCAGTCATTGTAAAAAATACTTTGGGACTACCGGAACATTTGCTAAAAACAAAGACAGTACAGACTTTGAACCCCCCTTTCTGGAGAACACTCCCCAGCAAGAGTACACTTCCAAACTGAGATCTAGAAGGTCAGTCGACGTTTGATTGTCTAAGTCCACCCGGTGGTGAAGCGGTTGAACATGATGTCTGACCTGAATAGACTAGTGAACAGTAAAGAAAAAAGGACTAAAATGAGAGAGAAGTACTGCAAGTTATTACACAGCAGATGTATAGTGTCTCTGATTATTGTACGTTTTATGAGCATTGTGGTAATAAGTATTGGCTGGTTCTTACATGTTCTCTATCCACCTGCTGTCTCACACAATGCCACCATAGTACATTCACATGTTGAGCTCCCAGTACACTTAGAGAACAGAAGAAATGAATTTAAGAACAATACTTTCATCACCCTTTTACAACAACATCAACTGGCCATAAACACATCCAACTGCTGGGTGTGCGGTCTTCTTCCCTACACAGTTGCCAAAAGCATGCCTTTCATCACTCTCCCTTTTTCTTATGAAGGCTCTTGTACCGGTTGGTGGGAAACAAACAAAGCTTCCTATATGGCCAATACGGATACAAAAGAGCAGTCTCATCTCCGATATCACCTATACATTTTATGTTGGCGAGGTGAAAAGAACAGGGCATGTGGTACCCCACTAGAGCAGGAAGCCTATGCTGACCACGGTAACAGATCTAATAGGTTATATTATCAGTATATGGACAGGAGAAAAAGATCTGTTTCACCTGTTTTTGTGGCATCAACGAAAGCCCCTTTTTGTGTCCAAAGTAAAGGAAAGATACGTATGGGTGATAGCATCTGCAAACACACAGTCAATTTGAATGGAACAAACAATACACGGCTTATAGCCGCACAGGGCACCTACTTCATATGTGGGGATAAAGGTTATACATGGCTCCCACAGGGCTGGTCCGGCTCTTGTTACATTGCTTTTCTCCTTCCCCCCACCTACACTGCCCCTGCGGACTATCATGAAATTGAGCCTCTGACTGTCTATAACAGACGGCGTAGGGGGGTCATAGATACAGAAGATACAGCAGGGCAGGAGGCGGGAGACTTCTTTGCTGGAGTCATTCCATTTTGGGGTCCAATGGTAAACAGCAGGAACATCCGCCACCTCACACGAGTGGTGCAAAACACGATAGATGCAACGGCAGGTGCCCTCTCTAATCTCACAGCCGAGGTGGTCGCGGATAGACTCAAAACCCTACAAAATCGCATTGTTTTAGACATCGTTCTGGCTGACCGGGGTGGTGTATGCAAATTGATCTCCACGAGTTGTTGTGTGTTTGTTCCAAATAACGCACCTACGGTATACCAAGCCATTGCCAAGCTACACAAGATGTCAAGTCAGCTAGACATGGATAAAGGAGAATGGTCCTTAAGCAGCTGGTTGTGGGGATTAGTATCAACATGGGGATGGAAAGTGTTGACTGTAGTAGGATCAATACTGTTTATCATCTTCAGTTGTTGCCTCTGCATCCAATGCGGCCCGGCCATCTGCGGTCTGTGCGCCACTGCCTGCATTCCCCGTCCACATGTGCAGGGCAGAAAAAATGAAAAGATCATGTTGCAAGAATACATTAACGGCCTGATGAAAATAGAGGTGTATTAGAGGGGTGCGCTTGGGAACAAGGAGGGAATGAAGAAAATTACATATTTATATGTATTTGTGCCCCCACGCGCTACCCTCTCACCATCTGCCATGTTGAATAAAAACCCCTGCATTACTTCACATTCAGAGGCCTTATTTCTCTGTCACCAAGCCCCTCCATGCCAGACCCTGAAAAGGGCACACGTTACATTTCTCTGCAGCACATTAGATATTTTATCTGAGCAGTCACGGAGAAGAGGCCCAGCCCGGGGTGTCTTAACAGTGTCAAACAAGGGTCGACCTGATAAAGCTGCATTCCGGCCCCGAGCAGGAGCTGAGCAGAAGCCCATCTGCAGAGATAAGGCCCAGTTTTGCTGTCGGCTCTCAGAGATAAGTGGGGTACATGTCAAGTGAAACCTCCAAGACAGTTACACAAGGGGTGTGGACAGGAAGGGCCAAACCAACTGCTAGTATGAAGCAGCAACACTTCTACAGATGAGAGCAATCTGCATGCTGCCCCGAGCTAGAGGTAAGACCAGACATGCTAGTCACTCTGACACACAGGGCCCTCCCTAACCAACAGAAAGGAAACAGCCCTCGTGGAAGGGTCTGATAAAGTTACGCAAACAGGCAGTGCGAGTTTTAGCTGACCTTGCTGCCCCCTCTATGCACCCACCCACCTATGACTCATTACAGTGAACGCCTACATGCTCATATCTTTTTCTTTCCTTCTGCTTGGAGGGCTCCTCCCTATGTATGCAAAGAATGTATAAATATTGTACTCTGTGAATAAAGCTCAGACCACTCCTGTGCCCGCTTGGTGCTGGAGCTCTCCCTTAACTCGAGTTAATGCAATAACGCCCATTGACTCTAACACCACGGACTCTGCTCCTCATTTATATTTGACCCTTTTTTGCATTTATAGAAATTATGATAGTGTAAATAATTTATTTACCACATACTTCTAGTGGCTAAATTGCACAATGTGAAACTATAAAAAACAGGGTCAATCCTGCCTTCCCCACTTTATCAAATTTTGTGAGCCTAGGCAATTGTTTTATTTCACTTTTCCTCCTTTTTCTTCATTATCACCCCTGAGGAAGTTACGATGAAACGCGTCGGGCAGGACAATTTAATTTCGCTGGACTGAATTACCTACATGCTGCTGTTCTCTTATTAAACGAAAATGGGCTAACACTAACCAGTGGTGTGGTGTCTTCCATAGGAGGCAATCTTCTTTTGGCTGGATATATATATATATATATATGTCAAACAAAGCTTCCCTGGTTTGAGGAGCACACTAAAACGGACCCAGTGTTGGCTTGAATTAGCATTCATTTATTCAAATCATTTCATAAGCCTTACGCGTTTCGAAGTAAAACCTTCTTGTTCACAGGCATTGATGCGGTTTGGCAGATTTCAAAGGCGTCGTCCCAGCATGCTTTTATTCATTTGAACAGGTGAGTCTTGTGTTCCATGCATGCTGATATGTGTAGTACAAACTTCCATGTTTTTGCGAATGCCTTTCTGCGCTGCCACACTTCAAAATTACTAATTATTTCCGACCCTCAGTAGGCTGAAGAATAAAGATTGCCAAATTATTTTCGCCGGTCTGTTTTTCCATCAGGACTCAAAGCAGTTCTGTGTCCTTGGTCTCTTTAACTTACGAGTGGTGCCTCCTCATGGCTGTAGAACCGTAAATTTATGTCAAACAAAGCTTCCCTGGTTTGAGGAGCACACTAAAACGGACCCAGTGTTGGCTTGAATTAGCATTCATTTATTCAAAGCATTTCATAAGCCTTACGCGTTTCGAAGTAAAACCTTCTTGTTCACAGGTATTGATGCGGTTTTGCAGATTTCAAAGGCGTCGCCCCAGCATGCTTTTATTCATTTGAGCAGGTGATTCTTGTGTCCCATGCATGCTGGGATGTGTAGTACAAACTTCCATGTTTTTGTGAATGCCTTTCTGCGCTGCCACACTTCAAAATTACTAATTATTTCTGACCCTCAGTGGGCTGAAGAATAAAGATTGCCAAATTATTTTCGCCGGTCTGTTTTTCCATCAGGACTCAAAGCAGTTCTGTGTCCTTGGCCTCTTTAACTTACGAGTGGTGCCTCCTCACGGCTGAAGAACCGTAAATTTATGTCAAACAAAGCTTCCCTGGTTTGAGGAGCACACTAAAACGGACCCAGTGTTGGCTTGAATTAGCATTCATTTATTCAAAGCATTTCATAAGCCTTACGCATTTCGAAGTAAAACCTTCCTGTTCACAGGCATTGATGCGGTTTTGCAGATTTCAAAGGCGTCGTCCCAGCATGCTTTTATTCATTTGAACAGGTGAGTCTTGTGTCCCATGCATGCTGGGATGTGTAGTACAAACTTCCATGTTTTTGCGAATGCCTTTCTGCGCTGCCACACTTCGAAATTACTAATTATTTCCGACCCTCAGTGGGCTGAGGAATAAAGATTGCCAAATTATTTTCGCCAGTCTGTTTTTCCATCAGGACTCAAAGCAGTTCTGTGTCCTTGGCCTCTTTAACTTACGAGTGGTGCCTCCTCACGGCTGAAGAACCGTCAATTTATGTCAAACAAAGCTTCCCTGGTTTGAGGAGCACACTAAAATGGACCCAGTGTTGGCTTGAATTAGCATTCATTTATTCAAAGCATTTCATAAGCCTTACGCGTTTCGAAGTAAAACCTTCTTGTTCACAGGCATTGATGCGGTTTTGCAGATTTCAAAGGCGTCGTCCCAGCATGCTTTTATTCATTTGAACAGGTGAGTCTTGTGTCCCATGCATGCTGGGATGTGTAGTACAAACTTCCATGTTTTTTGCGAATGCCTTTCTGCGCTGCCACACTTCAAAATTACTAATTATTTCCGACCCTCAGTGGGCTGAAGAATAAAGATTGCCAAATTATTTTCGCCGGTCTGTTTTTCCATCAGGACTCAAAGCAGTTCTGTGTCCTTGGCCTCTTTAACTTACGAGTGGTGCCTCCTCACGGCTGAAGAACCGTAAATTTATGTCAAACAAAGCTTCCCTGGTTTGAGGAGCACACTAAAACGGACCCAGTGTTGGCTTGAATTAGCATTCATTTATTCAAAGCATTTCAGTTGTTCTTTCCGGCTCCTTCTGGAAGGATCCTGGCAACACAGCCCCACTCTTTTCTGATTTCTTCAGAAAAATCTTTTCACTTTTAACAACTTTTTCTCTTTACTTCGACGTTTTACATCTTTAGAAGTGAGACTGTACTTTTTTTGACAGATTGAGGCATTTTTAACACCTTAAAATTGCTTCTCCTTTTGACTCTTGCCCTTCTTGTGGTCATAAGAAGGCCAAAACAGACTCTCATGAGGTCTGTATCCTTTGTCTCCTCCATGACCCAAAGGCCTGCTCTCACTGTCAGTTCCTGACCAGCAGAACTTTAAAAGACAGAGAGCGAATTCGTATCTATGGCCTGTCAAGAGGAAGATCTCCAGTCAAGAAGGGCTCCAAGAGGGCTAGAACATCTTCTAGAAGTAAGTCCTCGCGTCCTTCAGCTTCAGCGTCGGGCTCGGCGCTGAAAAAAGATCTTCAAATGGGTCATTTATCGAAGAAGAGACACTCGACAGTGGGCTCGCCGTCGAGAAAAGGTATGTCGTCGACGTCGAAGATTCATCCTCCACCATCGTCAACCCGGCACCGATCAGCGTCGAGAGACAAGACTCCTCCGCCGCCGTCAACCCGGCGACGATCGGCGTCGAGAGACAAGACTCCTCCGCCGGCGTCAACCTGGCGACGATCGGCGTCGAGGAGCAGAGACCCTCCACCGTCGTCAACCTGGCGACGATCGGCGTCGAGGAGCAGAGACCCTCCGCCGTCGTTAACCCGGCGACGATCGGCGTCGAGGAGCAAAGACCCTTCGCCGTCATCATCTCGACGACATTCGGCGTCGAGGTACCAAGGCCATCCGTCGACGCCGGTAAGGCGTTCGACGTCGAGGACACCTCCGCCGTCGTCAACTGGGCGACGATCGGCGTCGAGGCTGAAGTCTTCGTCGTTACGTTCGGCGTCGAGGGCGAGACAAACCCCTCCGCCGTCGTCTCGAAGGCCTTCGACGTCGAGACTGGATCCATCTCCGCCGTCGTCTAGAAGACATTTGGCGTCGAGTGAGAGACATCCCCCGTCGATGGCTTTTCATCGCCGTTCGACATCGAGAGAGCGCTTACCTGCGTCTCATCAGCACCGAACGACATCGAGGGTGCGTTCAACACAGGCCTCAGTGGGATCTGAAGGCTCAGTGGTCCTGGTGACAGAGTCGGCTTCACGACATTCATCTCCTCAATCTTCCAGGAGAGCTTATTCAAAGTCGCCCACTCCGGAACCTGCTTCCCGCGTTCGCAAGTCTACTTCACGATCCAAGAGAGCCACTGCTGAGACTCAGTTGTCTCCAAGGTGGAACCTCCCTGCAAGTCACTGGAAGGACTCTAGAGCAAGAAGGCCAATGCAGAACTATGCCAGCTCTGTGCATAGGTCTCCTTTGCAGAGACTAGTGGACGAAGCAGACAGAGCGAGCCCTCCTAGACAAAGACAGGAGAGGTCTCCGGAGGCAAGGAGCCACAGGTCTCGCTCTCCGAGACGCGAGGACCGCACTGGGAGATCGAGAGAAAAGAGGATTTCTAAGCATCGACGGCGTAGGAGAACACCATCTACGTCCTCGTCTTCCTCCACCCGATCCTCCAAGAGGGATTACTCTCCCACACTATCACTATCTATCAGGGTCTCTCCCATAGACGATATTGCCACCTACCATGAGGTTTTACAAAGAGGCGCACAAAAGCTTAATATTGAGATGTCTGTCCCGCAAGTCACGACAACAGTGATTTTCGAAACTCTCCATAAGAAGTCAGAATCTCGACCTCTGCTGCCACTGGTTCCTGGGATCCTTGACCCAGTCATGGACACATTTTTAACACCGGCAACCATTAAGGCGGTTCCGGCCCGTCTTTGGAAAAAATACAAGCCGGCTACCTCAGATCCAGTCTTCGTCAAGACAGACCCTCTTGCAGACTCTGTCATTATGGCAGCAGCGAAAAAGACACATGCTGTTTCGGCCACTTCTTCTGTTCCACCAGACAAAGACAGCAGGTCCCAGGACTCGTGGGGTCGCAAGGTCTGCACTTCTGCTGCAGCTTCTCTTAAGGTCTCCACCGCGGCTGCGTTGCTTGGCAGGTATGACAGGTCTCTCTGGGACTCTTTGGAGCGTTTCCAAGCCAAGCTCCCAAAGGAAGACCAGAAGGATTTCGCAGAGATAGTCACAGAGGGATCTCTGGTGGCTAACCAAGCAATAAGCAGAGTGGCAGATGGTGCGGTGTTATCAGCGCACTCTTACGCGCATGGAGTATGCGCCAGAAGCTCCTCCTGGTTACGGCTAACAGGTCTTAAGCCAGACGCTCAGCAAAGGATCATGAACCTCCCGTTCTCCGCCTCTTCTCTCTTCGGCTCCCACGCTGACGAAGAGATGACTAGGATGAAGACCGAGTTGGACACGGTCAAGGCAGTTGGGCTGGGGAAGAAAAAAGAATGTAAGCGCCGCCACAAATCCAACCGTGGCAAAGGGCCTCAACAGAGGGTTCAAACCCCTCAGTGGTCCCAAAATAAGAACCAGGGGAAGACCCAGTTTCGTGGAGGAAAGTCCAACAGAGGTAGAGGTGGTCACCAGCAGCAGTCCTCTACCACGACGAGAGGAGGGAAGTCCTGAGCAGTGGCTTCCTCCGCCTCCGTTGCCCACTCCAGTGGGAGGAAGTGCTTCTCAACATCTAGCAGAGTGGGCCAGCATCACAAAAGATCGCTGGGTGCTGAATATACTGAGCAATGGATATGCGCTATGTTTCCGAGCGCTTCCGAAGGACATTCCATCAAAAAAGTCTCGGCCCCATCAATTACAGCTGCTTCGAAAAGAGGAGGATAGAGGAGGTTCCGCCCTACCAAAGAGGAAAAGGAATTTACTTCAGATACTTTCTTGTCCCCAAAAAGATCAGGAGGGCAAGTTTCGACCAATTCTGGACCTTCGACTACTGAACAAAGTCATAGTGAAGGAAAAGGTTCGCATGTTGGCCCTTCACCTAATATGTCCACATCTGCAAATAGGGGATTGGATGTGTTTGGTGGACCTCCAAGATGCGTACTTCCACATCTCCATCGCAAAACGACATCGGAAATATCTGCGGTTTGTGGTCGGTCACAAGCATTACCAGTACAAGGTTCTGCCCTTTAGTCTGAAGTCCACTCCGTGAGTCTTCACCAAATGCATGGCAGTGGTGGCAGCTTTTCTTCACAGAAAAGGACTTTTCGTATATCCATACTTGGACGACTGGCTGCTAAAAGTTCCTTCCCCACTGCAAGTGAGTCACGACTTCCAGTTCTGCCTGCAGCAGTTGCACAACCTCGGGCTGCAAGTCAACAGGGACAAGTCGGTGCATCAGCCCACCCAGACCATCCACTATCTCGGCTCCGTTCTGGACACAGGCGTGGAAGGAGCGTATCCTTCGGAGGAGAGACTGTCTTCCATGAAGCACAGATGCAGGCTTCTGCTCCGAGCGCAGAATCTGACAGTCAGGCAGGTAGCTTCCCTGCTAGGATCCATGGCGTCCTGCATCTTTCTAATTCCCTACGCCAGGCTGAGGATGCGTCCTCTGCAGCAGACTCTGGAGGACCAGTGGGATCAGTCCAAGGTCGCTGAGAGGATCAGATCTCTCTCTCTCAGGCGGCCAAATCCTGGTGGACCCAGCAGCGGAATCTGATGGTGGGAGTCCCTTTTCACCAACCGCTACCAGTGCAATCGGTGGTGACAGACGCATCTCTGCAAGGCTGGGGCGCGCACATGGGATGTCTTCAGATTCAAGGACGGTGGTCGGCAAAAGAACAGACCTACAAAATCAACATGCTGGAGCTCCGGGCCGTCTATCTAGCTCTGAAAGCTTTCCTGCTTGCGATCGAGTCCGATTCAGTCCTGGTCCAGACAGACAACACGACGACCATGTATTACCTGAACAAGCAAGGTGGAACTCGGTCACGTCCGCTCTCCCTGGAGTCTCAGACCATCTGGCACTGGCTACTCGCCCGGAATCTCTCGGTGGTGGCAGTGCATCTTCCAGGAGAGCTAAACGTCAAAGCAGACGCTCTCAGCAGGCACTTCAAAGATCAGCCAGACTGGGTGCTGCACGGCGAGGTGGTGGCAGACCTTTTCCATCGTTGGGGTCGTCCGGAAATAGATGTCTTCGCGGACGACGAAAACACAAAATGCCACGCCTTCGCATCCAGATTCCACCGTCCAGGGACAAGAGGGAATGCTCTTTTGATGGACTGGTCAGGGATATTTGCCTACGCCTTTCCTCCGCTGCCCCTGATCCCGAAGGTGGTGTCCAAGCTACTCAGATTCAACATGACCATGAGTCTGATAGCTCCAAACAGGCCACGGCAGTGGTGGTACCCGGACTTTCTACATCTGTCAGTGCTTCCTCACAGGAGACTACCTTGCAGGCCGAACCTGCTGTCCAAGATGGGAGGGAGGATTCTTCATCCTAACCTTCCCTCACTGAACTTGACAGCATAGCTCCAGAAGTCCTACAATACGGACATTTAAATCTGCCTCCTGATTGTATGCATATTTTAAAGGAGACGAAAAGACCATCCACAAGAACGTCATATGCGTTTAAATGGAAGAGGTTTTTTCTTTGGTGTAGAGAGCATCACTTTGATCACACGAAGGGACAGGAGGATGTTATTCTCCCTTACCTTCTGTACCTAGCAAGATCTGGTCTTAAATATGCTTCGATCAGAGTGCATTTGTCTGCCATTACAGCTTACAGGAAGTCACCTAGTCAGCCCTCCTTTTTCCAAATGCAGGTGGTCAAGGACTTCTTACAGGGGTTAAAGAAAGTGTATCCCCCTGTTAGAAACCCTTCTCCTCCGTGGGAGTTGAACCTGGTGTTATTTAAGTTGATGGGCCCTCCCTTTGAGCCCATCCACAGAGCTTCCTTGCAACACTTATCTTGGAAGGCCGCTTTTCTAGTAGCAATTACATCAGCGCGCAGAGTAAGCGAGATACAAGCGCTATGTTCCAATGAGCCTTACACTGTTTTCCACCATAACAGAGTAGTCTTGAGGGCGCATTCTTCTTTTCTCCCTAAGGTGGTGTCTGATTTTCATATCAATCAGTCCATTTCCCTGCCATCTTTCTTCCCTGATCTGGTGACCCCAGCTGAGCGGTCGCTTCATTCCTTAGATCTTAAAAGAGTACTTAAGTTCTACTTACAGAGTACAAAAGAGATAAGGAAGACACATCAATTTTTTGTTAATTATGGAGCCATGAGAACTGGCTTCCCTGCCGCTAAGAGATCCATTTCAAGATGGATTGTTTCATGCATTACCTTAGCTTATCAGCTGGCGAAAAGGCCCTTACCTTTACCTCCCAAGGCTCATTCCACCAGAGGGAAAGCGGTCACTGTTGTATTCTTGCATGATGTCCCTATGTCGGAAATTTGCAAGGCCGCAACCTGGAAATCAGTTCATACTTTTATGAGGCACTACTGCCTAGAGTCTGATTCCAGGGCTGATGCTCAAGTAGGCCAGGCCTCCTTGAGGAATCTGTTCGGATAGTGTTTTTTAACCCTATACTAGCTTGGTGTTTTTAGCTAAGCTTACTGATTATATTTACAGTATTTTCCTTTGCCCGCAGGGAGATGAGGTGAGGCTCGCTATTCTATTCTAATGCTTATGACTATTGGAAGAGAAGGATTAGTTACTTACCTGTAATCCTAGTTCTCTTCCAGGGGTATCCTCATCATAGTCATAAGCAACCCTCCCGCCTCTCCGGGCACAGGACTATGTTAAGTTGGAGATATTGTTAACCTCTTAGTTTCATGGTTTTTTCAGTCTCCGCAAAGAACAACTGACCTAACTGTCACCCCTGAGGCATGATGGGAAGCTGGGGGTCAGGAGTGCCTTAAAGGCACGGTGTCAGTTTATTGCATGCAGCTACAGGTTAGCTTTTCAGTCTTTTTATACTGTGTGTTTGCAATGCAGCCTGGGAGCTTCCTATGCGTTCAGTGTTTTATAAGAATTTCTACTGTTTTCTGAGCATTAAAACAGTTCCAAAACAAACTTTATTGTTGTTTCTCATGTTTCTAATGCATGTTATTCATGTATGGTGGAAATTCTTTACAGCATAATTCAGCTCTACTGTTTATTAGGCTGCAATTGCTTATTTTTATATATATATATATATATTCACTGAAAAAACCATAGGTTATAGACCATATATAGTTAGGGATTAGCATTTACAAAACCTTATTTTACTCACACAAAACCATTGAAATTCCATATATAGTTAGTTGTACTAACTATATATCGCTCACCCGCAATCCACTGCTGATCATGTCACATATTACATCATTCATGACATGGTCAGTGACATCACTGATGACATCACTGATGACATCTCAAATGACATCACTGATGACATCACTGATGACATCTCAAATGACATCACTGATGACATCACTGATGACATCTCAAATGACATCACTGATGACAACATCCAGTGACTGTATTTTTCGGTAAAGTTAAAATATGTCTTACATATTTAAGAATGAGTGGATGTATAAATGTCTGGATGAAGGATTTAGTAGGTGCATGACTGACTGTATGAGTGAGTGATTAAATGTGTCTCACTGAGTGCATGGGTTAGTGACTAAACTGTCTTAATTTGTGCATCATTATGTCTGTTGTTCTGTAAACTGCAGCATGTGTTAATCATTAGCAATATGATTAACTATATGGGTTATTGATTGGTTGCCCAAGTATTTGTATGGCAGACTGAGTGTGTGTGTGGGTGGCTGGGAGGTGTATGACTCTGTGCATAGATGTGTGAGCAGTTGATTCACTAGATGTATGGGTTCAAAAGTGCATGTGGAAACAGCTGTATGGGCGGTTGACTGTGTGCATGAGTGTATTGCTGAGTGAATGGATATCTCAGTGCTACATGTCAAAGTAAGTACATATGTAAAACACAGTACATGTGAGAGTTGACATATATAAATAACTGTGCATAAGAGCCAGTGAATGTGTGAGTGGCTGTATGGATCATTGTGAACTTGTATCAGGGATTGTATAAGAGAGTAAATATGTGTTAGTATATGTTTGAATAAGTAAGGTGTGTATAACTGTATAGTTGAGAAAATGGAGGTGTGATTGATTCTTTGCATGACTGACTAGGTGTGTGTGTAACTCTATGGATGAGTGACAGTCTGTGAGTGTCTGTTTACACTTACTGTATCTAAGGTTATATTAGAGTCTGAAGAGCTTCATCGTATTATCACATGAATGATGTCATCAGTGATGTTTTTTTTTTTTTTTTTTTTTTTTTTTAATTCCTAACTATATATGGTCTATAACCTATGGTTTTTTCAGTGAATTTCATTGGTTTTTTAACAGCTAATATCAAAACCTTTACAATGTATTCTTCTTTAAATAGAAAAATATTTTTTACATGTTTTTAATACAATTTTTTTTTTTATTATTTTTTTTGTTTCGCTCCCGGTACGCGAACCGGTTAGCTTCCCGTTAGCTCAATTCGGAGGCGCGACCCGGTCCGCGAACCGGTAAACGTTCCGTTTGCGCACCTCTCGCGTTAGAAAACAACATCGTGACGCGTCGCGTCAGCATGACGTTTCGCGTTCTCGCGTAATACGTCATATTACGTGCTACGTTAGCGTACCCGGAAGCGCACCGGTACGCGAACCGGAAGCGATCCGCGGCGCGGCGCCGACCGCGTAACGTAAACACAGCAGGTCATGTGACTCGGTAATAACACTTTTCATTGGTTCATTTCACTTTTGGTTTCCTAATGATGTAATACTAGGTCATGTGATCTAAAATGAACACTTTTCATTGGTTTACAACTTTTGCTTTTCCCAAATGATGAAAACCCCTCCTTCTTTCCTCACTCTGACTTTCATCTTGGTGAGAGAAAGACCCTTTATTTACACTTTGACATGGCTTCATTAGTAGCTTCAGCTGGTTCTAACCCACCACCTCCACCAAATCCAAGAAAGAGAGGACCACCTGCTGAAGTAATTTTGCAATAAGAGGAAGAACAGGAAGAGGAGGAAGAGGAGGAAGAGCCAAGGTTTTTGCCAGAGGAGCCCAGGAGGTACAATCGAAAGGAGAATTACATTTGGCAATTCTATAGAATTCCTGAGGGGCAAAAAAAAGTGAATGCACGCTACGTGTTTTGCCGTATATGCGGTGATAGATTGTCAAGGGGAACTGAAAAAAAATACAGTTACGGCAATCACACTATGCATCGGCATATGAGTAGGTGGCACCCAAATAATTATAGTGCTGCCCAGCTACGTGATGAGCAACAAAATCCCCTCCCAATGGCAAGAAGATCGGTTGTTCCAGAGGTGTCGGGACCAGAGGCGAGGGAGATGATCCCAAACCTCCAAATGTTGTTTGGGCACGTGAAGCAAGTGTGCGTGCACTGCGGCGATTTCATCTGCTACAGGGAAAGTAGCATCATTTTGATTATGAGAGCTATTCAGAATCATGTTAATGTTTGTCCGAAATGCCCCAAAAAATAAATTCTTTTTTTTTTGTTGCTCCTGTTGAGCCCTTTACAATGGATCGTTTTTGTTTCCCCCCCCAAAAAAAACCAAAAAAAATATAAAAACGTTCAGAAAATACAAAAAAAGTAAAAAAATGTTCAAAAAATACTAAAAAAATTATAAAACAACAAAAACATTAAAAAAAAAGTTCTTTTCAGAACTACCTCCCCATTATAAAAAAATTGGTATAATATTTGGAACTCTGCCAACCTCTATTTCTCTTAGTTCGCTCCCCGGAGCGCTACCCGGTACGCGTACCGGAAGCTAACCAAAAAAAATATTTTTTTAAAAAAAGAACAGTAAGTATAAGGTAAGCAAACAGACAGTTATGTGAAAAGAAAGACAGCTCTAGGGAGTAAACAAGAGATACTGTTACCTACAATCCACTGCTGATGATGTCACATATTACATCATTCATGACATGGTCAGTAACATCAACAGCAGTGGATTGCGGGTAACAGTATCCTTAGTTTACTCCCTATAGCTGTCTTTCTTTTAACATAACTGTCTGTTTCCTTCCCTTATAGTTACTGTTCTTTTTAAAAAAAAATTTTTTTGATCAGTCATAAACAGTGACATTAATAGAAACAGAGAGAGTGAACAAGAGTGAAGAACTATGGTCCTCCTCAGCCACCCTCAGAAAACCAAGGGGGTCAAGATACATCTACCGTGCCCCCTTCTACCCATTCTGAACATTATTTGCCCTCCATCTTGTATCTTGATTCGACCGAAACACAAAATGGTGGACTCCCGTAACGCTGCTGGTTTGCGAACCGAGCCACTTCCCGGGAAGCGGTCCAAAAAAAAAGGTGGGAAAGTAATTCACAGACACTAAGAGTAATAGAGACGGAGTGAGTGAACAAGACTGAGGAACTATGAGAACAGAGGGACTGAGAAAAAGAGTGGAAGGAGTTGAGTAAGTAGGTAATAGAGAAAGGAATGAGGAAAGTAGCAAAGGCAGGAAACTGAGGGTTAAAGAAGTGAAGCAGTGGATCTAATAGTAGGTGAATGTGATAGAAATGTAACGAAAAGAGTACAACTATTTACCTTATAATTGCCGTTAAATTAATCACTTTTTATTTTTATACTTTCAATCTGTGAAAGAGAGAACCAACATTTGAAAAATATTAAAACATGTATTTAAAAATTACAAAAGACAAGGGAAAAGATTGAAGGACAAATAGTTTTTCAACAACTTTGACACTGACAGAAGCTTCTGCTTCTCCAGGTCCCCTACACAGTCCTAAAGATATACATTTTAAACTAACAGTATCTTTATGCAGATGAAGTGAGGCCTATCTTAAAACATGGTGCATCTTTTGCATTGCTCTTGTTTCAGAAAAGTGTCGCTTCAGGATGCCAATAACATGTCTCCTATCCAGAGATTTGTTTGAGGTGAGGCCTACTCAGAGTTCAAGATGAGATTTACACTTGTTGAAGTGTACAGAGGAGATAATATCTGTGAAAGTCTACCAATGAAGTGAGTCATGTCCACTGCACTCTTCAACAAAGTAGAAACCTCCTATGTTTCCCTGGACAGACCTAAACTTGATCTGCACAATGTGATTCATAATGATAGGAAACACAGGTGATGTAATTGAAATATGTGCAATTTATTTTGCTCATTTCACAATCACATCACTTGTGTTTCCTTTGCTTAGGTATCTCATTGTGCAGATGTAGTCCAGCATATGAAAGAATACGTAGAAGTGCAGCACTGCATGCAACAACTTTGACACTTACAGAAGCCTCACCTTCTCCATGCCTCCTACACAGTTCTACATATACATCATAAATGCAAACAGTACAGAATTAATTATACATGTTAAATGGTTTATTTTTGCTGTTCTCAGAATGTATCAAAATTCACTAAAAACAGTGACTTGAAGGTATTCATCATGTAACAGCGGGGAAAAAAAAACACAATCAAAATGATTGTGTTTAAAAAACCCATACAACATCAGAAATCAAAATTCAGAACTCCTTAAAGTTAACTTACTTTCCATGACGTCCAAGGATGTCCTATGAACAGCTTACACTCTTTTGTGCTGTTATTACTTTCAGCCCGCCACTTTCTGAAAGAAAACCTCCATCGTTTTTAAAAACACGTTACATGCAATAAATGACTTCTTGCTCTCTACCACTATTTTCCACAAGGCCAAATCTAGTCAGAGCCATTTATAACTCTTGGATTTCTTGTAAGCCAATCCCATCATTTGGCATTTCCGCAACTTTCAGAATTAAAATGTTGAAGATCATTTTCACAATCCTGGAATAGTAATATCTTCCCCTTCTTGCTCAGTCATGTTCTACATTTCCTATGACACTGATACTGCTTAATATGAAGCAGACTTACACTACCTCTATGACTACTACAATTATTTAATTCTCTACATCACTTTTAATCACAAAGCAATGTAAAACAGTAGACAGCATTGCAGACTTACATTCCCTCTACTCCATGTTTTGATTGGCTGCTTCAATTAGCTTATAAAAAGAAACAGTTTTTCTGAACTCATTCAAAGTGCACATATATCTCCATGATGTCCAGTCCTATGATTAGAAGTTATGTCTCTGAACTACACTTATCCTCAAGGCCAAATTGTGTAGGAGCCATTAGAACTTCTTGAAATTCCACAGAGCACATCCCGAGATTATTTCCCTAAAATTTTGGTTTTAAAAACACCAGGTAAGAGTTTTTAAGGTCATACGGCAATTTTTTTTTGAAAATTAAAACAGAATCATTGCAGAATGACCAGCCATTTCTAGACTTTAAATAAGCTGTGTAATGTCCTGATGTTATTGAAGGGCCGTCATGATATATAATTGCTGTAGTTACAAAAGTCCTTCCTGATATTGACAACTGCGAAGCTACAAATATTTTTATTAAAGTTGTCAATTTTGTTCCATCAGGCCTACATCGTTGGAACATTAAAATGACGTACTGGCCATATGTTCGTATAAATAATGTGGACATCATTTCAGATTTACATTGGCTACACTCCATGTTGTGATTAGCAGCTTTTACTAGCTTATTAAAGGAGACTGATTTACTGTCTGGCAAAGTTAAATATATAAATCTTTCTGAGTCTACACTAGTAGTACTTGATACCATACAGTTCTCGCAGTCATGCTGCCATTGATAAGAAAGCCCAAACAGCTGATCTACATCTACACCTTCAGCATGTAATACATCAAGCATATACATTAAAAACTCCTGACAATCTTGCTGAATATTTTGAGAGAATTGTGTTTGGCCTGAACATCTGTCTAACAGATTTCGAATTTCAGACACACTTTCTATGTTTCTTCTATCAGTGGTACATTTCTCTAACACAGAATTTAACAAACTGCAAAATCTTTGATCAGAATTGACCACAATCTCTTCTTTTACATTTTTTAGAGAAAACAAAACATTAATTACTACATTAGCATAGCAGTTGACACCAGAACTGTTTTCAAACTGAAAACCAACAACATCTTCAACAGAATCCTTTTTGTTTCTGCTTGTAATTTTAGGTTCATTGACTTTTTGTCTTTTTGCTACAACCTCCCCAGTATTGTTCTCATTTCTTCGTTTCCGGCCTACCACACGTTTCTCAAACAAAGGAAACTGAGGCAAATGTGGCGCATACTCTCTTCTTAACCTATTGTATTCCTTAACACAATCTAGATCTGCACAAATGTTTGTGACATCACACTCAATCAAGTACAAGCCCGATAAAGTTCTAACTCGTGACAATGCCACATATGTCATACCCTCCTTGAACACAGAACTGCCAATATTCACCAATGCACTGTCTACACTTAAACCTTGCGATTTATGGATTGTCACCGCATATGCCAAGCAAACAGGAAACTGCTTACGGCGAACATATAAGTCTTTTACAAGCAAAAATCTAGCAGAACAACGAGCAATTAGCTGTACTTCCTCAATGCCATCAAATTTAATTTTTAAAAATTCAATTCCATCTCTATTTCTGTATTTCACAAAATCAACAACATTACCCATTGATCCATTTACCAGACCTCTTTCAACATGTAAATTCCTTCTTAAAATTATACGGCAGTTCAAGCACACATTCAGAGTCTTTTCAAAACCTGCAGTTTTAGATATACTCTTCTCTAATGAATCCAATTTTGTTTTCAGATTCTCAGACAAAATAATTGTTGATCCCATATGCTCTACTCTATCAATAGCTTCCAGTTTCACAATCTCTTGCTTTTCTAAATGCAACATTTTGTTGTTAAATTTGGCACATTCTGCAAGAGTTGGCATCAAACATATTCCAGATTTCTTTTCAGTAATTTTCTGAAAAATATTCTCAGGCACAACATCTTGTTCTGGATATAAATTTGACAGTAATCGTGCATGTAAAACTTCTCTCCCATGCTCGGTCACTTTTCCAATTCTAACATCTTGTAGAATAGTCTTGTAAACTTCATCCTTCGTCTGACGCATATTTTCATGCAGTTCAGCATAATTGAAGTTTAACCATATATTGACGTTGCCAATGCTGCCTAGGCACTTCCTGGTATCTTCATGCGTGAGCATTTTGAACACAGGTTGCCCTTTCACTGGTGTCAGCTGCAGAAGATCTCCGAAAACAATGATGTGTTTGCCACCAAATAACACATCATACTCTGTTTTGAGAACTTCTTGCATCCTCAAATGCACAAAGGCAAGCATGACATTGGAAACCATGCTTACTTCGTCAATGATAAGAAGTTTCATTTTCCTCAAGATTCTTGAAACTTCAAAACAAGCATCTCCAGATAGCTTGTGATATTCTAATTTGTTGTCATGCTCCACTGGCAGCATCAGTAAACGATGTAAAGTAATCCCTTTAATATTATGTGCTGCCAGTCCAGTTGGAGCAGTGACAACACAAGACAGCGATGACTCTGTCCTTTCCTGCAAATAGCATGAAATTGCTTTAATGAGGAAACTTTTTCCAGTTCCCGCTTCTCCACTCACGTACAGTCGGACAGGTTTCAACGACGTACATGAGCACTCTTTCTTATCATGACTTAATCCATGATCAATTTGCATGGTAACTTCGTCATATATTTTCCTCTGCTCAACGTTGAGTTGCCTTTCCAACTCTTCTAAGTTAACCGCATCCTCTTGAGCATGTGCCATGGCTCTTTCCACTTCATTCATAGCAGTGGCAGCTTCATTTTCGATAACAGGTCCTCCTAGTGGATCCTGACTCAATGAAGCAGAACTCTGACTGTCCTGAGAACTGTCTCTGGCAATCTCGGCTGCAATCGTTGCTTCCTGCTCAATTTCCGCATTCAACATTTCTACATATTTGGGAAAAGCAGGACATTCTATGGTCTCCTTGGCGGCATTGAAAGAGTCTTCGTAACAGAGAAAATCTCCAAGCAGTTCCTCTTCTGCACGCCAAGGCTTGAAAAGTTGCAAAAGTGCTAAATAGAAAAACTCCTTTTTTTCAGGAGATTCGCCACTCAATTTTCGATGGTTTACCAAGTGGCATTTTCTTTGCTTGACCAGACATCCCTCACTTCCTATTACAGCATACACTCCTTTCTCAGTATCTTCTTTGATGTTCCTCTTGAATATGTAATTTTGCAGAACCTCATACAGACAAACATTCTCGAGGTGACTGCTTCGATTTGGATAATATGTATCCAACATGTTTGTCTTCAAAATGTCGGTACTGTTTGGCTCCTTTTCCGCCAAATACTCAATTTCCCGCACAGGTTTGAGAACTCGATTACGCGTTGCAGCAAGACCAAGACTCGCCCAAACGATACTCCTGGACTTGGCATAGAGACTTGCTGAAGACAACCGGTCAGAACATTCGTACGCTCCGATTTCTCGATGCGACAACATCTTCAGACTGAAACTGTACAACTTCTTGCTGAGGCTCTTTTCATGGGAAATGTCCTCCCACATATCCTTCAATTCTGTCTTCTCTTTTTTGGTGATGTAAGACGTCACATACCGAGCCACAGCCATACAGTTATCAGCCACAAACTGTATTTCCATGTTAGCATTCCACATGGACAAAATCACCGGGTTGTAGTCGTTGATGTACTTGGACTCTTCGTTCCTCTTCAAATTGTAAGTGTTTTTAGGTGATTTCTTCATGACATTGTGTCGCAACGAAGACATCAAACTGTTTACTCTTCCTTTAGAAATCACCGGTCGTGGAAAGCCGAAACGACATTTAGTGTAGAACTTGTCTTTGTTTCGGAATTTACGACGGCAGTACTTTCCACATCGATGGCTTTGGAAACGCAGAACTTTTTCTCTTATGCTTTTCTTCTCCTTTGCGTTTGGAACAGCACACGTAGAATACTGTTGGATGAAACTCATCACTGAGTCTTCTGGATCCATTCCAAATTTAGGTGCATCCTTGATCCACAGCAACATATGTATATGAGGAGCACCTCTTGCTTGGTACTCCTTTCTCCAGAAGAAATCCAACACCTCTCCAAGAGGTGGATTCTTCTTATTCATGATGAAAGACATCATAGCTTCAAATCTATGATTGAAGTACCTACATACATTGACTGGATCCAAAGAGCACAGTTCTCCAGGTGTCTTGAATTCGATGTTATCTACGTTAGCATTTGCCTCTCGTAGAAATTCAAGTAAGTCTTCCCAGCCATACTCGGCACAGCTCAGAGTGAGGAACCATGTGGGAGTACCTAAGTTCCTCAGCATACATTTTAAATCACCATGACGACGGTACCAGTACTCATTAGTACCACGCTGACACGCCATGAGATTAACCAGGTGAGAATCCAAAATACTATCTTGGACATTGACTTTATCCATAAAATCACTTGCCGAGATGTTTTGCATGTGTATACCACTTTTCAAGATGTGGTTCACTGCATATGACAGTCCAGACAGATCGCTTTCAAACAGGAGATGAAACAAATAAGGAATGCATTGTCGAAACCTAGCATCTCCTGCATACAATCGCAAAGTCCGGTATTCAGAAGCAGGAATTTGATGAGGTCGCTCATCATATCTTCCTCCCTGACCTGTTGGAAAAAGCTGTGGGAAACACCGAGCTTCCAAACTTTCCTCCCAAACACTAATGGGACTCCCTTTGGCTTGTTTCATTTGAAACAACTCAATAGTATTCCCCATGACTTCCTTGGAATGCAAAGGATGAACACTATAATGTTCATATATTTCTTCACTAGTAGAGGGTTCTACTTTCTCAATTTGACCAGCACACAAATCGCTATCCTCTTCCTCACTTACTTCCTCTTCTGCAACATATACATTCTTATAGTATTTATTATTTTTTTTCAAATACAATGTTGCCTTTTTAACTTTCCTAACATCTACTAAATCTTGCCATATTTTCTTATTCTTTGTCGGAACCCCATTAACTAAGATAACCAGAGGTTCCTCTTCCACTTTTTCTACTCCAATTGTGTTAATGTTTTTCTTGAAATCTAGAGGCAAATAAACAACTCTTCCCTTTAATCCTCTCTGTAAATCTGATGGAGGCAATTTCCCTGTCTTTGGCTCCATTCTTACAATAGCCTGAAAGGGATGGATACTTTGAATCAAAATAGATTCATAAGTATTTAAGTCCTTCAATTCAGAAGGAATCTCAACCAATTCCAGATTATTATGAACTGCTCTAGCAGGCATCTGGTTTTGTTTTAATTTGTTACAACAATAAGTACACACACGTTGATCCAATCCCAAATCAAAACAATTTTCTACCATCAAGTATGTTGCAAAATCCTTCCATTCACTATTATTTTCCCTTTCACTTTTTGCATATAAATCCACTAACTTAGTCTGATTCTTATAATAAGTGCGTCGACAACACACACAAGTGAAATTAGGCCTCTCACTTGATTTCACGTCAAACGTCGCAATTTCCCTCTGGAAATTATCTGTACTGGAAACCTGTACACTAACTTCCACATGACCCTCTACTTCTTGCTCAATTTCAACATTCTCCTCTTTACTTCCAAAGTAACAAAACTCAATTTCTTCACATATATTCTTCACATCTATTTCAGAACCATGCAAAAGAGCAGCGCATAATTGTTTCAGCATAATTGCTGGACTCTTAGCATAATACAACATTCTAACTAATTTCCTCACTTTGTTATGATGCACTGCTAGCATCCTGAAATGATGAAAAACACTCTGGCATACTCTCCTGGAAAGACAAGCCAGTGAATGACCATGCAAACCTGTCACTTCTCTTACTCTGCAAGGATCTAATTCTTGCAACAACATCATTTTCTGCTTCAAACTTTTTTTGTTAAATGACCGTACAAAATCACAAAGCAAATTGATGGAATCCTGTCGCACACTGCAAATACTACTACACTTCCAGGTGTACACAGGACCCTTAGCACGTCTTCCTAAAACCTCATTACCTAACACCTCTTCTGCCTCTGTTGTCACAAGTTTTTCTTTTTCAACTGGACAACCATCTTTCACTTCATAAGCACGACCACTGGTGTCAACTGCATGCACCAAATCATTATCCTGGAAATAACTCTCCTCATTAAAAAATGCCTCACAGCTTGAACTATGCATCCATTCTCCAGAAAAAACTTCACAAAAAGTACTACGATTAACTATTCTCTTCCATCTACTATTTCTTTTGAAATCAAAAATTGCCTTGTTTAGCTTCCTAATTCTATTGATTATCAAAATAAATAACTTACGTTTAATTTCAAATGCCTGATCAATAACTTTCTCAACTTTTTTTTTTCTCTTATAAAAAACTAGTTTCTGTTGACCTTTCTTAATATTTTTTAACAAATTGCCAATTATCCTGTTGCGGAACATTCGTTTACGAATCTCCCTAAACTGTTGTTTCCTTCTACTATCATGCACAGATTTATCTCTTGCTCTAGCAGTAACATTTTTCATTGTCCTTTTCTTTCCATTTGATTTCCTTCTCGTTTTATGGACTGAAACATTTTCAGTAGTAATATTTTTTTTAATACAAATATTTCTTATGAAATATTTAGAGCTCTTACCCGGTGCTTTCTTCGTGGCTTGAGAAATCTTTTTGTTAGAGGACTGCTGCGTTTTTTTTTTCACCTGCTGTCTTTGACGTTTTGCAGCCTTTATCTGTCTTTGTATTGTAGGCATGGTGAAATCTTGAAATGATCTGCAGTTGAATCTGTGGAAAAATATAATAAAAAATGTTATTAAACATTATTACCAAACAGTAAATCAGTAACAGTGATCAAAAACTTAACACACTACTTGACATTTTAATTTGAAGATTTTTTAGTCATTGGCAATTTTACAATACAGAAATACCAAAAAAGAAATGACATTTATATTTATGTTACCTATGCTATTTTATATGTGAATCTGATCTAATTTTATGAGCATATTTTAATATTTTATTGAAGACACTACACATAACCTGTTTTTGAAGGTGTCTTTATTTTTAAATTAAACGGTTTACCTTTTTACTTTTTATTGATTATAAATTTTAAAAATAAATGTTTATATTTCCAAAGGCTCAAGCAGGTCAGCTTCCCATCCTATATCATATAATTCGGACAAATCTGCATCCTCATCACGCTCTTCTTCATCCTCAGGATTTAAATCATCCAAAGGATCAACATCCACTGATGTTTCAATTACAAGTTCAATGATGAGGTCAAAATCAACTGATTGCAGATTGTCGCTCATGTTGAGGTTGTCTTTATCTTTAAAGAAAGATAACAACAATGAGATGTTGCAGAGTAAGAGACAAATCTCAGAGATTATAATAGTAAAATTGTTTAACAAGATTAACATTTTGCAGCTATTATTTAGCCATGTCCAGCAATGCTGAGCAGGTGAAGCCTATGTCTAATTTTTCACTGAACAGGACTCATCTCTTCTTAACCTTGGATAAGCCTCACCGACTCTGTGTCCCCTGCACATACTTAAATGTTAAAGGGCAGATTTATATTAAATGGCACATCCCCAGGCATGCACCAGTTAACGTGCACCACTGCTCTACCACCCTTGGTGTGCCGCATTTACAATCAGATAGGAGAAAGCTGCGTCAAAACCCTGTGCCTGCTTGAAGCTGGCATAGGTCTTGACGCAGCATTGTGGAGATGGGGCACCCCTGAGCCTTGCTGGAGCTGCATCGCACTTGCGATACAACTCCAGCAATGCGCCACCTTTACGGCACAGATGCGTCACGCATCTGTGCCGTTTTTGCCCCATGCTGCGCCGCATTGTAAATGCAGCACACCATGGGTGGCGGAACAGCGGCGCAGGATGACTGTCACATCCCTGGTGATGCGCCAGTCATCATAAATCTATCCCTAAGCTTCTTATCTTGTTACAGATGAACTGCCATATGTATCATCAAAATATTTTACATTTTCTAAATAGCGAATTTTAAGGAATAAATAGCGATTCTTTACCATTCCTAATTTGCGATGAGCAAATTGCTAATTGCAAGTTACCCATTCATTTCCATGGGCTAGGAGGCTCATATGAATGAAGGTTTAATTTGCGATTAGCAATTTGCTCATCACAAATTAGGAATTTTTCCAAGGGTGCAGGGGTGTCTCAAGAACACCCTGCTGCACCCCTGAAAAACAAATTTGGGGGCATATGGCACACATACATGCCCTAAGGGCATGTGTTGGCGTCATATGGCACCTTTTGTTTTTTTGAAAAAAAGCTTTTTGAAAAGAATTCACAAATTACCACCAATTTACCACAATAGTTTCCAAATTCTTAATGTCATTTTTTACATAGTTTTTGTTTGATACATTGCATTTAAGTAGTCACAAAATTTGCAAATCCTTCAGTGCAATTGCAAAATAAGGAATAGCAAATTTTGCTACTCCTTATTTTGCATCAAACTTGTTTGATACATACCATTTGTCTAATTAACATTCGCAAAGGCCGAAATTCGTAGAATTTTGATCTTTGCAAATGCTAATTAGCTTGATACATATGGCCCCAAGTGAGGCCTGTCTTGCGACATGGTGCATCTTTTGCATCACTGCTGCTTGGGTTTTATGTGGTACGTTTTTTTTACACCATGACATATCTGCCTAAATGCATCAATTTGTAATGTTGTCGCCTCATAGCAAATCTTTTGCACCACCGCTGCATCATAAAAGTGACGCACAGTGGCACAAAAGAGGCATACACCTATCATAAATCTGTCCCTAGCATTTTAAATGATTAATCCAGGATGACAATAAAGTGTGTCCTATCCAGAGGTTTGTTTAAGGTGAGGCCTACTCAGGATTGCAGATTAAAGTTACGCTTGATGAAGAATACAGAGGAGATAATACATATAAAGGCCTACCAATGAAGTAAGTAATGTGCACTTTATTGTGCCAGTCATCATAAATGTATCCCTAAGCTTCTTATCTTGTTACAGATGAACCACCATATGTACCATCAAACTATTTTGCATTTCCTAAATAGCAAATTTTAAGGAATAAATAGCAATTCTTTACTATTCCTAATTTGCAATGAGCAAATTCCTAATTGTAAATTACCCATTCATTTCCATGGGCTAGGAGGCTCATAGGAATGAAGGTTGCAATTTGTGATTAGCAATTAGCTCATCACAAAATAGGATTTTTTTCAAGCGTGCAGGGGTATCTCAAGAACACCCTGCTGCACCCCTGAAAAAGAAATTTGGGAGCATATGGCACACCTACATGCCCTAAGGGCATGTATGGGCGTCATATGGGACCTTTTGTTTTTTAGAAAAAAATGCTTTTTGAAAAGAATTCGCAAATTACCACAAACTAGAAGTTGGTGGTAGTTTCCAAATCCTTAATATCATTTTTTACATATTTTTTGTTTGATACATTGCATTTAAGGAATCGCAAATTTTGAATTATTGACATTTTAAGTCATTTCCACATGTGCAGTGTTTTCAAAATATGATTTGATAATCGTTTTTGGGGAAAAGTAATGGTTTGCAAATTTATGACAAGGACATAATGGTGTATGCTTCTCTATAAGGCATTTCAGTGTCTCTGATGTCATTTTTCCCATATTACATTATAAGACCTTTCCCCATGGAGCACATTCCTTGTAAATATGCTCCCACCTGTGCATTGCGAATTTAGATTTTGACTGTTTCAGTCACATAGCCATGTTAAAAGTGACCCAAAAAAATTGCAAACGTTTTCAAATAACACATTCATGTGTCTTAAGGACATTTTAAGTCATTTCCCCATGGACAATGTTTTCTAAGTGGCGCAAAAGAGGCATACACCTATCATAAATCTGTCCCTAGCATTTTAAATGATTAATACAGGATAACAATAAGATGTAGCCTATCCAGAGGTTTGTTTAAAGTGAGGCCTACTCAGGATTGCAGATTAAAGTTACGCTTGATGAAGAATACAGAGGAGATAATACATGTAAAGCTCTACCAATGAAGTAAGTGATGTCTACTTCATTGCGCCAGTCACCATAAATGAATCCATAAGCTTCTTATCTTGTTAGACATCAACCGCCATATGTATCATATAACTATTTTGCATTTCCAAAAAAGCGAATTTTAAGGAATAAATAGCGATTTTTTACCATTCCAAATTTGCGATGAGAAAATTGCTAATTGCTATTTTACCCATTCATTTCCATGGGCTAGGAGGCTCATATAAATGAAGGTGCAATTTGCGATTAACAATTTGCTCATCACAAATTAGGAATTTATTCCAAAGGTGCAGGGGTGTCTCAAGAACACCCTGCTGCACCCCTAAAAAAGAAATTTGGGGGCATATGGCGCACATAAATTTTAACAACATTCCTTTACCTCAACAACGATTTTCAAATCATAACTTCAAAACACTACACATGGGAAAATTACTTAAATTGTCCTTAAGACACATAAAAGCGTTTTTTGATTGGCTTTCCTGCATGGTAGGGTCACTTTTAACATGGCTATGTAACACAAACATTCAAAATCTAAATTTTCCATGCACATGTGGGAGCATATTTACAAGCAATTTGCGCCACAGAGAAATGTCTTACACTAAAATGAGCAAAATAACATCAGGGACAGTCAATTGCCTTATAAAGAACCATACACCATTATGTCCTTGTCATGAATTTAAAAACAATTCCTTTTCCCCAAAAACGATTTTCAAATCATAATTTCAAAACACTGCACATGAGAAAATGACTAAAAATGTCATTAAAACACATGAAAGCGTTTTTTGATTGCCTTTCGAGCATGGTTGCGTCACTTTTAACATGGCTATGTAACACAAACATTCAAAATCAAAATTTTCCATGCACATGTGGAAGCATATTTACAAGCAATTTGCGCCACAGAGAAAGGTCTTACACTAAAATGAGAAAAATAACATCAGGGACAGTCAATTGCCTTATAAAGAAGCATACACCATTATGTCCTTGTCATGAATTTAAAAACAATTCCTTTTCCCCAAAAACGATTTTCAAATCATAATTTCTAAACACTGCACATGGGAAAATGACTTAAAATGTCATTAAAACACATGAAAGCATTTTTTGATTGCCTTTCCAGCATGGTTGGGTCACTTTTAACATGGCTATGTAACACAAACATTCAAAATCAAAATTTTCCATACACATGTGAGAGCATATTTACAAGCAATTTGCGCCACATAAATCATAATTTTCTCCTTAAAGCACACTATTCTCTATCTAAATTAAAGAAATATTTTCTCACCTTAGCAAATACTTTGAGTTTGAAAACAGTCTCAGAAACACACCAATTTGTCTTCAGCAGAGCAAAAGGTATGCACTCCAGAGTCTGCAGCTATCAAAAGCACAGAAATGCTGTAATTCTTCACACATATTTCTCATGTCACCCAATCAAAACTCTTCCCTCACTTTTTTTCAAATGAAAACCCTTCCCCCTCTGCCCTTTCTGCCTATTTTCCATAGCAACCACCTCTTTGAAGACCTCTGGTGTTTGCAAGTTCACACAACAATGTTGCAATTGAACTCTGAACTCTCAGTGCACCTGCATATCCAGTGCATTCTTTCATTTAATGATTTTTTATTGACCACTCAAAATACATCTTTCAAAGAACACATCTGTGCACCCTAACTTTCTGTTTTCATCAATCAAAATCCACCAATCACTGTTACTGCTTCATGAACACAGAAACTCCACAGTTTTTTTTTCATTTTACACTCTCATTTTTTCAACTGCCATTTCATTGCCACACTTCATCTGACTGCAGGAGAACCTTCTCTCACCATGTTTTCTGTCTGGATTGTTGGTCATAGTTATATTCACTGGGCTCAAAGGTACGTTGAAAGCAGGAATTTACCTAACCTCAATTTACAAGATGTGGAAATTAAGTGGTTTGGCCACAGAGGATTAAAATGTCACCAATTGATAACATTGGTGAAAACCTTTATGCATTTGCCAAAACCTGACCTGTTAATTGTGCACTGTGGAGGTAATGACTTGGGCACTTTGACTGGTGTAGGTCTGGAAATGCTTTTAAAGGACACCTTTGAGCATTTAATGGCACTTTTTCCTCAGACTGCCTTGGTATATTCAAATATATGCCAAAGACAGAAATGGAGGTGGTCAAACCAATTTTGTCCACAAATTGAGAAGTCGAGGAAGCATGTAAACAAATCTGTTTCAGCTTACATGAGAGACCATGGAATGGGCTCCCTGTACAACAATAACTTGCGTTACTACATGCAAGATATCTACAGAGGAGATGGAGTTCACTTCTCAGATGAGGGCAACAGAATTTTCACTCTGAATTTAAAAATGTGCATTGGTACCTACTTATAAGTACCTAAATGTACCATAAACCCAAAAGCTCTTCTCAGAGCTACCCTACATCTAATCACTCACAATTATTATTTTACTCTAACTTTTTTCACTAATTTTCAACAAAGTACGCTCCCTGGGGCGCTACCCGGTACGCGTACCGGGAGCTAACCTCGCGAAATTTTTTTAAAAAAATGTTTTTTTTTCGCACATATAAGCCTCCTCAGCCACCCTCAGAAAACCTAGGGGGTCAAGATAACTCTACCGTGCCCCCTTCTACCCATTCTGAACATTATTTGCCCTCCATCTTGTATCTTAATTCGACCGAAACACAAAATGGTGGACTCCCGGAACGCTTAAGGTCCGCGAACCGAGGCGCTCAACGGTTCGCGTACCGGGTCGCTCCCTGGGAAGATAAAGGAAATAAAAAATAATCAACAAATCCAACAATCAATTAACATACAGCATTTAAAAAGACTATCATTCATTTTTCATTGTAGTACGCTCCCCAGAACGCTTCCCGGTTCGCGGACCGGGCGCTAACCACTAAAAAAAACAAAAAAAATTTTTATTTTTTTTTGCCCCGCGGGGCCCTTTTAATACCTCCACATTAAACCTAGGGGGTCAGCGAGGATCTACTATGCCCCCTTATGGTTATTTCCCCCTTTGTTTTGGCCTCCTCTTGTCTCTCGATCCTACCGAGAGACAAGATGGCGGCCGCTCCGGACTGTTTAGAATGTTGACAGACACCGGAGAGCCAATCAGCTTCGCTACGCGAAGTTCCGATACGCGTAAGGTCCGCGAACCGGGGCGCTGCCTGGTCCGCGCTTACAGATATATATCTTTTTTTGAACGTTAATTTCTCAAAATCCACTGCAGCACATATATTGAGACCTACAAAAGGCACATCGGGCTACCAGTCCCTACAATTTTGCCAAGTTTCGTGCAAATCCATTCAGCCGTTCGGGCTAAAAGTGAGGCTAACCGCCCTATGGAAAACTCAATGTTAAAAACACGTTTTGGGACCCCCCTTTTTTCTCGGCCCCCCCTGGACGAACCCCCCCCAAATTTCCAGGGGCTGCTCAGAAACAAAATGTTCCATTTTCCTGAAAATTTCAGCCAATTCCGTCCACAAACGCCAAAGTTATTAGACATAGAATTTTCAAAAATCCCATAGGGAAAAAATCCTAACTATATATACCTACTGGCGACCGCCAGTAGGTAATATATATATATATATATATATATATATATATATATATATATATATATATATATATATATATATATATATATATATATATATATATATATATATATATATATTACCTACTGGCGGTCGCCAGTAGGTATATATAGTTAGGATTTTTTCCCTATGGGATTTTTGAAAATTCTATGTCTAAATATATATATATATTACCTACTGGCGGTCGCCAGTAGGTATATATAGTTAGGATTTTTTCCCTATGGGATTTTTGAAAATTCTATGTCTAATAACTTTGGCGTTTGTGGACGGAATTGGCTGAAATTTTCTGGAAAATGGAACATTTTGTTTCTGAGCAGCCCTTGGAAATTTGGGGGGGTTTCGTCAAGGGGGGGCCGAGAAAAAAGGGGGGTCCCAAAACGTGTTTTTAACATTGAGTTTTCCATAGGGCGGTTGGCCTCACTTTTAGCCCGAACGGCTGAATGGATTTCCATGAAACTTGGCAAAATTGTAGGGACTGGTAGCCCGATGTGCCTTTTCTAGGTCTCAATATATGTGCTCCAGTGGATTTTGAGAAATTAACGTTTAAAAAAAGATATATATCTGTAAGCGCGCTCCGGGCAGCGCTCCGGTCCGCGGACCTTAAGCGTACCGGAACTTCGCGTAGCTAAGCTGATTGGCTCTCCGGTGTCTGTCAACATTCTAAACAGTCCGGAGCGGCCGCCATCTTGTCTCTCGGTAGGATTGAGAGACAAGAGGAGGCCAAAACAAAGGCGAAAATGACCATAAGGGGGCATACTAGATCCTCCCTGACCCCCTAGGTTTAATGTGGAGGTTTTAAAAGGGCCCCGCGGGGCAAAAAAAACAAAAAATTATTTATTTTTTTTGCGTGGGGAGCGCCCGGTCCGCGAACCGGGAAGCGTTCTGGGCAGCGTACTGCAATGAAAATTGAATGATAGACTTTTCAAATGCTGTATGTTAATTGATTGTTGTTTTTGTTGATTATTTTTTATTTTCTTTATTTTTTAAGCATTTTTTTTAATGTGATTGTGTTTCATAATTTATTAAACTTTCTAACATTTCATTGTCAGAAATTTCATAATTATCATGGAATATACATTGTAGTCTCTGAGGGTGTAAAATGTCCTCATTTGCAAGGAGGTTATCTACTGCTTGTACACATTGCAGTAGTTCATTGTCCCAAGTTTCATCGAAAAATTCAATGTCAATTTGATCAATTGTATCAATCAATTCTTGGCTGCTGTCTTGCAGGTCCATTTCAAAAGAAACTTGGTTTTCGCCTTCCATTTTGCCTGAAATTTGAATTAAAAAAATATATATTAGTAGAGATAGGGCAATGTTGGGAATAATTTTAGATAGGCATTTTTTATCAGTGAATTTATCTTTGGGCAGTGTATAGTATCAGAGTGGAAGTAGGAATATAAAAATGTGTATGTGATTTAACGTAAGTAAATTCATAATTATACAAGAGAAGCCTAACTCCATCCATAACTATAACAGAGAAGTCTCTCTAAATCTATAACTACTACAGAGGGATAGTATATATCTATCAGAAAAAGTTTACCATATTAACTTATAGTGCACAATATACTTCAGTTTTAAAAATAAAAACTTACCTTTAGAAAGAAGTTGAAGGAATTAGTGAAAATACTATTGAAATGTACAGCAAGAAGTAGTAGTCAAAATGGCTGTGTTTTCTTCTCTTCCTTTATATATATTCAGGTATATAACCAATGAAATGTCAGGTAAAAAAAATAGGAAATGAAAGTAACATTTTCATTGGTTGTCAATTCCAACACTTCAGATGTGTTTTGTGAAGTAATTTACCTCAGGGTATTTAGAGAGGTCTACAGGCTAAATGACTAAATGGAATTCCAATCAAATTTGTGAAAATGGTAGGGATTGGTATGTAGTATGAGCTAATCTATATTTGGTGAAATTGTCTCCAGTGGCTTTTCTGTGAACTACTTTCCCACCTTTTTTGATGGTGCGCTTCCCAGGGAGCGACCCGGTACGCGAACCGTTGAGCGCCCCGGTTCGCGAACCTTAAGCGTTCCGGGAGTCCACCATTTTGTGTTTCGGTCGAATTAAGATACAAGATGGAGGGCAAATAATGTTCAGAATGGGTAGAAGGGGGCACGGTAGACTTATCTTGACCCCCTAGGATTTGTGAGGGTGGCTGAGGAGGCCCATATGTGCGAAAAAAAAACATTTTTTAAAAAAATTTCGCGAGGTTAGCTCCCGGTTCGCGTACCGGGTAGCGCCCCGGGGAGCGTACTTTGTTGAAAATTAGTGAAAAATGTTAGAGTAAAATAATAATTGTGAGTGATTAGATGTAGGGTAGCTCTGAGAAGAGCTTTTGGGTTTATGGTACATTTAGGTACTTATAAGTAGGTACCAATGCACATTCTTAAATTCAGAGTGAAAACTCTGTTGCCCTCATCTGAGAAGTGAACTCCATCTCCTCTGTAGATATCTTGCATGTAGTAACGCAAGTTATTGTTGTACAGGGAGCCCATTCCATGGTCTCTCATGTAAGCTGAAACAGATTTGTTTACATGCTTCCTCGACTTCTCAATTTGTGGACAAAATTGGTTTGACCACCTCCATTTCTGTCTTTGGCATATATTTGAATATACCAAGGCAGTCTGAGGAAAAAGTGCCATTAATTGCTCAAAGGTGTCCTTTAAAAGCATTTCCAGACCTACACCAGTCAAAGTGCCCAAGTCATTACCTCCACAGTGCACAATTAACAGGTCAGGTTTGGGCAAATGCATAAAGGTTTTCACCAATTGTATCAATTGGTGACATTTTAATCCTCTGTGGCCAAACCACTTAATTTCCACATCTTGTAAATTGAGGTTAGGTAATTTCCTGTTTTCAACGTACCTTTGAGCCCAGTGAATATAACTATGTCCAACAATCCAGACAGAAAACATGGTGAGAGAAGGTTCTCCTGCAGTCAGATGAAGTGTGGCAATGAAATGGCAGTTGAAAAAATGAGAGTTTAAAATGAAAAAAACTGTGGAGTTTCTGTGTTCATGAAGCAGTAACAGTGATTGGTGGATTTTGATTGCTGAAAACAGAAAGTTAGGGTGCACGGATGTGTTCTTTGAAAGATGTATTTTGAATGGTCAATAAAAAATCATTAAATGAAAGAATGCACTGGATATGCAGGTGCACTGAGAGTTCAGAGTTCAATTGCAACAAAGTTGTGTGAACTTGCAAACACCAGAAGTCTTCCAAGAGGTGGTTGCCATGCAGAAAAGACAGAAAGGGCAGAGGGGGGAAGGGTTTTCATTTGAAAAAAAGTGAGGGAAGAGTTTTGATTGGGTGACATGAGAAATATGTGTGAAGAATTACAGCATTTCTGTGCTTTTGATAGCTGCAGACTCTGGAGTGCATACCTTTTGCTCTGCTGAAGACAAATTGGTGTGTTTCTGAGACTGTTTTCAAACTCAAAGTATTTGCTAAGGTGAGAAAATATTTCTTTAATTTAGATAGAGAATAGTGTGCTTTAAGGAGAAAATTATGTATTATGTGGCGCAAATTGCTTGTAAATATGCTCCCACCTGTGCATGGAAAATTTAGATTTTGAATGTTTGTGTTACATAGCCATGTTAAAAGTGACCCAACCATGCAGGAAAGGCAATCAAAAAACGCTTTTATGTGTCTTAAGGACATTTTAAGTAATTTTCCCATGTGCAGTGTTTTGAAATTATGAATTGAAAATCGTTTTTGAGGTAAAGGAATTGTTTTTAAATTTATGACAAGGACATAATGGTGTATGCTTCTTTATAAGGCAATTGACTGTCCCTGATGTTATTTTTCCCATTTTAATGTAAGACTTTTCTCTGTGGCGCAAATTGCTTGTAAATATGCTCCCACCTGTGCATGGTAAATTTAAATTTTAAATGTTTGTGTTACATAGCCATGTTAAAAGTGACCCAACCATGCTGGAAAGGCAATCAAAAAACGCTTTCATGTGTCTTAATGACATTTTAAGTCATTTTCCCATGTGCAGTGTTTTGAAATTATGATTTGAAAATCGTTTTTGGGGTAAAGGAATTGTTTTTAAATTCATGACAAGGACATAATGGTGTATGCTTCTTTATAAGGCAATTGACTGTCCCTGATGTTATTTTTCTCATTTTAGTGTAAGACCTTTCTCTGTGGCGCAAATTGCTTGTAAATATGCTCCCACATGTGCATGGAAAATTTAGATTTTGAATGTTTGTGATACATAGCCATGTTAAAAGTGACCCAACCATGCAGGAAAGGCAATCAAAAAACGCTTTTATGTGTCTTAAGGACATTTTAAGTAATTTTCCCATGTGTAGTGTTTTGAAATTATGATTTGAAAATCGTTTTTGAGGTAAAGGAATGTTGTTAAAATGTATGTGCGCCATATGCCCCCAAATTTCTTTTTCAGGGGTGCAGCAGGGTGTTATTGAGACACCCCTGCAGCTTTGGAAAAATTCCTAATTTGTGATGAGCACATTGTTAATCGCAAATTGCACCTTCATTTATATGAGCCTCCTAGCCCATGGAAATGAATGGGTAATTTGCAATTAGCAATTTTCTCATCGCAAATTTGGAATGGTAAAGAATCGCTATTTATTCCTTAAAATTCGCTTTTTTGGAAATGCAATATAGTTATATGATACATATGGCGGTTGATGTCTAACAAGATAAGAAGCTTAGGCATACATTTATGATGACTGGCGCAATGAAGTAGAAATCACTTACTTCATTGGTAGAGCTTTACATGTATTATCTCCTCTGTATTCTTCATCAAGCGTAACTTTAATCTGCAATCCTGAGTAGGCCTCACTTTAAACAAACCTCTGGATAGGCCACATCTTATTGTTATCTTGATTTAATCATTTAAAATGCTAGGGACAGATTTATGATAGGTGTATGCCTCTTTTGCGCCACTTAGAAAACATTGTCCATGGGGAAATGACTTAAAATGTCCTTAAGACACATGAATGTGTTTTTTTAAAACGTTTGCAATTTTTTTGGGTCACTTTTAACATGGCTATGTGACTCAAACAGTCAAAATCTAAATTCGCCATGCACAGGTGGGAGCATATTTACAAGGAATGTGCTCCATGGGGAAAGGTCTTATAATGTAATATGGGAAAAATGACATCAGAGACACTGAAATGCCTTATAGAGAAGCATACACCATTATGTCCTTGTCATAAATTTGCAAACCATTACTTTTCCCCAAAAACGATTTTCAAATCATAATTTGAAAACACTGCACATGTGGAAATGACTTAAAATGTCCTTAATTCAAAATGTGCGATTCCTTAAATGCAATGTATCAAACAAAAAATATGTAAAAAATGATATTAAGGATTTGGAAACTACCACCAACTTCTAGTTTGTGGTAATTTGCGAATTCTTTTCAAAAAGCATTTTTTTCCAAAAAACAAAAGGTCCCATATGACGCCCATACATGCCCTTAGGGCATGTAGGTGTGCCATATGCCCCCAAAATTATTTTTCAGGGGTGCAGCAGGGTGTTCTTGAGATACCCCTGCACGCTTGAAAAAATTCCTATTTTGTGATGAGCTAATTGCTAATCGCAAATTGCAACCTTCATTCCTATGAGCCTCCTAGCCCATGGAAATGAATGGGTAATTTGCAATTAGCAATTTGCTCATTGCAAATTAGGAATAGTAAAGAATTGCTATTTATTCCTTAAAATTTGCTATTTAGGAAATGCAAAATAGTTTGATGGTAGATATGGTGGTTGATCTGTAACAAGATAAGAAGCTTAGGGATACATTTATGATGACTGGCGCAATAAAGTGCACATTACTTACTTCATTGGTAGGCCTTTACATGTATTATCTCCTCTGTATTCTTCATCAAGCGTAACTTTAATCTGCAATCCTGAGTAGGCCTCACCTTAAACAAACCTCTGGATAGGCCACACTTTATCGTCATCCTGGATTAATCATTTAAAATGCTAGGGACAGATTTATGATAGGTGTATGCCTCTTTTGTGCCACTGTGCGTCACTTTTATGATGCAGCGGTGGTGCAAAAGATTTGCTATGAGGCGACAACATTACAAATTGATGCATTTAGGCAGATATGTCATGGTGTAAAAAAAACGTACCACATGAAACCGATGCAGCAGTGATGCAAAAGATGCACCATGTCGTAAGACAGGCCTCACTTGGGGCCATATGTATCAAGCTAATTAGCATTCGCAAAGATCAAAATTCTACGAATTTTGGCCTTTGCGAATGTTAATTAGACAAATGGTATGTATCAAACAAGTTTGATGCAAAATAAGGAGTAGCAAAATTTGCTATTCCTTATTTTGCAATTGCACTGAAGGATTTGCAAATTTTGTGACTACTTAAATGCAATGTATCAAACAAAAAATATGTAAAAAATGACATTAAGGATTTGGAAACTATTGTGGTAAATTGGTGGTAATTTGTGAATTCTTTTCAAAAAGCTTTTTTTAAAAAAAACAAAAGGTCCCATATGACGCCAACACATGCCCTTAGGGCATGTATGTGTGCCATATGCCCCCAAATTTGTTTTTCAGGGGTGCAGCAGGGTGTTCTTGAGACACCCCTGCACCCTTGGAAAAATTCCTAATTTGTGATGAGCAAATTGCTAATCGCAAATTAAACCTTCATTCCTATGAGCCTCCTAGCCCATGGAAATGAATGGGTAACTTGCAATTAGCAATTTGCTCATCGCAAATTAGGAATGGTAAAGAATCGCTATTTATTCCTTAAAATTCGCTATTTAGGAAATGCAAAATATTTTGATGATACATATGGCAGTTCATCTCTAACAAGATAAGAAGCTTAGGGATAGATTTATGATGACTGGTGCATCACCAGGGATGTGCCAGTCATCTTGCGCCGCTGTTCCGCCACCCATGGTGTGCTGCATTTACAATGCGGCGCAGCATGGGGCAAAAACGGCACAGATGCTTGACGCATCTGTGCCGTTAAGGTGGCGCATTGCTGGAGTTGTATCGCAAGTGCGATGCAGCTCCAGCAAGGCTCAGGGGTGCACCATCTCCACAATGTTGCGTCAAGACCTATGCCTGCTTCAAGCAGGCGCAGGGTTTTGACACAGGTTTCTCCTATCTGATTGTAAATGCGGCACACCATGGGTGGCAGAGCAGTGGTGCACGTTAACTGGTGCATGCCTGGGGATGTGCCATTTAACATAAATCTGCCCCTTTACATTTAAGTATGTGCAGGGGACACAGAGTCGGTGAGGCTTATCCAAGGTTAAGAACAGATGAGTCCTGTTCAGTGAAAAATTAGACATAGGCTTCACCTGTTCAGCATCGCTGGATATGGCTAAATAATAGCTGCAAAATGTTACTCTTGTTAAACAATTTTACTATTATAATCTCTGAGATTTGTCTCTTACTCTGCAACATCTCATTGTTGTTATCTTTCTTTAAAGATAAAGACAACCTCAACATGAGCGACAATCTGCAATCAGTTGATTTTGACCTCATCATTGAACTTGTAATTGAAACATCAGTGGATGTTGATCCATTGGATGATTTAAATCCTGAGGATGAAGAAGAGCGTGATGAGGATGCAGATTTGTCCGAATTATATGATATAGGATGGGAAGCTGACCTGCTTGAGCCTTTGGAAATATAAACATTTATTTTTAAAATTTATAATTAATAAAAAGTAAAAAGGTAAACCGTTTAATTTAAAAATAAAGACACCTTCAAAAGCAGGTTATGTGTAGTGTCTTCAATAAAATATTAAAATATGCTCATAAAATTAGATCAGATTCACATATAAAATAGCATAGGTAACATAAATATAAATGTCATTTCTTTTCTGGTATTTCTGTATTGTAAATTTGCCAACGACTAAAAAATCTTCTAATTAAAATGTCAAGTAGTGTGTTAAGTTTTTTATCACTGTTACTGATTTACTGTTTGGTAATAATGGTTAATAACATTATTTATTATATTTTTCCACAGATTCAACTGCAGATCATTTCAAGATTTCACCATGCCTACAATAGAAAGACAGAGAAAGGCTGCAAAACGTCAAAGACAGCAGGTGAAAAATAATACGCAGCAGTCCTCTAACAAAAAGATTTGTCAAGTCACGAAGAAAGCACCGGGTAAGAGCACAAAACACTTTATAAGAAATATGTGTAATAAAAAAAATATTACTACAGAAAATGTTTCAGTCCATAAAACGAGAAGGAAATCAAATGGAAAAGAAAGGCCAATGAAAAATGTTACTGCTAGAGCAAGAGATAACTCTGTGCATGATAGTAGAAGGAAACAACAGTTTAGGGAGATTCGTAAACGAATGTTCCGGAACAGGATAATTGGCAATTTGTTAAAAAATATTAAGAAAGGTCAACATAAACTAGTTTTTTATAAGACAAAAAAAAAAGTTGAGAAAGTTATTGATCAGGCATTTGAAATTAAACGTAAGTTATTTATTTTGATAATCAATAGAATTAGGAAGCTAAACAAGGCAATTTTTGATTTCAAAAGAAATAGTAGATGGAAGAGAATAGTTAATCGTAGTAATTTTTGTGAAGTTTTTTCTGGAGAATGGATGCATAGTTCAAGCTGTGAGGCATTTTTTAATGAGGAGAGTTATTTCCAGGATAATGATTTGGTGCATGCAGTTGACACCAGTGGTCGTGCTTATGAAGTGAAAGATGGTTGTCCAGTTGAAAAAGAAAAACTTGTGACAACAGAGGCAGAAGAGGTGTTAGGTAATGAGGTTTTAGGAAGACGTGCTAAGGGTCCTGTGTACACCTGGAAGTGTAGTAGTATTTGCAGTGTGCGACAGGATTCCATCAATTTGCTTTGTGATTTTGTACGGTCATTTAATAAGAAAAGTTTGAAGCAGAAAATGATGTTGTTGCAAGAATTAGATCCTTGCAGAGTAAGAGAAGTGACAGGTTTGCATGGACATTCACTGGCTTGTCTTTCCAGGAGAGTATGCCAGAGTGTTTTTCATCATTTCAGGATGCTAGCAGTGCATCATAACAAGGTGAGGAAATTAGTTAGAATGTTGTATTATGCTAAGAGTCCAGCAATTATGCTTAAACAATTATGCGCTGCTCTTTTGCATGGTTCTGAAATAGATGTGAAGAATATATGTGAAGAAATTGAGTTTTGTTACTTTGGAAGTAAAGAGGAGAATGTTGAAATTGAGCAAGAAGAAGAGGGTCTTGTGGAAGATAGTGTACAGGTTTCCAGTACAGATAATTTCCAGAGGGAAATTGCGACGTTTGAGGTGAAATCAAGTGAGAGGCCGAATTTCACTTGTGTGTGTTGTCGACGCACTTATTATAAGAATCAGACTAAGTTAGTGGATTTATATGCAAAAAGTGAAAGGGAAAATAATAGTGAATGGAAGGATTTTGCAACATACTTGATGGTAGAAAATTGTTTTGATTTGGGATTGGATCAACGTGTGTGTACTTATTGTTCTTGCAAATTAAATCAAAACCAGATGCCTGCTAGAGCAGTTCATAATAATCTGGAATTGGTTGAGATTCCTTCTGAATTGAAGGATTTAAATACTTATGAATCTATTTTGATTCAAAGTATCCATCCCTTTCAGGCTATTGTAAGAATGGAGCCAAAGACAGGGAAATTGCCTCCATCAGATTTACAGAGAGGATTAAAGGGAAGAGTTGTTTATTTGCCTCTAGATTTGAAGAAAAACATTAACACAATTGGAGTAGAAAAAGTGGAAGAGGAACCTCTGGTTATCTTAGTTAATGGGGTTCCGACAAAGAATAAGAAAATATGGCAAGATTTAGTAGATGTTAGGAAAGTTAAAAAGGCAACATTGTATTTGAAAAAAAATAATAAATACTATAAGAATGTATATGTTGCAGAAGAGGAAGTAAGTGAGGAAGAGGATAGCGATTTGTGTGCTGGTCAAATTGAGAAAGTAGAACCCTCTACTAGTGAAGAAATATATGAACATTATAGTGTTCATCCTTTGCATTCCAAGGAAGTCATGGGGAATGCTATTGAGTTGTTTCAAATGAAACAAGCCAAAGGGAGTCCCATTAGTGTTTGGGAGGAAAGTTTGGAAGCTCGGTGTTTCCCACAGCTTTTTCCAACAGGTCAGGGAGGAAGATATGATGAGCGACCTCATCAAATTCCTGCTTCTGAATACCGGACTTTGCGATTGTATGCAGGAGATGCTAGGTTTCGACAATGCATTCCTTATTTGTTTCATCTCTTGTTTGAAAGCGATCTGTCTGGACTGTCATATGCAGTGAACCACATCTTGAAAAGTGGTATACACATGCAAAACATCTCGGCAAGTGACTTTATGGATAAAGTCAATGTCCAAGATAGTATTTTGGATTCTCACCTGATTAATCTCATGGCGTGTCAGCGTGGTACTAATGAGTACTGGTACCGTCGTCATGGTGATTTAAAATGTATGCTGAGGAACTTAGGTACTCCCACATGGTTCCTCACTCTGAGCTGTGCCGAGTATGGCTGGGAAGACTTACTTGAATTTCTACGAGAGGCAAATGCTAACGTAGATAACATCGAATTCAAGACACCCGGAGAACTGTGCTCTTTGGATCCAGTCAATGTATGTAGGTACTTCAATCATAGATTTGAAGCTATGATGTCTTTCATCATGAATAAGAAGAATCCACCTCTTGGAGAGGTGTTGGATTTCTTCTGGAGAAAAGAGTACCAAGCAAGAGGTGCTCCTCATATACATATGTTGCTGTGGATCAAGGATGCACCTAAATTTGGAACGGATCCAGAAGACTCAGTGATGAGTTTCATCCAACAGTATTCTACGTGTGCTGTTCCAAACGCAAAGGAGAAGAAAAACCTAAGAGAAAAAGTTCTGCGTTTCCAAAGCCATCGATGTGGAAAGTACTGCCGTCGTAAATTCCGAAACAAAGACAAGTTCTACACTAAGGGGTCGATCAGGATGGCGGACGGAAGAGCCACCGCGGCCCTGGAGTAGGCGGAAAAAGCCTTTTCCGTGTCCGCCTGCCGCGGATACTCCGTCCGCCATATCAGGATAGGAAAACGTGTCAAATTTCCGTCCGCGACGGAAAAACACGCTCCGCCGGCCAACTACACACGACCACGCGGCGGACGGAACACATCCGGACGCTCCGCCGTACGCACTGACGTCGAAGACCGTCCCCCAAATCAAGATGGCGGAAAACACACATAAAACCGCTGCGGAAAAACAACCTGTCTTAACACGGCGGAATCCCCACAGCGAACATAGGTGACACAGCCGAGATACCCACCGCAAGCTGACCACCACCATGGACCCGGCGCTACACGCTTTCCCGATGCTCTTCGCGATCCACCACGTCCTAGTCATGGCCTACTATGGACGACGACGCAGGTAAGGTACAAACCATTGGCTGTCTGGAGGGGAATACCAGCAAGGGACGTGACGTAGGGAGGGGGAGTGTCATGTTACCGAAACCACTGATGAGAAGCATATACGAATACACATTAGCAGTACGCAAGCAGGAATGACAACGACAGACCACGAGACTTGATAGACTACCTTTATTGTCAAATAATAGGGGTCAAATCACAGTGTATGCGTGAACATGGGCAAAGTGGGCACCAGAGCAGGTACAACATAGCAGGTAACGAGAGGGCAGCATGCAGTATCAGAGCATCAACAGGGCATTGTGCATTACAGAGCAGGTACATCAGAGGCAGGTAACGAGAGGGCAGTATCAGAGCATCAACAGGGCATTGTGCATTACAGAGCAGGTACATCAGAGGCAGGTAACGAGAGGGCAGTATGCAGTATCAGAGCATCAACAGGGCATTGTGCATTACAGAGCAGGTACATCAGAGGCAGGTAACGAGAGGGCAGGTTGCAGTATCAGAGCATCAACAGGGCATTGTAGAGTACAGAGCAGGTACATCATAGGCAGCACGTGAGAGGGGCAAAGTGCATCAACAGTCCATTGCACAGAACAGGCCCATCAGAGGCAGCACGTGAGAGGGGCAAAGTGCATCAACAGTCCATTGCACAGAACAGGCCCATCAGAGGCAGCACGTGAGAGGGCCAAAGTGCATCAACAGTCCATTGCACAGAACAGGCCCATCAGAGGCAGCACGTGAGAGGGGCAAAGTGCATCAACAGTCCATTGCACAGAACAGGCCCATCAGAGGCAGCACGTGAGAGGGCCAAAGTGCATCAACAGTCCATTGCACAGAACAGGCCCATCAGAGGCAGCACGTGAGAGGGGCAAAGTGCATCAACAGTCCATTGCACAGAACAGGCCCATCAGAGGCAGCACGTGAGAGGGCCAAAGTGCATCAACAGTCCATTGCACAGAACAGGCCCATCAGAGGCAGCACGTGAGAGGGGCAAAGTGCATCAACAGTCCATTGCACAGAACAGGCCCATCAGAGGCAGCACGTGAGAGGGGCAGTATGCAGTATCAGAGCATCAACAGGGCATTGTGCATTACAGAGCAGGTACATCAGAGGCAGGTAACGAGAGGGCAGTATCAGAGCATCAACAGGGCATTGTGCATTACAGAGCAGGTACATCAGAGGCAGGTAACGAGAGGGCAGTATCAGAGCATCAACAGGGCATTGTGCATTACAGAGCAGGTACATCAGAGGCAGGTAACGAGAGGGCAGTATGCAGTATCAGAGCATCAACAGGGCATTGTGCATTACAGAGCAGGTACATCAGAGGCAGGTAACGAGAGGGCAGTATGCAGTATCAGAGCATCAACAGGGCATTGTGCATTACAGAGCAGGTACATCAGAGGCAGCACAACTACGTGTCCCTACCAACCCGTCACAGGGACCACAAGAGTGCCACGCAGTTCTCAATGGACACACCATGTGAATTAACATTTGAGTGAAGTGTACAGCACGTCACATCACAGAATCAGGGGGGACTGCGTGAACTACCTGCCTCGGACACACTGGCAGCACCAGCAACAGGAGTGTGAGACACAGCCACAGCCCGAGTGACACACACATGGGCCACGGACCCAGACACACTGGCAGCACCAGCAACAGGAGTGTGAGACACAGCCACAGCCCGAGTGACACACACATGGGCCACGGACCCAGACACACTGGCAGCACCAGCAACAGGAGTGTGAGACACAGCCACAGCCCGAGTGACACACACATGGGCCACGGACCCAGACACACTGGCAGCACCAGCAACAGGAGTGTGAGACACAGCCACAGCCCGAGTGACACACACATGGGCCACGGACCCAGACACACTGGCAGCACCAGCAACAGGAGTGTGAGACACAGCCACAGCCCGAGTGACACACACATGGGCCACGGACCCAGACACACTGGCAGCACCAGCAACAGGAGTGTGAGACACAGCCACAGCCCGAGTGACACACACATGGGCCACGGACCCAGACACACTGGCAGCACCAGCAACAGGAGTGTGAGACACAGCCACAGATGTAGTCACTGACACGTGAGCCACTGACCCAGACAGACTGCCAGCACCAGAAACAGGAGTGTGCAACACAGCCACAGATCTTCTAACTGACACGTGAGCCATAGACCCAGATACACTGCCAGGACCTGCAACAGGAGAGGGCACAACTGACACTGTGCCACCATCTGATACATGAGAGTCAACTGCACCGGCGCCACTGGGACAACTGAAATGATGAGCCACAGGGCTGTATGGGCCAGGAGGCAGGGTGGGCCTGGGAGCTGGGGATAGCTCACCTAGAGCCAAATCGGGGTTTGCAGGTGTCAATGGTGTGTGTCTGCGTTTCTTAGGGAGGTGTGAGTGCACCCTGGACAGGACAGGACTGGCAAGTGGTGGGGACTCCAAAGAATCACCACCCAGCATAGGTGGAGCAACTGCTGCCGGGGATCTGGTTTCGGGGGACGTGCTGGAGCCTGCTTGTCGTTTGCTCTGTGCCTGCCGCCTGGACTCGGAATGATGTGTAATGGGGGATGCAACAACAGGGGACACCCTCCTCTGCTTCTGACTGGCCTGGATGGGAGTGGAGGTATGGGGGGACTCCGCCGCGGAGACATCAGTTTGGCGTTTAGTAGAAAACATCAGCCTCAGTGCAGCCAGGGGTGAAGTATGCCTGTCCTTGATTGCGCCATTGTCCATGCTAGATGCCTTGTCCGTAGGATGTGCCTTATCCTTAGGTGGAGTGTTGTCTCTGGATGTAGCCTGTGCCCTGCTCGCCGCCCTGTTCCTGCCAGCAGACTTGTCGTCTGTGGTGCACCTGCCTCCAGCAGACACCTGCTCCCTGTGTGTGTCGCTGCCCTTGGGAGTGTTCCTATCCACTGATGTGGGCCTGCTCTTGGGAGTCTCCCTGCTCTTAGTAGGTGCCTTAGTCTTCTCACTGTCCTTGGGAGTGTTCCTATCCACTGCTGTGGGCCTGCTCTTGGGAGTCTCCCTGCTCTTAGTAGGTGCCTTAGTCTTCTCACTGTCCTTGGGAGTGTTCCTATCCACTGATGTGGGCCTGCTCTTGGGAGTCTCCCTGCTCTTAGTAGGTGCCTTAGTCTTCTCACTGTCCTTGGGAGTGTTCCTATCCACTGCTGTGGGCCTGCTCTTGGGAGTCTCCCTGCTCTTAGTAGGTGCCTTAGTCTTCTCACTGTCCTTGGGAGTGTTCCTATCCACTGATGTGGGCCTGCTCTTGGGAGTCTCCCTGCTCTTAGTAGGTGCCTTAGTCTTCTCACTGTCCTTGGGAGTGTTCCTATCCACTGATGTGGGCCTGCTCTTGGGAGTCTCCCTGCTCTTAGTAGGTGCCTTAGTCTTCTCACTGTCCTTGGGAGTGTTCCTATCCACTGATGTGGGCCTGCTCTTGGGAGTCTCCCTGCTCTTAGTAGGTGCCTTAGTCTTCTCACTGTCCTTGGGAGTGTTCCTATCCACTGATGTGGGCCTGCTCTTGGGAGTCTCCCTGCTCTTAGTAGGTGCCTTAGTCTTCTCACTGTCCTTGGGAGTGTTCCTATCCACTGATGTGGGCCTGCTCTTGGGAGTCTCCCTGCTCTTAGTAGGTGCCTTAGTCTTCTCACTGTCCTTGGGAGTGTTCCTATCCACTGCTGTGGGCCTGCTCTTGGGGGTCTCCCTGCTCTCAGTAGGTGCCTTAGTCTTCTCACTGTCCTTGGGAGTGTCCCTTACCTCTGCTGTGGGCCTGCTCTTGGGAGTCTCCCTGCTCTCAGTAGGTGCCTTTGTCTTCTGACTGGCCTTGTCCAAGGAACAGTCCATGGACATGTGAGTATCCCTTGCCTTCGGAGTACCTTTCGTGTTGAATGCCTGTGTAGCTCCGGAAGGCATGTCCCCCAACAACACTTGTGGATCCTGTGTGTGTACTCCAGTGCATCTGACGTCGTCTACCTGAACAGATTTAGCTGATCTAGGGGATGGGGTCTGTGCCCTGCGTGCCCTGACGTGCTGTCTGACGCTGCTTCTAGTGCAATAACCTGTATTTGAGTCCTGCTCTGAATAATCACTACCCCCTGAGACATCCAGCGGTGTAGATGGGGAAACAGAAGTAGCACCCTGTTCATTCGACTGTACTATTGCAGACGACACACTGCTTGCCAATGACTGCACTGTCCTGTGTAGACCTGCAAGATCGCCATGCATCCCTTCCATGAATGCCACCACCTGCCCCAACTTCCTATCATGATCCTGGAAAGCATTTGTCATATTGGTCTGACCCACACACAGCTGTCGCAGCAGATCAACGGCCTCAGCACACAGTGCATTTTGGCTCACCGTGGCAGGGGCAGCGGTGCCTGCACCGAACGCCACTCTGCTCCCCCTACTCCTTCGGCCACGAACAATACATGGTGCAGTTGGCGGAAGTGTGGGCCCTGTGTGCTGTCTTCCGACAGAAGGTGATGAGTGCCCACTCCCAGTCTGTGACAACAGTGCAGGCTCACCAAGAGTGTCCGACGAGGAGGACGATGGTGTCTCCACATGCGAGTCCTCAGGGACGGTCCTGTCCCCCTCTCCGGCGCTGGCCTCCTCCGTGTCAGTCTGCGTGTGTGCGAAGTCTGAGCCGGACTCATTTCCTCGGCTACTCTCCACCGTCTGTGGCTGAGTGTCCTCTGTCAAAGCTGAAATGCACAGAAAAGATGTGTGAGTCATGGGCACACTCACGTACAGAAGGAACAGGATAGCCAAATCACATAGCAGACAAAGGTTCATGAGCCCTCATCCTGCACATGGCCCACCCCTACCAGTCATCCTCACATTTTCTGCCATGGGGACATGGACCACTAGGGGATGTGCTTTAACACTCAACTACTAAGCAAGTGGCGTGTCAACATGGCGGACCTGGATGTCAAATGAGTACCACCCAATGGGACCAAAATGCCATCACAGGCATACATACGCAACACGGAACTCAATAGTGTGTCTGTGCACCAATACATGCATAGCACTCACAAGTTTCCTACACAGACAGTATGCTCACCGCTAGTTTGCTGTTGATCGGCACTCAGACGTTCGGCCAGGTCAGGATGCGTCACTGCAATGATACGGTGCATGAGAGGGGTCATGGAGCGTCGGGCCAGACGGGGCGTCCTTGGAATCAGGCCCAGTGTTACTTCCGCTACATTCTTGCTCAGCCTGGAAATGTCGTCCCAGCGTTTGTGGCAGTGTGTATGTCGTCTGTTGCACACCCCCAATGCCCGTACTTCCCGTGCTATGGTCCTCCACAGGTCCTTGCGAAGGTGCAGCTTGACCTACCATGATGGGAGACAAAAGGGTTTAAGTCAGTGGACAGGTGGCCTGTCACACACATAGGGGCAAGACGTTACTGTCAGCAGCCATGCACAATCAGGAACATATGTCTAGCCCACACTACACAGCTAAGATATAAATAGGCCTGATCATTTGGCCCCCTCATGCACACCAACATGTCCCACACTGCACTTACCACCCGTCCCGGTGCGCCGTAGAGGCGTCCATAGTTGCGGAGTACACCGTCCACGAGGACATCAAGCTCCGCGGCGGTGAAGGGTCGAGACCGGATCTCTTTGCCACTCGACATGGCAAGATCACGGAGTATGGCACTAGAGCAGCAGTCGGTGGTCAGCTCAGCAGCAGCAGCAGCAGGTCGAGGTGATGGTCACAGGCAGCAGTCGGTGGTCAGCTCAGCAGCAGCAGCAGCAGGTCGAGGTGATGGTCACAGGCAGCAGTCGGTGGTCAGCTCAGCAGCAGCAGCAGCAGGTCGAGGTGATGGTCACAGGCAGCACTGGTCCCCAGGGTAGGAAGTTTCATGTTGGCCAAGACACATATATAGGGCCCTCAGCACGTGTCAGTGGCATACGTCGCCAGCAATTGGTCAGCCCTGGAAGCGTGATCGTGAAATGGGCCAATGACTGGCCCTGTTGTTGCGGTGCACAGCTTCCGCTACTTGCGATTGGCCGTATGCGGCCAGCGTCCCTCTTCCCATTGGCTGCATGTGCAGGGACCGTGACGGGCACACATCGGCAACCGCACGTGCAAGCTTCAGGCACGGATGCTTCAGTTGCAACAATGTACTATCACTGGCGCCTCCATGGCGGGGCACGTACACAGCGGGGGAGGTGCAGGCCTATACACCCTGCAGATGTACTCAATGGACATGCCAGTTCATGACCCCCCTTACAGTCACCTTGCATCATCCACCGTACACCGGCCGGAGCGGCCGGCCCATGAACATCCGCCGTGCCCGGCCATGAACACAACCGCCATGGCCGGGCACGGCCATGAACATCCGCCGTGCCCGGCCATGAACACAACCGCCATGGCCGGGACCGGCGGTTGTTCATGGCCGTGCCCGGCCATGGCGGTTGTGTTCATGGCCGGGCACGGCGGTTGTTCATGGCCGGGCACGGCGGTTGTTCATGGCCGGGCACGGCGGTTGTTCATGGCCGGGCACGGCGGTTGTTCATGGCCGTGCCCGGCCATGGCGGTTGTGTTCATGGCCGGGCACGGCGGTTGTTCATGGCCGTGCCCGGCCATGGCGGTTGTGTTCATGGCCGGGCACGGCGGTTGTTCATGGCCGTGCCCGGCCATGGCGGTTGTGTTCATGGCCGGGCACGGCGGATGTTCATGGGCCGGCCGCTCCGGCCGGTGTACGGTGGATGATGCAAGGTGACTGTAAGGGGGGTCATGAACTGGCATGTCCATTGAGTACATCTGCAGGGTGTATAGGCCTGCACCTCCCCCGCTGTGTACGTGCCCCGCCATGGAGGCGCCAGTGATAGTACATTGTTGCAACTGAAGCATCCGTGCCTGAAGCTTGCACGTGCGGTTGCCGATGTGTGCCCGTCACGGTCCCTGCACATGCAGCCAATGGGAAGAGGGACGCAGGCCGCATTCTGCCTTTGGGAAGTAGCGGAAGTTGAGCACCGCCATGGCGGCGCCAAATATGTGATCTTGTCAGACGCTGCACCGTGATGTGTTGTGTGCAGTTGCGTCATGAGGGATGTGAGCGTGATTGTGAAAGGTCATATGTCATACAATATAGCATGTGTGTCCATACAATGGACATCGGTCGGCACACAATGGCCAACAGATGTGCATTCGTACGTGTTGACGTCGGGTTTGACCCTACAGACGTTGTTACATCTTCACAACTACACAGTACATCACGGCTGTGTGGCCAATTCATGCATCTGTTGTCGGTTTATTGTTGTGTCGAGGTGACTACAGTGGTGGTGGTACACATGCATTCCGTGTATGTGATTTATACGTTCTGTCACCATGCATGTCATTACCGTATGCACATCATCATTGGTGGTGGCATTTGTGCTTGATGACATGGCGTGTGTAAACTTATCGTTTGTGTGCATGCAGTTGCATGAGTGTCTGTGATGTGTCTACGATACATTAGGGTGACGACTGGAGTTATGTCAGTAAGGTACACATGTGATGGAGTTGTACACGTATGCGTCGTTTGTACGTTGACCTAAGTTACATCTCTCTCCCACACAGGAGGGCTCCAAATGTGCATCGCCCATACACTCAGCTGGAGGATATGGTAGACGAGGAGGTGATTCGGAAATTCAGGCTGGATCGACGTCGGTTGCTGGAGCTTGTGGCTCAATTGGCTCCTCATCTGCAGCCACGTAGAACGTATCCTGGCTCGTTTACACCCACTGCAAAGGTCATGGCGGTACTACATTTCTTCGCTACTGGCACATTTCAGTATACAGTTGGAGGTGCCGGGGGTATGTCACAGGCAATGTTCAGCACGGTTCTTCGGGATGTGTTAACAGCTATGATGCTGTACAAGGATGAGTACATACATTTCCCACGTCCGGAAGAGTTGCCAGCTGTCAAAGCTGGTTTCTATGCACTGGGCCACATACCTCACGTTGTGGGCTCAATTGATGGCACGCACATCGCGCTCATTCCACCACGGGCACGCGAACAAGTGTTCAGGAATCGCAAACACTTTCATTCGCTGAACGTGCAGGTGGTGTGCCTGGCGAGCAACATCATCTCCCATGTGTGTGCAAGATTTCCTGGATCCGCACATGACGCCCACATCATGCGAACCAGCAATGTCCCACGACTCATGGCAAATCTGCCACCCGGTCAAGCGTGGCTTGTTGGTGAGTGTGCAGTGGGGACTCTTGTGATCTCTGTGTTGCATGGGGTACCCACCATATCTTGTTCTGATGTTTGTCTCTGTCATCCCCCTACATAGGCGACTCGGCTTACCCAAACCGGCCCTGGCTCCTCAGTCCCCTACGTAATCCGAGGACGGCGGGTGAAATGCGGTACAATGAGGCACATGGAAGGACACGGAGAGTCATCGAACGTACCTTTGGACTGCTGAAGTCTAGGTTTCGGTGCCTCGATAAGACCGGAGGGGCACTGCCTTACTCACCAGGAAAAGTATGCAAGATCGTGATTGCCTGCTGCATGCTCCACAACCTGGCAGTACGCAATGACATTGAACTGCTGTTGGACCCTGAAGACGAAGGAGTTCCTCGGCCTCCCATCCCACCCATGTCGACTGATGAGGATAGTGGTGAGGAGGAAGGTGTGGACCAGAGGCGCCAGCTCATTGATCGCTACTTCCCTTGAATGTGAGTATCTACCTCTAGTGGCGGTTGACAATGCCTCATGTATGTTTTCTGGTGTTGTGTGGATATGGGGTTATTCAGCTGGGTGTGGTTTGTGATGGTTGCACATGTGTGTCTTCATGTCTTTGGACATAGGAGTGTCCATGATGTGTGTGCTCCCATCCCATGCTTGTGTGATGGTTGTCGTTTGTGTAATGTTGCTGTGCATTGTGTTGTGATGTGTGTGAATCTCTTTACTGACGTGTGTTTGCTGTCTCTGGTTTTCTCTAGGTCACTCCCGCAGCGCCATGATCATGTGCGACTATGATCCCTGTACCTGTTTACGTCTGTATCTGATGGCAATCATGTGAATAAACATGGAGGCAAAACATCATTGTGTGAGTAAATGCAATTTATTGACAGGTTGTGCTTTTGTGCTGGTGAATATTTACAAGTAAGTGGGAGGGAGGGAGTTGGAGTTGTAGGTAATGGCAGATGAAATTTCCGTGCTGACACCACATTGGGGGGTGTCAGGCTAGTCCAGCAGACCAGTGGCAATGATTGTCTATGTGGGACAGGATGGTTTGCAGGGTGAATGTCTGGCACAGGCAGTGGCATTGTCAAGGTCGTCCCCTCTTGGAGCGTGTGCCTGGCGCTCCAACACTGCTCTCAGCAACTTCCTGCCTCGGCCGCCCCCTCCGTCTCGGAGGTGGTACAGAGGCAGCTGGGAGGGCAGGTTGGTGATGGGCCACATCCGTCGCCAGGGGCTCAGGTGGTGGTGGCGGCGGTGGAGGCGGAGGCGGAGGTGACGGGGGAGGCGGAGGTGACGGTGGCGGTGGCGCTGACACACATGGTGGAGGGGGGGGGGGGTTGTTCCGGGCAACCCATTCCCTCCACATCGTTGCCTGCTGGCCCATGATCACCAACATCTGGCCAAGGATGCCAGAGATCTCGCGCAGGCTGTTGGTGTTGTCCACTGAGTCCTCGTGAACACGATCAGCGTTTGCCTGGGACCGGTCGTATGAGGCCTGGCACCTGGCAAGAGCTTGTAGGGACTGTGCCACTGGCTCGGGTAGCTGTCCCTCCTCTGACCGGCGGTGTGTGGGTCGCCTGATTGGCAGTTGTCCCGTTGCCTGTGTTTGTGGCCCACTCACCCTGCTTGTGTGTGGGGCGGTTGGACCAGCGTTGCGCGCTGGGTCATGCTGGGTGGCACCGGCAGGAGTCGTGGTGCTCGTGGTAGTGGTGGTAGTGGTGGTACTGGTGGTACTGGTGGTACTGGTGGTGGTGGGGACTGTGCAGATCACAGAGACGGGTGCCGCGGGAGTCACACATGCGACGTTGGTTGGTCCCGGGAGTCCCTGTGAGCCAGATGGCCCTGGCTGCGTGCTTGGTCCCGCTCCATCCTCCGCCCCGGAGCTGCCTGTGTCGTCGTCGGCAGAGAGTCCTGTAGGTGTGGGAGGCGAGGCTGGCGGCCGGGTACTGCTTTCCCCAGTCAGTTGACGATCACCTGAGGGACAAGATCGAGCAGGTCAGTAATGTGGACAGTACATGGTTACATTGATTTGTAGACATTTCTGTTTCCTGTCGCACACACCCCACCCTCCACCACCACCGCCACCCTCCCCGTGCACATGGGGGCCTGTTGGGAGTTGTAGTTTGGGCCTCTCACACACCCCACCCTCCACCACCGCCACCCTCCACGTGCACATGGGGGCCTGTTGGGAGTTGTAGTTTGGGCCTCTCACACACCCCACCCTCCACCACCGCCACCACCACCACCACCCTCCCCGTGAACATGGGGGCCTGTTGGGAGTTGTAGTTTGGGCCTCTCACACACCCCACCCTCCACCACCGCCACCACCACCACCACCCTCCCCGTGAACATGGGGGCCTGTTGGGAGTTGTAGTTTGGGCCTCTCACACACCCCACCCTCCACCACCGCCACCACCACCACCACCCTCCCCGTGAACATGGGGGCCTGTTGGGAGCCATGGACATGTTAGTGTGTTGGTGTCCGACGTGCATGGGTTGGGGCGTGGGGGATGTTTCTTCTCAGTTGTGTGAGCCTGACCATGTCGTGCTGATCGTGGTGCTTGGTTTGTACTCACCAGTCTCTTCTCCTTCGTCAAGGCCGTCTAGGCTCTCTGGGTGTAGTATCACCAGCACCTTCTCCTCCCAATCGGTGTAGGGTATGGGCTCCGGGGGTGTGCCACCGCCAGTAAGATTGGCTCTGGCGTGATTTTTCGCTCGGATGCCCTTGACCCTGGTCTTAAGGTCATGCCACCGCCTCTGAATGTCGTGCTTGGTCCTCGGCACAGTCCCCGACGCATTCACACGAGTGACGATCCTGTCCCACATGTGGTTCTTTTGCGCCACGGTCGTCTGCTGGACTTGGGCCCCGAAGATGTTGGGCTCCACACGGATAATTTCATCTACCATTACCCGCAACTCTGTCTCCGTGAATTTGGGGTTTTTTTTGGGTGCCATGGTGTGTGGTGCTCAGTGTGTGAGTTGAGTGAGTTGGGAGGTGCAGGTGTGTGGTGTGTGATGTGTAGGATTTGTGTGGTGGGTGTTTGTGTGGTAGGGTGGTGGGTGGGTGTCTTCTATGTGATTTTATGTGAGTTAGCAGTGTCTCGAATGGCCCTCTTGCTGGCAGCAATGCTGTGGTGCAAGGGATTGTGGTTGTGTGGGGGTGTCTTTTTATAGTCGTGTCTCGATGGTTGTTTGCAGTCAGGTGGTAGGTGGGCGTGTTGACTTGTGTGCATTATTGGATAATTGGGACGTGTCATGGTGGCTTGTGCTGGGGGGGGGGGCCTTGTCAATGTTCGTATGTTTGCTTAGGACTTGCGGTGCACTTTCATACATTTGTTAGGCGCTAGGGATGTTGTGCGTGTTGGCCTTCCGCCCTGATGCTGTGGTTCTCGTTGCATTGTTTCCGCCGCGGACGTGGATGGCTGTGAGTTCCGTTGTACGGGCGGATTTATCCTAATTGCGGCCACGGAGTATTCTCAGGGATGGCGGTACATGTTTTATTTTCCGCGGTCATTTCCGTCCGCGGCAGTGGTTGTTCATTGGACTCCGTCCGCCGCGGACGGACTTGGTTGTGTTCCGTCCACCGCGGACGGTGTTGGTTGTGTTCCGTCCGCCGCGGTCGGAGTTTCGTGACATGAATATCCTAATCCCAACCGCGGTTTCTCCGCGGCGCAGCCGGGAGTAAAATTTCCCCCACCATGGCGGACAGTACCCATTTCCGTCCGCCATCCTAATCGGCCCCTAAATGTCGTTTCGGCTTTCCACGACCGGTGATTTCTAAAGGAAGAGTAAACAGTTTGATGTCTTCGCTGCGACACAATGTCATGAAGAAATCACCTAAAAACACTTACAATTTGAAGAGGAACGAAGAGTCCAAGTACATCAACGACTACAACCCGGTGATTTTGTCCATGTGGAATGCTAACATGGATATACAGTTTGTGGCTGATAACTGTATGGCTGTGGCTCGGTATGTGACGTCTTACATCACCAAAAAAGAGAAGACAGAATTGAAGGATATGTGGGAGGACATTTCCCATGAAAAGAGCCTTAGCAAGAAGTTGTACAGTTTCAGTCTGAAGATGTTGTCGCATCGAGAAATCGGAGCGTACGAATGTTCTGACCGGTTGTCTTCAGCAAGTCTCTATGCCAAGTCCAGGAGTATCGTTGGGGCGAGTCTTGGTCTTGCAGCAACGCGTAATCGAGTTCTCAAACCTGTGCGGGAAATTGAGTATTTGGCGGAAAAGGAGCCAAACAGTACCAACATTTTGAAGACAAACATGTTGGATACATATTATCCAAATCGAAGCAGTCACCTCGAGAATGTTTGTCTGTATGAGGTTCTGCAAAATTACATATTCAAGAGGAACATCAAAGAAGATACTGAGAAAGGAGTGTATGCTGTAATAGGAAGTGAGGGATGTCTGGTCAAGCAAAGAAAATGCCACTTGGTAAACCATCGAAAATTGAGTGGTGAATCTCCTGAAAAAAATGAGTTTTTCTATTTAGCACTTTTGCAACTTTTCAAGCCTTGGCGTGCAGAAGAGGAACTGCTTGGAGATTTCCTCTGTTACGAAGACTCTTTCAATGCCGCCAAGGAGACCATAGAATGTCCTGCTTTTCCCAAATATGTAGAAATGTTGAATGCGGAAATTGAGCAGGAAGCAACGATTGCAGCCGAGATTGCCAGAGACAGTTCTCAGGACAGTCAGAGTTCTGCTTCATTGAGTCAGGATCCACTAGGAGGACCTGTTATTGAAAATGAAGCTGCCACTGCTATGAATGAAGTGGAAAGAGCCATGGCACATGCTCAGGAGGATGCGGTTAACTTAGAAGAGTTGGAAAGACAACTCAACGTTGAGCAGAGGAAAATATATGACGAAGTTACCATGCAAATTGATCATGGATTAAGTCATGACAAGAAAGAGTGCTCATGTACGTCGTTGAAGCCTGTCCGACTGTACGTGAGTGGAGAAGCGGGAACTGGAAAAAGTTTCCTCATTAAAGCAATTTCATGCTATTTGCAGGAAAGGACAGAGTCATCGCTGTCTTGTGTTGTCACCGCTCCAACTGGACTGGCAGCACATAACATTAAAGGGATTACTTTACATCGTTTACTGATGCTGCCAGTGGAGCATGACAACAAATTACAATATCACAAGCTATCTGGAGATGCTTGTTTTGAAGTTTCAAGAATCTTGAGGAAAATGAAACTTCTTATCATTGACGAAGTAAGCATGGTTTCCAATGTCATGCTTGCCTTTGTGCATTTGAGGATGCAAGAAGTTCTCAAAACAGAGTATGATGTGTTATTTGGTGGCAAACACATCATTGTTTTCGGAGATCTTCTGCAGCTGACACCAGTGAAAGGGCAACCTGTGTTCAAAATGCTCACGCATGAAGATACCAGGAAGTGCCTAGGCAGCATTGGCAACGTCAATATATGGTTAAACTTCAATTATGCTGAACTGCATGAAAATATGCGTCAGGCGAAGGATGAAGTTTACAAGACTATTCTACAAGATGTTAGAATTGGAAAAGTGACCGAGCATGGGAAAGAAGCTTTACATGCACGATTACTGTCAAATTTATATCCAGAACAAGATGTTGTGCCTGAGAATATTTTTCAGAAAATTACTGAGAAGAAATCTGGAATATGTTTGATGCCAACTCTTGCAGAATGTGCCAAATTTAACAACAAAATGTTGCATTTAGAAAAGCAAGAGATTGTGAAACTGGAAGCTATTGATAGAGTAGAGCATATGGGATCAACAATTATTTTGTCTGAGAATCTGAAAACAAAATTGGATTCATTAGAGAAGAGTATATCTAAAACTGCAGGTTTTGAAAAGACTCTGAATGTGTGCTTGAACTGCCGTATAATTTTAAGAAGGAATTTACATGTTGAAAGAGGTCTGGTAAATGGATCAATGGGTAATGTTGTTGATTTTGTGAAATACAGAAATAGAGATGGAATTGAATTTTTAAAAATTAAATTTGATGGCATTGAGGAAGTACAGCTAATTGCTCGTTGTTCTGCTAGATTTTTGCTTGTAAAATACTTATATGTTCGCCGTAAGCAGTTTCCTGTTTGCTTGGCATATGCGGTGACAATTCATAAATCGCAAGGTTTAAGTGTAGACAGTGCATTGGTGAATATTGGCAGTTCTGTGTTCAAGGAGGGTATGGCATATGTGGCATTGTCACGAGTTAGAACTTTATCGGGATTGTACTTGATTGAGTGTGATGTCACAAACATTTGTGCGGATCTAGATTGTGTTAAGGAATACAATAGGTTAAGAAGAGAGTATGCGCCACATTTGCCTCAGTATCCTTTGTTTGAGAAACGTGTGGTAGGCCGGAAACGAAGAAATGAGAACAATACTGGGGAGGTTGTAGCAAAAAGACAAAAAGTCAATGAACCTAAAATTACAAGCAGAAACAAAAAGGATTCTGTTGAAGATGTTGTTGGTTTTCAGTTTGAAAACAGTTCTGGTGTCAACTGCTATGCTAATGTAGTGGTTAATGTTTTATTTTCTCTAAAAAATGTAAAAGAAGAGATTGTGGTCAATTCTGATCAAAGATTTTGCAGTTTGTTAAATTCTGTGTTAGAGAAATGTACCACTGATAGAAGAAACATAGAAAGTGTGTCTGAAATTCGAAATCTGTTAGACAGATGTTCAGGCCAAACACAATTCTCTCAAAATATTCAGCAAGATTGTCAGGAGTTTTTAATGTATATGCTTGATGTATTACATGCTGAAGGTGTAGATGTAGATCAGCTGTTTGGGCTTTCTTATCAATGGCAGCATGACTGCGAGAACTGTATGGTATCAAGTACTACTAGTGTAGACTCAGAAAGATTTATATATTTAACTTTGCCAGACAGTAAATCAGTCTCCTTTAATAAGCTAGTAAAAGCAGCTGATCACAACATGGAGTGTAGCCAATGTAAATCTGAAATGATGTCCACATTATTTATACGAACATATGGCCAGTATGTCATTTTAATGTTCCAACGATGTAGGCCTGATGGAACAAAATTGACAACTTTAATTAAAAATTTTGTAGCTTCGCAGTTGTCAATATCAGGAAGGACTTTTGTAACTGCAGCAATTATATATCATGACGGCCCTTCAATAACATCAGGACATTACACAGCTTATTTAAAGTCTAGAAATGGCTGGTCATTCTGCAATGATTCTGTTTTAATTTTCAAAAAAAAATTGCCGTATGACCTTAAAAACTCTTACCTGGTGTTTTTAAAACCAAAATTTTAGGGAAATAATCTCGGGATGTGCTCTGTGGAATTTCAAGAAGTTCTAATGGCTCCTACACAATTTGGCCTTGAGGATAAGTGTAGTTCAGAGACATAACTTCTAACCATAGGACTGGACATTATGGAGAAATACGTGCACTTTGAATGAGTTCAGAAAAACTGTATCTTTTTATAAACTAATTGAAGCAGCCAATCAAAACATGGAGTAGAGGGAATGTAAGTCTGCAATGCTGTCTACTGTTTTACATTGCTTTGTGATTAAAAGTGATGTAGAGAATTAAATAATTGTAGTAGTCATAGAGGTAGTGTAAGTCTGCTTGTATCAGTGTCATAGGAAAAGTAGAACATGACTGAGCAAGAAGGGGAAGATATTACTATTCCAGGATTGTGAAAATGATCTTCAACATTTTAATTCTGAAAGTTGCGGAAATGCCAAATGACGGGATTGGCTTACAAGAAATCCAAGAGTTATAAATGGCTCTGACAAGATTTGGCCTTGTGGAAAATTGTGGTAGAGAGCAAGAAGTCATTTATTGCATGTAACGTGTTTTTAAAAACGATGGAGATTTTCTTTCAGAAAGTGGCGGGCTGAAAGTAATAACAGCACAAAAGAGTGTAAGCTGTTCATAGGACATCCTTGGACGTCATGGAAAGTAAGTTAACTTTAAGGAGTTCTGAATTTTGATTTCTGATGTTGTATGGGTTTTTTAAACACAATCATTTTGATTGTGTTTTTTTTTCCCCGCTGTTACATGATGAATACCTTCAAGTCACTGTTTTTAGTGAATTTTGATACATTCTGAGAACAGCAAAAATAAACCATTTAACATGTATAATTAATTCTGTACTGTTTGCATTTATGATGTATATGTAGAACTGTGTAGGAGGCATGGAGAAGGTGAGGCTTCTGTAAGTGTCAAAGTTGTTGCATGCAGTGCTGCACTTCTGCGTATTCTTTCATATGCTAGACTACATCTGCACAATGAGATACCTAAGCAAAGGAAACGCAAGTGATGTGATTGAGAAATGAGCAAAATAAATTGCACGTATTTCAATTACATCACCTGTGTTTCCTATCATTACGAATCACATTGTGTAGATCAAGTTTAGGTCTGTCCAGGGAAACATAGGAGGTTTCTACTTTGTTGAAGAGTGCAGTGGACATGACTCACTTCATTGGTAGACTTTCACAGATATTATCTCCTCTGTACACTTCAACAAGTGTAAATCTCATCTTGAACTCTGAGTAGGCCTCACCTCAAACAAACCTCTGGATAGGAGACATGTTATTGGCATCCTGAAGCGACACTTTTCTGAAACAAGAGCAATGCAAAAGATGCACCATGTTTTAAGATAGGCCTCACTTCATCTGTATCAAGATAGTGTTAGTTTAAAATGTATATCTTTAGGACTGTGTAGGGGACCTGGAGAAGCAGAAGCTTCTGTCAGTGTCAAAGTTGTTGAAAAACTATTTGTCCTTCAATCTTTTCCCTTGTCTTTTGTAATTTTTAAATACATGTTTTAATATTTTTCAAATGTTGGTTCTCTCTTTCACAGATTGAAAGTATAAAAATAAAAAGTGAGTAATTTAACGGCAATTATAAGGTAAATAGTTGTACTCTTTTCGTTACATTTCTATCACATTCACCTACTATTAGATCCACTGCTTCACTTCTTTAACCCTCAGTTTCCTGCCTTTGGTACTTTCCTCATTCCTTTCTCTATTACCTACTTACTCAACTCCTTCCACTCTTTTTCTCAGTCCCTCTCTTCTCATAGTTCCTCAGTCTTGTTCACTCACTCCGTCTCTATTACTCTTAGTGTCTGTGAATTACTTACCCACCTTTTTTTTTGGACTGCTTCCCGGGAAGTGGCCCGGTTCGCAAACTAGCAGCGTTACGGGAGTCCACCATTTTGTGTTTCGGTCGAATCAAGATACAGGATGGAGGGCAAATAATGGTCAGAATGGGTAGAAGGGGGCACGGTAGATGTATCTTGACCCACTTGGTTTTCTGAGGGTGGCTGAGGAGGACCATAGTTCTTCACTCTTGTTCACTCTCTCTGTTTCTATTAATGTCATTGTTTCTGACTGATCAAAAAAATTTTTTTAAAAAAAGAACAGTAAATATAAGGGAAGGAAACAGACAGTTATGTTAAAAGAAAGACAGCTATAGGGAGTAAACTAAGGATACTGTTACCCGCAATCCACTGCTGATGATATTACTGACCATGTCATGAATGATGTAATATGTGACATCATCAGCAGTGGATTGTGGGTAACAGTATCTCTTGTTTACTCCCTAGAGCTGTCTTTCTTTTCACATAACTGTCTGTTTCCTTCCCTTATACTTACTGTTCTTTTTTTTAAAAAATAATTTTTTTGGTTAGCTTCCGGTTCGCGTACCGGGTAGCGCTCCGGGGAGCGAACTAAGAGAAATAGAGGTTGGCAGAGTTCCAAATATTCTACCAATTTTTTTATAACGGGGAGGTAGTTCTGAAAAGAACTTTTTTTTTATGTTTTTGTTGTTTTATATTTTTTTTTAGTATTTTTTGAACATTTTTTTACTTTTTTTGTATTTTCTGAACGTTTTTATATTTTTTTTGGGTTTTTTTGGGGGGGGGAAACAAAAACGATCCATTGGAAAGGGCTCAACAGGAGCAACAAAAAAAAAAGAATTTATTTTTTGGGGCATTTCGGACAAACATTAACATGATTCTGAATAGCTCGCATAATCAAAATGATGCTACTTTCCCTGTAGCAAATGAAATCGCCGCAGTGCACGCACACTTGCTTCACGTGCCCAAACAACATTTGAATGTTTGGGATCATCTCCCTCGCCTCTGGTCCCGACACCTCTGGAACAACCGATCTTCTTGCCATCTGAAGGGGATTTTGTTGCTCATCACGTAGCTGGGCAGCACTATAGTTATTAGGATGCCACCTACTCATATGCCGATGCATAGTGTAGTTGCCGTAACTGTATTTTTTTCCAGTTCCCCTTGACAGTCTATCACCGCATATACGGCAAAACACGTAGCGTGCATTTACTTTTTTTTGCCCCTCAGGAAATTTATAGAATTGCCAAATGTAGTTCTCTTTTCGATTATACCTCCTGGGCTCCTCTGGCAAAAACCTTGGCTCTTCCTCCTCTTCCTCCTCTTCCTGTTCTTCCTCTTCTTGTTGTAAAATTACTTCAGCAGGTGGTCCTCTCTTCTTTGGATTTGGTGGAGGTGGTGGGTTAGAACCAGCTGAAGCCACTAATGAAGCCATGTCAGAATGCAAATAAAGGGTCTTTCTCTCACCAAGATGAAAGTCAGAGTGAGGAAAGAAGGAGGGGTTTTCATCATTTGGGAAAAGCAAAAGTTCTAAACCAATTAAAAGTGTTCATTTTAGATCACATGACCTAGTATTACATTATTAGGAAACCAAAAGTGAAATGAACCAATGAAAAGTGTTATTACCGAGTCACATGACCTGCTGTGTTTACGTTACGCGGTCGGCGCCGCGCCGCGGATCGCTTCCGGTTCGCGTACCGCTGCGCTTCCGGGTACGCTAACGTAGCACGTCATATGACGTATCACGCGAGAACGCGAAACGTCATGCTGACGCGACGCGACAGTTGCGCAAACGGAACGTTTACCGGTTCGCGGACCAGGTCGCGGCTCCGAATTGAGCTAACGGGAAGCTAACCGGTTCGCGTACCGGGAGCGAAACAATAAAAATAATTAAAAAAAAATTGTATTAAAAACATGTAAAAAATATTTTTCGATTTAAAGAAGAATACATTGTAACGGTTTTGATATTTGCTATTAAAAAACCATTGAAATTCACTGAAAAAACCATAGGTTATAGACCATATATAGTTAGGGATTAGCATTTACAAAACCTTATTTTACTCACACAAAACCATTGAAATTCCATATATAGTTAGTTGTACTAACTATATATCGCGCACCCGCAATCCACTGCTGATCATGTCACATATTACATCATTCATGACATGGTCAGTGACATCACTGATGACATCACTGATGACATCTCAAATGACATCACTGATGACATCACTGATGACATCTCAAATGACATCACTGATGACATCACTGATGACATCTCAAATGACATCACTGATGACAATACCCAGTGACTGTATTTTTCTGTAAAGTTAAAATATGTCTTGAGTGGATGTATAAGTGTCTGGATGAAGGATTTAGTAGGTGCATGACTGACTGTATGAGTGAGTGATTAAATGTGTCTCACTGAGTGCATGGGTTAGTGACTAAACTGTCTTAATTTGTGCATCATTATGTCTGTTGTTCTGAAAACTGCTGCATGTGTTGTTCAGTAGCTATATGAGTAACTATATGGGTTATTGATTGGTTGCCCAAGTATTTGTATGGGAGACTGAGTGTGTGTGTGGGTGGCTGGGAGGTGTATGACTCTCTGCATAGATGTGTGAGCAGTTGATTGACTAGATGTATGGGTTCAAAAGTGCATGTGGAAACAGCTGTATGGGCGGTTGACTGTGTGCATCAGTTTATTGGTGAGTGAATGGATATCTCAGTGCTACATGTCAAAGTAAGTACATATGTAAAACACAGTACATGTGAGACTTGACATATATAAATAACTGTCCATAAGAGCCAGTGAATGTATGAGTGGCTGTATGCATCATTGTGAACTTGTATCCAGGATTGTATAAGAGAGTAAATATGTTTTAGTATATGTTTGAATAAGTAAGGTGTGTATAACTGAATAGTTGGGAAAATGGAGGTGTGATTGATTGTTTGCATGACTGACTAGGTGTGTGTGTGTAACTTCATGGATGAATGACAATCTGTGAGTCTGTGTTTACACTGAGTGTATCTAAGGTTATATTAGAGTCTGAAGAGGTTCATCGTATTATCACATGAATGATGTCATCAGTGATGTGATCAGTAATGTCAAATGAGATGTCATCAGTGATGTCATTTGAGATGTCATCAGTGATGTCATCAGTGATGTCATTTGAGATGTCATCAGTGATGTCATCAGTGATGTCATTTGAGATGTCATCAGTGATGTCATCAGTGATGTCACTGACCATGTCATGAATGATGTAATATGTGACATGATCAGCAGTGGATTGCGGGTGCGCGATATATAGTTAGTACAACTAACTATATATGGAATTTCAATGGTTTTGTGTGAGTAAAATAAGGTTTTGTAAATGCTAATCCCTAACTATATATGGTCTATAACCTATGGTTTTTTCAGTGAATATATATATATATATATATGGTTATGTGGGGCACATATAATATAGTGTTTCCTTGGTCCCGCGCATGGGCGGGAATATTCTAATGCTTATGACTATGATGAGGATACCCCTGGAAGAGAACTAGGATTACAGGTAAGTAACTAATCCTTCTGTCTAGATAGAATTTGAGAATCCTTTTGAGGTCTAGAGAAAATGGAGCCATCTCAGGAGGACTTGAAGGTTCAGAGAAAAGGTAGGGAGGGTGATAGCTTGATTAATATGAGAAACCACCTTACGTAAGAAACTAGAATGAGCTCTAAGAGCCACCCAGTTTGCATGGAAAATGAGATAAGGGTCTTTACAATACAGAGCTTATGTCTTGCTCACTCTGCGAGCAGAGGTAATTGCCACTAGAAAGCGGTTTTCCACATCAAATGCTGAAGGTACGCTTTACACATGGGTTTGAATAGGGGGCTATCATCTTGGAAAGGACCACATTAAGTTCCCAGGGAGGAGAGGGAGACCTAATCAAGGAAGTCCTTAACCACAGGCATCTGGAAAAAGGAAACCTGTGCGGGTGATTTTCTGTATGCTGTAATAGCAGCCAAATGAACCTTTATAGAGGAAAACTGAAGGCCTGATTTGACCCAATACAGTAGGTAGGGGAGAATCACCTGCTCCTGCCCCAGAAAGGGATCATAACCATTGTTGGTGCACCAAATGTAGAACCACTTCCATTTGAAAGCGTACGACTTTCTCGTAGATGGCTTCCTAGATTCTTTAAGAATATTCATACAGTCCGAAGATAAACCTAGATGTCCATACTGGAGGACCTCAAGAGCCATGCCGTCAATCTCAGAGATGGAAGGTTGGGATGGTACACCTTCTCCCCAAGTTTGGATAGTAGGTCCAGAAGGCACCATAAGCCTCTGTGTGGGGGTCTCGGAGGGATGAAGTGGTCTGGGTACCACCACTGGTGAGGTCACTCTGGTGCGATCAGGATCACCCTGGTCTTGGCTCTGTAGAACTTGTTGATCACCAGAGGAATGAGCGGAATTGGCGGAAAATCATACAGTAATTTCTCTGACCATTCGATCAAAAGCACATTCTCTCTGGAGCCTGGTTGATGAAACTTGGATGTAAAAACATGGCACTTAGCATTTGTTGTGTCAGCGAATATGTCAATGTCTGGAACTCCCCATCGTTGGCAGATGTCCTGTGTGACTTCATTGTTTAGCACCCAGTCATTAGCTTCAACAAAGTTTTGACTTAGTGAGTCTGCATGGGCATTGAGAAAGCCTGGGAGATGGATTGCAAAAATTGTCAAATTCCTTGCAAGCAGCCACTTCCATATTGTTTGCGCCTCCTGTGAGAGGGGCCTTTAACTTGTTCCTCCCTGATTGTTCAGGTAATAAATGGTTGTGGTGTTGTCTGTCTGAATCAAAATGAAGCGTACCTGGATGGAAGGGAAGAATGACTTGAGTGCAAGATGTACGGCTCTCAGTTCTAACATATTTATATGATGTCCCTTCTCTGCTTCTGACCACAATCCCTGAACTCGGAATGGCCCCATGTGAGTTACCCAACCCTAGAGGGAAGCTTCCATGACAATTGTCTGGGTGGGAAATTCCTGATGGAAAGGTGCTCATTTCAGCAGGTGGGAACATTTTATCCACCATCTGAGTGAATCCTTGGCTATCTGAGGCAGAGCCACTGTGTCTTCCCAGTGGTCTGAGATCTGTGACCACTGATACTCCAATTCCTGCTGAAAAGGGCACATTTGCAATCTGGCATTGGGGACAATGAAGATCCAGGATGCCATGGAGCCTAGAAGGGAGGAGACCTGTCTGGCTGTGGGAAGATGTGTGCAGTGGAGGGTGTGGCACTTGTTGGTTATTGAGGATAACCTCTCGTCTGAAGGGCACACGTTTGTGCTTTCAGTATCCAGAGTAGCACCCAGAGAGTGGATCTTTTGAGTTGGGTTGAGAATAGACTTTTTGTAGTTGATCTGTACTTTTCAGCAACCAGTCCTACAGGTACGGATAGACGAAGATTTTCTGTTTGCATAGAAAAGCAGCTACTACACCCATGCAGTTTTAGAAGGTGTGAGGTGCTGATTTGAGCCCAAATGGGAGGACTTTGTTCTGAAAGTGCTCCAAAGCTAACTGGAACCGCAGGAATTTCTGATGTTGTTTGGAAAATATGCATCCTGAAGGTCCAAGGTGCACATCCAGTCCCCTTGATGGAGCTGGGGAACGATTTGGTGCAGTGCCAGCATCCAAAATCTCTACTTGCGGATGAAATTGTTAAAGCTTCTTAAATCGAGTATGGGTCTGTACTCCCTGGTTGGACCCGTCTTCAAAACCAGGAAGTAGTGGGAATAAATTCCTTCTTGTTGTTGTGGGAAAGGAACTTTCTCTACAGCATCTTTTTGTAACAGAGTATTTAAGTAAATGATGTTGATGGTCTGACGTTCTCCGATTTGGTATTGTCATAGGTGGGGACTTGAATCTGAGCAAGTAGCCACTCTGCACAATATTGAGCACCCATTTGTCTTTTGTGATTTTTTTCCACTCGTCCCAGTGAAATATGATACTTCCCCCACCAGAGTTGGCAACAGGGTTGGGGGAAGCAATTGTTCCTTGCTATTTCATTTAGGAAGGTGCTGGTCTGGAAGCTCCTCTTCCTCGTCCTGGTCGATGATGATGATAATATGACCTGGATTGCTGTCGCTGTGTCGACCAGTGAAGGGTTTGAACCCTCTGTTCAAAATGCAGCCGATCATAAGGTCGGTATTATCACAGGAAGTCTTTATGTTTTTTGAGACCGACTGCCTTCAAGGTGTCTAATTCTGACTTCATTTTGGACATTTCATCATTGGTATGTGTGCCCAATAGAGAGTAACCAGTGAAAGGGAGGTTCATGATCCTACACTGCACTTTAAAGACCCGTGAGCCATAGTAGGACGAGCACCTAGGCCAAATGCCGTGGGAGTACCCATGTGCTGCTGGGTCCGAGGCATCAGTCGCCGCTCTGATCACCTGATTTGCAACCAGGACGCCTTCTTGTAGGACCTCATGGAAGCCTTGTTGGTCTTCTTTGGGCAGCTTATCAGTGAATCTTTCCACAGAATCCCAAAGCACCCTGTTTTACCTCCCTAGGAGTGCAGAGCCCTCTGCACTAGCAACTTTCATAAAAGTCGCTGAAATATTACACATCTTTTTCCCAGGGTGTCCATTTGTTTACTCTCCTTCTCTGGTGGAACTGAAGAGGAGGAAGCTCTTGAATGTGCCCTTCTAGCTGCTGCCACTGTTACTGAGTCCAGTGGCGGATCTGCTCTTAGCAACAGTGGGTCCTGGTCTGTTGCATTGTACTTCTTATTGCTACATAGAGGCACAGACCCTACCACAGCTGGTGTCAAGATAATTTGCAGAGCTGGTTCTAGCAAACCAGGGACCAGTGGATGCAGAGGTCTTGCTGAAGAACTGTGATGTTGTGTCTCAAAAATTACCAATGCCGAAGTACTTGGTGTAACAATCTCAATGTTCAATTTATTTGCACCTCTGTTTTATTGAATGTGACCACTTTGTCCACCGGTGATACTCTGACTGGAGGAGTAGCAGAGAGAGAGTTGGTGAATAGTCCGAACAGAAGATTGCGTAGATGCTGTACAGAATGAGGGTGATCTACGTCTGTCTCTTCGCGATATGGAAGAGCGAGAGTGGTGAGAGTGTGACCTTCAGAGAGGTGTTCTGGATCGAGATCTTTGCGGGGAAGGAGACTTCATTCTTCTTGCAGACCTGCATGGACATCTGCCAGCAGTTTTTGTAGGTGAAGGACCAGCGGAGACTCTGGAAGGAGAGTAGGTTTGTGAGAAGTCTGACCCACCCTGGACTTCTTTGTGGAACTCTCCACTCTTTGACACTGTACAACCACTGTGGAGACAGATTAATAGGAGACATCTGCTTCTCTGGAATGCGAGAGCCCTCCGGTGTGATATCTACGATCCTGATGCCTGTGGAGGATGTTTCTCTCGACGTCGATCGTCTGGATATTGACATAGATATTCGTCTTTCATGTGCTGCTGTCAATGGCAAGGGGAGTCTCAACATCATGACAGCTGTCACCACAGCTGGATTGTTTGGTGGTGAAATCGCCACTCACCATATCTTCGCCAGCGGAGAGAGATACAGAGAGATAAGTCTCAACATCTGAACTCTCGACACTGAACGTCTTCTTGGAGTCTGCGACATCGACTGTCACGCTTTCAAAGATGACCGCCTATGGCCCGTTGGTGGAGTTTTCGGCATCGACATGCGGCTGTGCGGTGGTAAGGTTTTCAACACTGACTGAGGGCCGTGGAGTTCTGGTCTCCGACTGTAATGTCACCAAATGACGATCTCGACACCGACTTGACTTTTGTCGATGGAGGTGGTGATTGCCTCAACGGCGATTTGTCCTTCAACGTCGCTGCATGCTGTTGATGTCTTTCCAACATCGATCTTGGTGCTGAACGGCAACAAACAGGTAATTGTCTCAACAGAGATATCTTTTTCGCCAACAGAAAGGCAGAGCGATGCCTTCTCTTCTCTGTTCTGCCCCTATGTTCTAATTTTTCTCGAGGGAGGGCTCTTTGAAAGCATGGCTGCTTCGAAGGCCACTTGTAGATTTCACCTTTCCTCTGTCCTGCAAGGCATGCAGCCTCATCCTTTCTCTGTCACGTAGTGTCCTCTTGGAGAAATGTTGGCAGTAGTAACACTTATCGAGATTGTGTGAGGATGGCAAATACACAATATAGACATGGATCAGATTCAGCCACATTCTTCCCACAGGATGGACATTTGTTGAATAATGCTGGCATTTCTGACAATAAAATCTTCTCACAATAGTCAGACAACAGATAGAAAAGATAGCCAGCAGTCAAAGATGTTGAGTGAAAATAGATGAAAACTTCTAGAAACCCATTTTTTGACAGAAAGGCCAAAAACCGATGATCCCCACACTCCCGGATCCTCACAGAAGGAGCCGGAAAAAAGAGCTGACCTAACTGTCACTTGCGGGGCATGATGGGAGCAGGGAGGTCTTAGAGGTCTTAAAGGCACTGTGGCAGTTTTAGTCTGTTGTGTATTTCTCTATGTAGCCTATGTGGTAACTGCCTGCTATTAATTAGCCTTTATTTTCAAAGAAAAAGGTAATATTAAAACACCAAAGGAGTGCATGTTCTATGTTACAGAAATGCTATATAGATATGTTTTTATTTTAAATATAAAATCCAATTCAATTTTGGTATCTTAGCCTATTGGATTTTTAGTCTGCATGTTTATGTATATAGAGGTCTTCTGGCATTCAGCGCAGGGTCTTTGCTTTCCCCTAACCCGAAAAGCCTCACGCTTTGGACCGGTAGACATCTGGTGACTGGGCACCTTTTTGAACCAACGCTGCAAGGGTGAGGTCTGCTAAGCATGTGGATTTTACACCAATTTCCTCCCCCAACCCTGCACAATGATGAATTTGCACGAATTGTGAGTGGTGATTTCATTTAAGTCAGTTGACATTTGCAGCATTAAGATATTTTCGAACTAACAGTCTTTCACAGAATGTAATCCATTTTGGAGCCAGAAACTGGGATTGTTTTGATAAAGTGGGGGTTGTACTGCTATCGTCCCGTAGGCTTTGGAATTTGTTGATTGCCCGCTCTATTTCGTAGGCCACATTTGAATTATCCATTTAGACGTAATAATTACATTCATTTTCATTGCCTATGAATTTGGTTAAGTCCATTCAGCAGTTGAGTTGTGCTGAAGAGAGGCATTATGGAAAAGGTAGTCACGCATGCTGGTGCATACTGAGTCGGGGTGTATTTGAGCCCCTTAAACACACACTGTGTGGTCTGCTATAGTTTTTCAGCCTTGCAGTTACATTATAGATTTGTTTCTCGGCATGCAACTGCTACATACCCTATCTCTTTTATGAGTGAGTTTTATTGGTACACTGTTTAGTGGCCACAATGCCAAATTAAAGGGAAAGCCGCAAGCAAGTTTATCTCCTTGGTTCACCACATTTACGCATAATATTACAGCGTTGTAAAATGTTATATGTAAAATGTGTGCGCTTTTTTAATATGAGACAATATGAGCAGTTGTCTTGATTAAGTATAAAAGATACATCGTTGGTTTAATGATCAAATGGTCATATAGCAGGCAGAATGTGGAGGTCCAATGATGCACTTTGCAGGCGGAGAATGTATTTATGCATTTTTGACTATCGTGATTATTATTATTGGCCAAAGTTTACATTGTGACCACCTACGCTATCAAATGCATTTCAAATAAATGTACCTGCAACCAGGGCGGGTATCCATCAAGTATTTAATTGCTCATTGCGCTGTGAACTTTATTTGGTGTTGAGCCTATGATTAAGGGTGGGAGCCTGAAAGGCGTCAGGCTTCATAGAGGTTTCATTGAGGGCTGTTATGGACTTGCATACCTGTATGCGGTTTCCATTAAAAGATTCCAGCTTCACTTACCTTGTGTGGGCTCCTCTCAATGGGCAACTCATTTTTGCGGTATATATATATACATATATATATATATATATATGTATATATATATACATTACCTACTGGCGGTCGCCAGTAGGTATATATAGTTAGGATTTTTTCTCTATGGGATTTTTGAAAATTCTATGTCTAATAACTTTGGCGTTTGTGGACGGAATTGGCTGAAATTTTCAGGAAAATGGCACATTTTGTTTCTGAGCAGCCCTTGAAAATTTGGGGGGGGTTCGTCAAGGGGGGGCCGAGAAAAAAGGGGGGTCCCAAAACGTGTTTTTAACATTGAGTTTTCCATAGGGCGGTTGGCCTCACTTTTAGCCCGAACGGCTGAATGGATTTGCACGAAACTTGGCAAAATTGTAGGGACTGGTAGCCCGATGTGCCTTTTGTAGGTCTCAATATATGTGCTCCAGTGGATTTTGAGAAATTAACGTTTAAAAAAAGATATATATCTGTAACAGCGGACCTGGCTGCGTCCCAGGACGCGTACTTTTCGCGCAACGGAGCTTTGTGAAGCGAAGCTGATTGGTTCTCTGGCGTCTGTCAACATTCCAAAAAGTCCGTAGCGGCCGCCATCTTGTCTCTCGGTAGGATCGAGAGACAAGAGGAGGCCAAAACAAAGGGGGAAATAACTATAAGGGGGCATAGTAGATCCTCGCTGACCCCCTAGGTTTGATGTGGAGGTTTTAAAAGGGCCCCGCGGGGCAAAAAAAAATAATAATAATAATAATCGAACGGCTGAATGGATTTGCACGAAACTTGGCAAAATATTAGGGACTGGTAGCCCGATGTGCCTTTGCTAGGTCTCAATATATGTGCTCCAGTGGATTTTGAGAAATTAACGTTCAAAAAAAGATATATATCTGTAACAGCGCTCCGCTTCGCGTAACGGAGGTTTGCGAAGCTGATTGGTCATTCTGTCACTGGGCTATAGTTGGGCTACATCTGGCTGATATTTGGGCTACATTTGTTTTTTTTGTCTCTGGCGGCCATCTTTGGGCTACATTGGGCTACATTGGGCTTCATTGGGCTACATTGGGCTACATTTGGGCTCCAACATATATATAGGCCAATGTAGCCCAATATATATTTTTCAAAGTTAATTTTCATAAAAACCACTGGAGCATATATCTTGAGACATAGCAAAGGCACATCGGGCTACCAGTCCCTACAATTTTGCCAAGTTTCGTGGAAATCCATTCAGCCGTTCGAGCTAAAAGTGAGTCCAACCGCCCTATGGAAATGAAGGAAATGAATGGGTAATTTGTAATTAGCAAATAGCTAATCGCAAACTAGGAATGGTAAAGAATCGCTATTTATTCCTTAAAGTTCGCTATTTAGGAAATGCAAAAAACTTTGATGATACATATGGCGGTTCATCTCTAACAAGATAAGAAGCATAGGGATAGATTTATGATGACTGGCGCATCACCAGGGATGTGTTAGTCATTCTGTGCCGCTGTTCCGTCACCTATGGTGTGCTGCATTTACAATGCGGCGCATCATGGGGCAAAAACAGCACAGATGCGTGATGTATCTGTGCCGTAAAGGTGGTGCATTGCTGGAGTTGTATCGCAAGTGTGATGAAGCTCCAGCAAGGGTCGGGGGTGCCCCTGTCGCAGGGTTTCTGTTCTCACACAGAACTGTGGACAGAGGATTGGAACCTCGGCGAATTAGGGTGTCCCAAAACTCACGTTAGTAATCAAAAACCCCTTAGCAAGCTAGGTACAGTGTCACATTGGATATAACAAACTCTCAATGTTTAGACAATCCAGAATATGAACTTATAGTACCTCAGGATACGTGGAACTCATGAACAGTCGGTCGTTATATATTTCTTAGAAACCAGAACATGGAGTTAAGAAGAACACATGTGTATTTGAAATGTTTATTTACTAATGCCGTCTTCTCAGGCGTAGTATCTTAGATAATACAAGTACACATATTATCAGTAGCAAAATTACCAGCATAGTTTCTAGTACATAAAAAGCGAATGGTGATAGTATGTTAACATGCTGTAAATGAATAAGAGTTAGCAACACTTATAAGCAGCCGCGGGCCGTGGAGGGAGTTACGGTGAGGCAGGGAGGCGGGGAGGGGGAGAAGCAGGGTGGAGAATACAAGTACACATATTATCAGTAGCAAAATTACCAGCATAGTTACTAGTACATAAAAAGCGAATGGTGATAGTATGTTAACATGCTGTAAATGAATAAGAGTTAGCAACACTTATAAGCAGCCGCGGGCCGTGGAGGGAGTTACGGTGGGGCAGGGAGGCGGGGAGGGGGAGGGGCAGGGTGGAGAGGGCTCCACCCTGCTTCTCCCCCTCCCCGCCTCCCTGCCTCACCGTAACTCCCTCCACGGCCCGCGGCTGCTTATATCTCACCCTCCCTAATACACCTATTATATTATTTGCTAAGAAGGTCTCTTTGTGTTGGTTTAGGGCGTGCCCATACTTTAGTGTCTTAGATTTGAAGGAATCACATCAGCATACACCAGCTCTCTCTTCATGTGAACCGCATCAAGTGTTGTGTATGTGTGTTCGGCAAAGTAATATAAAACCCGCCTCATGCCCAGAATTGGCAGAAGTTGCACTTATGTTAGTATGTTAGTATATTAGTATGAAGTCGTGGAGATCTGACCTCATAACAATTCTGTATCGTGTTGTTCTTGAAACTTTAGCACTCGCTGTACAGATATAGTTTAACAAGCAAAGCAGATAGTAGAGCAATAACATATTATTCTCATGTAAACCACGATGAACTACTAGGTTGAAAGCTAAAGCAACAACTAAGTGTCGTGTGCAGAAGTTGCAAAAAAGGAAAAATGGCGTTTAAACCGGTAATGAGCCCATGCTAACTTAACACGGTGTAAAGATATCCAGGACCTAGATGACACCTCCCCATGATCCAGAAACGAACTGAATAAGATAATAGAAGTGCCATCTCATGAGAGCAGATTGCAAGTTTATATGTGGACGGTCCGCAAGGTAAAGCATTAAAAACTAGGAAAATTTAATGCTAAAGAAAAATAAAACAGCCAAGTACTTTATCGAGTCTTAAGCCAATAGGCAAGGTAAATAATAAAAACTTGACAAATAAGTCAATGAATTGTCAATGAAATGCTAGTACTCAGCATATCAAACATGAAAAAGGTCTATGACATAACTGTGTATGCAAAATAAGCTGCAACAGCCTCCAATAGGAAGTCACCGTCTTCATCCGAAAACAGTTCAGCCATCCAATTTAGAAGCGGAAAAGAACATACGTGCTCTCCCAGCACCGGATCCTCTATGACCATCAGAGGACAGCTCGGTGGGTTTTCAACAAAGCTCTGTTCCAAGAAAGACTGTGCTGCCGCCAGTAAATTCCAGGGACCAATTAGTCAATGCATCAATGCCACAGCCATAATCCTTTCGCCAGGACAAACCAACTCGTGAGTAATGATAGGAGTCATCAGCTGATTAAAGTCGACGTCAGGAGAAACCGGTCCGCAGAGACACAAATCAATGGCCCAATCGAAATCACAGGTCAGGCAGTGAAATACAGGCTGGACACAGGTGAAGTAGGAGAATCGAAAAGATAATCCATATGCCGTGCTTAATATCGCCAACGGCATTGTGCCATAATATTCTAGCATGCGATTGCGGAACAGTGTCAGCAGCTGCAGGGCGGGAGGTTGCATAGGAGGGACATCCATATTTAAAAATGTAAAAAAGCACAAGAGCGTCCGCTGGTAATGCAAGTAAAAATGGCAATCCACGAAGCAGAGTGGAGAAAATAGAATGAAAGAAAGCAGGGATGACTCCAAAGATTTTCTCAAATGAAGTCACGAGACCACTGGTAACAACTTTAAAAAAGTGCGCCAGGGCCTTTGTGGAGGATGCGTTAAAGATAGTCCGAACCATCTTGCTGAAATTGAAAGGCAAATCTGAATTGAAAAGGGTCTGCACCTCTGTACGGGTGTTCGCTATGTGAAGCACGAAAGTTTCACGGGCCGAACTCAAGGCCACCTCTCTCTGAGACAAAAGAGCTCTTATTCTTGCCATGCCGTTGAAATCTGCTCCCAAGGTTGGTATTTGTGGCCAGATTGAAAACTCCCTATGTTCATGTGTGGGAGGAAATAGAACATTTCTGCAGCAAATAACCCGTTCACTTACTGTTACGATAAAAGGAATACTTTTAATTAACCCAGAACAATCTTCATTATTGAGCATCAAATAACTACCATTTTCCAACAATTTGAACGTGGGGATGATAGCAGGAACTGGCGTGCCTTGCAACACGCAAGCCATATTTGGTCGGTGTTTGTTGCATGAACCGTGTAACTGTATGTGCCTACACATTAGTGAATGATCTGGCGTCTCAGTGCATTCCTCTCCATTCAGATAAACTTCTTGATCATCTTTGAAACATCTGTATGTGTATGGAAGCGACCAGACCTCATGAAGAAAAGCACTACCTAAAGGTTCATAACGACCTATTGGTATATATTTCATACAATTTGAAAACTTATATAAAGCAAAAGGCAGCGTTATTAAACCGTGGATAAGGCACGTTGCCAAAAAACCCGCAATCCTCTGCTGATGATGTCACTGAGCATGTCATGAATGATGTAATATGTGACATCATCAGCAGTGGATTACGGGTAATAGTATCTCTAGTTTACTCCCCTATAGCTGTCTTTCTTTTAACATAAGTGTCTGTTTCCTTCCCTTATACTTACTGTTTTTGGTTCGCTTCCAGTTCGCGTACCGGCGAGCGAACTGGGAAGCGAACTAAGAGAAATAGAGGTTGGCACAGTTCCAAATATTGTACCAATTTTTTAATAACGGGGAGGTAGTTCTGAAAAGAACTTTTTTTTTATTGTTTTTGTTGTTTTATATTTTTTTTATTATTTTTCGGAACATTTTTTTACTTTTTTTGAATTTTTCTGAACAGTTTTATATTTTTTTGGGGTTTTCTTGGAGGGGCAATTAAAACGATTCATTGTAAAGGGCTCAACAGGAGCAACAAAACAAAAAAAAAGTATTTATTATTTTGGGCGTTTCGTACAAACTTGCATATGATAGTCAATAGCTCTGTTGATCAGAGTGATGCTTCTTTCTCCGTAGCAAATGAATCCATCGCAAAATACGCAGATGTGTTTTACTTCACCAAATCTCATTTGTATATTTGGCACCATCTCCCTGCCCTCTGGTCCCGTTACTTCCGGTACAACAGATCTTCTGGCCATAATAGGGAGATTATCTAGGTCGTTCCGAAACTGTGCAGCACTGTAGTTGTTAGGATGCTACCTAGTCATATGGCGATGCATTGTGTAGTTTCCGAAACTGTATTTTTTCTCGGTTCCTCTGGACAGTCTATCTTGACATATAAGGCAAGTTACGTATCTTGCATTTACTTTTTTCTGACCTTTGGGAATTTTAAAAAATTGCCAAATGAAGTTTTCTTTCCGGTGAGACGTCCTGGGCTCCTCAGGCAAAAACTGCCTCTCTTCCTGCTCTTCCTCGTCTTCCTCTTCTTCCTCTTCTTGCTGAATTATAACTTGAGCAGGTGGTCCACTCTTCCTTGGATGTGGTGGAGGGGGTGGGGAAGCACCAGCTGAAGCTACTAAAGAAGCCATTGCTCAGTGATCACAAAGGGTCTTTCTCTCACAATGATGAAAGTCAGAGTGAGGAAAGAAGGAGGGATTTTCATCATTTGGGAAAAACAAGAGTTCTCAACCAATGAAAAGTGTTCATTTTAGATTATATGACCTAGTCTTACATCATTAGGAAACCAAAAGTGAAATGAACCAATGAAAAGTGTTATTACCAAGTCACATGACCTGCTGTGTTTACGTTAAGCGCTTTGCAGGGCCTCCCGGTTTGCTTCCAGAAACCTGCGCTTTGCGACTCGCTTCGCGTACCAGTTCGCTAACGTAGCACGTCATATGACGTATCACGCGACAACGTGAAACGTCATGCGGACGGGAGGCGTCACGATGTTGTTTTCTAACGCGGCACTTGCGGTAAAGAAACGTTTACCAGCTCGCGGTCTATTTCGCGGCATCAAGGTCAGCTAACGGGAAGCTTCCCGATTCGCGAAGCGGGAACGAAGAAAAAAAAATATTTAAAAAAAAAATTATTCATAAACATATAAAATATATTTTTGGATTTAAAGAAGAATACATTTTACAGCTACAGATATTAGCTGTTAAAAAACCAATGAAATTCACTGAAAAAACCATAGGTTATAGACCATATATAGTTAGGAATTAGCATTTACAAAACCTTGAAAATTCACTGAAAAAACCATAGGTTATAGACCATATATAGTTAGGAATTAGCATTTACAAAACCTTATTTTACTCACACAAAACCATTGAAATTCCATATATAGTTAGTTGCACTAACTATATATCGCGCATCCGCAATCGACTGCTGATGATGTCACATATTACATCATTCATGACATGGTCAGTGACATCACTGATGACATCACTGATGACATCTCAAATGACATCACTGATGACATCTCATTTGACATCAATGACCACATCACTGATGATATCATTCATGTGACAATACAATGCATCTCCTCACATTTTAATATAACCTCTGTTACAACCAGTGTTAAATACAGAGTATAATTTTTGAAACCATTGACACACCAATACTAGTTACTACATACGCACTCACTGATTCCTACGTCTACACACACATTCACTCATTCATCCATACAATCATTCATACATACAATCACTCATCTTTACAACACTATCATATGCACTCATACACCTATACAGACATTTACACTCTGTTGCTCATCCATGGAGTTACTCACACACCTAGTCAGTCATGCAAAGAATCAATCACACCTCCATTTTCTAATCTATACAGTTAAACATAGAGCACCTTACATTTTCAAACATATACTAACACATACTTACTCTCTTATACAATCACTGATACAAGTACACATTGATCTGCACAGAGTCACACACCTCCCAACCAGCCACACACACACTCAGTCTCCCATACAAATACTTGGCGAACCAATCAATAACCCATATAGCCACTCATATAGCTACTGATCAACACATGCAGCAGCTTGCACAACAACAGACATACTGATGCAAACTTTCACACAGTTTAGTCACTAACCTATGCATTCAGTAGGACGCATTTAATCACTCACTCATACAGTCAACCACGCACCTACTAAAACCTTCATTCAGACACTTATACATCTACTCATTCTTCAATATGTAAAACATATTTTAACTTTACAGAAACATACAGTCACTGGATGTTGTCATCAGTGATGTCATTTGAGATGTCATCAGTGATGTCATCAGTGATGTCACTGACCATGTCATGAATGATGTAATATGTGACATCATCAGCAGTGGATTGCGGATGCGCGATATATAGTTAGTGCAACTAACTACATATGGAATTTCAATGGTTTTGTGTGAGTAAAATAAGGTTTTGTAAATGCTAATTCCTAACTATATATGGTCTATAACCTATGGTTTTTTCAGTGAATATATATATATTTATATATATATATATATATATATATATATATATATATATATCACAAAGCTAGCTCCGAACACCGGACACATGGCGCTTCGTTGCGTGATCCTCGGCAGAGCCTCGCCGAAAAATATGCAACAAAACCTTATTACAAGAAGAAGGAAAATAATCACGCACTCGCAGGAGTCTGATTTCCTCGTTTTCTTTATTGCTTCAAAACAGCAAGCTCCCAGATCATCTCAAAGGAAAAACCAACACGTTTTGTTAACCCCTGTTGACTTGCTCACGGTTACATTTTTCTGTTTCAAAAACAACCATTTAAAACTCACCACATTACATCATGTGACTTGTGGTGTCATCGTGCCATTTGTGACAGAGGATAAGGGGACTCGTAGTTCATTTTCATATATATACACAAAAACAGGGTGCATTTGAATTGTAATATCATACATTTTTTCAAAACAATATCTTATTTTTTAACTTTTTAACTCTTTATTCCGTTGTTATTTTTTTTATTTTTTTTAATATATATTGTTATTCGAAATATATTTGCTTTCTATTTTTTTTTTAGATATCCTTTGAACCATTTTGTATTTGAAAATTCTATTCCTATTTAAATACCCAGATTGTCAATATAGGTTGTGGTGATTTAAACATTTTTAATTTCTGTTATTATTGTAGATTGCATTTCCAGTTATAAGCAGTAGATCTACTTCGCTTTTAGTTATTATTGGATCCAATAATTAATCATGAATCTGTTACGCCTCAGACTTTTGACGGAGACACAACGAAACGTAGTCTTTTTATCGGTCTCATCACTCATAATGTCGCCCTCTGATGGTCCCGTAAATCACAAACCTAAATAATATATTGCTAATTTTTAAAGGTTAGAACTGCCCCCTTTCCTTTCCATTTTTTATATATCTAATTAAGCAAAATAATGCCGGGGTATTGATTTAGATTTACCTAAACATGTTGTCGTTGATTTATCAAGTTTTGAGGCCCTCCAGTGGGCCATGAGACGATGTGGTTTCCTTGTTATATTTCTTACTATTGATCACTGCATTATTTTGATTCCAAGTTTGTTTCAAAAACCCACCGCAACCCAAAAAATTCTAATTATGACTATACCCTTATTTACACCCACCAATGTATCATACCAACATTATTATTCAAACAGTGTGTATCAATCATTATTCAATTTTGAAAACAGGATGTTGCAACACAAACCAAGAATCAAAAAACTCTAGTAATGTTTTTAGAGGTGTATGTACAGTTCCTCACTTTGGTTCAGACCCCACGGACTGAGTGTTCGAAAATTTAAGATCTGTCTGGATTCTCTTTGTCTTAATTTTCTTTCACGATCCCCACACCTCTCATTGGTGGGGATTGTCTCAAGAGCATAGAATTGTAACTTTTTCCAGTTTAGCAACAGCGTTGCTTCTGTCACCGTTCACAGTTGCTGGTACATGTTCGAGTATTCGTTTTTTCAACTCACATTTTGTGCTGCCGATGTATTTTAATGCACACGGCATTCAATAACATATAAAACATACTGGCTTTTACACGTAATCAACTCTTTTATCTGCCATGTTTTGTTATTCAGCAAAATTGTCATAGTTGTATTTTTGGCAATTTGGCAGACTTTACACATTTGACATTTGATAAAGCCTTTTGTTTTCAGCCATACTGTTCCTTTTCACCGGCCCAGTTTCTGATGGTGACTGTGCATCAATTTGTCCTTTAAATTGTAGGCACGCCTAAAAGTGATATTGGGGTGTTTACCCATCACTTTCCCTGCCGTAGGGTCAAGTTGCAGCAGCTTCCAATTTCTCCTTAGAATCTGAACAATTTGTTTGGATTCCCTAGTATAATCTAAGATAAGCCTCAAGGGATCCTTTTTTGTTTGTTCATCTTTTGACATTTGATTTTTCATTTTCAGGATGTCTTCCCGTTTTTTGTCATTTGCTCGCTGCCATCCCTTTTTAATGATGTTTTCTTTGTAGCCTCGTTGTTTGAAACGCCTGATTGTATCCTGGCTATGATTTATCCATTCTTCTTCCTTAGAGCAGATGCGTCGGGGTCTTAGAAATTCCCCATATGGGATGTTGTCAATCACTGTAGTTTTGTGAAAGCTTTTTGTGTGCAAGGTAGCGTTTGTTGAAGTGCTTTTCCTATGTAGGGTGGTCTCTATTTTATTGTCTATGATGTAAATTTCCATATCCAGGAAAATGACTCTTTCACTGCTGATTGAATACGTGAATTTCAAATTCGCTTCCTTTGAATTTAGGATCTTAAAGTACTCTTCGAATTCCTCTTCTGTGCCATCCCATACGATCAAAAGATCATCGATGTATCTTAGCCACTTCGTGATCTTATTGACAAATCTGTCATTGTTGGGGTGCCACGCAATCTGTTGTTCCCACCAACCCATGGTGAGACATGCGTATCCTGGGCTGAAGGAAACCCCCATTGCACATCCTTTCACTTGTTGGTATCTAAAAACCCACTCAGTCATTCCTAGATCTACACAAACATGTAATCAATTACTTATAGATTCACTCATACATGCTGTCAATGATCAATAGAACACTATCAAATATACTTATACACCTATATTGACGTTACACACTAGAACACCTTCTATTTACTTATGCAGTCATCCTACTCACTTATGCAAACAATGGATCATACTTATATTTACTCAGCTAGACACTTATACAAACACCACTTCTTTTATTCATATAGATAGTAACTCATACTTAGTGTGTTATAAAATCATTATTGCAAGTATATAGATATCCATACAGTCACTCATGCAATCACTGAGTCTTATGTATACTTGTATTGGTGTGTCAATGGATTCAAATATGGTACTCTGTATTTTTCAGTGAGTGATGAAAGATTATAGTAGTGTATGATGAGGTGTATCAGATTGTCACGTGGATGATGTCATCAATGATGTCATCAGTGATGTCATTTGAGATGTCATCAGTGATGTCACTAACCATGTCATGAATTATGTAATATGTGACATCATCACCAGTGGATTGCGGGCGTGAGAGTTAGAGTTATTACAACTAACTATAACAGAGGAATTTCAATGGTTTTCTTTGAGTGAAATGTTCAACTAACTATAACACCCCTAAAACCTATGGTTTTTTCAGTGAATTTCTAAGGTTTTTAAATGCTAATTCCCAAGTATAACCTGCCTGAAACCTATTGTTTTTTCAGTGAATTTCAAAGTTTTTTAAATGACAATTCCTACTTATAATGTTGACCACTTCCCCATATTTTCAACAGGTAACCGAATCTGTCATGCTACCTAAAAAATCAGGCAATAGTTCCACTTACCACTAACAAATCAACATCAACATTTAAGTACTGTAACAGCGTTGAATATGTACTGCGTGAATAACATTCAACTCACACCTATGTTTAAAGAGCAATATGTGATAGAGTTTCTAATTATGCACTTCCAACACCCAACAAAATCACAATGCCCAGCACCACGATCACCACAACCATCCCCACGGACCTCTCCCCGTATTATCTCAGACACTGGGGAATATTTTGCTCATGTAGCCCCCCCCCTTTGAAACAGAAGCGGAGTGGGCTAATCTAACGTAAACAATGTCAATGTACAACTATAAATAATTAGGCTACGCCTTTGCTGTGGTTCACTTCTGCAAAGACAAGAGACTCCGCCGCAGCGAAGGTCCTCACCCTACCACGTGGCTGCCCCGTGAGCACGTGCCTCCTCGATACAAGCCCATTCCGAACTCAACGCCACAGCACCGCAGACTTATGTCTGTATCGACTTCTGCCTTCGATCTCCATTGCGGACAGCAGGGTTCACAACTTGAATTCAGGTTTGCATCTGTACTATGGACAGCGTTGAATACAGCCTTGCTTTATTTAAGGTAGAGACAATTGGATTCTATGTCTTCTGATTTTGTAAAAAAATGTGACAGAAAGCATTCATCTATAATTGTGCTGACTGCAGCCTTCAATCTACTCTGCGGACAGCAGGGTTCACAACTTAAATTCAGCTTTGCATCAACACTATGGACAGCATTGAATCCAACCTTGTTTTATTTAAGGCAGAGACAATTGTTCTGTTAACTGTGACAAAATACCATTCATCGATCTTTGTGTTGACTACTGCCTTCAATCTACACTGCGTACAACAGGGTTCACAACTTGAATTCAGCTTTGGATTTACACTACGTACAGCATTGAAGTTATACTTCATTTATGTAAGGCAGCGACCCTTTTCTTAAAGTATGAATAGTAGGAAATTCAGCCTTCATTTATTTAATGCAGAGACAATTCTACTATATGTCTTCAGATTTTGTTTACATAAGTGACAAAAAGCATTTGTCCATTTCTGTCTCAACAACTATCTTCAATCTACACTGCGTACAACAGTGTTCACAACTTGAATTCAGCTTTCCATCTACACTACGGAGAGCATTGAAGTTAGCCTTGATTTATGTAAGGCAGAGACAATTTTTGTTAATGGATGCCACAAAAAACATTCCTCAATGTCTGTACAAAGTACTGTGCCTCCCTACCCCCCCAGACCACGCATCATCGCTGAATATGTACACGCTAAAGACCAAAGGTACTAGTAACTCAGTGCACCATTCACAACACAAAAAACATTACTATCAGTAAGGCCTGCGCGGACTACGTATCATCGCAGGCTCCACAGAACCTTCTTGTTTTAGATACCACTAACTCAGTGTAAACCACACTAAGTATAACACCTCAGTCAGTCAGGATTCTTTATTCGATGATTAAAAATCACCATAAAAGGTACAAACAAACAATATATACTCATAACATTAAAACACAATTAAATTGACATGAATCCTGTTATTAATACAACTATATCACAGTGTAATAAGAGAAAAGGAACATTATGGAACTTTAAAACCAGGATCCAAAATCTCACAGTTCACAATCCCACCCCCCCTCTAGTGGTCCTTAATCGGGCAGCCACTTTAATAAAATTAATAATACAACACAGTGTAAGTGGATCATTCGCCTGTTGTAAATAAATCAGAGCATCTCGGGCGCTTTTTATGTTAGATTTTTTTAAGATGTCTACCAAAAATCTGCGCCTAGGTACAGAATAAAATGAACATAACAATACAAAATGAAGGGAATCCTGCGGAGACCTATTGTCGCAGCCGCAGGTTCCCTTCTGCTCAATTGTGGTGGAATACCCTAAAGGTGATCCCAATAAATATGGTAAAAGATTGAGCCTAAAACGATTCATTAAAAACCTGTCTTGAGCATTGTGTAATAAATATAAATAGGGTTCCATTCCTTCTCTAGTCTTTACCAAGTTATAGGCACACACCGTAGATTTGACCCTATCTGACTCAGTTCTTTGGGTGGCTTTGTGTGCCAAAAACACTTTTTGGACAATTGTCTTATGGCGAGGGGTGATTGTTGCCGGGTCAGAAAAAAGGTTCCCGAGGCCCAGCGTGTCTAAAACGGATTTAACGTAACTGAGCCACGGGATTCGCATCCATTTTTCTCTGCCCAAGCAATCCTTCATTATTTCCCTACTTAGGGTTGCCTCGGGATTTGTCCAAATTTTTAACCAAGCTAAAATGGGTCTGACTTTCACCAAGTCCTCCAGGTAGGATATCCCTAGCTCCCTGTGTGCAATGGCTGCAGCTAGACTGTGCGGGGCTTTCAGGATGGAGCGTAGATATTTATTCTCCTCCCGCTGAAGTTGGCAAATATTCACAAAGCCCCACACCTCTGCCCCATAAATATCTTTAGAGCAACACATGGAGTTGTACAGGTTCAGCACCTGCTCCGGGCACCACCTCCCCAACCTCCTACCATAGCCTGCAATAGCTCCATTGGTGGCATGCATCTTTCGACAGCGTTCTTCCACAAGGTGGTTAAATCTTAAAGACCCATCAAATAGTAGGCCCAGATACGAGAATGATTTGACCTTCTCTATCTTATGGCTCCCTATTGTAAATGTACATTTGTTGCATGGTTTACTACCGACAGATAAAACATATGATTTTCCTAAATTAACAAAAAGATCCAAAGAACCCATAAAGGATACAAAACCGTCAATTAAGATCTGTAGGCTCTTTGGTGTTCGTCCAAGGAGGACCGCATCATCTGCATAAAGCAGCACAGGAACATGACGCGTCCCTACTTGTGGGCAATCTGATCCTAACTGTAAAAGGTGCTGCTCTAAATTATTAATATACAGGGAAAATAAAAAGGGTGCCAAAATACAGCCTTGGCGTATCCCACTTCTACAAAAAAAAGAGTCGGTACATTCCCCCTCAGTATTATACCTTACTTGCGCTGAGGTATTACTGTGCAATTCTCTTAAGATTTTATTAAGGCCAGCCTCTATCCCCATGTTGATCATCATGTCCCAGAGCTTTTCCCTATTGACATGGTCAAAAGCAGCTGCCAGATCCATGAATCCCATATAAATGGATTCCGTACTGGCCTTAGTGTACTTTGCTGCTAGCATATAAAGGTTCAAGCACTGGTCACTCGTGGACCGACCCTTCCTAAAACCATACTGTGTGTCAGAGATGATATTATTCGCCTCAGTCCACTCCGCCAGCCGATTTAGTATCCCCCTCCCCAAAATGTTGGCGGATACATCAATCAGGGAGATCGGGCGATAACATTGTGGGTCGTCCCTATTACCCTTTTAAAAAATCGGCACAATAATGGCCGTTGACCAAGAGGGCGGTAAGCCCTGACGAATTGCAGTGTTTATGACTCTTGTCATTATAGGGGCCCATAATTCCACTGAGCTTAGGAATAGGTCTGGCGGGATTCCATCTGGACCTGGGGCCTTGTTCTTAGACAGCCCCTCAATCCCGACCTTGATCTCCTTTAATGAAAAGGCTACGGGCTGGGCTTGATCAACATTCCCATGATCGAGCAATGGGCACGTTCCATGGTTATATAAGGCCCTATAATGAGCAATCCACGAATCAGGTGTTATATTTGTTCCTAATTTAGACGCTGTAGCCTCCTGAAAGGTGGGCCTATTGATGATTCTCCAGAATTCGGTCATGTCCCTCTTTTCCCCCGCCTCCCTTAAATCCGCCCAACCTTCTGCTTGTAGTGCATTTTTCCTCCCTCTTGTACTTTTTCCTACATAGGGCAACTCGTATGGCATCTCTTGGCCTTATTTTAATACTATCTTTAAGTTCCCTCAAGGCTTTTGAGCAGTCTCTGTCAAACCAATGTGGTTGGCTACCGATAACTTTTGTCCGGGCACTAGTTTTTAACAGCCCATCTACTAAATCAGTAATATATTTAAATGCTGTGAGTAGCTGCTGTCCTTCTGTTGCCATATCTAGGCATGCCTCAAGAGCTAACTTCCCCTGCTCCATCAGTGATTTGTAGAACCTATCTCCATCAATCTTAGCCCACCTAAGGCATCTACCCTGATCGGTGGCCCTCTCAGTTATTGCAACGTGCTTAGTCCTACTGGAATCGGCACGATAGGGGGCATCTAATACCAATGGATTGTGGTCACTAAATGGGTTCCATTCGATCCACACCCTGGAGATTCTATTTTTAAAAACCCTTGAGGCGAGGATGTAATCAATATATGACGAACAGCCTCTACCCTTGAAGGTTGGTGGCAAGGTCTCATCTTGCGGTAAAAACACCATATCCATGGTGTGAACCAGGTCATAATCATGTAAAAATTTTGTTACAGTTTGACCTTCTGACAAGTGCTCAAAATGGCCTCCACTCTCCCCTGGGCATCGAGACCATGTTTCATCTATTGGAAAAAGGGCTGGGCAAAGATGACAGTTAAAGTCCCCCATTACTAAGATGTTTTGTGCATGGGCCCTTGCTTCATGGGTGGGAACCTTAGACAATCTGTACTCCAATTCTTTAATCAGTACATCACATCCTCCACCCGCCACATTGTTATAAACATTAAAATTTGTCAATTTAAGTCCTTTACCATTAAACCGCACCTCTTGGACGTCATGCGAGTTGCGGTTTGAGGTTGACCATGTGCCGTGGAGGTTCAGATCTACATATACAGATAACCCACCCACCGCCCTACCTGGTCTAAATTTCCTTGCTGGAACAAAGAAGCATTTGTACCCTTCTAAGTGTAGGGTACTATTATCAACTGCCCAAGTTTCTTGTAGGCAAATTACGGTAAATTTGGTTATGTACTGGCGCCATTCTTTATTATTAAATTTCGCTGCCAGACCAGCTATGTTCCACGAGACTATTCTAATTGCCTCGTCCCCTGCCTCCCCCCTTTTGCCTCCCCAACCTGGGAGTTGCGGAGAAGTCGATTGCACATTATGATCAACCACATTTCCCACCACTATATTTTGAAGGCAAGACTGCTCTAAAACAGGGACATGGACATTACTATTTTGGCTTGGCTCTACCAATGTAGCAGGACCACTTTGTGAGCCAGCAGTGTAATTGTCTGCTACACACAGTCAATCAACTCCCTCCAACCCTACTAGTGCAGAAAAACGATTAGAGGTAGGCAGGGAGTAATCAGCCCCGTGCCGCAGAAATGGTCTAAAACTGCCCCCCTGCATTTGAAAAGGGGGACCAAAACCAGAATTCTGGGGACCAGATAAGGCATCACTATGATGGCTTTGTTGATAAATTGGGGGCCTAAAATTAGTAACCGGAGCAAATAGTTCTCTGGGATAAAAGTAGGTCAAATCTCGAGCAGTGATTGAACTACCAACAATTTGGGAAAACCCATCTACAATGTATCTGGCGACTTTTTCATCTTAGAAATGTATTATCACAATGTCGCCTGATAGTTCCTTAGTTCTTTGGCCCAGTCAGGGAAGACGCCTAACGTTAAGAATTAGCCCGTTTAAATGTGGGGGAAGTGGGCAATTCTGTCTCAACCAGTGTATGGTCTTATTTTTTAGCCCTCGCTGATCTTCTCCCCACCCGTCCGATAAGGCTGGCACTCCGGTGAGAATGACTACATACGGGGCCGCTTCCGGAGGTAGTTCTACTCTATGCCTCTTAGCTAGATAAGGCCTGCCAAATGTACCTTGATCAATAGGTTTGAGGGTAATTCCAGGAGGGTTCAGTTTTGGTGGTTTTACTATTTCTCCTTCCTTTGTCTTTTTAGGATTGTTAACATTATTATTTGGCCCAGCTACATTAGGGAGCAGTATATTACGAGGTTTTGGTGTAGGGTGGTTAATTGTTTTAGGTCCGTTTTGGACTTTAGCATTAACGATTAAGGGCAAAGCGGACTTATGGTGCTCTAAGACTGGTTTTGTTAAGTCCTTTAACTGCGACTTTAATTTCCCCAATGGCCTTATCTAGTTTCTCAAGTTGGTTAGTTAACTCCTTCATTTTCTCCACTAATGGTGTTGTGAAAGCTTTCATTAATAGTTCTATTCTGCTCATAAGGTTATTACTGGATGAGTCAGTAATCAGCGTAGGAGATGGGTTAGTCGTTATGGATGGTTCGGATACCCTCAGAGTGGGTTTTTTAATAAGGCCCTCGTTATTGCTAGTGATCTTGTTTATTTTTTTCCTAAGAGAGTCACCCCTCTTTTTCCTTCTTTTAGGTGGTGGGCCCTGAGGTCTGGGGGTTTTGGGTGTTGCTTTGACTGTATGAATTAAATCCACCTCAGGCGGCAAGGTGTCTAACAAGATTTCAGCCTCTGACATAATATAATTGGGAGCTGATTTATTTAGAGACTGGTCGCTAACAGCGACGATTGAGGGGGTCCTGTCTCGTAAAAGCAGAGGAATACTATCATTTCGGGAAGTCCCAAGATCCTCAAAATCCCCTTTCACAGGGGAGATACTGTGGATACTGTGGATAGGAGAGATCGTTGACTTTAGTGATCCCAAGGATGAACGCCTATTTTTAATCAGTTCAATAGAGCGGCGTCTTTCCGCCCGTCGTTCGGAAAGAGTGATTTCTTTATCGATTCCGATGTTGGGCCTCAATAAGAAATTATCCAGCGTACGCTGGTTAGTCCCTCCTGTTGGGATTTGTTTCTCCTTAATGGGGGACGACATCCTCGTGTGCCATTGGGATTTGCTCAAGCACGCTGGCATGGCCCGCCAATTAAACAGATGTCTTAACAAACTGCCCGACTAAATGCGGGCACCCTCGGCTTGCCACCACACTGGAGAAGTTTTTTGGGTTCAATATGTGCGGCGAAAGGGGGGGGGCCCAGCCCAGTTGCCTGCGGTCTCCGAGGACCTCAGAGGACCCGCCCTTTTCCCGGGCTTCGCCCGGCGCTCACGCGCAGCGTGGGAGTAGTTCTCAGATATAGGGGTTAGGCGACCCGGGGGCGGGTCTCTCAGGGGGCGCAGACCAGATGGCAAAGGTCAAGCAGGGACTCCTGGGAATGCGAGTCCCTGCAGCGCACCGCCCCTGATTCAGGCCGACCTCTCACCCCAGGCAAGCTCGGAGAAGACTCTCGGCGGCAGTCACAAACTGCGCAGCGGCACCCGCGAAGCGGGTGCGGCCAGTCGTGAAGGTGTTTCCAAAGAAAGGCAGCGTCCCAGGTAAAATCTCTATGGCGTTTGGTTTTAAAGTTCCCGCCGATTTCGAGATGTTCAAAGCTTTTTATGCTGCTTGCCGTCCAGGGGGCGGGTCTCTCAGGGGGCGCAGACCAGATGGCAAAGGTCAAGCAGGGACTCCTGGGAATGCGAGTCCCTGCAGCGCACCGCCCCTGATTCTGGCCGACCTCTCACCCCAGGCAAGCTCGGAGAAGACTCTCGGCGGCAGTCACAAATTGCGCAGCGGCACCCGCGAAGCGGGTGCGGCCAGCCGTGAATATGTTTCCAAAGAAAGGCAGCGTCCCAGGTAAAATCTCTGTGGCGTTTGGTTTTAAAGTTCCCATATAACACCTATTAAACCCTACACAATATCGCTTTATTATGTTTCCTTGAAAAATTTATTTTATATGACATAGATTTAGTTTAATAATAATATACATGCTGCATACATGTTCTATCTTCCACTTCAATAATAATTGCAGATTCCACCCTAAGACGTACACTGCGGACAGCAGGATTTACAACTTGAATTCACCTTTGCATCTACACTATAGACAGTAGGAAATTCAACCTTGATTTATTTAATGCAGAGAGAATTATACTGTACATTCTCCCAGACGATCAAAATGGTGCCGGGTGCGAACTGAAAGAACTGATCTGAAGCGGTGCGTGAAACAGCTGGCAGGACCGTAGAGCGGAGAAACAGGCTGCGGAGCACCGGGAGTCCAGTGGAGCAGAGTCAGGAGCGGGCCCGGGAATTCGACTGAAACGGCGATCCAGGGACTGCGGTGGCTAAGAAAGCGGACCGAACCTCCCTTCAACCCCCCCGGCGGCATGCAGCGATATCGGAGCGTCCGCAGCGGAGTTGGAGGGGCATCGCAGCTCTCCAGTACGCATACCATGGGGGGGGACCTGGTGAATTTTGGTAGGTACCTCGCCTGACTGCAGCTGGGGATTGAGGAGACGACAAGTTGGTTGCCATGAAGATTAAGCCGCCATCTTGAGAAACACACGGTGTGGCGCGACTGGGGACTGAGCGGCTCTTGGCACATTTGCCAGCTGATGACGGACGTAAGGGTGGTGGCTGTGAGGCCCTCGTGAGTGCGGACTGTGGAGGACTGGGCCTGATGCTAGCGGGATTAGAGGAGGCCATTGGACACTGAAGTAAGAGGCTGTGGGGCTAACTGGGAACAATATCATTGTTGTACGCAAGTGGAGGCAGCAGAGCGATGGGAGCAGAGGCCGCGGGGCAATGGTGGGAGCATCTAGACCTAACATATGGGCTATCCTTCGGCGGTAGAGGAGCGCAGACGGATCCCACCCCTCACCCTGGTAGTCCAGTGGTAGCAGCTTACTTCTTAATGGCGAGGAGAAGGGGAGCCTGGAAGTATCTGCACCGGACCCCGCTCAGCGGCACCGCATGGAGAACTCCATTGTGGCGCCTGTGAAGAAACGGACCTGCTTTTTTAATGCCTCGCAGCAGATCCATGGGAACCTTTACCGAACTACCTCCCTGCTCTACTCCTCCCTGCTCTACTCCTCTCCTCTTTCCTGCTACTAACCTTTACCTTCACCTGTCCTTGCCCTAGGCCCCACCCTGTTTACCTGTGAATTTCCCGCATCATTTGAGAGCTAGCTTTTTTGTCTGATGCCCGATGGAGCTACCTGGTTTAGCTATAGGGGAGACAGGTCGGGGATTCCCTCCTTGGACATCACCTACCCAGTCGGTCTTTAGCCAGACTTCCTTTCATCTCTCTTCTCGTCTCTTCCCGCTTCCTCCCTCTATTTATATCTCTACTTCTCTCCTGTCTCAAGTTATTGAGACTGAACTATTTTGTCTGATGCCCGATGGAGCTACCTGGTTTAGCTATAGGGGAGATGGGCCGTGGATTGCCTCCTTGGTCGTCACCTACCCAGTCGGCCTTTAGACAGATTTCTTTTCGTCTCTCCTTGTTGTTTCCTCCCCTATCCTCCCTTTCTCACCTGCCCTGTTCCCTCCCCTCTATGCTCCATTTATTTTGCCTCCCATGTTATTTAAATGTGTCCCATTGAGACCTAGCTATTTGGCCAAAGCCCGGTGGAGCTACCTGATAGCTATAGAGGAGATGGGTTTTGGGACTTCCCCCTCGACCGTCACCTACCCAGCCGGTCTTTGGGCAGACTTTCCTTCGTCTTTCTGCCGTATCTCCCTCCCATCTTGTTTTTCTGTGAACCTCTTCCCCAGACACCTGAGACCGAACTTCTTTGTCTGATGCCCGATGGAGCTACCTGGTTTAGCTATAGGGGAGATGGACCGTGGATTCCCTCCTTGGTCGTCACCTACCCAGTCGGTCTTTAGACAGACTTCCTCTCGTCTCTACGGTTGTATCTTCCCTTACCCTCACGTTCTCACCTCACCTACCCCCCACTTCTTTTCTCTCTCCTTTCTCTCCTATCCTACTGTATTGCTGATTGTTTGATGTATTGTGTAATTGTTGATCTTTTTCTGTTATACTGTTAAACCACATTGTTTCACTTCCTTTCGTCCCTCCTGTTGTCTCCTCCCGCATCCTCCCTCTATTTATCTCTCTCCTTCTCCCCTCTCTCAATGTACTGAGACTGAACTTTTTTGTCTGATGCCCGATGGAGCTACCTGGTTTAGATATAGGTGAGATGGGCCGTGGATTCCCTCCTTGGTCTTCACCTACCCAGTCGGTCTTTAGACAGACTTCTATCCGTCTCTCTGTATTGTCTCTTCCCTTTTCCTCCCTTTCTCACCTCCCCTGCCCCCTCCACTACTTTTTCTCTCTCCTTTCTCTCCTCTCCTAATTGTATTGCCTATTTTTTGGGATTTATTGTGTAATTGTTGAATTTTTTATGTTACATTGTTGAGTCTCATGTAAAGCACTCTGATACCTCCGGGTCTAGCCAGCGCTATATAAAACTCTTTAAATAAATAAATATGTATTCAGATTTTGTTAAAATAAATGAAAAAAGCATTGTTCTATAACTGTATTGACTACTAGCTTCCATGAACACTGTGCACAGTAGGGTTCACAATTTGAATTTACTTTTCATCTACACTACAGACAGCATTAAATTCAGCCACGATTAATTTAAAGCAGAGAAAAATAGTGCTGTTGCACTGCTAGTATGCGCAAGTACCTTCAATCGTTGCATTCTGTGAACTATGATAACGAAGAATGTAGAAAATTGCGGCAAAATGTACCTCCACCACCAGCTATACCAAGTACCTCTGGGACATCACCTTCAACATCGCCACCAGACATACGTCCCCAATTTGAGAAAGTTAGAATGCACAACGTAAAATGCAATCCTTTAATTTGTTATGGGGGCAATCAGTAGACCTACTTACAGAGCAATTGATGACCATTGATGCTAGTTTTTTTAGCCCACCCTCAAAGTTCATATAGTCCAGTATGCAACAGTGAAAGGTTTGAGTGCAGCCCACTCAGATCATGCATCATCGCAGGGTAAGCACACGATAAACACCACACGTACCACTAACTCAGTACACCGTAAATAATCGCCACATGCCCTTGTTAAGGCAAAATTCAACAGTCAAAACGCATTTTTACCAGTGCGGTGTGCCTGAACCACGCATCATCGCAGGCTCCACACAAACCGCACCTACTTCAGTACGCCACAACTCATGAACCCTTTACGATAGAATGTTCGGTATATTATTTCACATACAATGTTCCTACCTTTGTACAGCAGAAGTCATAAAACGTTTATGATTAAATATCTTTATATGATATCATCATTACTATTCTACTTGTTACCAACAACAATGTAATAAAATGGAGTCGAGCACACGTGCCCGTACCCACTTCAACTATCTATCTGTGTCTGTGTATTTATTGTGTTTGAAAAATGCTGCTCCTCCGCCCTACCACAATTAATTGTGCTATAAATAGCGTATGCAACCAACTTACCTGTGACAGTCAGTGTGGGCTATTCCTCTTTTTTTTTTTAAAGTATATTTATATAGCGCAAAATCAACCCAAAACTATACCAGCTATTTACATGAGCACCATATTTACAATACATTTTCAGGCACACGTACATTACGTCATTCCTCTACAATAAAAGGATGTACACGCAACTCCAACACTCGAACACTCATTTCCAGCATCAAGTTGTACAGTGTACCTGAATGACCACATACATATATATATATATATATATATATATATATATATATATATATATATATATATATATATATATATATATATATATATATATATATATATATATATATATATTAGCTGCCCTTCATGTGCCAAAAACTACAACTTAAACCTTTCACAGCCCTGTATTACTACAGCTACAACACTCCACTGAATGTACAATAAACATTTATAATCGCAGAAATACGTCATGTCTAACATATTTTAGGTATGCAACTTTGAACAAATATAGAGTCAGTGATACCCCGTACCTTCCATGTTGGCCAAGTTGTGGAACTTTACAGATATAATGACACATATGCTTTTAAGCCCCGGGTGATGTCAGCACTACAAAACGGAGATCCGAATAACTTAATTTCTCATAAAGCTCACGACGGGACCACGCCTATAGCTCCGGAATCATGCTTCAGAGCCTCGCGCAGCACTAGCATACGTCAGGCCAGCCCACTCCACTTACGCTACCAGGAAAACACAAAAACAAAACATGGACCAGATTTCCTTTGTAGTGATTTCTTAGTTCCAGGTCTACTTGTCAGAACGGCCCACTCACTCCCACATAGCTGGTATACACCCACACCACACCCATCCAACGCACCCGTCACTACACACGTGACCGTACCTATAAAAAAGATGGGGCGCACATGCTCTACGCCATTTTAGAGTTGCTCCCATCGCAAGCGCTGTGATGGCCCATCCTGGTGGTTCGGATGCCTCATGTAGGCCCGAACCACCGAACAGTGGGACCACCACCACGTGCGTGGCCTCTTTGGTTACTGAGTTAGTGGTACCAGAAGGACTGAGCGGGTGAAGGACTTTCGATGATGATGATGGGAGCACGAGTATGTGTTAGCCATAGAGATATCAAGACTCAGCACCATATGTGAGACTTCTTAGTGGCAGATCGGGACTACATGATGTGAAGGTGTACTGTCCACGAAAAGGTGAGCAGCGAGGCCTGGGTGCGCATCGGAGGGACTCGAAGGGCTGTAGCAGACTGGAAACAAAATAGCGACCAAACGATTTAGACGAACGCAGTCCTATATATCAAATTGCATGTATATATTTTTTCCCAATAGCAGGAAAGTTTTTATAATCGGTCAAATGTCCGGAATATAAACTATACAAATAGTTCTTTTAAATGTGAGAGGGAACGTGTGTGAAAGGGCGATGTTACTCACCTCCACATTAAGATAGTAACATTTACCAATCATAACATCTTTCTTTTACTTTCTTTTAGATGTAGAGCTTCAGGGTGCATTATGTCCCGGCACTTGGTAAAAAATTCACTGGTGACAGAAAGGTGAGCTGCGAATATTATTTGCAGACACTCTCTCACTTCCTCTCTACTTTGATAAAAAAATTACACACAATGTTAACTTCCTTTTGATCTTACTGGTTGTGTTTCACAAATTGGCGTGCTCCCCAACACCTCTAAAACTCAACGTTCGAGGATTCTGCGATGATGCGTGGCCATCGTAACAACTTCTGAGAAAGCTGCTTTGACACTTAGTGCACCCTCTTTGAATCACGCCAATGGCACAAGGTGAGCAAAGAAGCTCATTTCCAAAACAACGACAAGTCATCAGTGAAAGGAGAAAGTGGGTAGTGTGCAGCAGCTTCACTGCGTATGAATGTACAATTACCTCCGGCCAGTGAGAATAGATAGGCTACAACAGTTTGAAGGGCAGATGTACAAGCCCGTTGCGCCACTTTTGTGTCGCTTTTAACATGGGGAAAGTGGCGCAAGGAGCTTCTAAATCAGCCTCTGACTTCCCAAGAAAAACACTGACCTCCGGACTCTGCGACTCAATGGGGTGCAACAGTCTAGATACCCAATATTGAGAACTCACCGCTATGCAGTGGGAGTGCATGGGATATAGTACTTTGGGAAAAAACAGCGCACAGACACCTCCTTACAGTGGAACTTGTTGTAATATAGTATCCTGAGTGTACAAAAAAATAAACCAAAAATATATGTGTGCATTTGTATGTACTATGCTATTACTAACTCTAAATACTATCTTTCAGATCACTAAATTGGAGGGTGCACTATGAAACAGCACGTCCTTGGACACAATGGAGGCAAAAGGTGAGCTTGGAGTATTTTCTCCAGTATTAACTGCTCCATCTATAACTTTCTGTCTCTCACACTTTTAATGTTGTTTTTTCTCTCTTTCTCTCACTCACTTTCTCTCACATCGTTTCACTTTCTCGTTTAAAGTTATGGATGCTGCTGTCCACTCTGACGTGTAGAACCAAAGCTGAGTTGAAGTTGTGAACTCTGTTGGTCACAGTGTTTACACAAGGTAAACAGAGCGGCCTAGCTATACAATCCCTCCGATTAAATGCATTAGAACTAACAGACCTTATTTACAAGCCCCTTGCGCCACTTTTGCGTCACTTTCAACATGAGAAAAGTAACACAAAAGTGGCACAAGAGTCTTGTAAATAAGCCCTAAAGAATATTGTCCTGCATAATGACTTGATCTCTCACCTAATTCTGTCTCATCTCTGAATCATTTTAAAGACCTGTTGATCTGTAATGTAAATCTGACGCAGTAGGCACTTCCATACAGACACCGCTTTAACGCGGGCCTATAAGACAAGGGAAATGTTTCAGGCACACTGCACACGTAAAAATAAGAAAATATTGTCAAGTGTTACCTTGACTTGTAATGTTTGATCTCATTTAGTCACATCGATCTAATTTTAAACACTAATTTTCTTTTTTGTTTTGCAGATTACCTACCGTACTTCTATTGGAGTCCATATCACATTTTGTTTAGTATATTGTTTTGTTAAAGTTATGTTTCTAGTTATTTATTGTATTGTTATCTTTCAGTTACGTTTCCAGTTATTTATTGTTGTTTTAATAAAAGTTAATAAAAAAAGTATATACGTCTTTTTTTTAGGGGTGGCGGTCCCCAATAAAAATTATATTTATAATTTGAAGTATAATTCTGAGGCTAACTCTTTACCAGATCTTTACCAGAGTCTATAGCTATGACCTACTGTTCCTATGGAAAAGTTTTAAAACTCCAGCACAGTAGCTTTTTCCATTAGCAACATAGAGTGGTGAACCTCTAACCTCTGTGCTCACGTAAGTGTTCCATGAACTGTTACTATGGTAACAGGAAGAAAGCCGTTTAGGGGTTTGGTTAAAGGTACTGGCTCTACAAAAAACATTATATTTACCCTGGATCCTCTACATGACAGAAAGGAAAGCAAAGTAAAACAAAACACTGTGTACCAGATTTACAACCCCCCTGCACCACTTTCGCGTCCAAGGCCCCCCCACCTACAAAATTAGAAGTGTGTGGGCCTCAATGACCCCCCTCAAGCCCCAGGAATCACCACCCCGGGGATTTGTGTATTGTGGGAGGCAGGCTGCGTGACCCTCTGCCTGGTGCCCTCGAGGACCCTGGGGACTGCCACGCCCAGGGCCGGTTCCTACAGTGTCCCGGGTGCCTACCCCCGGGACACTGCTGTTTGCTATGAGAGGGCGCGAGTATTGCACCTTCCACACTCCAATAGCAAACTTAGTTTGCATTTTGAAAGACAGAGCACTGAAATCTGTTCTCACTTTCAAAATGCAAAGAAGATTGCATTTCCACATGCAAGTTAGCATCTCCCCTTGCGGAAAAGCAATGCGGGCTCCCGAAGATCGCGGGAAGCTGGCGGGACCATGGGGGCATTCTGGCTCCCCTCACGATCCCCAACATTTTTTATAAGACCCGGGGGATACGTTTCCCCGGAATATTAGAAAGTACTAACAGGGGCTATTTTTTAACAAAAAAAGTAAAAGTTATGCACCCAGCGCAGCGCTCAGTGCGGCACCCTGGTGTGCGCGCGCTAGATGCACGACTCATAATCTGTAGGCTACGAGACTCCAGCGCCTTTGCTGCACAACTTCTACGCGTTTGGGAGCAGGCATTACTTTTCCACATCAGGAGCTACTAACATGCAACTCCCCATGTGGAAAAACAATCTGATTTAGAATTTGAAAGAGAGAACAGATTTCCTTGCTATGGGAGGGCGGGATAGGCACCCCGGGACACTGCAAAAGCCGTCCCTCCCACAATACATAAAGCCCTGGGGAGTGGTGGTCCCCTTGGCTTTGGAGACCTTACAGCCCCCACTCCTTCCCAGCCATAATTTTTTTTGTAGCCCCGGGGGTAACGGGCCCTCAAGTGCTCCAGGAGGGGGGCCACATAGTCCCCCTCCCACAATACATAAAGCCCGAGGGCTTATGGTCCCCGGGGCTTTGAGGACCTTTGACCCCTCCCCCCACCATTTTTTCTTTTTGGGGGGGGGTGATGATCCCCAAAGCTAGGGGACCGCTCTGGGCCACACATAAAATTGAATAATTTTGCCCTCGGTATTTAACCCCCCAGAGACGAATTATTAAAAAGTATTCGTTTTATTTTATTTATTTTACAGCACAGTCCACGCAACCTACACACCCCTGCCGGGTTTAGAAAGAAAAATAATAATTCGGCCCTGCGGGTCCTTCTGGGCAGGTCTAGAGGGTTAAATTATTTCTACCCTGCCCCCTTTCTCCGTTTTGCACACATATTCCACTGACTTCCTCAGCCTCGCTTCTACCGACGCACAAATGGCTGCCAACAGTTCCTGGTTTTGAATGTTTACAATCACTTGACAGCCAATAAGCATCCAGCGCATGATCGGGACGGTGCGTTTATGATCCGATGACAATCCTCGCATCCTTCGCAGATCTACCGCGCCCATAGATATATAAATGACTTTAACTGTAATTTTCTCAGGAACTACTGAACAGATTGACACCATATAAGCAAAAGGCACAAGTCGGAACTCAGGACTACCTCTTTGCCAAATTTGGCGTAATTCCTTTCAGCCGTTCGGGCTGTAGCTGTGGCTAAAGTTCCTATAGGAAATTGAATGGGGAAAACACGTTTTGGGACGCCCCTTTTTTCTCGGCCCCCACTTGACCAATCACCCCGAAACTTTCAGGATAGGAGCGGACCAGAGCTGGCCAAAAGTTTGGAAAATTTCGCAAAGATTCATCAATGGCGCCAAAGTTATTGGGAATAGAATGTTGCGGATTTCCTATGGATAATAGGTCCTAACTATAACTACTGGTGACCGCCAGTAGATTATTATTATTATATATATATATATATATATATATATATATATATATATATATATATATATATATATATATATATATATTACCTACTGGCGGTCGCCAGTAGGTATATATAGTTAGGATTTTTTCCCTATGGGATTTTTGAAAATTCTATGTCTAATAACTTTGGCGTTTGTGGACGGAATTGGCTGAAATTTTCAGGAAAATGGAACATTTTGTTTCTGAGCAGCCCCTGGAAATTGAGGGGGGTTCATCAAGGGGGGGCCGAGAAAAAAGGGGGGTCCCAAAACGTGTTTTTAACATTGAGTTTTCCATAGGGCGGTTGGCCTCACTTTTAGCCCGAACGGCTGAATGGATTTGCACGAAACTTGGCAAAATTGTAGGGACTGGTAGCCCGATGTGCCTTTGCTAGGTCTCAATATATGTGCTTCAGTGGATTTTGAGAAATTAATGTTCAAAAAAAGATATATATCTGTAACAGCGGACCGGGCAGCGCTCCGGTTCGCGGACTTTACGCGTACCGGAACTTCGCGTAGCGAAGCTGATTGGCTCTCCGGTGCCTGTCAACATTCTAAACAGTCCGGAGCGGCCGCCATCTTGTCTCTCGGTAGGATCGAGAGACAAGAGGAGGCCAAAACAAAGTGGGAAATGACCATAAGGGGGCATAGTATATCCTCCCTGACCCCCTAGGTTTAATGTGGAGGCTTTAAAAGGGCCCCGCGGGGCAAAAAAAAATAAAAAATGTTTTTGTTTTTTTTGCGTGGGTAGCGCCCGGTTCGCGAACCGGGAAGCGTTCTGGGCAGCGTACTATAAGGAAAAAAGAATGATAGACTTTTCAAATACTGTATGTTAATTGATTGTTGGTTTTGTTGATTATTTTTTTTTTTTTTTTTTTTTTTAAGCAATTATTTATTATTGTGATTGTGTTTCAAAATGTAATAACATTTCTAACATTTAACTAGTTTATGAATTACATATAAAAATGATTAAAGACTCAAACAATTTTTTTATTTTACGTACAATTTTATTTTTCAGATTGTTTTTCAAAATTTAATAGAACGTCTAGCATTTGACTGTCCGATATGTCCTCTTGTTGAGTGAACATAAGTTCCCACATTTGACCGTCATCATAATGGAGTAAATGATCGACAGATTCTACACATTGAAGTAATTCATAGTCTCGTGACTCATCCATGAATTCTAAGTCATCAATGGGTTCCATAACTTGTTCATTGTTGCTGTCCAGAACAATTTCGAAGGAAACATTCTGCTCCCTTCCATTTTATTGCTGTAATTTGCATAAAAAATAAATATATCAGTAGTGATAGGGCACTGTTGGGTTTAAGTTCAGAAAGGTACTTGTGAGTTTATAACAGAGAAGTAATCTATGGGCACTGTATGGTTTCAGGCGTGAAGTAGTACTATTAAAAAGTGCCTGTGAAGAAGCCTAAGTAAATTCATAATTATACCACAGAAACCTAAATCAATCCATAATTATAATAAAGAAGCCTTTCTCAATGTCTAACTCTTACAGAGGGATAGTATATAACTATCTGAAAATGTTTTCAAATTTATAAAATAATATCTCACCTTCTAAAAACAAGTTTAAGTTGTGAGTGAAAATGATCTTGCAATGTAATTCAGGAAGTAGTAGTCAAAATGGCTGTGTTTCTCTCTCTTTCTTTATATATATTCAGGTACATAACCAATCAAATGTCAGGTAAAAAAAGTAGAAAATGAAAGTAACATTTTAATTGGTTGTCAATTCCAACACTTCAGATGTGTTTTGAGAAGTAATTTACCTCAGGGTATTTAGAGAGGTCTACAGGCTAAATGGCTAAATGGAATTCCAATCAAATTTGTGAAAATGGTAGGGATTGGTATGTAGTATGAGCTAATCTATATTTGGTGAAATTGTCTCCAGTCGCTTTTCTGTAAACTACTTTCCCACCTTTTTTGATGGTGCGCTTCCCAGGGAGCTACCCGGTACGCGAACTGGTGAGCGCCCCGGTTCGCGAACCTTAAGCGTTACGGGAGTCCACCATTTTGTGTTTCGGTCGAATTAAGATACAAGATGGAGGGCAAATAATGTTCAGAATGGGTAGAAGGGGGCACGGTAGACTTATTTTGACCCTCTAGGTTTTCTGAGGGTGGCTGAGGAGGCTTATATGTGCGAAAAAAAAAAATTGTTTTTAAAAATTTCGCGAGGTTAGCTCCTGGTTCGCGTACCGGGAAGCGCCCCAGGGAGCGTACTTTGTTGAAAATTAGTGAAAAATGTTAGAGTAAAATAATAATTGTGAGTGATCAGATGTAGGGTAGCTCTGAGAAGAGCTTTTGGGTTTATGGTACATTTAGGTACTTATAAGTAGGTACCAATGCACAGTCTTAAATTCAGAATGAAAATTCTGTTGCCCTCATCTGAGAAGTGAACTCCATCTCCTCTGTAGATATCTTGCATGTAGTAACGCAAGTTATTGTTGTACAGGGAGCCCATTCCATGGTCTCTCATGTAAGCTGAAACAGATTTGTTTACATGCTTCCTCGACTTCTCAATTTGTGGACAAAATTGGTTTGACCACCTCCATTTCTGTCTTTGGCATATATTTGAATATACCAAGGCAGTTTGAGGAAAAAGTGCCATCAATTGCTCAAAGGTGTCCTTTAAAAGCATTTCCAGACCTACCCCAGTCAAAGTGCCCAAATCATTACCTCCACAGTGCACAATTAACAGGTCAGGTTTTGGCAAATGCATAAAGGTTTTCACCAATGGTATCAATTGGTGACATTTTAATCCTCTGTGGCCAAACCACTTAATTTCCACATCTTGTAAATTGAGGTTAGGTAAATTCCTGTTCTCAGCATACCTGTGAGCCCAGTGGATATAACTATGTCCAACAATCCAGACAGAAAACATGGTGAGAGAAGGTTCTGCTGCAGTCAGATGAAGTGTGGCAATGAAATGGCAGTTGAAAAAATGAGAGTTTAAAATGAAAAAAACTGTGGAGTTTCTGTGTTAATGAAGCAGTAACAGTGATTGGTGGATTTTGATTGCTGAAAACAGAAAGTTAGGGTGCATGGATGAGTTCTTTGAAAGATGTATTTTGAATGGTCAATAAAAAGTCATTAAATGAAAGATTGCAGTGGATACGCAGGTGCACTGAGAGTTCAGAGTTCAATTGCAACATTGTTGTGTGAACTTGCAAACACCAGAGGTCTTCCAAGAGGTGGTTGCCATGCAGAAAAGGCATGAAATGGCAGAGGGGGGAAGGGTTTTCATTTGAAAAAAAGTGAGGGAAGAGTTTTGATTGGGTGACATGAGAGATATGTGTGAAGAATTACAGCATTTCTGTGCTTTTGATAGCTGCAGACTCTGGAGTGCATACCTTTTGCTCTGCTGAAGACAAATTGGTGTGTTTCTGAGACTGTTTTCAAACTCAAAGTATTTGCTAAGGTGAGAAAATATTTCTTTAATTTAGATAGAGAATAGTGTGCTTTAAGGAGAAAATTATGAAGAAAGTTGTGTTTTTCAAATGTTGCTTTGTCTCAGGTGTTTTACAAATAGATTTTGTTTCTTTGAGAAAATGTAATTGGAGAAAATGTGAAGTATTAGTACTGACAGGGTGTTTTTCTGCATAGGAGCTGTGGAGTCTTTTCAAATTATGACTTGAAAATCATTTTTGAGGAAAATGAATGGTTATAATATTTCTGACAATGACATAATGGTGTATGCTTCTTTATAATGCAATTGACTGTCTCTGATGTTATTTTTCCCATTTTAATGTAAGACCTTTCTCTGTGGCGCAAATTGCTTGTAAATATGCTCCCACCTGTGCATGGCAAATTTAGATTTTGAATGTTTGTGTTACATAGCCATGTTAAAAGTGATACAAACATGCTGCAAAGGCAATCAAAAAACGATTTTATGTGTCTTAAGGACATTTTAAGTAATTTTCCCATGTGCAGTGTTTTGAAATTATGATTTGAAAATCGTTTTTGGGGAAAAGGAATTGTTTTTAAATTTATGACAAGGACATAATGGTGTATGCTTCTTTATAAGGCAATTGACTGTCTCTGATGTTATTTTTCCCATTTCAATGTAAGACCTTTCTCTGTGGCGCAAATTGCTTGTAAATATGCTCCCACCTGTGCATGGCAAATTTAGATTTTGAATGTTTGTGTTACATAGCCATGTTAAAAGTGATACAAACATGCTGCAAAGGCAATCAAAAAACGCTTTTATGTGTCTTAAGGACATTTTATGTCATTTTTCCCATATTACATTAAAAGACCTTTCTCCGTGGGGCACATTCCTTGTAAATATGGTTACACTTGTGCATGGTAAATTTAGATTTTGACTGTTTGAGTTACATAACCATGTTAAAAGTGACCCAAAAAAATTGCAAAGGCTTTCAAAAAACACTTTCATGTGTCTTAAGGACATTTTAAGTCATTTCCCTGTGGGCAGTGTTTTCAAATTATGACTTGAAAATCGTTTTTGAGGTAAAGGAATGTTGTTAAATTTTATGTGCGCCATATGCCCCCAAATTTCTTTTTCAGGGGTGCAGCAGGGTGTTCTTGAGACACCCCTGCACCTTTGGAAAAATTCCTAATTTGCGATGAGCTAATTGCTAATCGCAAATTGCACCTTCATTCCTATGGGCATCCTGGCCCATGGAAATGAATGGGTAATTTGCAATTAGCAATTTGCTCATCGCAAATTAGGAATGGTAAAGAATCGCTATTTATTCCTTAAAATTCGCTATTTTGGAAATGCAAAATAGTTTGATGATACATATGGCGGTTGATCTCTAACAAGATAAGAAGCTTAGGGATACATTTATGATGACTGGCGCAATGAAGTGGACATCACTTACTTCATTGGTAGAGCTTTACATGTATTATCTCCTCTGTATTTATTAATCAAGCGTAACTTTAATCTGCAATCCTGAGTAGGCCTCACCTTAAACAAACCTCTGGATAGGCAACACCTTATCGTCATCATGAATTAATCATTTAAAATGCTAGGGACAGATTTATGATAGGTGTATGCCTCTTTTGCGCCACTTACAAAACACTGCCCATGGGGAAATGACTTAAAATGTCCTTAAGACACATGAAAGTGTTTTTTAAAGCCTTTGCAATTTTTTTGGGTCACTTTTAACATGGCTATGTGACTCAAACAGTCAAAATCTAAATTCACCATGCACAGGTGGGAGCATATTTACAAGGAATGTGCTCCATGGGGAAAGGTCTTATAATGTAATATGGGAAAAATGACATCAGAGACAGTGAAATGCCTTATAAAGAAGCATACACCATTATGTCCTTGTCATAAATTTACAAACCATTCCTTTTCCCTAAAAACGATTTTCAAATCAAAATTTGAAAACACTGCACATGTGGAAATGACTTAAAATGTCCTTAATTCAAAATTTGCTATTCCTTATTTTGCGATTGCACTGAAGGATTTGCAAATTTTGCGATTCCTTAAATGCAATGTATCAAACAAAAAATATGTAAAAAATGACATTAAGGATTTGGAAACTACCACCAACTTCTAGTTTGTGGTAATTTGCGAATTCTTTTCAAAAAGCTTTTTTTCCAAAAAACAAAAGGTGCCATATGACGCCAATACATGCCCTTAGGGCATGTATGTGCGCCATATGCCCCCAAATTTCTTTTTCAGGGGTGCAGCAGGGTGTTCTTGAGACACCCCTGCACCCTTGAAAAAATTCCTAATTTGCGATGAGCTAATTGCTAATCGCAAATTGCACCTTCATTCCTATGAGCCTCCTAGCCCATGTATATGAATGGGTAATTTGCAATTAGCAATTTGCTCATTGCAAATTAGGAATGGTAAAGAATTGCTATTTATTCCTTGAAATTCGCTATTTAGGAAATGCAAAATAGTTTGATGATACATATGGCTGTTCATCTGTAACAAGATAAGAAGCTTAGGGATACATTTATGATGACTGGCGCAATAAAGTGGACATTACTTACTTCATTGGTAGGCCTTTACATGTATTATCTCCTCTGTATTCTTCATCAAGCGTAACTTTAATCTGCAATCCTGAGTAGGCCTCACCTTAAACAAACCTCTGGATAGGCCACACCTTATCGTCATCCTGGATTAATCATTTAAAATGCTAGGGACAGATTTATGATAGGTGTATGCCTCTTTTGCGCCACTGTGCGTCACTTTTATGATGCAGCGGCGGTGCAAAAGATTTGCTATGAGGCGACAAAATTACAAATTGATGCATTTAGGCAGATGTGTCATGGTGTAAAAAAAACGTGCCACATGAAACCGATGCAGCAGTGATGCAAAAGATGCACCATGTTGCAAGACAGGCCTCACTTGGGGCCATATGTATCAAGCTAATTAGCATTCGCAAAGATCAAAATTCTGCAAATTTCGGCCTTTGCGAATGCTAATTAGACAAATGGTATGTATCAAACAAGTTTGATGCAAAATAAGGAATAGCAATATTTGCTATTCCTTATTTTGCGATTGCACTGAAGGATTTGCAAATTTTGCGATTCCTTAAATGCAATGTATCAAACAAAAAATATGCAAAAAATGCCATTAAGGATTTGCAAATTACCACCAACTTCTAGTTGGTGGTAATTTGCGAATTCTTTTCAAAAAGCTTTTTTTCCAAAAAACAAAAGGTGCCATATGACGCCAATATGTATGTGCGCCATATGCCCCCAAATTTCTTTTTCAGGGGTGCAGCAGGGTGTTCTTGAGACACCCGTGCACCCTTCGAAAAATTCCTAATTTGCGATGAGCTAATTGCTAATCGCAAATTGCACCTTCATTCCTATGAGCCTCCTAGCCCATGGAAATGAATGGGTAATTTGCAATTAGCAATTTGCTCATTGCAAATTAGGAATGGTAAAGAATTGCTATTTATTCCTTAAAATTCGCTATTTAGGAAATGCAAAATAGTTTGATGATACATATTGCGGTTCATCTGTAACAAGATAAGAAGCTTATGGATAGATTTATGATGACTGGCGCATCACCAGGGATGTGCCAGTCATCCTGCGCCGCTGTTCCGCCACCCATGGTGTGCTGCATTTACAATGCGGCGCAGCATGGGGCAAAAATGGCACAGATGCGTGACGTATCTGTGCTGTAAAGGTGGCGCATTGCTGGAGTTGTATCGCAAGTGCGATGCAGCTCCAGCAAGGCTCAGGGGTGCCCCATCTCCACAATGTTGCGTCAAGACCTATGCCTGCTTAAAGCAGGCGCAGGGTTTTGACGCAGCTTTCTCCTATCTGATTGTAAATGCGGCACACCATGGGTGGCAGAGCAGCGGTGCACGTTAACTGGTGCATGCCTGGGGATGTGCCATTTAACATAAATCTGCCCCTTTACATTTAAGTATGTGCAGGGGACACAGAGTCGGTGAGGCTTATCCAAGGTTAAGAAGAAATGAGTCCTGTTCACTGAAAAATTAGACATAGGCTTCACCTGCTCAGCATCGCTGGACATGGCTAAATAATAGCTGCAAAATGTTACTCTTGTTAAACAATTTTACTATTATAATCTCTGAGATTTGTCTCTTACTCTGCAACATCTCATTGTTGTTATCTTTCTTTAAAGATAAAGACAACATCAACATGAGCGATAATCTGCAATCAGTTGATTTTGACCTCATCATTGAACTTGTAATTGAAACATCAGTGGATGTTGATCCCTTGGATGATTTAAATCCTGAGGATGAAGAAGAACGTGATGAGGATGCAGATTTGTCCGAATTATATGACATAGGGTGGGAAGCTGACCTGCTTGATCCTATGGAACTATAAACATTTATTTTTAAAATTTATAATAAATAAAAAGTAAAAATGTAAACCGTTTAATTTAAAAATAAAGACACCTTCAAAAACAGGTTATGTGTAGTGTCTTCAATAAAATATTAAAATATGCTCATAAAATTAGATCAGATTCACATATAAGATAGCACAGGTAACATGAATATAAATTCCATTTCTTTTCTGCTATTTCTGTATTCTAAAATTGCCATGCACTAAAAAATCTTATATGTAAAAATGTAAAGTAGTGTTTTAAGTTTTTGATTACTGTTATTGATGTACTATTGGGTAATAGTGGTTAATAACATTTTTTAATATATTTTACCACAGATTCAACTGCAGATCATTTCAACATTTCACCATGCCAACGAAAGAAAGACTGAGAAAGGCTGCAAAACGTCAAAGACAGCAGGTGATTGAAAAAAAGCAGCAGTCCTCTAACAAAAAGATTTGTCAAGTCAACAAGAAAGCACCGGGTAAGAGTACAAAAACATTCATAAGAAATATTTGCAGTAAAAAAAATATTACTACAGAAAATGTTTCAGTCCAGAAAAAGAGAATCAATTCAAATGGAAAGGAAAGGCCAATCAAAAATGTTACTGCTAGAGCAAGAGATAACTCTGTGCATGATAGTAGAAGGAAACAACAGTTTAGGGACATTCGTAAACGAATGTTCCGCAACAGGATAATTGGCAATTTGTTAAAAAATATTAAGAAAGGTCAACAGAAAGTTGTTTTTTATAAGAGAAAAAAAAAAGTTGAGAAAGTTATTGATCAGGCATTTGAAATTAAACGTAAGTTATTTATTTTGATAATCAATAGAATTAGGAAGCTAAACAAGGCAATTTAAGATTTCAAAAGAAATAGTAGATGGAAGAGAATAGTTAATCGTAGTAATTTTTGTGAAGTTTTTTCTGGAGAATGGATGCATAGTTCAAGCTGTGAGGCATTTTTTAATGAGGAGAGTTATTTCCAGGATAATGATTTGGTGCATGCAGTTGACACCAGTGGTCGTGCTTATGAAGTGAAAGATGGTTGTCCAGTTGAAAAAGAAAAACTTGTGACAACAGAGGCAGAAGAGGTGTTAGGTAATGAGGTTTTAGGAAGACGTGCTAAGGGTCCTGTGTACACCTGGAAGTGTAGTAGTATTTGCAGTGTGCGACAGGATTCCATCAATTTGCTTTGTGATTTTGTACGGTCATTTAATAAGAAAAGTTTGAAGCAGAAAATAAGGTTGTTGCAAGAATTAGATCCTTGCAGAGTGAGAGAAGTGACAGGTTTGCATGGTCATTCACTGGCTTGTCTTTCCAGGAGAGTATGCCAGAGTGTTTTTCATCATTTCAGGATGCTAGCAGTGCATCATAATAAAGTGAGGAAATTAGTTAGAATGTTGTATTATGCTAAGAGTCCAGCAATTATGCTTAAAAAATTATGTGCTGCTCTTTTGCATGGTTCTGAAATAGATGTGAAGAATATATGTGAAGAAATTGAGTTTTGTTACTTTGTAAGTAAAGAGGAGAATGTTGAAATTGACCAAGAAGAAGCGGGTAATGTGGAAGATAGTGTACAGGTTTCCAGTACAGATAATTTCCAGAGGGAAATTGCCACGTTTCAGGTCAAATCAAGTGAGAGGCCAAATTTCACTTGTGTGTGTTGTCGACGCACTTATTATAAGAATCAGACTAAGTTAGTGGATTTATATGCAAAAAGTGAAAGGGAAAATAATAGTGAATGGAAGGATTTCGCAACATACTTGATGGTAGAAAATTGTTTTGATTTGGGATTGGATCAACGTGTTTGTACTTATTGTTGTTGCAAATTAAATCAAAACCAGATGCCTGCTAGAGCAGTTCATAATAATCTGGAATTGGTTGAGATTCCTTCTGAATTGAAGGATTTAAATACTTATGAATCTATTTTGATTCAAAGTATCCATCCCTTTCAGGCTATTGTAAGAATGGAGCCAAAGACAGGGAAATTGCCTCCATCAGATTTACAGAGAGGATTAAAGGGAAGAGTTGTTTATTTGCCTCTAGATTTGAAGAAAAACATTAACACAATTGGAGTAGAAAAAGTGGACGAGGAACCTCTGGTTATCTTAGTTAATGGGGTTCCGACAAAGAATAAGAAAATATGGCAAGATTTAGTAGATGTTAGGAAAGTTAAAAAGGCAACATTGTATTTGAAAAAAAATAATAAATACTATAAGAATGTATATGTTGCAGAAGAGGAAGTAAGTGAGGAAGAGGATAGCGATTTGTGTGCTGGTCAAATTGAGAAAGTAGAAACTTCTACTAGTGAAGAAATATATGAACATTATAGTGTTCATCCTTTGCATTCCAAGGAAGTCATGGGGAATGCTATTGAGTTGTTTCAAATGAAACAAGCCAAAGGGAGTCCCATTAGTGTTTGGGAGGAAAGTTTGGAAGCTCGGTGTTTCCCACAGCTTTTTCCAACAGGTCAGGGAGGAAGATATGATGAGCGACCTCATCAAATTCCTGCTTCTGAATACCGGACTTTGCGATTGTATGCAGGAGATGCTAGGTTTCGACAATGCATTCCTTATTTGTTTCATCTCCTGTTTGAAAGCGATCTGTCTGGACTGTCATATGCAGTGAACCACATCTTGAAAAGTGGTATCCACATGCAAAACATCTCGGCAAGTGACTTTATGGATAAAGTCAATGTCCAAGACAGTATTTTGGATTCTCACCTGATTAATCTCATGGCGTGTCAGCGTGGTACTAATGAGTACTGGTACCGTCGTCATGGTGATTTAAAATGTATGCTGAGGAACTTAGGTACTCCCACATGGTTCCTCACTCTGAGCTGTGCCGAGTATGGCTGGGAAGACTTACTTGAATTTCTACGAGAGGCAAATGCTAACGTAGAAAACATCGAATTCAAGACACCCGGAGAACTGTGCTCTTTGGATCCAGTCAATGTATGTAGGTACTTCAATCATAGATTTGAAGCTATGATGTCTTTCATCATGAATAAGAAGAATCCACCTCTTGGAGAGGTGTTGGATTTCTTCTGGAGAAAGGAGTACCAAGCAAGAGGTGCTCCTCATATACATATGTTGCTGTGGATCAAGGATGCACCTAAATTTGGAACGGATCCAGAAGACTCAGTGATGAGTTTTATACAACAGTATTCTACGTGTGCTGTTCCAAACGCAAAGGACAAGAAAAGCCTAAGAGAAAAAGTTCTGCGTTTCCAAAGCCATCGATGTGGAAAGTACTGTCGTCGTAAATTCCGAAACAAGGACAAGTTCTACACCAAATGTCGTTTCGGTTTTCCACGACCGGTGATTTCTAAAGGAAGAGTAAACAGTTTGATGTATTCGCTGCGACATAATGTGATGAAGAAATCACCTAAAAACACATACAATTTGAAGAGGAACGAAGAGTCCAAGTACATCAACGACTACAACCCGGTGATTTTGTCCATGTGGAATGCTAACATGGATATACAGTTTGTGGCTGATAACTGTATGGCTGTGGCTCGGTATGTGACGTCTTACATCACCAAAAAAGAGAAGACAGAATTGAAGGATATGTGGGAGGACATTTCCCATGAAAAGAGCCTCAGCAAGAAGTTGTACAGTTTCAGTCTGAAGATGTTGTCGCATCGAGAAATCGGAGCGTACGAATGTTCTGACCGGTTGTCTTCAGCAAGTCTCTATGCCAAGTCCAGAAGTATCATTTGGGCGAGTCTTGGTCTTGCTGCAACGCGTAATCGAGTTCTCAAACCTGTGCGGGAAATTGAGTATTTGGCGGAAAAGGAGCCAAACAGTACCGACATTTTGAAGACCAACATGTTGGATACATATTATCCAAATCGAAGTATTCACCTCGAGAATGTTTGTCTGTATGAGGTTCTTCAAAATTACATATTCAAGAGGAACATCAAAGAAGATACTGAGAAAGGAGTGTATGCTGTAATAGGAAGTGAGGGATGTCTGGTCAAGCAAAGAAAATGCCACTTGGTAAACCATCGAAAATTGAGTGGCGAATCTCCTGAAAAAAAGGAGTTTTTCTATTTAGCACTTTTGCAACTTTTCAAGCCTTGGCGTGCAGAAGAGGAACTGCTTGGAGATTTTCTCTGTTACGAAGACTCTTTCAATGCCGCCAAGGAGACCATAGAATGTCCTGCTTTTCCCAAATATGTACAAATGTTGAATGCGGAAATTGAGCAGGAAGCAATGATTGCAGCCGAGATTGCCAGAGACAGTTCTCAGGACAGTCAGAGTTCTGCTTCATTGAGTCAGGATCCACTAGGAGGACCTGTTATCGAAAATGAAGCTGCCACTGCTATGAATGAAGTGGAAAGAGCCATGGCACATGCTCAGGAGGATGCGGTTAACTTAGAAGAGTTGGAAAGACAACTCAACGTTGAGCAGAGGAAAATATATGACGAAGTTACCATGCAAATTGATCATGGATTAAGTCATGACAAGAAAGAGTGCTCATGTACGTCATTGAAGCCTGTCCGACTGTACGTGAGTGGAGAAGCGGGAACTGGAAAAAGTTTCCTCATTAAAGCAATTTCATGCTATTTGCAGGAAAGGACAGAGTCATCGCTGTCTTGTGTTGTCACCGCTCCAACTGGACTGGCAGCACATAACATTAAAGGGATTACTTTACATCGTTTACTGATGCTGCCAGTGGAGCATGACAACAAATTACAATATCACAAGCTATCTGGAGATGCTTGTTTTGAAGTTTCAAGAATCTTGAGGAAAATGAAACTTCTTATCATTGACGAAGTAAGCATGGTTTCCAATGTCATGCTTGCCTTTGTGCATTTGAGAATGCAAGAAGTTCTCAAAACAGAGTATGATGTGTTATTTGGTGGCAAACACATCATTGTTTTCGGAGATCTTCTGCAGCTGACACCAGTGAAAGGGCAACCTGTGTTCAAAATGCTCACGCATGAAGATACCAGGAAGTGCCTAGGCAGCATTGGCAACGTCAATATATGGTTAAACTTCAATTATGCTGAACTGCATGAAAATATGCGTCAGGCGAAGGATGAAGTTTACAAGACTATTCTACAAGATGTTAGAATTGGAAAAGTGACCGAGCATGGGAAAGAAGCTTTACATGCACGATTACTGTCAAATTTATATCCAGAACAAGATGTTGTGCCTGAGAATATTTTTCAGAAAATTACTGAGAAGAAATCTGGAATATTTTTGATGCCAACTCTTGCAGAATGTGCCAAATTCAACAACAAAATGTTGCATTTAGAAAAGCAAGAGATTGTGAAACTGGAAGCTATTGACAGAGTAGAGCATATGGGATCAACAATTATTTTGTCTGAGAATCTGAAAACAAAATTGGATTCATTAGAGAAGAGTATATCTAAAACTGCAGGTTTTGAAAAGACTCTGAATGTGTGCTTGAACTGCCTTTTAATTTTAAGAAGGAATTTACATGTTGAAAGAGGTCTGGTGAATGGATCAATGGGTAATGTTGTTGATTTTGTAAAATACAGAAATAGAGATGGAATTGAATTTTTAAAAATTAAATTTGATGGCATTGAGGAAGTACAGCTAATTGGTCGTTGCTCTGCTAGATTTTTGCTTGTAAAAGACATATGTTCGCCGTAAGCAGTTTCCTGTTTGCTTGGCATATGCGGTGACAATCCATAAATCGCAAGGTTTAAGTGTAGACAGTGCATTGGTGAATATTGGCAGTTCTGTGTTCAAGGAGGGTATGGCATATGTGGCATTGTCACGAGTTAGAACTTTATCGGGATTGTACTTGATTGAGTGTGATGTCACAAGCATTTGTGCGGATCTAGATTGTGTTAAGGAATACAATAGGTTAAGAAGAGAGTATGCGCCACATTTGCCTCAATATCCTTTGTTTGAGAAACGTGTGGTAGGCCGGAAACGAAGAAATGTAACCAATACTGGGGAGGTTGTAGCAAAAAGACGAAAAGTCGATGAACCTGAAATTATAAGCAGAAACAAAAAGAATTCTGGTGAAGATGTTGTTGGTTTTCAATTTGAAAACAGTTCTGGTGTCAACTGCTATGCTAATGTAGTGGTTAATGTTTTGTTTTCTCTAGAAAATGTAAAAGAAGAGATTGTGGTCAATTCTGATCAAAGATTTTGCAGTTTGTTAAATTCTGTGTTAGAGAAATGTAGCACTGATAGAACAAACATAGAAAGTGTGTCTGATATTCGAAATCTGTTAGACAGATGTTCAGGCCAAACACAATTCTCTCAAAATATTCAGCAAGATTGTCAGGAGTTTTTAATGTATATGCTTGATGTATTGCATGTTGAAGGTGTAGATGTAGATCAGCTGTTTGGGCTTTCTTATCAATGGCAGCATGACTGCGAGAACTGTATGGTATCAAGTACTACTAGTGTAGACTCAGAAAGATTTATATATTTAACTTTGCCAGACAGTAAATCAGAAGGGGAAGATATTACTATTCCAGGATTGTGAAAATGATCTTCAACATTTTAATTCTGAAAGTTGCAGAAATGCCAAATGACGGGATTGGCTTACAAGAAATCCAAGAGTTATAAATGGCTCTGACAAGATTTGGCTTTGTGGAAACTTGTGGTAGAGAGCAAGAAGTCATTTATTGCATGTAACATGTTTTTAAAAACGATGGAGGTTTTCTTTCAGAAAGTGGCGGGCTGAAAGTAATAACAGCACAACAGAGTGTAAGCTGTTCATAGAACATCCTTTGACGTCATGGAAAGTAAGTTAACTTTAAGGAGTTCTGAATTCTGATTTGCTATGTTGTATGGGTTTTTTAAACACAATCATTTTGATTGTGTTATTTTTTTCCCCGCTGTTATATGATGAATACCTTCAAGTCACTGTTTTTAGTGAATTTTGATACATTCTGAGAACAGCAAAAATAAACCATTTAACATGTATAATTAATTCTGTACTGTTTGCATTTATGATGTATATGTAGAACTGTGTAGGAGGCATGGAGAAGGTGAGGCTTCTGTAAGTGTCAAAGTTGTTGCATGCAGTGCTGCACTTCTGCGTACTCTTTCATATGCTGGACTACATCTGCACAATGAGATACCTAAGCAAAGGAAACACAAGTGATGTGATTGTGAAATGAGCAAAAGAAATTGCACGTATTTCAATTACATCACCTGTGTTTCCTATCATTACGAATCACATTGTGCAGATCAAGTTTAGGTCTGTCCAGGGAAACAGAGGAGGTTTGGCCTTTGTTCAAGAGTGCAGTGGACATGACTCACTTCATTGGTAGACCTTCACATGTATTATGTCCTCTATTCTCTTCAACAACTCGAAATTTCATCTGCAACCCTGAGTAGGCCTCACCTCAAACAAACCTCTGGATAGGACACATCTTATTGGCATCCTGAAGCAATCATTTAAAATTTTAGTGTCTTGCGACACTTTTCTGAGACAACAGCAATGCAAAAGATGCACCATGTTTTAAGATAGGCCTCACTTCATCTGCATCAAGATACTGTTAGTTTAAAATGTATATCTTTAGGACTGTGTAGGGGGCCTGGAGAAGCAGAAGCTTCTGTAAGTGTCAAAGTTGTTGAAAAACTGTTTGTCCTTCAATCTTTTCCCTTGTCTTTTGTAATTTTTAAATACATGTTTTAATATTTTTCAAATGTTTGTTCTCTCTTTCACAGATTGAAAGTATAAAAACAAAAAGTGAGTAATTTAACGACAATTATAAGCTAAATGTTTTGTACTCTTTTCGTTACATTTCTATCACATTTAACTTCTATTAGTTCCACTGCTTCATTTCTTTAACCCTCAGTTTCCTGCCTTTGCTACTTCCCTCATTCCTTTCTCTATTACCTACTTACTCAACTCCTTCCACTCTTTTTCTCAGTCCCTCTCTTCTCATAGTTCCTCACTCTTGTTCACTCACTCCGTCTCTATTACTCTTAGTGTCTTTGACTGATCACTCTATCACTATTTGTTCATAATGCTTTCTCTGTGTAGTTGAAGCACACTAAGGGGCATATTATGAACACAGCCAATAAAATTATTGCTGTTTTTATTGGCAGAAAACTGGTGCAAAAGTGGTTTTAGCGGCAGTTTTCTGCCGCAAAAGCGGCTTTAGCGACACATTTCTGCCAATAAAAGCTGCAAAACTTTTATTGCCTATGTTGATGATATGGCTCTATGTTACTTACATTTCTTTGCTGTTTCAATTAATCTTTTTCTGTTATTTTTTGTTTTCTGTTTTCTATTTTTTCTCTCTGTTATTCCCCATGTTTTAATCTTATTTTGAACATTCACTCACATTCTCCAAGAAACTCTTCTTTGTTAATGTTATACTCTCTTTTTTTTCTTTCACTTCCTTATCTATTTTGTTTTTCACAATTATACCCTCTTCCGTCTTTTCTTCGGTAAATAGATCTATTAAACAGTATCTCTTCTTTACTCCCTATAGCTGTCTTTCTTTTAACATCACTCTCTGTTTACTTTCCGTATACTTACTCTTTTTTTTTTTTTTCAAATTTTTTGGTTAGCTCCCGGTCCGCGTACCGGGAAGCTAACCGGGAAGCGAACCAAAAGAAATAGAGCTTGCCAGAGTGCTAAACATTCTAGCAATTTTTTTTGAAAGGGGAGGTAGTTCTGAAAAGAACTTTTTTTTTTTATATTTTTGTTGTTTTATATATTTTTTTTATTTTTTGAACATTTTTTGTTTTTTTTATATTTTTTGGGGGGGGAAACAACAAAAAACAGGCATTGAAAAGGGCTCAACAGGAGCAAAAAAAAATTACTGGGGGCGGTTAGGGCAATTATGATGTTCATAAGCCAGGTTGATAGCATTTATACTCATATTACCACATGCTATCAACGCACCACAGTGCATACAAGTATGTTTCATGTGGCCAAAATTCTCTTGTATGTTTGGCACAGTTTCCCGTGCCTCTGCTGGTGTCAATGATATTGACGATCTTGATCTGGCCACAGGAGTTGATGTTGGATTTTCTTCCAAATCCCGTATTTCCGCCCGGCTGTAATTAAGTGGATGCTTCCTGGTCATGTGCCTATGCATAGTATAGTTCCCATAACTATACTTCTTATCAGTCCCTCTTGATAATTTATCTTTGCAGATGAGGCAGGTGACATACCTCGCATTCACTTTTTTTTGGCCTGGAGGGATTGAATAAAACTGCCAGATGAAACTGGCTTTCCTATGGGAAACCCGGGGCACCTCTTCCAAGAACTGTGGTTCTTCTCTCTCCTCTTCCTCCATTTCTTCCTCTTCCTCCTCTGTGTTGGTCATGACCTGGGGAGGTGGTCCTCTCTTCCCATGAGGAGGTGGAGGTGGTGGTGGGGGTGCACCAGCTGAAGCAACTACTGAAGCCATTTCTGAAGTATTAATAAAGGTCTTCCTCTCACAATGATGAAAGTCAGAGTGAGGAAAGAAGGAGGGGTTTTCATCATTTGGGAAAAACAATAGTTCTCAACCAATGAAAAGTGTTATTTTTAGGTCACCTGACCTAGCCTTACATGATTATGAAACCAAAAGTGAAATGAACCAATGAAAAGTGTTATTAACAAGTCACATGACCTGTTATGCTTACGTTACGCGCTCCGGTCCGCGCCCCGGATAGCTTCCGGGTCGCTGCGCTTCGCGCCTCGGTCCGCGCCCCGGGGCACTTCCGGGTGCGCTAACGCGGTACGTCATAAGACGCATTACGCGGCAACGCGATATGTCGCGCTTTCGCGACGCGCCGCGGATCGCTTCCGGGGAGCTGCGTTTCGCGCCTCGGTCCGCGCCCAGGGGCACTTCCGGGTGCGCTAACGCGGTACGTCATAAGACGCATTACGCGGCAACGCGATACGTCGCGCTTTCGCGACGCGTCACGATGTTGATTTCTAAAGCGGCAGTTGCGCAAACGGAACGTTTACCGGTTCGCGGACCCGGTCGCGGCATCAATTTAAGCTAACGGAAAGCTTTCCGGTTCGCGGACCGGGAGCGAAACAAAAAAAATATTTTAAAAAAATTATTAATAAACATATAAAATATATTTTTGGATTTAAAGAAGAATACATTTTACAGCTATAGATATTAGCTTTTAAAAAACCAATGAAATTCACTGAAAAAACCATAGGTTATAGACCATATATAGTTAGGAATTAGCATTTACAAAACCTTGAAAATTTACTGAAAAAACCATAGGTTATACACCATATATAGTTAGGAATTAGCATTTAAAAAACCTTATTTTACTCACACAAAACCATTGAAATTCCATATATAGTTAGTTGTACTAACTATATATCGCGCACCCGCAATCCACTGCTGATCATGTCACATATTACATCATTCATGACATGGTCAGTGACATCACTGATGACATCACTGATGACATCTCAAATGACATCACTGATGACATCACTGATGACATCTCATTTGACATTACTGATCACATCACTGATGACATCATTCATGTGATAATACGATGAAGCTCTTCAGACTCTAATATAACCTTAGATACACTCAGTGTAAACAGACACTCACAGACTATCACTCATCCATGGAGTTACTCACACACCTAGTCAGTCATGCAAAGAATCAATCACACCTCCATTTCCTCAACTATACAGTTATACACACCTTACTTATTCAAACATATACTAACACATATTTACTCTCTTATACAATCCCTGATACAAGTTCACAATGATCCATACAGCCACTCACACATTCACTGGCTCTTTTGCACAGTTATTTATATATGTCAACTCTCACATGTACTGTGTTTTACATATGTACTTACTTTAACATGTAGCACTGAGATATCCATTCACTCACCAATACACTCATGCACACAGTCAACCGCCCATACAGCTGTTTCCACATGCACTTTTGAACCCATACATCTAGTGAATCAACTGCTCACACATCTATGCACAGAGTCATACACCTCCCAGCCACCCACACACACACTCAGTCTCCCATACAAATACTTGGGCAACCAATCAATAACCCATATAGTTACTCATATAGCTACTGAACAACACATGCAGCAGTTTTCAGAACAACAGACATAATGATGCACAAATTAAGACAGTTTAGTCACTAACCCATGCACTCAGTGAGACACATTTAATCACTCATTCATACAGTCAGTCATGCACCTACTAAATCATTCATCCAGACACTTATACATCCACTCAATCTTCAATATGTAAGACATATTTTAACTTTACAGAAAAATACAGTCGCTGGATGTTGTCATCAGTGATGTCATTTGAGATGTCATCAGTGATGTCATCAGTGATGTCATTTGAGATGTCATCAGTGATGTCATCAGTGATGTCACTGACCATGTCATGAATGATGTAATATGTGACATGATCAGCAGTGGATTGCGGGTGCGCGATATATAGTTAGTACAACTAACTATATATGGAATTTCAATGGTTTTGTGTGAGTAAAATAAGGTTTTTTAAATGCTAATTCCTAACTATATATGGTGTATAACCTATGGTTTTTTCAGTGAATTTTCAAGGTTTTGTAAATGCTAATTCCTAACTATATATGGTCTATAACCTATGGTTTTTTCAGTGAATATATATATATATATATATATTCACTGAAAAAAACCATAGGTTTCAGGAGTTATATAGTTAGGAATTAGCTTTTAAAATACCTTTGAAATTCACTCAAAAAACTATAAGTTTTAGTGGTGTTATAGTTAGCTGGACATTTTACTCATACAAAACCATTGAAATTGCTCCTATATAGTTAGTTGTACTAACTATATTTCGCGCACCCGCAATCCACTGCTAATGATGTCACATATTAGATCATTCATGACATGGGCAGTGACATCACTGATGACATCTCAAATGACATTACTGATGACCACACCACTAAAACATATAGTTTTTTGAGTGAATTTCAAAGGCTTTTTAAAAGCTAATTCCTAACTATATAACTCCTGAAACCTATGTTTTTTTCAGTGAATTTCAAAGGTTTTTTAAATGCTAATTCCTAACTATATAAGGCCTGAAACCTATGGTTTTTTCAGTGAATTTGCAAGGTTTTTTAAATGCTAATTCCTAACTATATAAGGCCTGAAACCTATGGTTTTTTCAGTGAATGTCAAAGGTTTTTTAAATGCTAATTCCTAACTATATAAGGCATGAAACCTATGTTTTTTTCAGTGAATTTGCAAGGTTTTTTTAAATGCTAATTCCTAACTATATAAGGCCTGAAACCTATGGTTTTTTCATTGAATTCGCAAGGCTTTTAAATGCTAATTCTATTAGCGGATAATGTTTTTATATATACAAACGTTTTTTTAATGCTAATTCCTAACTATATAAGGCCTGAAACCTATGGTTTTTTCAGTGAATTTCAAAGGTTTTTTAAATGCTAATTCCTAACTATATAAGGCCTGAAACCTATGGTTTTTTCAGTGAATTTCAAAGGTTTTTTAAATTCTATTAGCGGATAACGTTTAAATATATTAATATCCTAGTGGGACCACCTGAGCAGCCCTAAGGGGTCAGGGTGTTTCTACCCTGCCCCCTTTTTGTGTTCTACACGTTTGTTTTTCTGCTTTCTTGTGCCTCAGTCTACTAAGACCCAAGATGGATGCCAACACTTCCTGGTTAGAAGTGTTGACAGCCAATGAGCATGCAGCTTTCTCGGGAAGGCATGTTGATTGGCTGTCACTGTCTGTCAACACTAGCACAAGATGGATGCCAACACCTCCTGGTTAGAAGTGTTGACAGCCAATGACCATGCAGCTTTCTCGGGAAGGCATGCTGATTGGCTGCCACTGTCTGTCAACACTCAAAACCAGGAAGTGTTGGCAGCCATCTTGTGCCTTGTTAGAACCAAGGCACAAGGAAGCAGTGAAACAAAGGTGTGAAACTCACAAAGGGGCCAGAGTAGAAGCACCCTGACCTCCTAGGCCTGCTCAAGGGGTCCCACAAGGACCCCCAAGGCAAAAAAAAAAAAAAATTTTTTTTTTTAAAGTCGGGGTACGCGTGCCGTGCTTTTCTCTGCTTTCCTCTACCTCACTCTACCGAGGCACAAGATGGCTGCCCACAATTTCTGTTTTAGAGTGTTGACAGACAGTGGCAGCCAATCAGCATGCAGCTCGCGCACTAGAGGTACGCGTATGGTACGCGTACGGTACGCGTACGGTATGCGTAAGTGCGCGTACGGTAAGCGAACGGGTAAGCTCACGGGTAAGCTGCTATAGATATATATATTTTTTTGAACCTAAATTACTCAAAATCCACTGGAGCACATATCTTGAGACATAGCAAAGGCACATCGGGCTACCAGTCCCTACAATTCTGCCAAGTTTGGTGGAAAACCATTCAGCCGTTCGGGCTAAAAGTGAGTCCAACCGCCCTATGGAAATTAACATGGGGAAAACACGTTTTGGGACCCCCCTTTTATCTCGGCCCCCGCTTGACGAATCCCCCCCAAACTTTCAGGGAAGGACCGGAGCGCCGCGAGGCAAAGTTAAGGAAAATTTCAGGGAGATTCCTCAACCGGCGCCAAAGTTATTCCCAATAGAATTTTTACGATTTCCCTATGGAAAACAATCCTAACTATATATACCTACTGGCTATCGCCAGTAGGTAATATATATATATATATATATATATATATATATATATATATATATATATATATATATATATATATATATATATGTTCAGTCCAAAGTGCCCCAAAGCAACGGAAGCGCACACGACATCAAAAGAAACCTGTCGGTTTATTCACAAAGGAAAACGAGTTGCAGCATTACTGAAAAGTTCATCTCCGACGCGTTTCGAGGCTCCTGCCTCTTAGTCATGGATCATTTCATAGTGCTTGGCAGATTGCTCTGACAGCCTGCTCCTTTAAATACCTTCAGTGGGCCTCATTGATTGAGTAATTTGTTACGTTGCAGGCTGGGACTTGTAGTCAAGTTCAGAGTAAAAGTTCGTCACCCTTCAGTGGGCTCTGCTAAGTACCTGATATTTAATTTATTGTTGCCCTCCGGTGGGCCAGCATGCTGAACAGGTTTGATTTTTCCTCTTTTGAAGTGCTGTCACGAGTGCAGGCACAGTTCCCACTCGCAGCCTCTCTTTCATTGCAGGATGGTGCAGCTTCCCACGGTATATATATCACTGTCCCTTGGTTGCTTTTGCCTGGAACTGCAGCACTCTTGATGCCGCTAAATTAGCCCCTGCGGCAGAACCAAACCGCTTAAATAACCATCCAAACTCTTTCCCTGTCAATCAATCAATCAAAACATTTATAGAGCACGCTACTCACCCGCGAGGGTCTCAAGGCGCTGGGAGAAGGGGGGGGGGGGTGCTACTGCTCAAAAAGCCAGGTCTTGAGATGCTACCTGAAGGATAGATGGTCCTGGGTAAGTCGAAGGTGTGCAGGGAGGGTGTTCCATGTCTTGGCCGCCAGATAGGTGAAGGATCTTCCTCCGGTGGGGGTTCTGTGGATCCGTGGGACGATGGCGAGGGCGAGGCAGGCAGAGCGGAGCTGGCGGGTCGGCGTGTAGAACGTGAGGCGGTTGTTGAGGTATTCGGGGCCCAAGTCGTGGAGAGCCTTGTGTGCGTGGGTGAGGAGTCTGAACGTGATCCTTTTGCTGACGGGGAGCCAGTGCAGGGCCCTCAGGTGGGCAGAGATGTGGCTGTGTCTGGGGATGTCCAGGACGAGTGGTGCTGATGCGTTCTGGATGCGCTGGAGTCTTTTCTGTAGTTTGGCAGTGGTCACAGCATAGAGGGCGTTCCTGTAGTCCAGACGGCTGGTGACGAGGGCCTGGGTGACCAGTGGAAGATCTTACGGAGCATGCGGAGGGTGTTGAAGCAGGAGGAAGTAACGGCGTTGACTTGCCTGGTCATCGTGAGGGAGGAGTCAAGGATGAAGCCCAGGTTGCGTGCGTGGTCCGTGGGCTTGGGGGGGTGCCCAGTGCAGGGGGCCACCAGGAGTCGTCCCAGGCGGAGATGGATGGGCAGAGGATGAGGACTTCCGTCTTATCTGAGTTCAGTTTCAGACGGCTGAGCCTCATCCAATCCGCGAAGTCTTTCATTCCGTCCTGGAAGCTGGCTTTGGCGGTGGTGGGGTCATTTCTTTCCCCACGTTGAAAAGAAATGTGGGGACGAACTCGCGTACTGTTATTTTTCAATTTTTATTGCCATCCTTTAAATCATGAGGACTTTCTCAGCCGGCAGGCACAGATCTATGCGTTTCAGGCTGTCACAGCCCTTGTTCACGATCAACCTGGCTTCTGACCAACTACATGATTAAATTCAAAATTAGCATGACATCATTTCCTGTTAGGTTTTTTTGTGGCCCCTAAGCCTTATGGAGGATGTAGTTTTTATGTTTTATCTAAAATCATACATTTTAAGTGAAAACTTTACGCAAAATGAAAAGCTTTAACGGAAATGATTAATCACCACAATCCCATCACCAACATTAATTAAAGTCTTGTGATTTTGACCACTTTCTTCGTCATTTTGCAGCATGCAATTTCACCTCCTGTTTTTTGTGCATGGAAGGAATTCTCAATAAAGTTTTCTTTCACTTTATCTCATGCCTTTCTTTTCTGGCAATGTTCACTGATTAATTCATCCAGACAAGACCCATATATACATACTATACACCCTCCAGTGGGTTTTCATTGTCAATGTGTCCCCTTTGAACATTTATTCTTTGCCTTTGCTTTTTCATTTGGGATTTTCTCTATTCTCTTCCTTTTCTTATTGTATTTTTTTGGTGAATTTGCTGCTTGTTCTTCTGCTTGATTTCAATTCTTTATTTTTTCATATATATACTTGGTGATCAATATTCTCTTTCCAGCTTTTTCATTATTTTTTGATTTCCACTGCTCTTCTGTTACAAATGAATATAAAGTTCCTCTGACTGGTTGAGACCAAATGGGTGCATTGTTCTTAATTTCGGAATGTAGCGTTTCATCCGTAGTTGCTTTTCTCGATCACCACCTCTTTCTTTTTTTGGAACAGTATCTATCCCATAAAACGGCAGTTGTTTCCAGTCGCCCTTATGGTGATACTCCATGTGCCTTGCGACTGCATTAGCTCGATCCTTGTGTATTGTGGCTCTTATGTGCTCCAAAATTCGTTTTTTAGCTCACAGGTGGTACTTCCCACATACATCAGTGGACATGGACATTCTACTATGTACACTGTATATTGAGTCTTGCACGATATCAATTGGCAGATTTCCCAAACTCTGTTGTCCCTCATTTTGATCTCTTTTATAGGTCTAGCGATTTGACAGGCTTTACACATGTGGCACTTCACAAACCCTTTGATCTTGAGCCATGTTCCTTCTTTCTTTTTGGGTTTAAAGTGACTGTGAATCAGATGATCCTTGAGATTCCTCGCTCTTCTGTATGTCACTGTTGGATGTTTGCCCACTATTTCTTTTACTGTCTCGTCCAGTTGCAGAATTTTCCAGTTTCTTCTTAGAATCCCCACTATCTGTTTGCTTTCTAGTGAGTAATCCATTATCAGACGGATAGGATCTCGTTCAGATGTCACTTTTTTCTGTTTTCCGCTTGGACATTACTCTCTGGATTTATTGTTTGTTCTTTCCCAACATTTTTGCACTATCTTCTTGCTGTATTTTCTTTTTCCAAAGCGTGTGAGCTCCATGTTTCGACCATTCAGTTTCTTCACTGCAAATTCGCCTAATCCTTAAAAACTCCCTGTAGGGGATACTTGAAATAAGCGACTCTTGATGGAAACTGGATGCCTCCAACATTGCGTTGGTGACTGTGTTTTTTCTGTGCAGAGATGTATGGATTTGGTTATTTTTTATATAGATTTCTGTATCCAAGAAGACAACCCGTTCTTTACTTATTTCATAGGTGAATTTTAATTGAGTTACACTATTGTTCATCATTTCAAAATACTCTTGGAAATCTTCTGCTGTTCCATCCCATATGATCAGCAGGTCGTCAATAAACCTTTTCCAGCTTATGACTTTGTTTAGAAATCTGTAGTTTTTCGAATTCCATGCAACTTTCCTCTCCCAGTATCCCATCGCAAGACACGCGTAACTGGGGCAAAAAGAAAACCCCATCGCGGTTCCATTCCTTTGACGATACACTTCATTGCCGAAGAAGAAGATGTTTTTGTTCAGGCAAATTTAATTCCACTCTTGTAGAAAGAAGTTGCATGCTTCCAAGCCGAAGTCATTCCCTATGGTGGTGTAAAGGGATATGACTTCCAGTGTTACGAGCTGGTATGACTCCTGCCAGGGTGTATTTTGCAGCAGTCTCAGTATGTTTGTAGTGTCTTGTATATATGAACTCAGTTGGGTGACATATGGTCTCAGAACAAAGTCAATAAAGTTTGCCATGGGCTCAAGTAGAGAACCTTTTGCCGATAGAATCGGTCGTCCTGGTGGTTTCTTCTGGTCCTTATGAAGTTTTGGCAGAAAATATATGGTTGCTGTTACGGGATGATTCACCGTTAAATATTTTCTTTCTTCTTCATTTATTTGGCCATTGTTCATCCATTCTAGAAGTTTCATATCCACTGATTTCTTTATTTCCATGGTCGGGTTCTTTTTCAATTTTTCGTAATAGGCATTGTTCAACAACTGGCAATGTGCCCCCAGGACATAAGCTCCTTTTTCTAATATAATGACGTTTCTGCCCTTATCTCCATTTTGATTTCAATTCCTGGATCATTCATTAAGTTTGTGAGGGCGTCCCTCTCCTGTTTGGATAAATTATCCTTGAATTACCGACCTTTCAGTTTGTATAGGTCTTCAATGACCGCTTCTTGAAAGAGGTCTATTTTGTTTCCTGCTGTAATTTGTGGATAGAATCGTGACTTTGGTTTCATACCACTGAGACCACCACCTTTTTGCTCACACGCTTCCACTAGGGGGATCTCTTCCCCTTCAGCTGCATCCAAGTTTAGCACTGTTAAGTAACTTTCAGAGTCCTTAGCTTGCTATCCATTTATATTTACATTTTCATGTGTCGTTGAGGGTTTAATTGATTCTTGCTTTTCTAAAAAGAACTTGGCTAGTTTGATTTTTCTAGCATAGAGGTATAAATCTATCCTCACTTGTGCCATATCCATTCTTCTTGTCGGACAGTAGTTGATTCCTTTCTTTAAGAGTTTGATTTCATTTTCTGACATTATTCTACTGGATAAGTTCACCACCTGTAATTCCTCAATTATTTCCTCTTCAGGCGCATGCTCTTTGTTTCTGTTCCGATCTTCTCCGTACCTCCGTACCTGCATTTGCGCCTTTTTCCCACAGAGTCGTCCCACATATCAACAACAAGGGAGAAGAGGAAGAGGGCGTCAAAGATCACAAAGAAACCAAAAAGAAGGGGAAAAAGGCGCAAATGCAGGTACGGAGAAGATCAATAAGTTGACTGTCATCAACTTATCTCAGAGGTCACTTTCGCAGGACGAAATTGAGACACTTTCCCTGGGCCTTTCTTTTTGTCCCTCGTTCAATTTAAATTTTGCACAGACAAGAATTGATTTGTTCCTGTTTTCGAGAAAACTGAAATTGAAAAAGTGGTTCTGTACGAAACCATCAAATACGGGAACTGTGAGTAACAGTGAAAGATCTAGTAATCTCAATGTAATTGATATTGAAATGTTACATGCTCTTGATGATGATAATGATGTATTGGCACCTACACCCGACTGGGGGGCGTGGGGTGAAGATCTTGGAAGTAATCCACTCAGCAAGTTTAAACCTAAATCTGTTTCTCTACCTTACGTACAATGTGATGCCACTGAGGTTTTTGAGAAAGGAGTCTTACAAGATCTCCATAAAATTAGATACAGGAAGATGCCATGAAATAGAAAGAATCTTACAATGGATCAAATTGCCTCTATTGACAAATTAAAATCTGATAAGAGTATTGTCATTCGACAATCCGATAAAGGGGGCAATGTGGTTGTATTAGACAAATGTAAATAGTTGGAGGAAGGTCTTAGACAACTCAATGACATTACCTGTTATTGTAAGATGGATATGGCGGATGTACTGAAGGCAAATGCCATGTATAGAGAAACACTTGTTGAGTGGAGAGACAGAGGTTTAATGGAATGGGAGGAATATAACTACTTGTATTGTGCCCACCCAAGAATCCCTGTCCTATATTTACTACCTAAATTGCACAATGATGTGTGCAATCCTCCAGGACGATTAATAGTGTCCTCTATAGGATCACTATTGGAAAATACATCTAAATGTATAGATTATTTTTTAAGACCCTATGCAGTCTCTTTACCATCTTATTTGAGAGACACGACTCATTTTCTGACAATAATCGATGGAATTCATTGGGAAACTATTTACATCCTAGTTTCCCTGGACGTCTGTAGCCTCTACACCAGTATTCAACATGACCAGGGACTCTGCCATTAAACACTTCCTCAAAACCAGGTCAATTTCCTTTTTCCATCACTCACAAATGATCATATCTATGATAGAGATCTGTCTTAAGAACAACTTTTTCATCTTCGATGACACCTTATACAAGCAGTCACAGGGCATGGCAATGGGAACCTGCTTCGCCCCCAGCTACACAAATGTATTCACGGGCTGGTGGGAGGAGCAGGTTGTCACCGAAATGGTAGAATTCAACAACGTGGCCCTGTGGCTACGTTATATAGATGATATCTTTTTTATTTGGTGTGGAGATGTGGCAGCTGTGAGAGTCTTTATTGACAAACTCAACATGAATGTTCTGAACTTACAGTTCACGGAACATATCAGCAAGGACAGGATGGAATTTTTGGATGTGCTATTAGAGGTCAAGAATAACCAACTGACGACCAAACTATTCCGCAAGAGTACAGCAGGCAACAGTATTCTTAGCGCAAATAGTAGCCAGCCACTCAATTTGGTACACAGTATTCCTATGGGGAATTACTGTGTGCAAAAGGAACTGCAGTACCAGGGCAGCTTACAAAAGCGAGGAAGCGGTCATGTGTCAGAGATTTTTGATAGAGGGTACAGTAAAAAAACTATTGCTGAAGCTATCTCCAGAGTTGAGTTGAAAACTCGGAATGAATTATTGCATCCAAGAAAGGAAGAGGAGGGAACAGATAATATCAGGTTCATTACTACCTTCTCAGGCAAGCGAATGAAGTTAGAAACATTTTTAAAAAACATTGACATGTTCTAATGACAGATGACCTTTTTAAACAAAATCTTAACAGTAACCCACAGATTACTTTTAGGAAAGGAAGATCTTTGAGGGACGGACTAAGCCATAACCATGTCACTAAACAGGACAGTGGTACTATGGAGAAGATACCTGGTTTTAGATGCTGCCATAAGTGTAAAGCTTGTAAGAACAGCTTTGATTGTAAGAAACTCATGGTACCAAACTCCAAAAGGGAGTTTGTTATCAGGAATAGACTTACTTGTTCAACACCATACAGCATATATGTCCTGATTTGTCCCTGTGATAGATGGTACATAGGCAGCACAAAACATGAAGCGAAGAAACGGGTGTTAGAACATTTACGTGCGATTTGGAACAACAATAGACAATACCCGATAGCTCGCCACTTTCATGATAAGCATATGCAAGATGACAAGTTGGTATGCATGGTGGTGATCGATTCAGTTTCAGAGGGGGAAATCGGAAGTTATCCTTGAGAAAGTTGGAGTCCCGTTATATCATCGACCTGGATACTCTTGCCTCAAAAGGACTTAATTTAAGTGAGGAATTAGCTATTCATTTTTTATAATTGAGAATGTATAATATTAGTCCTGCATAGTAGTCTGTTGTTTTTATGGATTTTAATATTTGTATTCACAGATTGGTGCAGTTCTTCTTCATTGCAACTGCTGGAGCCAACTTATGGATGGACATTACGTCAAGATATTTTGGAAGCATTTATGAACATTTTATTAGGCATAGAGGTTAACATGGACACATGAATTCAATTTTGTGTAGGAGGCTAGCCCACTGGGGCATAGATGAGATATAATTTCTTGTACATATTGCAATGGAATGAGCTTAGCAATAATCATGGCCCACTTGGGCGTAATTGTTCTGATAGTGCTCTTTGTATAAAACTTTATTAGAATGCCGGTCAACACATCAAAATATTCAGAGCCTATCGGTGTGCGTATATCTAAACGCAATCCACACTGACAAATGAGGGAGTAACTAAGAAAATATGGCTCGTGTTTACATACCGTAGTTAAAAATGGGGTTGTAGCATGTGGCAATAGTTTATACATACGTTAAGTTATTATTGCGTAATTGTGGATAATTTTATTTGCCTATGCCCCGTTTGAATGTATATTTTTTGTTGAAATAATATTTTCATTATATTTGACTCCGATAATATCTACGAAATGTACTTTACACAGGAAATGTATTATAGTACAATCTGATTTCAAATAGATGCTGATATGGCATTGTATGTATCAGAACTTAGGCATGTATGAATATTCAAAGATGACCGCCACAGTTGCATATATGTTTTTTCACTGGGTAGGGGATACACGAATGACACGCTGTGAAGTGTATTTAAATATGGTGGATTGCATTGTTTTACGAGCGTGAACAAGCCGTAATGGCGAAACGCGTCGTTTATGCACTTGCCTATTAAATTTATTGCAAGAAGCCTGGGTGTCCGAGTGTTCCTTACCTCGTTAGGAACTTGTGGCATTATTTCAAAGGAGATCCGGTATCCTGACTCGGACCGCCGTTGACAGCCCGGGATTTTCCTACCGGAACTCGTGGAGGGAATATATATATCTGTGAAGGCCGAAACGTTATGCTGAGGTGCGCCTTCTCCACGATTGAATAAATTACTGCTCACCTGCACTTGGGTCTCCTCTCTTCTTCTGCGCCGTCGGTATCCGTGACTGGGCTCCAGGTGAGAGAAAGCTGAGATTGTTTCATATATATATATATATATATCAAACAATCTCAGCTTTCTCTCGCCTCTCGCCTGGAGCCCAGTCACGGATACCGACGGCGCAGAAGAAGAGAGGAGACCCAAGTATATATATATATATATATATACATATATATATATATATATATATATACATATTACCTACTGGCGGTCGCCAGTAGGTATATATAGTTAGGATTTTTTCTCTATGGGATTTTTGAAAATTCTATGTCTAATAACTTTGGCGTTTGTGAACGGAATTGGCTGAAATTTTCAGGAAAATGGAACATTGTGTTTCTGAGCAGCCCCTGAAAATTTGGGGGGGTGCGTCAAGGGGGGGCCGAGAAAAAAGGGGGGTCCCAAAATGCGTTTTTCCCATGTTAATTTCCATAGGGCGGTTGGCCTCACTTTTAGCCCGAACGGCTGAATGAATTTGCATGAAACTTGGCAAAATTGTAGGGACTGTTAGCCCGATGTGCCTTTGCTAGGTCTCAATATATGTGCTCCAGTGGATTTTGATAAATTAACGTTCAAAAAAAAAAAATATATCTGTAACAGCGCTCCGGGTAGCGCTCCGGTTCGCGTACTTGACGCGTAACGGAACTTCGCGAAGCGAAGCTGATTGGCTCTCCGGTGTCTGTCAACATTCTAAACAGTCCGGAGCGGCCGCCATCTTGTCTCTCGATAGGATCGAGAGACAAGAGGAGGCCAAAACAAAGGGGGAAATGACCATAAGGGGGCATAGTAGATCATCACTGACCCCCTAGGTTTGATGTGGAGGCTTTAAAAGGGCCCCGCGGGGCAAAAAAAAAAAAAAGAAAAAAAAAATTGTTTTTTTGTGTGGGGAGCGCCCGGTACGCTTTTGTGCAATGGGCGGTGGTAATCTAAATGATGAGGGGGGGGGGCAGCGTTCAAAGCACATCAGCGTGCATAAACACGAAAATGTTTTTATCTACCACGTACTTGACTTATCTCTCTGAGATGCATTCCCTTGTGTCTCGGCAATGGTAGTCTGTTCATTACATAGATCGCCCGAGGGCGGTAGTACAGACCGCGCGTAGGAAAGGGTCAAAAGCCAGGGGTATAGGAGTATGTAACAAGCGAGCCATTTAATTGAAAAAAATAAACGTGACAAACGGTTGCAGGATCAGTGAAGGTTGATTTTATAATTGAAAGTATAACAGGATCAGTTACAATAAAATCGTCCATACGCACACCATGGGCGAGTATCATGGGTAACATTACTTCGAAGCTTTATTAATACAATAATCAATAATGAAAAACAGACATCAATAGGGTTGTCCGTATGCCCAGTCAGTACCCTTCCCCGCCCGCCATGTGCACAAAGACCGCATACATCCCCCATAACGTCAAGGCTAAGTAACTAGAACGTCATAAGGAGTTGCAAGTCGCTCCCATACTGGCGCCATTTTGGTCGAGGCCAGGCAGGTCCAGAGTATAGTTCAATGTCTCCAATAACTAGCGGCAGGACCAGAATCCCTTTCGGCAGTTCAAAAAGTTCGTTAGCGCCAACAGAAAGAACAGGCAGCATGAACCATGACTCAAAGGCGAGGGAGGCAAAATCTTCCCTACCGGGTCATGCGGAGGTCCCACCGGAGCTGATCAAGTTGGCAGTCTACAGTGTCTCTTAGTAATTCGGACAAAAACTGGCGTCAGCATGAGAGCACTACCATCCTGTGACAATGTTGTGGCCACTTCCGGAGAGCGGGACAGCAGGCGTATCCCTCCGCCGATGCACTGAATCAGCCTCCCTCACGGCACCAGATGTGGATAAGGCGGCGGACACCCGTGGCAGTGGTATATCCATGGGGGATAGTCGAGCAACAGTGGCGGTTGCCCCCATCGGAAGCCCGCGGGAGTCGAGGGCCAACGACTCTCGTAGAACCTTTAAAACTGAGAGGACGTCTTCAAGAGTGGGGCTCATGCCCGAGCAGGCAAGCATTCGAGTTCCAGGGTAGTCCAGAGCCGTTCTAGTGGACCAGGCCCAAATCCGGGGAGTCGGCCGCCATTTTGAGCGTTCCGCAGCAACAGCCGCTCTTCACCCCGGCCACCGGAGCGGGTCCCCGGCCATCCAACCGAGTGGAACGCCAATGGCAGTCATGGTGCAGCTGACCGGGGAGTGAAACGCTAAGGGTCGCCCTGCTGCAGCTGACCGCGGGGACGGGCCTTGGCGCGTGGTGTCGCCCCCGGGCTATTTGCACAACGGTCCTCCACCCCTAGGCCGCCACCTATGCTACCTCGACAGGAACAGCGTCATGCATTTGGATCGATGTTGCAGCAGGCTGCCATGTAAATAGTTATTTAATAAAACGTTTTACCCTGTTACTTTGCTGGTGTGTTGTATATATTTATAATATTTGCATAGGGTTTGTCGTTATTTTGGGCGGGGTGGGCGGCGGAGCCGAGCTAACTTCTCTTATTTAGTCAGCACATAAATTGACTTACTGGTGCGCATTATTTTGGGTGTACATTTGGAATATCGGTTGGGGTTGGGTTCGTCGTACTGAAATAACCCTTCAAGTTTCTGGTGTAGGCTACTCTCCCATTCACTAGCTCCAGAGAGAGTCGTTCCTAAGTAAGGAAAGTGCTATATTCTTTTTCGTCCTTCACATGCGGATACCATGTTCGGGCTTATTTTTCTCATTCCATTAACCGTTCGATCAACGCCTCAGTCATACAAAAAGCATTCTTTTATTGACCCAGTCGTGCGCCACACATACGCATTCATACCGTACAAATCAGGGCCCATGCGCACATTCATACCATACAATCCTTCACGCTCCCAGAGATAGCTCGTACATATAATGTACCGTCTCACAGAGCTGGCCTATTTTTCCTCGCGTGGAACACGGTGCGGTTTAGGTCTTCTCCATACTTCAGCTGAAATTCCAATGTAACCTGCAGAAAAAGAAAAGAGGGGGGGGGGCAGCGTTCAAAGCACATCAGCGTGCATAAACACGAAAATGTTTTATCTACCACGTACTTGACTTATCTCTCTGAGATGCATTCCCTTGTGTCTCGGCAATGGTAGTCTGTTCATTACATAGATCGCCCGAGGGCGGTAGTACAGACCGCGCGTAGGAAAGGGTCAAAAGCCAGGGGTATAGGAGTATGTAACAAGCGAGCCATTTAATTGAAAAAAATAAACGTGACAAACGGTTGCAGGATCAGTGACGGTTGATTTTTTATTCGAAAGTATAACAGGATCAGTTACAATAAAATCGTCCATACGCACACCAAGGGCGAGTATCATGGGTAACATTACTTCGAAGCTTTAATAATACAATAATCAATAATGAAAAACCGACATCAATAGGGTTGTCCGTATGCCCAGTCAGTACCCTTCCCCGCCCGCCATGTGCACAAAGACCGCATACATCCCCCATAACGTCAAGGCTAAGTAACTAGAACGTCATAAGGAGTTGCAAGTCGCTCCCATACTGGCGCCATTTTGGTCGAGGCCAGGCAGGTCCTTTCAAGTGGTGTGGGACCTGCCTGGCTTGGGGAATCTTTCAAGTGATGTGACTGAGGAGCAAATTGTGGACCTCTTTAAAGACTTCAACCCACTACATGTCAAGAAATGTCAAAGAGGAATGAAATGCTTTGCATTTGTAGACTTCAGTTCGGCGAAGACCCAGCAGAATGTTATAAGTAAATGTCATGGCACGAAGTTCAGTGGGCGGTCTGTCATTGTGAAAGCTTCAATTAAGTTGAATGGCTGCAAGAGCCCCGATTACACCAGCAGCCCTCTTAATATGCCGATCTTGGAAAAAGTTCCTCTGTTGGATTGCAATGGCTGCAGTGATGGTCTTGGGAAACTGCTTCCGAAAACTCTAAAGGCCACGAAAGCTTGCTATGCTGTTTCTTTGGAAATGCGGTGCTGGGTGATGGAAGTTATTGAAGAGTTGGCAGTGGTGTTTTTTGTGGATTTTGGACGCTCTGCCACTAATCCTGGAAAGCAATAAATTACATTAATTCCTGAAATTGTTTGATAATCACAAAATCCTCAGAATTGTCTTCAAACTATAGCAATTTCCCTATTTATATTCTTAATTTCTTGTAACTTCTACAGTCCAGAGTATAGTTCAATGTCTCCAATAACTAGCGGCAGGACCAGAATCCCTTTCGGCAGTTCAAAAAGTTCATTAGCGCCAACAGAAAGAACAGGCAGCATGAACCATGACTCAAAGGCGAGGGAGGCAAAATCTTCCCTACCGGGTCACGCTGAGGTCCCACCGGAGCTGATCAAGTTGGCAGTCTACAGTGTCTCTTATTAATTCGGACAAAAACTGGCGTCAGCATGAGAGCACTACCATCCTGTGACAATGTTGTGGCCACTTCCGGAGAGCGGGACAGCAGGCGTATCCCGAAAGCTTGCTATGCTGTTTCTTTGGAAATGCGGTGCTGGGTGATGGAAGTTATTGAAGAGTTGGCAGTGGTGTTTTTTGTGGATTTTGGACGCTCTGCCACTAATCCTGGAAAGCAATAAATTACATTAATTCCTGAAATTGTTTGATAATCACAAAATCCTCAGAATTGTCTTCAAACTATAGCAATTTCCCTATTTATATTCTTAATTTCTTGTAACTTCTACAGTCCAGAGTATAGTTCAATGTCTCCAATAACTAGCGGCAGGACCAGAATCCCTTTCGGCAGTTCAAAAAGTTCGTTAGCGCCAACAGAAAGAACAGGCAGCATGAACCATGACTCAAAGGCGAGGGAGGCAAAATCTTCCCTACCGGGTCACGCTGAGGTCCCACCGGAGCTGATCAAGTTGGCAGTCTACAGTGTCTCTTAGTAATTCGGACAAAAACTGGCGTCAGCATGAGAGCACTACCATCCTGTGACAATGTTGTGGCCACTTCCGGAGAGCGGGACAGCAGGCGTATCCCTCCGCCGATGCACTGAATCAGCCTCCCTCACGGCACCAGATGTGGATAAGGCGGCGGACACCCGTGGCAGCGGTATATCCATGGGGGATAGTCGAGCAACAGTGGCGGTTGCCCCCATCGGAAGCCCGCGGGAGTCGAGGGCCAACGACTCTCGTAGAACCTTTAAAACTGAGAGGACGTCTTCAAGAGTGGGGCTCATGCCCGAGCAGGCAAGCATTCGAGTTCCAGGGTAGTCCAGAGCCGTTCTAGTGGACCAGGCCCAAATCCGGGGAGTCAGCCGCCATTTTGAGCGTTCCGCAGCAACAGCCGCTCTTCACCCCGGCCACCGGAGCGGGTCCCCGGCCATCCAACCGAGTGGAACGCCAATGGCAGTCCTGGTGCAGCTGACCGGGGAGTGAAACGATAAGGGTCGCCCTGCTTCAGCTGACCGGCGAGTGAAACGCTAAGGGTCGCCCTGCTTCAGCTGACCGGCGAGTGAAACGCTAAGGGTCGCCCTGCTGCAGCTCCACCTGGGGTGAGGGGAGAGGGCGCCGTCCGCGCCGTCTCTCCTGCGGGCGCCCCACAAGATGGCCGGGCCTACGACCCTGGGTTTGAGAGTCTCATGCTCGATCGATTGAGCTGGCCGGATCAGGCAACAAGAAGGTGGGGGGGTGGCGGCATCAGCAAGGCATCCCCCCACACAACTTGTCGGACATCACCTCTGGATGTACTGGGGACGAGCCTTGGCGCGTGGTGTCGCCCCCGGGCTATTTGCACAACGGTCCTCCACCCCTAGGCCGCCACCTATGCTACCTCGCCGGCTGATGGCCTTTGTAGACTTTCTAAAGCCCAAATCCTACTAAAAAGTAGCCCAAAGTAGCCCAACATTGCTACTTTAAGGAAGGAGGGACAGGAACAGCGTCATGCATTTGGATCGATGTTGCAGCAGGCTGCCATGTAAATAGTTATTTAATCAAACGTTTTACCCTGTTACTTTGCTGGTGTGTTGTATATATTTATAATATTTGCATAGGGTTTGTCGTTATTTTGGGCAGGGTGGGCGGTGGAGCCGAGCTGTCTTGCAGCCATCATGGCGTCGAGCTCGGTTCCTCTCACTAGTTTCATATTTCTCATGAGGGGTTGTTCCTAATGTTTCTATTTTAGTGAGGTCAAAAAGAGATCCCATCAGAGGCCTACTGATTTTGCTCGATTCCTTTTGTTTTTTCTAACGATTTTTATGTTATAGTTTGCTAGCACGATACAGCGGCTAGTCCGCATTTTATATATATGTCCTTTTTATTAGGGGTGTCCTCCGGTGGAGTCGGATGATCTACCTCTAATAAACGGTCCGGGTTGAACCAACTACCAACAAACGGGGCAGAGATAGGCATGACGGGTTACAAAGGGGACAAAAGTCTGCACTACCTATCCTTCACTATCCGCAAAGACTAAACAGAGTATTGCGACTCTGTGTTTATTTGTGAATAGAGAATCACCCAAAGAGAACCAATTCCGAACGATCATAGGCTATTGGCAGTGGGCAGAGAGGCCATGACACACAAAATGGCTGTCACTTACGTGCATGATGGGGCCTAAAAGGGACAATATGGCGTGGCCACTGTTTCGCGACTTTCACTTTACTTTCAACAGTGGCTGTGGTGAACATAAATGAACGCCGCTTATGTATACCTAATTTTAGCCATTTTCCACAAAAAAGCTTTTGATATTTGCTATTAAAAAACCATTGAAATTCACTGAAAAAACCATAGGTTATAGACCATATATAGTTAGGAATTAGCATTTACAAAACCTTGAAAATTCACTGAAAAAACCATAGGTTATAGACCATATATAGTTAGGAATTAGCATTTACAAAACCTTATTTTACTCACACAAAACCATTGAAAATCCATATATAGTTAGTTGCACTAACTATATATCGCGCACCCGCAATCCACTGCTGATGATGTCACATATTACATCATTCATGACATGGTCAGTGACATCACTGATGACATCACTGATGACATCTCAAATGACATCACTGATGACATCACTGATGACATCTCATTTGACATCAATGGTCACATCACTGATGATATCATTCATGTGACAATACAATGCATCTCCTCACACTTTAATATAACCTCTGTTACACCCAGTGTTAAATACAGAATATAATTTTTTAAACCATTGACACACCAATATTAGTTACTACATACGCACTCACTGATTCCTATGTCTACACACACATTCACTCATTCACCCATACAATCATTCATACATACAATCACTCATCTTTACAACACTATCATATGCACTCATACACATATACAGACACTCACACTCTGCCACTCATCCATGGAGTTACTCACACACCTAGTCAGTCCTGTAAATAATCAATCACACTTCCATTTTCTAATCTATACAGTTAAACATAGAGTACCTTACATTTTCAAACGTATACTAACACATACTTACTCTCTTATAAAATCATTGATACAAGTACACATTGATCTGCACAGAGTCACACATCTCCCAGCCAGCCACACACACACTCAGTCTCCCATACAAATACTTGGACAATCAATCAATAACCCATATAGTTACTCATATAGCTACTGATCAACACATGCAGCAGTTTACAGAACAACAGACATAATGATGCACAAATTAAGACAGTTTAGTCACTAACCCATGCACTCAGTGAGACACATTTAATCACTCACTCATACAGTCAGTCACGCACCTACTAAATCCTTCATCCAGACACTTATACATCTACTCATTCTTCAATATGTAAAACATATTTAAACTTTACAGAAACACACAGTCACTGGATGATGTCATCAGTGATGTCATTTGAGATGTCATCAGTGATGTCATCAGTGATGTCACTGACCATGTCATGAATGATGTAATATGTGACATCATCAGCAGTGGATTGCGGGTGCGCGATATATAGTTAGTGCAACTAACTATATATGGAATTTCAATGGTTTTGTGTGAGTAAAATAAGGGTTTGTAAATGCTAATTCCTAACTATATATGGTCTATAACCTATGGTTTTTTCAGTGAATTTTCAAGGTTTTGTAAATGCTAATTCCTAACTATATATGGTCTATAACCTATGTTTTTTTCAGTGAATATATATATATATATGTTTGGAGGTACTGCATGATTAAAGTTTTTGGGCTAAACATACATATATGTGTATTTTGTATATGCTCTGGGGTCACCACGCGTGGGCAGTGCTGTTCAGTGCTTATGACTATTGGTGAGAATCCCCTAGAAGGGAACCAATATTTCTATATTCATTTTTTAAATCTATCACTTTTGAAATATTACTTCTGAAGGCACTGGTATAATCTGATGGACTAAGGTAAAAAGGTTCCGCATGTTAATTAAATACATTTTGGGAATTCTGAAGAGACATTATCATATTTTTACACCTTTGCTGCAAAACGAAGATGTTCTTAAAGTTGAGCAATGCTCCCCCAGGCCGTACTTTGGGTATCAGGGGAATAGACGGTCCATCAGGGTTATGACATTTTGAGGATGGTTACAGTGTCCCATTTGTGTTCATATTAGGTTTTGGTAATAGAACTCAAACAGACGTTTTGTTAGTTTGCAGTTGGGAGGAAATATGCATTTTTTGAGACTCACTAAACAATGCTAATCACTTATCTACCTTGCTTTTTGGTTTGCTTTAATTTGTTATCATGATAACATCTTGTTGGATTTGCAGCTGAAAGACTCAGTGCTATTACCTACTTTCACTAAAGATTTTACACTGTACTATTAATACTTACGTTCTGTTGTGATCGCATTCTTCGTTCTTTTCTCCCACAAAAAGTTTAGCATTTTAAGCAGTAAACCAACACATTAGTTATAACATAGCTTTCCTCTATTGTCTATAAACACTACAAGAAGCTAAACGAAGATACACTTATACCAAGCATGTTTCAACGCAAGACTTTCTGAAAAATGCACTTGAGACTGGCATTTTGCCCAAGATTCAGAGCTACTGCCAAATTGTAATTTAGTTGCTAAAAAACAAAAAAGTCTATAGCCAGATATGCAGTGGGGTTTATTGCAAGGATGTATGCACAAACGCTTTAAAAAAAGATTGCACCAAAAATGTAAATTTCGACAATTTTTTGTGAATGCAGCGAACACGCAAACATTGCTATCATGGTTTACATTCGTTTAAATCATCATGTTCAAAATATGTGGTATTTCAACTGTAGACAACAATGAAGATGTTTATTTATCAATGAAGATGTTTGACCCTTTGAATGCGGGCGGAATTCCCCTGCGATGCGGCAAAATTTGACACGTGCGCAAATCGGACGGCTCCCGGCAGTCCAACGCACATGCCCACCGTGACGTCGGACATCGAAATGGTTAATTATTAACTATCCGTGTTTCTTTTTTGAATATTGCAAAGTTTGTCAATATTATTCTTCGTTTTTACCACGTGCCACTTGCTAGCTGTACCTCTTCATGCTTGCACCTCTGCCTGCCTATACCTCTTCCTACCTGTATCTTTCCCTGCCTGTATTTCTCCCAATCCACGCAGTTATAAGCCTGAGCCCTTTCTGCAACTCTCTCTGTTTGCCTCTCTTACTGCCCATACCTCTGTTACTGTCAGCCAACAACTGTGCCACACCTATCTCTATCTTCGCCTCTCTCTGCAGGCATGCCGGACAGCCTGCACCTACCTCACACATATGTATGTATCCACCTCTCTCTGGCAGCATTATTGTCAGCCTGCTCCTCTCTCAGCACATTGCTCTCCCCTGCCAGGAACACTCCTTCCCATGCCTTCCCTAGCCGCACTCCTCATGCTAGCACCTCTCCTTGCCTGTAGAACTCACTAACTACAGGTGCCTCTTCAAACCTGCACTGCTCCCTTATCTCACCTCTTCCTTCCTGGACATCTATTTCACTGTGATTGGCCCACCGCATACTTCTCCCTGTCTGTATTTCAGGCAGCCTGGATCTTACCCTGCCCACATCTCTCCCATGCTGCACCTCTCCATACTCATACGTCTCCCTTTCTACACCTCTCCAAATCGTAACCCTCTGTTCCCCCTCTATTTTCCTCATTAACTGCACAATTTCAAGCTTTTTTTATCTTTGTTTACACTACTCTGTGCCGATTTGTCTTCTTCCTTATATCTATCCCAGCCTGTACCTCTCCCTGCGTTTACTTTTCTTTATACGCACCCCTCACTGCCTGTACCCAGCACAATCCTATCGGCTCAACCTTCCTCAGCTGCAAATCTTGCTGTCTGCCCCATTGTGTGATACTCGCACCTCTCCGATCCAGCATCTTTCCCCGCCCATATTTCTCTCAGACTGGTTCGCTCTCAACCAGACTTCTCTCTGACCACACCACTCCATGCTGGCACCTTTTTCCCTCTGTCCAGACCCAGGAATGTTTCTTTACTGTTTGATCACGCATACATACCGATCGTGGATTCCGGAGTTGGGAGCACACCGCTGACCTCTTCCGCCGTATCGCCCCACTGCATCATGGTCTGTGCAGTTCAAGTATTTTCAAGAACAGTTCAAAGTTCAAATTTCCAAAGTATTTCACCTCAATCGGTGCAAGTAAGTACTTGTATTATGATCATCTCTAGACACGAGCCTAGCTCGTGTTTCGGGATTGATTCCCTCATCAGTAGAGATAGTTTCGGGGTTGCAGAACAGGTCGCCAAACATCCGTCACGGGCCTCGTTGCCCCTCTGGCGCGCAGGTGCATCTCCAACAAGCTCGTCAGCTTACATGGCTACCGGGAGCCAAGAAAAAGGGGATTCCGGAGTTGGGGGCACACCGCTGACCTCTTCCGCCGTATCGCCCCACTGCATCATGGTCTGTGCAGTTCAAGTAATTTCAAGAACAGTTCAAAGTTCAAATTTCCAAAGTATTTCACCTCAATCGGTGCAAGTAAGTACTTGTAGCATGATCATCTCTAGACACGAGCCTAGCTCGTGTTTCGGGATTGATTCCCTCATCAGTAGAGATAGTTTCCGGGTTGCAGAACAGGTCGCCAAACATCCGTCACAGGCCTCGTTGCCATGGGCGTCCGCAGAAATGTTTCCAGGGGGGGGCAAAATGTTTACTTCATCACCATCCTCCGACATGGTTGAACACAAGTATTAAATACATTAAAAAAATCTAATAAGACAAAGAGCTTAAATAAACAAAGAAACCCATAAGGGGAAGAGAAAAATCTTGTGAGGCGCCACAGAAGACGACCTGGCAACTACAATAAAACAGAGGGAAAAACTAAAAATGGCCGGAAAAAAACAAAAACATTCTAAATCAGGTTGATGTGGTTCTAGAGCATGGGTACTCACAAACTTTCTCTCAGGGGCCAAATTTACAGTGTAGTTTGTGGCGAAGGTCGCACCAGTGGGGGCGGGGTCAGTGGGGGAGGGGGGTGGGGGGTGGGGCTAGCAACAAAAAAAACTATGCCATGAGGTTGAACACATACCCGGCAGCGGCCGTCTTCATCCACTGAGCCACCAGACCCGGCATACACACATCTATCTTTCTCTTTCTCTCTCTCTCTCTCTCTCTCTGTCTCTCTCTCTCTCTGTCTCTCTCTCTCTCTCTCTCTCTCTCTCTCTCTCTGTCTGTCTCCCTCCTTCTTTCGCTGCCTCCCTCCCTCTCTCTATCTGTCTCCCTCCCTCTCTCTATCTCTGTCTATCTCTCTCTCTCTCCCTCTCTGTCTCCCTCCATCTCTCTCCCTGTCTCCCTCCCTCTCTACCTCTCCCTCTGTCTCTCTCCCTCTGTCTGCCTCCCCCTGTCTCCCTCCCTCTACCTCCCTATGTTGCCCTCTTCCCTCTGTCTGTCTCCCTCTGTCTATCTGTCTCCCTCTGTCTGTCGCCCTCTGTCCGTCTCCCTCTGTCTGTCGTCCTCCCTCTGTCTCTCTCTCTTTGTCTCCCTCTCTCTCTCTCTCTCTTTGTCTCCCTCCCTCTGTCTCCCTCACTCTTTGTCTCCCTCTCTCCCTTTGTCTCCCTCCCTCTGTCTCCCTCCCTCTGTCTGTCTCCCTCTGTCTGTCTCCCTGTCTGTCGCCCTCCCTCTGTCTCCCTCCCTCTGTCTCCCTCCCTCTTGTCTCCCTCTCTCTGTCTCCCTCTCTCTGTCTCCCTCCCTTTCTCTCCCTCCCCCTGTCTGTCTTCCTCTGTTGCCCTCCCTCTGTCTTCCTCCCTCTGTCTGTCCCTCCCTCTGTCTGTCTCCCTCTGTCTGGCTCCCTCTGTCTGTCCCTCCCTCTGTCTGTCTACCTCTGTCTGTCTCCCTCTGTCTGTCCCCCTCTCTCTGTCCCCCTCTCTCTGTCTGTCTACCTCTGTCTGTCTCCCTCTGTCTCCCTCTCTCTGTCTCCCTCTCTCTGTCTCCCTCTCTCTGTCTCCCTCTCCTTGTCTCCCTCTCTCTCTGTCACCCTCTCGCTCTGTCTCCCTCTCGCTCTGTCTCCCTCTCTCTCTGTCTCCCTCTCTCGCTCTCTCTGTCTCCCACCCTCTCTCAATCGCTCCCTCGGTCTCCCTCTCTGCCAGTCTTAGTCTCTGCCTGTCTTCCCCTGTCCCTGTTTCCCTCCCTCTGTCTCCCTCTCCGTCTCTCTGTCTGTCTCTGCCTGTCTTCCCCTGTCCCTGTCTCTGCCTCCATCTGTCTCTGACCGTCTCTATCTCTTTCTGTCTCTGTCTCCCTCCCCCTCTCCTCTCTCTCTCTCTCTGTCTCCCTCCCTCTCTGTCTCCCTCTCTCTCTCTCTCTCTCTCTCTCTCTCTATCTCCCTCTGTCTCATTCACTCTGTTCGTCTCTCTCTCTCTCTCTCTCTCCCTCTCTCTGTCTCCCTCTCTCTGTCTCCCTCCCTCTGTCTCCCTCCCTCTGTCACCCTCTGTCTGTCACCCTCTGTCTGTCACCCCCTGTCACTTTACCCCAGCTTCCCAGGCACACACACAGCCGCACCAGAGTACTTCACAGGTCTTTAAAAGACCATTTACTTGTTAATGAGACTTTGTTGTGAATCACCCAGCCCCCATAGAGCAGAGTGTCTCGGCGTCCGCGCTGCTGTGGTGTTTGCTGACACTCTTTAAATTTTTTTTTTAAAACACAGGTAAGATGTCTGCAAGGCACGTTAAAGGCAGCTGGCCCATTGTCATTCTTTATGTGATGATCAGCAGCAGACAGAATGACAATGGGCCTATCCACAGTCTGCTCGAGGTCGGGAAGGGGCTGCTGCAGCCTCTAGAGTTCATAGAGAAGTGCGAGAGGCCCCATGTGAGAGAACGTTTAAACTCCTGGGGCTTCTGCAGGGGAACAGCACAGCCTGCTGTAATTGTGAAAATTAAGGGGACGAAAGGCGTCCGTAAAAGGAATGTTGACGGCCTCCCTGCTCAGAACACATGGGCGTCCGCTACAGCAACGTGCGCTGCCTGAGTGTTAATACCACACTGTCACTGGGCCAGCACCAGACGGACCGGGGATCCAGGCAGACCCGGTTCTATGATTCTTGCTCAGGGAGGGCCACGAGCATCGATGGGTGGGCCACAAACATGAACGGGGAATGGACAGGGTACAAAATATTGCAAAGATCTGATATTTTAGGTATTTACATTGTCAACTTTTGACATTTTGAACACCATAAGTACCAAACAACGAGGGACCTACTTTATTTTCCCTGCTTTGCTTCTGGCTTTATGTTTCTGTTGCAACACATCTCTTTGCAGCTTTTCATATTTAAAAAAAAAAATTACTTTCCACTTTGCACTTTGCAAAGCATTGAAGTTTAAATGTGTGGTGCAGTAAGCCCTCTGACAACTTTGCACAACCCTGCCTAATAAAATAATTCAGACCTTACAATTATTTATCCTCCCTTTCTGTGTACATAGGCAATAAAAACACAGTTATAATCTGAGCTATGGTTTTGCCAAATGTGCAAAACCAATGCAACTCATCAGTTGTGCTAACCAATGCACACATAATTCATGTTCCCCATCATGCTCAAAACCCTATCTTAACTGGGCCTGGGTCTTTCTCCCATCTCTTTTCAGGCCATCAAAGTTTTTACTGAGATATTGCTTTTTTCCCTTCCAGCCTCTGGCTGTCATCCCTGTAGAGGTGATACTCTCAGCATTCACATCTCCCCCTTAATGGAAGAAGCAACAACGTGCTTGAAGTGCTGGGGAGAGGTGTGGCGCCGCGGCCAGGGAGACTGACGCTGGAATCTGGGGACCACGGTTCGATCCCCGGCTCCGGCGGCAGGTTAGCCCAGCACCATGTGACTCTGGGCAATAGCTCGCTTAATCTTCCCGACGGCCCCCAGCGCCTAGAGACCCTTACGGGTGATTGTGCGCTTTACAAATGTGGACTTTACTGAAGTGCTAGCAGTGAGTTGTCTGCTTGTTTAGGTAGGAGTGACCCTTTCTGGTAGCCACAGTGCTGCTAACAAGTCAACGTCAGGGCAGACAGTGTCTTCTCAAAGGAGGCTCCGAGACTGAAAAAACACCCTGAAGGGAAAAACCTCTGATGGAAGAGGTGACTCCAGAATCCAGGCAACAGGACATGAAAAGGAGGATAGTCAGCAAAGGGATGACAGACCTGCGAAGAAGAGGAGAATTGCAGAAGAAGGAACCCACAGGACCAAAATACCAAACTGGAGAAAAGTGTCACCAACAGAAGTGAATAGATATCAACAGGAGAAAAGAGACACCAACAGGAGTGAAGAGTGCTGCAACACAAGAAACATGAGAATTCCAGTCCCTTATACATACACAAGGACAGCAAGGAAGTGACGCAACAGGAAAAGGAGAACCACCGTCTTGGTTTAAGAAGAAAAAGTAAGAAGGTTATAAAACCTCCATCTTGGAATGGTGAAGAACAAACAGTACTCAGGGCACTCTGGGAACCAGACAGAGGAATTTCGGAAGGAAGGAACACGAAAAAATAGCCCCTAACCATGACTGCAGGTAACTCATATTAAGGTCACTCTAAGATTCAGATAAGTCTACAGCACCTGGTTTTCCCAGTCAGTCTCCCATCCAGGTACTAACCAGACCCGACCCTGCTTAACTTCAGATGAGATCAGGTGCTTTTAGGGTGTATGGCCACTGCCCACAGTGGCGGCGTACCCCAAGAGAAAAGAGAAGTGCTTCACGGCACCTCTTTGCACCCAGAAAAGAAACTGCAGGGCGCAACACTGAGCTGCTGCATACCCAGCGTACAGAAATAGGTGCCACGGACCGAGTTACAGCCCGCAGCTGTGAGGCGGGAGGTGCGCAGGTCATGACCCAGTCCACGGTGTATCACCACATCTATTAGATTTTCAAAGTTTCTGAATGTCTGACCATATATCATACCAACTTTTCATTCTGTCTCCCTCCTTCTGTCTTTCTCTCATTCTACCAACCCCTCCTTTATCATACTCTATACCATTATCCATCTCTTTCATTATCCATCCCTCTTTTCCTCTCTCTCTTCCCGTTGTTACCCTGATTTCCCCATTTCAATTGCCCCTGCACTATTTCCCTCCCTCTCTCTTAGTCTATAATTTACCCCTCTTTCTCACTTGTCTCCCATAAACACTCTATACTTTGTTCTATTTCTACCTCCTATGTCCTTAGTCCCCACTCTCCAAATTCCTATTGCTTATTTGAGATTTACGTCAGTTCTTTTTCCTGTATTGAAAATTCTCCTGTTCTTCAGTTATGTCTTCTTATGCCAATCATAGCAAATGGTTTGATTGTTATGATTGTAATTGGTTTGGTTGATGTCATGTGGCTCATTCACGTATACACCACCTACAAGCAATACAGGTAGAGTGTGCTGTGTAATATATCGAGTGGAGTGCCTTTTCGGTCTAATCAGTGCGTTAGAGCTTGAGATAACTCTTTCTCGGCAATTCTCAGCATTGTATTTGTACGAGTTCGAGCTAGGATCAAGGCTGCTCCATTGTGACGGCGATTGATTAAATATAACGTTTTGGCCTCGTGGGTTATATATTTTTATTAATAACCTGATTATTATTTTTTTACCTTTTTTTACCTATTATTATGATTAATTTATCATTTTGAAGATACCACCCGTTGGGGACTCGAACCTCCAACTAGCCTGCGAATGATCATTTAAAACTACATTTCCCAACTGCAACAGCGCGTGCAACAGCATCAGCGCTTTGAAAACGTCATCGCGCTTTGGGCACGCTTGCACACACCCTACGCCTGATGCGGAAGCAGCCTAGGATTTATTCCCCTCCGGTACACCGAGTCGGTTCCTCCCCACGATTGAGCTTAGAGGGACGACCGGTGTACCGACGGAGAGGTGAGCTGTATTTTATTTTATTTTACCACCAAGGAATGGTACCAGTGTGTATGTAGCCGCTGGGATTATTATTGAGTGGGTGTTGAGTAGTAAGCCCGCTAACATGCGTCAATACTCTCCGTAACAAGAGATGAAGGCGACCAGGTCGTGGTGTTTCTGATACTGATAGGCGATTGTGGCGCCGTGTGTGGCGCAGTCTGAGACTGGTTGGTCTAGGAATACACATAGGTGTAGCGTACATCTATTTGTTTGTCATTTTCTTTGTAGTGTGGTGCATCCACTACCTGAGCTCGTGCCAGGTGAGGTGGGGCTTTTCCTTCCCATCGAGTGGGTGAGTGAATTCAAATTTGCATATTCACGAATTAGTGATTTGTGACTGACTTAGACGGTCCAGTTGACGGTCATCAACTATATATGACTGGCACAACATTATATTGTATGCATAATACTGCATGTTATAGTTGACATTGTACCCATTTATATTTTTCTTATATATACACTTTTCTTCTTATATCCAGGATGAGAAGATGATTGTACAGTAACATACACTATCCAGGTGATATGGTTTATTTTTGATCTTATTTAGCAGTAGCACTAATGGTCCTGAGGAAGCAGCAGGAGATCTCGAGACTCCATATGACTGCAGAAACATGTCAACCTTACATCTTTAATAAGTGGTTATTTGTTATGCCACTAATTTGCACTGTTTTTATTGATTTAGGAGTGTGAGGGTGTATATTAAAACTGTTGTCCCTGATCACGACCTAATTTTAGAACCTTTCTTTTTCTTTTCACAACACACTTTTTTCAATGCACTGCTATTCAGTTCTCCACTAGACACGCCATTTTTCTCACATCTACATAATTGCTGTGGTTTTTCCTGTGCATGGTTTGTCAACAGCCAGTACAGGTTTTTTCACCTCTGAAAGCGATAGCTATATGTGTCTAAGAGATCCCAGATGATGAAGGGCGGTCTCGATGGTGGACTGATGGGAACTCGTTTTTGTTAAACTCTTCCCTATTATATTGTATATTTGGGTACATTGTTTATGTAGACTCACTGTTAACGTAGGTTGGTGTCAATTCTGTTCAGGGGATTTAACAGGAAGGGTCTTTAAATATACCCCTGGGACCTTTTCTTTGTGTTTAGTAGTTCTTATGCCAACTACCTGCTTTATCAAACCTTGTCGGATGTACGGCATTACGACGCGTACTTTTACAACGTGTGCCGTTACAACGCAGTTTTTTCAACGCAAGTCGTTACCACGACTTGCGTTGGAGGGGGTGCGGACTTAGGAATTTTTTAATTTACTATTCCAACACCAGCCTACGTACAGTAGGGAAGGTGTTGGTTAGTAAAATTCCTTGTCCTGCAGCGCCCTCCAGCGCAAGTCGTGGTAACGACTTGCGTTGAAAAGACCGCGTTGTAACGGCACGGCGGTGTAACAGCCGCGTGGTAAAGGCTGTTCACCAACCTTGTCATTTGCAGAAGACCCTTCTCTGTAGACATTAAATAGATTCCTGTCCCTGTGAGTGCTTTCAGTTCTGCATGCTTCTAAAGGTTAGGAAAGTGGAAAGACCTTGTTCAACCTTTATTTGGCATTCGATCAAAAGAAAGTTTATTGTTGAGTGGTAAAGGAAAATCCACCTATTTCTGGAGGAGTTGTTGGATACCGTGGAGACTCCACATGTGGCATTTCTTTTACCAAACTATCCTTTTCCTGAAGTGATAGTGCCATATTTCTTTAATTCTACTCCTGATTTGGCACTTCCTCAAGGTATCACCAACCTCTAAATCATGCTGTAGGCTGCTGAAAGTTAGAACTAAGAAGTGTGTGTGAGGCCTTGATTCATCCTTTCCTTATTAATACTGACCAGGAAACTTCTAATAATCCTCTTCTGCATCCATCCTTTGCGTTGTCATTCACTATTCTTTTTACTCCCCTTGCCATCGCCCTTCTCCACTTTCGTTTCCTACCCTATCTTTACCAATCTCTTGCTCTAACCTTCTCTCCACTTAGTCTGTTCTCACTTCATCTTTAACTTGGCTGTTTCCCTCTTTCATTTCCCCCTCTCTCCTTGTACTTATCTATAATTATGTCCCTCCCCTCTCGCCTCTTTTCCTATCTTCTCTCGTCAATCTTTTCTCCCTCTTTCCTCTCCCCATCTCCGTTTGTCTCTTCTCCCCACTCCGTCTCTTATTTTTCCTTTTGGCTCTGTCTCTCTCTTTATCTCTCCTCTGCTCTTATTTATTTATTTATTTATAGCACTTATAGAGCGCGAACGAAGGCCCTTGGGCATCTCGGCGCTGGGATATCTGCTATATTCAGCCAAGGAGGGGGGATCACTGATTAAAAAGCCAGGTCTTGAGTTGTTTTCGGAAAGACCAGAGAGACGGGCTGATTTTGATGGCTTGTGGCATAGTGTTCCAGAGTTTAGGTGCTGACACGAGGAATCTTCTGTCACCCCATGACACCAGTTTGGTACGAGGTACCACTAACTCGTGTGAGTTGGAGGATCGCAAGGATCTGAGGGGACGGTAGGGAACAAGATTTTGAATAGGAAAGGCTGGTCCCTGGTTATGCAAGGCTTTATAAACAATACAGAGGGTCTTACATTTTATTCTGTTTCTGATAGAAAGCCAATGGAGTTCTCTGATGATTCCTGACACTGAGTGAAATTTGGGGACACCTCCCAAAAGCCTAGCAGCTGCATTTTGGATAGCTTGCATTTTGTTGAGAACTCTTTTTTGTGTGTTCAGGAAAAGTGCATTGCAATAATCCAAGATGGACAGTACCAGGGACGTAATCAAGGTTTTGCCTGCTGAAGCCGGAAGGAAAGGGATTTTTTTTTTATAAGTCGTAGCTTATGAAAAGCAGAGGAGGTGATCTGATTAGCATGTGGGAGAAAAGTGAGACGGTCATCAAACATGACTCCCAGATTCCTTACCCTGCTTACAGGTGCGGGAGGGGGACCTAATGACAGCGGCCACCAGCGGGAGGACCATTCCGGGATCAGATTACCGAAGATAACTACTTCGGACTTATCAGAATTCAATTTCAGGCAATTGGAGGCCATCCAGTTCCCTATTGCTTGCATGCCCAGATTAAATTCGTCTGCAATTTTTTGGCCGTCATTTCTGATGGCAAGGACCAGCTGGGTATCGTCAGCGTAGGATGTAAGGCTCATTCCATGGGTTCGGATGATATTGGCAAGATCCGACACGTATATATTAAAAAGTGTCGGACTCAGGGATGAGCCTTGGGGTACTCCACATGGCAGTGATAGGGTGGAAGACTGGAAGGATCCTATGGTGACCACCTGGGTCCTTTCTGCCAAGAAGGAGGCCAGGGGGGTATTGGCCTTTTGCTGAACACCCAAGCTTTCGACACGGTCGATCAAGATGGTATGATTGACCGTGTCGAATGCTGCTGACAGGTCCAGCAGTATAAGGACTGCTGTTCCCCCAGCATCCCGAATAGATCTAATATCCTCCGCAGCCTTGATCAGGGCCGTCTCCGTCCCATGATATTGGCGAAAGCCAAACTGGGAGTCATCCAGTAAATGGTGTTCTTCTATAAAGGCTGAAAGTTGGATATTCAAAGCCTTTTCGGCGATCTTCGCCAAGGCTGGGAGGCTGGCAATGGGCCGATAGCTCTTAAGTTCATCCATGTCGAGATTCGGTTTTTTCAGCAAAGGTCTTATTAGAGTTTTTTTCAAAGTAAGTGGGTAGATACCTGGAGTGATCATGATGTTGCAGATGGTGGTAATGACAGGAAGAACCACTTCGATGACCGGAAATAATACTTTGAGGGGACATGGGTCAAGGGCGGAGCCTGTTTTAATGGAAGACATAATGTCCCTAATCTGAGCTGTGGAAACCTCCGCAAACTGGAGGAGCAAGGGGCTGGTCCTAGGGATACAAACCGACTCAGAGGTGGTTTTAGGGGTGGTTTTAACACCGTTAGCGAAGGCTGCATAGATATCATTAACTTTATTAAAAAAGAAGTTAGCCAGCGCATCGCAAAGCGGTTGGGAGGGGGGAGGGTGTAAATTGGGCGAGTAGCCTGCTAGCTGTTTGGTGGTTTCATACAAGGCCTTATTGGAGTTTTTAGATAGTTCTATTCTCTCACAGTAGAACTTGTTCTTGGCCTCGGTGATCATTGTTTTATATTTAGCCACCATTTCTTTGTACTTGGTTTTGGACTCTTCGGAATAATCTCTACGCCAATACCTTTCATTCCTCCTACACAGTTGTTTCTGTGTCCTTAAGGCCTCGGAGTACCAGGGGGCTGACGGAGCGGATCTATTGCGAGAACATTGTTTAGCCTGAACCAAAGCAGTAGTCGCGGAACCCACCCACTCGTTAAATTGAGTAATAGCGGTGTTTGGGTCGTGTGAAAGGAGAGGATTGGAGGTGGTCAGGAGTGAATCTAGGCTGGCGCTGTCAATGCCATTCCAAGCCAGATACGACTGGCGAGGGTTAGCGCTTGCCATTAGGGCTCCAGTGTCATGGGTGGTCAATGAAGCCATTACGACATGGTGATCTGACCAAGTAAGGGGAAAAATTTCGGTAACGTGTAGGTCCTCCAAGTTAGTAAAAATACCGTCAAGAATATGGCCTCCTTCGTGAGTAGGGGCTTTTACCAACGAGGAAAGGCCAAAGGTTGTCATGTCTGCTAGGAGAGCGGCTGTATCATTATCTTCAGATTTTTCGAGATGAAAATTGAAGTCGCCTAGGATGGTAAAGGAGCTATCGAGGGCAGACACTTCCAGGACAGGACTAATGTCGGAAATAAATCCAGACCTATGCCCTGGTGGACGATAAAGGAGGATGCCTTTAAAATTAACCGAGGGTGTCAGCTTAATTGAGAATTGAAGAGCTTCACAAGAAAGGAGCGGTATCGCATTGGTTCTGACCGCATATAAGTCGCGAGCAATGATAGCTATCCCACCACCTTTCTTGCGTTGTCTGTCCATTCTATAGATAGAGAAGCCGTTGGGAACAGCGATTACTAGATCCGGGTCAGAAGAGTTGTCCATCCAGGTTTCTGTCAAAAATAATAAATCTAGCTTTTTGTCCTCTATTAGTTCGGATATTTCATGTCGGTGTTTAGCGAGCGATCGGACATTATTAAGAGCGATTGAATAAGTACCCAGTGCTTTGTTGGAGTTACAGCGAGGGTGTTTCAAATATAATGGTATTGGTGCGGAACAGCTCGAGCAACAATGAGGTGAGTTTCCAGTTAGAAGCCATGGATCGAATATAATGCAAGATTGGTCTGGGGGGGCGCCAGTGGCGGAGCTGATTCGCTGTATAAGTGCCTCCTGGGGGCAGGGGATGAAGATCAGGGGGGGTGGCCCTGGGCCCGGTCCAGGCGCGGACGGGCGCAGACGGGCCCGCCTTTGGCGCGCCTTCGGCACGGACGGGCGGGTCGGTTGTTTAAATACATCTGGGGTGTGGGAGGAGGGTGGGAGGGACGGAGATCTACAGCGCGAGCCTTCCCCAGCCCAAGATGGCGGCTCAAGTTGCTAGGGGAAGTGACCAGCGCCTAGCAACAGCAGCGCTGTGTCATGCGATAGAGACAGCCTGGGCGATGTGAATCTCGCTCCAAGGTGGGGGCTACTATTAAAAACTCCATGTTTAAAATATATACAATTTTTAAAAGAAGTGTTATTCTTAAGTCAATAACAGCTCAAAATCAGCGTTTTTGAGAGCAGCACGCAAGGGAGCGCAGAGTACCCCCGGCTTCCGCCTCAAGGGTGAAGTATAGCAAATACCACGAAGGCGGGATAAGAAGCCCTTAAATATCCTGGGAGGGCGGGAGGGACGGAGATCTACAGCGCGAGCCTTCCCCAGCCCAAGATGGCGGCTCAAGTTGCTAGGGGAAGTGACCAGCGCCTAGCAACAGCGGCGCTGTGTCATGGGATAGAGACAGCCTGGGCGATGTGAATCTCGCTCCAAGGTGGGGGCTACTATTAAAAACTCCCTGTTTAAAATATATACAATTTTTAAGAGAAGTGTTATTCTTAAGTCAAAACCAGCTCAAAATCAGCGTTTTAGAGAGCAGCGCGCAAGGGAGCGCAGAGTACCCCCGGCTTCCGCCTCAAGGGTGAAGTATAGCAACCTTGGTCTCAACATGGAGGGTTAATAAGATTTTTCACTACAACATTGTCAAAATCGAATTTTCATTTATTTTCTCCATTTTTAGTCGTATTGTTCTTTAAATGTAGTTATTTCAGTCTTCAGTGTTTTTTCCGGATTTCCATTGCTCAAACGGATTAAGTGCAACTTGTGTTGTCACGTTATTCCAATATCTTCATAACACTGAGACTTTCCAATATCTCCAAAAAGGAGCCAGAGATGAGTTACCAGAGATGAGCTGCACAAGTTGCCTCTCCTTCTAATGATCAAACGTAGCTGCTGCTTTGACTGGAGTGGAGTTTTCTCTTAAAGTGGTAGACATTTCCAACATAGGTTTCATAGAGGGGGGGGTAGTTATGGTTCAAGCAGTTATGTCTGTAATGTATATCATCTTATTATGCGACCAATAGAAATACTGGCACAGTTACTATACATTGTTATGTTAACTATGTCATTATCAGCGTCCTGCTTTGCATGTACTATATTCACCTCAAAAACTATAAAATACATGGTGTGGTAGTTTCCTTTACTCCCACATAAGTATTTGTTGAAATGAGAGTCGGTCTTGCGATCCTGGTATTTGAATTGTGACTTTCAAAAAATAAAATTGATCTCCTTTTCCTTGGAAGGATTGGTTCCTTTTAAATCCGACTATTAGTAGTAATGCGCATTCCGTGATCTAACTCAAAGTGATGGGGCTCACTGCAGAATACAAACTGGGCAGTGCTTAATATGAAAATAAATAAGAAGTGCTAGGGATACACATTGCTCCTGCTAGCACTGCCAATGACAACCCCTATCTATCACACTGTCACCAATGTGACAATTCTGAATATTCCAGGCCCCGGCTCAAATCTGTAAGAATGTGTTGGGTTGCAGGTATAAGTCATTCTAATGTAGGTAGAATTAATAAACAATTATTGTGCTCATTCTGAATTAGGCAGACAGCGCTACCCTGCAGCAGCCTTCCATAAGTTGCGGTGTTAACAATTGAGTGCAGTGTCGAGCACAGGAAACAATTGGCTCAAATTAAATACTAAAAGAGGGCCCACTGAATTTAAACATATTTCACAGATATTTATTAGACTTGGGGTGGTGGGGGAACTAACGGGCTGTGGCCTACGAAGGGTAAGGGGCTCTACTGCGCTGCATGGCCGGCAGACTCCTACCTCCCTGTCCACACTGATCCTCCAGCTATAGCAATCACGAGCCACGTCAACAAAAAGAGTGTTGGAATTTCATAAGAATTACACTTTCAATTTCAATCCGGTTTGTCACTTCACAGTTTTTAAACTATGAATGTTGGCACTAGCCCCTCTCCCCAAACACCCCACCCGCGCCCCATACATTTTCTTATCCGATCGTTGTGGCCTGCTGTGAGGGACTAAAGATCACGTCCCCTGCCTAAGACTTGTTAATTGTGCTGCTCGAAAGCATCAGCAGCTCCCCAACGACTCAATCTTTTCTCCTGAGGCGTGGGATGGGAGGAGATGCTCCATGCTGTGCCTCCTCTGCCGGGCCATTGTCATTCTGACCATGACAATGGAACGACTGACTCTGTGACCTGCTGAGAGTCACACTCGGGCTGTAGCAGCCTTTCAGGTGTTGCCCCAGCAGGAAAGTCGGCCCAGGTATGTGGGCCTGCTTTTCCACTTCTGAATCGCCTTGGGAATCGGGCCTAGATCCAGGGGGGGGCAAGCGCCCCCTCTTGCCCCCCCCTGCGGACGCCCATGCTCGTTGCCCCTCTGGCGCGCAGGTGCATCTCCAACAAGCTCGTCAGCTTACATGGCTACCGGGAGCCAAGAAAAAGGGGATTTCGGAGTTGGGAGCACACCGCTGACCTCTTCCGCCGTATCGCCCCACTGCATCATGGTCTGTGCAGTTCAAGTATTTTCAAGAACAGTTCAAAGTTCAAATTTCCAAAGTATTTCACCTCAATCGGTGCAAGTAAGTACTTGTATTATGATCATCTGTAGACACGAGCCTAGCTCGTGTTTCGGGATTGATTCCCTCATCAGTAGATATAGTTTCGGGGTTGCAGAACAGGTCGCCAAACATCCATCACGGGCCTCGTTGCCCCTCTGGCGCGCAGGTGCATCTCCAACAAGCTCGTCAGCTTACATGGCTACTGGGAGCCAAGAAAAAGGGGATTCCGGAGTTGGGAGCACACCGCTGACCTCTTCCGCCGTATCGCCCCACTGCATCATGGTCTGTGCAGTTCAAGTATTTTCAAGAACAGTTCAAAGTTCAAATTTCCAAAGTATTTCACCTCAATCGGTGCAAGTACTTGTATTATGATCATCTCTAGACACGAGCCTAGCTCGTGTTTCGAGATTGATTCCCTCATCAGTAGAGATAGTTTCGGGGTTGCAGAACAGGTCGCCAAACATCCGTCACGGGCCTCGTTGCCCCTCTGGCGCGCAGGTGCATCTCCAACAAGCTCATCAGCTTACATGGCTACCGGGAGCCAAGAAAAAGGGGATTCCGGGGTTAGGAGCACACCGCTGACCTCTTCCGCCGTATCGCCCCACTGCATCATGGTCTGTGCAGTTCAAGTATTTTCAAGAACAGTTCAAAGTTCAAATTTCCAAAGTATTTCACCTCAATCGGTGCAAGTAAGTACTTGTATTATGATCATCTCTAGACACGAGCCTAGCTCGTACATGGATCACTGAAAGAATATCGACTACCACAATATCGAGTACCCAAAATATCGAGGTGAAAATATCTACTACAAAAATATCGAGTTTGTATGTACAAACAGGTAAGTACAAAAATATCGACTACAAAATATCGTTTACAAAAATACCGTTGTAAAAAATATCGACTTTACTAAAAACAATGTTTAATTACATTAATATAAAAAATTAATTACTAAAATATAATTAACAATACTTAAAATAACTTTTAATAATTAAATATTTAATGAAAGTAAAAAAAAATATATATTTTTAATCATATTTCTTAAAACATATATATATAGTAACAACATTTAATTAAATAATAGGCAATATTGTATATGTACCCCAAAAACCCAAAACTGACCCTGAACCCTAAAAATACCCCTTTACCCAAAAACTAAAAACTGACCCTGAACCCTAAAAATAACCCTTTACCCAAAAACTGAAAACTGACCCTGAACCCTAAAAATACCCCTTTACCCAAAAACTGAAAACTGACCCTGAACCCTAAAAATACCCCTTGACCCAAAAACTGAAAACTGACGCTGAACCCTAAAAATACCCCTTTACCCAAAAACTGAAAACTGACCCTGAACCCTAAAAATACCCCTTTACCCAAAAACTAAAAACTGACCCTGAACCCTAAAAATACCCCTTTACCCAAAAACTGAAAACTGACCCTGAACCCTAAAAATACCCCTTTACCCAAAAACTGAAAACTGACCCTGAACCCTAAAAATACCCCTTTACCCAAAAACTAAAAACTGACCCTGAACCCTAAAAATACCCCTTTACCCAAAAACTGAAAACTGACCCTGAACCCTAAAAATACCCCTTTACCCAAAAACTGAAAACTGACCCTGAACCCTAAAAATACCCCTTTACCCAAACACTAAAAACTGACCCTGAACCCTAAAAATACCCCTTTCATTTAACATAATTAGCAATTAATCAATTAAATAAAATTAATTACCAATTACATTTTAATTAATTAACAAACATTTTTTAATTAACAATTAATTAAATATTACTACCAATTATTAAATTAACATATTTAATTAATTATAATTAAATTACTTCCCACCCTATTCCCCTATAAACCCACAACCCGCTAGAGAAAATACATTATTTTAATTGACATAATTAGCAATTAATCAATTAAATAAAATTAATTACCAATTAAATTTTAAATAATTAACATATATTATTTAATTACCAATTAATTAATTATTACTACCAATTAATAAATTTACATATTTAATTAATTATAATTAAATTACTTCCCACCCTATTCCCCTATAAACCCACAACCCGCTAGAGAAAATAAATTATTTTAATTGACATAATTAGCAATTAATCAATTAAATAAAATTAATTACCAATTAAATTTTAAATAATTAACATATATTATTTAATTACCAATTAATTAATTATTACTACCAATTAATAAATTTACATATTTAATTAATTATAATTAAATTACTTCCCACCCTATTCCCCTATAAACCCACAACCCGCTAGAGAAAATAAATTATTTTAATTGACATAATTAGCAATTAATCAATTAAATAAAATTAATTACCAATTAAATTTTAAATAATTAACATATATTATTTAATTACCAATTAATTAATTATTACTACCAATTAATAAATTTACATATTTAATTAATTATAATTAAATTACTTCCCACCCTATTCCCCTATAAACCCACAACCCGCTACAGAATTAAATTACACAATAATTAAAAAAATAATTAATTAAAAAAAAAAAAAAAATAATTGACACTTTTCACACATATTATAACATAAACACACTATAAATAATTAAATATTATTTAAAAAACTATATTTTTTACTATCTAGATTATATACTTGGATATTTTCACTGTCTATATTATTTACAGTCGATATTACTTCACTTACCTTAAAAACGATATTTTGGCTGTCGATATTCTGTCTAGTCGATATTTTCTCCAAACGATATTTAAAACTCGATATTCTGTCCAGACGATATTTTGGAGTCGATATTATGTCTGTGCACCCTCGTACATACCGATCGTGACCCTCCTGCATCCTCCAGTTACTACCCCTGTTGTCCCCTCAACAGCTCCTCATTCTCTCCTCTGAACCCGCCTCTTAAAGGGGACCTTATGGCTACTGACCATCAAACCAGTTGTGTCCTAGTGTCCGGGCCTGACCTATGTGACGATCCCACACCCTCCATGCCTTTCATGTATGTACCTCACACTTTCCACATAGCTCCCATCCTGCACCTCTCCTTGCTTGAATTCCGTTCTGGCTGCACCTCTCTCTGCCAGAACCTCTGCTTGGCCATACTGTTCAATTACCATATCCATATGCATTCCTTTTTTTAGGCCTCCGCATTGGCAAACCGTGGTGTCTAGAAATAGACTATAAGAAGGGGAGCTGGAGACCCCCAAAATCTATGAAACCCTGTGCCTTGGTAACTAACCCTCATGTAAGGAAAGAAAACCTTACACTCTATAGCCCATTCATCAATAGTAATGAGTGGCATGATAATATCAAAACAAAACCTATAAAAACAACACCAAGCTGTTTGTTGAATCACACCTATATGTGACATATTGAAAGTGCCAATATAAGGTATGATGATACCAAACAAAGACTTTCAAAGGAAAGCACAGATAAATCAATACTGCCCACTGATGTCCAATCCAGCATGAAATAGAAAACACCCCCCACTCTACCGACCACACCCATTTGGAAATGGACGGTATGGCAACATATAAACAAAACCTACGTGGCCACGCCAAATGGTCTGTTTAGTTCCAAGATAAGTTGGGATAGTGATCATTGGTAAATAAAACCAGTGCTGAAAAATGATATAACCCTTACCTCATAGGTCATTCGCAGAGTGGGGATGATGGGCAGGGATCTAATGAAACTGTGGCTAGACTGTGTCTCTACCTGAAGGAAGTGACAAGTTTAAAACTGTAGTCACTTTCCTTAGCATGTCTGCAAAGGAGGAACTTGCCTCTGTGGCAATGTCAGGGAGAGTATGCAACCCTGAAGCTTGTGAAGAATCTAGGCCACTAGCCTCTCCCAGAGCTGACAACCAGCTTTCTATCATCTGAGGCACACAATTTCTCAGAAATGGGCCTAAAGAGCCCTGCCTCAATCGACACAGACAGTCTTTTCACAACCTTTTCCTGAGAAGGAATCAAAACCTGCCTATCCCCCTCAGTCTGAATAGTCAACTCTGCAACCGACGTCGTACGTAGCATACATGGTGGAGGAGAAGCAACTTTGACCGACGAGTCCAAAGTCAGTATCAGAGTCGGCTGAGCGAAGTCCCATGTCGTATGTCAAAATCCAGAAGGACTGTGGACCTGCGCCAAAGTGGTGCCAGCTGACGTCGACTGGCACTGACCCCTCAATTCCAATGGCTCAACCATCACTGAGGATAAACCCATTGAGGGCGCTCCACTCACCTCTTTGGGGCGTAAAGGTGCTCCAGAGGGAGATGGGGTGCCAAAGATGAGATGTAAAGAAATATAATATTCCTTCATCTAAGTCATTGACACACTGGGGACATGGTGCGGAGTCGCATATGGCCTCCTCAACCATCGAGCGGGAGAAGCCATGTGAGAAGGAGTCTCCACGCGGTGAAGTCTGAGAATGCCACAACTTCAAATGCCCCTTACCTTTTGACTTCCCCGGAGAATGGTATCCTCCAGACAGGTTTGGGCTCCTAGATCGACTCCGCTTTTCCTTCGACAACGAAGACCAAGGATGCGGAAGCCTCCGAGGATCGTGACACTCTCACCGCCATCAACTTCAAACCCCGCTCTTTTAACAACTCGGGTTTTAGTTTCTGGCAGGTGCCACAATCTTCGGCATTGTGGTGCTCACCTAAACACTGCATACAAATTGTATGCGGGTCCGTCACTGACATATGTCTGCTACAAGACCCACAAGGTTTGAAACCTGTAGACATCAGACAAAGGAACACTGTTCCACTGATACACAGTGTTGATGTAGGTCATGAAAAAATCCACCAGAGGAACCGCTTCTTTGAATCTACGTTTCAGCACAGAAAAGGAGAAACTGTCGTCAGGGCACCAGAGGGGACTAATATGACTCCACTGACGTCATGACAGGAGTCATTGTAATCGCGGAGCAGTACGACGCCGTCCCCCGGTACACGGAGATACTGCTGAAAAATTTCTAGCTCTATACTGGTGCCTGGGGAGAATTCCAAAGTTAAGGAATCTGCGGCTGGATGTCTTTATCAGATCTACAAATTCCTGAACCCTAAAAAGCCCTTTCTATGCCTAAACCCCACCCATCTCATATCCCTTAAAACACCTCAGCACACACAAACTTCACTCATCACTGAACCCTAAAATACTCTCACGTCCCTTAAATACCACCCATCCAGGACCCATAAGAACTCCTCTTCTCCCTAAACTACAAATTCCTGAACCCTAAAAACCCCTTTCTAAATCTAAACACCACCCATCCCTGAATCTTTACTTTACTTTCAAAGCTTTATTCGATTTCTGTGTAAGAATCATAAAAGCAACAACAGTACATAAATATACACCAGTACATTTCATCAAATTTACGTATATTAAAAAATAAAAATAAAAGCAAGTCGATAAAATAATAGGCTAAACATTCTAGGGCAAGATAATAAGTCAAGTTGATCAGGCGTGGAGATGAGTATAGCAACTTGATACAGGACCACACCTGCCCATCAGGTGGTTGCTCTATGATTTTTTACATTTCAACTAGACATGTAATGATCTAGGGTAGAAGTCACTTTGACAAGTACCAAATCGCCCACCAAGTCCTTGCGCAGAGGTCTTAGCCAACCCACCCTTCTGACACTAAGTATGGTTCCATCCATGTTGGGTGGTAGAGGTCTATTTTTGGTTAACCAAAACGTAACCTTGTTTCTTAGGTCCATATGGCTTTCATGTTTCCCCATTATAAGTTCAGGTACTCCCGAAAGGACACACACAATAGGGGCGGCCTCTGGAGGCAAATGTAGATGCTTGATTTTCGGCAACATATTGTTGTGATTGACCACTGTTCCCTTGTTTGATGTCAATTGTTTGTTTAGCCCTACTCTGGGGCGAGAGCTCCGTACAGTTGTGACAGGGGGATCCAAACTTTTCACATGTGGAGTTACTAGCTGGTTATGAATGGTCTTGCTTTGTAAGGAGGTTTCTGGCATTTCTGTGGCTACTGAACGCTGTGATTGAGTGGATGTTGCTATAGTTTTTGCAGGTAATGAATTGGCCTTGATGGCTTCCTCAACGCCTGTGAGCCTGTCCCCTAGACTAACCATTTTATCCATCAACGGGGATATTATAGTCTTGATCATGTTCTCGATCAAGGCCATTAAAGAAGCATGGATAGGTGGATTCGATATAACAATGTTGGGAGTGTTGGGAGATACGGGATAAGGATTTAGTTTCTGTTGCTTGGCCTGTCTCCCCAATTGTTTGGCCCCATCTCTCTTCCTTTTAGCGATAGTGAGCTGAGGGGTCAATGCCGAATGCGAGTTTTCTTTTGATCGTATTAAAGGGGGCGCATCGTTTATACTGTGAGTTGGTTGAGGTTGATTGCAAGACCGGGGGTTAATAGTTGCTCTGGCGCGGATAGGGGAATTCATTTTCACATTGTCCGGTTCCACAGGAGCATTCGTGGATTTACACATGTTGTTTAGTTCCTCCAGTAAGGATATCTCTGGAGCAACATCAGCAGTCTGTAAAGAAGAGCACATAGTGGGCGAACTATCCAGGGCGGAGGATCGCTCTATTCGCTCTAGTTCTCTGATAATGGGGAGCGTTACTCTCTTTAGATAGTGGTCCATCGTTCCTCTGATCAAGCCACTGTGGATGGAGAAATTCTGGTACCCCCCTTGCAGGTCATGTCATCAGTCATCTTCCAATATAAACAGTTCAATAGTACCAATATGATGGCGAATGGGAAGGACTTATTAGTAAGAGGGGGATAGATAAAGGGTAACAGTACCTTTAATACTTTTTCCTCTTCTCCTCGTTCCGAACCAAGGGGAATGGCCCCGTCCCGGCCTCCTCTGGCCTCTGATGGCCGCAGATGGCCCCGCCCTTGTCCCGGGCTTAGCCCGGCGCCGCCCGCGCGCGTCCCGCGGGCCAGAAATGAGGCGTTGAATATATCCTCTGCGGTCTCAAGGGGGTGGGGCTGCCGGTCCTCTGCTCGCAGCCTCCTGGGACAGGTAGTCCCGCTGCGTCCCCCGCTCTCCCCAAACAAGAACTGCTTCACAGGGCCGATGAGTCTCCCCTGAATCTTTAAAAAACCCTCACCACCCTGAACGCCACCCTATCCTGAATCCTAAATACTCTACACCACCCCGGCCGCTACCCATAATTGAACATTAAAAACCCTCACCAGCCCTAAACACTGCCCATTCATGAACCCTAAAACCTCTCAACACCCTTACACTCCACCAATCCCTGAAACCTAAAAATAAATCACACACCAAAACACCACTCATTAGTGAACCCTAAGAACCCCTACTGATCAAACTGTAAAGAAACATTACTGAGTCTGGACAGAGGGAAAAAGGTGCCAGCAGGGAGTGGTGTAGTCAGAGAGAAGTCAGGTTGAGAGCCGTAAGATCTCCTCATCTCCCTAAAGTAAAAGTTACTTACCTTTGGTAATGTAATATCGGTAGAGACACTCTCTAGCTGCAGATTCATTAACTTTTGAATTCTCCCCAGCCGCCAGTCTGGATCCGGAAATTTTTTAGCAGTACCTCTGCGCACTCGGGGACGACGTCGTATGGCTCTGCGATGACATCGACTCCAGTCATGGCATCAGTGGAGCCATATAAGTCCCGTCCAGAGTGCGGACAGCAGTTTCTTCTGTGAAACCTTCCGCACCAGATCGTGGAGTCACTATAGAGACTGGTTGTGGAAACAGTGTGTAAAAAAGATCAAAAATCTTCGATACATTAATAAAGGAAAAACATCAATTGGTATGTTGATACCCAACATGGATTTTAAAGACAAACCCCAAAAGAATCAACGAAGGACAGGGCTATGTGAAACCCTGTATCCTGGTGAATAATCACCATGCAAGGGAAGAAAACCTTAAACTCTATAGACCAGTCATCAAAAATCTATGAAACCCTGTGCCTTGGTAAATAACCCTCATGTAAGGAAAGAAAACCTTACACTCTATAGCCCATTCATCAGTAGTAATGAGTGGCATGATAATATCAAAACAAAACCTTTAAAAACAACACCAAGCTGTTTGTTGAATCGCACCTATATGTGACATATTGAAAGTGCCAATATAAGGTATGTTGATACCAAACAAAGACTTTCAAAGGAAAGCACAAAGAAATCAATACTGCCCACTGATGTCCAATCCAGCATGAAATAGAAAACACCCCCCACTCTACCGACCACACCCATTTGGAAATGGACGGTATAGCAACATCTAAACAAAACCTATGTGGCCACGCCAAGTGGTCTGTTTAGTTTCAAGGTAAGTTGGGATAGTGATCATCGGTAAATAAAACCAGTGCTGAAAAGTGATATAACCCTTACCTCATAGGTCATTCGCAGAGTGGGGATGATGGGCAGGGATCTAATGAATCTGTGGCTAGACTGTGTCTCTACCTGATGTTACATTACCAAAGGTAAATAACTTTTACATCTGATGGAGACATCTAGCCACATATTCCTTAACTTTTGAATTAAATACCATAGCTGGAGGAGGGCTGCCAACCAATTCTACAAAAGATCTTAAAGAGAACCAGCTGGTCATAGCTAACAACCAACCAAATGTACGCAGGAATAGCAGAACACAAGCTTCGCTTTAATACAATAAATTATCACTGTCACAGATCATATAAATATTAAACAACCCTACAGGTCCAAGAGAAATGGCTCTGACACACAAAGAGCATTGCTGCCCCACATTTACTGCAGGACCCCAGGTATCTACAAAGCCTGAGCCTGCATGGCCTTCAGTGTCATGATTCGAAAGTCTGAACATGACTCTGAGCCGTGGGCACACTCAAAATACCAAGGCAAGTGAAAGAAGAATAGGGAATACACCTATTAGTGCAGTATCAAACATTAAATAAGGAAAAAATGAAACATTAAAAGGAAATAATATATAAATTGAATCCTTGTTAGCAACAAGGTCATGCAACAACACTTGTGATAGGAAACACAATTTGATCGCAAGTCCGCCTCAAGAAGTAACAACCATGATTTCCCAAGGACTTGTAAAACACAGTTAAAATAGATACATACCCAAATAAGACAGGTAGTATTTTGCCTCCAGACAGAGGCAAAAAGCATTGTGGGAGAATAACAAGAAGAGCTTCTTCTAAAGCCTACAAACTCCAACCATAAAATGTGTGACCGAAAACAAGTAAGGAGACTGCAGCTAGAAGTCTCCATTAAATTGTTTCCGACACTACCTATCACACAGCGTAAGATATTGTGTTCACCCCATATGTTCTTGGAATGAACAAATGAATTACCTATCCCCTCCATGGAGTAGAAGGCAACTAATGCGTATCTTCCAAAGAACACACCATAAACTCTGAGTTCACTCTCACAATTTTCCAAAAAGTGAAGCACATATAATAAAAATGTAGATATGCAGTCCGCTCAGAAGGAGAAAACAACCTACACCATAAAAACACATAGTCCAAGAGGAGTTTAATGAAGGATGAACCACAAGAACATGTATTCAAAAGAATAAAACATGTGGGCCCCGAATCCATCATTGCCATAATAATATGCACACCACAAGAGTGGTGAGGATATACTACGCTGATTGCACTTATGAGTAAAGACCAGAGCGTCCCTAGATACCTGACCCACCACTGGCATACCAATATGTCCCTATGAGAGACAACGAAAGGTCGAAACCATGCACATTTTAGCATAGTGAAATGCTTCATAGAAGCTGCTAATAAAAGAAGGCACAAGGAGACCCTAGAAGTCAAATGGGACCGAGGGTAGACATCTATTAGGAGAAACAAGGGTCCCATACATGCAGGATCAGTACAATAACACAATTTTTACAATCAACACTTGGTGTATAAGCGTGTATTCAAAGAATAGAAAAAATGTATTTAGCAATGAATTAAGGCACAATTTATACAAGAGGTGAATGAGCAAACCATGACGAGGTAAAAGGAAATCAGCCTATTTCCTTACCACAGGCAAGTGACTTAAAAAGGGACTTTTAAGTTTGTGGAAATGTAAATGAAAAAGTCACAATCAGTTAGCATCTCATACTCAACAATATGATACAAATTATAGTATAGAGTTAGAGACAAGTGTCAACGACATTTCGATCCCTGAGAGATTCTTTGAATACACGCTTATTTTTGATTGTAAAAATTGTGTTATTGTACCGATCCTACATGTATAGGATCCTCGATTCTCCTCAAAGAAAGTGCATCAGAAAATCTTCCATACAAGAAGACGTCTCTTGAAAATACCTTCTTGAGCACAAAGCCCAACCTTAGAGGCTAAGGGGCACCTCCCCCGGTCATCTAAATCAATACCAGCCTAAAAAAGGGAAAACATGGTACTGAGAATAAAACATCTGCTCTCACAAGACACCAAGTGGTCAAACTAGCAACTTACATGTGAAATATCCTTACAAAACTTACTCACTTTGAAAGAAAAGCCTACATCTCAAGTATAAAGAAAAGCTATGACTCTGAAGGCCTCTGTCTTTCATAGAAGCATCTTAACGCTGCATCAGCTTGACTCTCAAAAAGATGGGCACCATCAAATGGCATGTTGACCAAAGTCACCTGGACAGCGTCCGCAAAACCTGAAAATACCAATCAATCCTGACGCCTTAAAGCCACTGCCGATGCCATAGCGTGAACTACAGAGTCTGTAGTGTCCATACCACACCTTATGGTAAGCCTAGAAGCCTGCTGACCATATTTAATCAAATCACCAACCGCCAAACAGACATTATCCGGAAGAGATGGTAACACATTCTGTAGCGAATCCCATAAAGCATGGGAATATCGCCCCAGCTCACAAGTTGTACTTGTGGATCTCAAGGCTGAGCTTGCCAAAGCAAAGTTGTGTTTACCACATGCATCACAACTCCTAGACTCCTTACCCACTGGAGTCTCAGAAATAGAATCTACATGCCACAAAGAAGTCACAACCTAAGTCACCAAGCAGCTACAGGTGGAAGGGTGTCTATGAAGACAAAATGGGTCCCCATGTGCAGGCAGTTGTCTATGTGCAATATCTCGGTCCACTGAGGAGCCCCGACTCAGGCTTGGCTCAAGTACCTAATAAAACATCAAAAAGGGCCTCCCCAAATGTAAGAACAGGTTCTTCCCCTCTCAGCTCTGAAAAAGGACCTGCATCAAAGGGTCTGTGGACCTTTGCACCGAAGGAAGTGACAAGTTTAAAACTGTAGTCACTTTCCTTCGCATGTCTGCAAAGGAGGAACTTGCCTCTGTGGCAATGTCAGAGAGAGTATGCAACCCTGAAGCTTGTGAAGAATCTAGGCCACTATCCTCTCCCAGAGCTGACAACCAGCTTTCTTCCATCTGAGGCACACAATTTCTCAGAAATGGGCCTAAAGAGCCCTGCCTCAATCGACACAGACAGTCTTTTCACAACCTTTTCCTGAGAAGGAATCAAAACCTGTCTATCCCCTTCAGTCTGAATAGTCAACTCTGCAACCGACGTCGTACGTAGCATACATGGTGGAGGAGAAGCAACTTTGACCGACGAGTCCAAAGTCAGTACCAGAGTCGGCTGATCGAAGTCCCATGTCGTATGTCAAAATCCCGAAGGACTGTGGACCTGCGCTAAAGTGGTGCCAGCTGACGTCGACTGGCACTGACCCCTCAATTCCAATGGCTCAACCATCACTGAGGGCAAACCCTTTGAGGGCGCTCCACTCACCTCTTTGGGGCGTAAAGGTGCTCCAGAGGGAAATGGGGTGCCAAAGATGAGATGTAAAGAAATATAATATTCCTTCATCTAAGTATTGACACACTGGGGACATGGTGCGGAGTCACATATGGCCTCCTCAACCATCGAGCGGGAGAAGCCATGTGAGAAGGAGTCTCCACGCGGTGAAGTCTGAGAATGCCGCAACTTCAAATGCCCCTTACCTTTTGACTTCCCCGGAGAATAGTATCCTCCAGACAGGTTTGGGCTCCTAGATCGCCTCCGCTTTTCCTTAGACAACGAAGACCAAGGATGCGGAAGCCTCCGAGAATCGTGACACTCGCACCGCCATCAACTTCAAACGCCGCTCTTTTAACAACTCCGGTTTTAGTTTCTGGCAGGTGCGACAATTTTCGGCATTGTGGTGCTCACCTAAACACTGCATACAAATTGTATGTGGGTCCGTCACTGACATATGTCTGCTACAAGACCCACAAGGTTTGAAACCTGTAGACATCAGACAAAGGCACACTGTTCCACTGATACACAGTGTTGATATAGGTAAAAAAAAAAATCCACCAGAGGAACCGCTTCTTTGGATCTACGTTTCAGCCCAGAAAAGGAGAAACTGACGTCCGGGCACCAGAGGGGACTAATATGACTCCACTGACGTCATGACAGGAGTCAATGTAGTCGTAGAGCAGTACGACGCCGTCCCCCGGTACGCGGAGATACTGCTGAAAAATGTCTAGCTCTATGCTGGTGCCTGGGGAGAATTCCAAACTTAAGGAATCTGTGGCTGGATGTCTTTATCAGATCTACAAATTCCTGAACCCTAAAAAGCCCTTTCTATGCCTAAACACCACCCATCTCATATCCCTTAAAACACCGCAGCACACACAAACTTCACTCATTACTGAACCCTAAAATACGCTCACCTCCTTTAAATACCAGCCATCCAGGACCCATAAGAACTCCTCTTCTCCCTAAACTACAAATTCCTGAACCCTAAAAACCCCTTTCTAAATCTAAACAACACCCATCTCTGAATCTTTAAAAAACCCTCACCACCCTGAACGCCACCCCATCCTGAATCCTAAACACTCTACACCACCCCGGCCGCTACCCATAATTGAACATTAAAAACCTTCACCAGCCCTAAACACTGCCCATTCATGAACCCTAAAACCTCTCAACACCCTTACACTCCACCAATCCCTGAAACCTAAAAATAAATCACACACCAAAACACCACTCATTAGTGAACCCTAAGAACCCCTACTGATCAAACTGTAAAGAAACATTACTGAGTCTGGACAGAGGGAAAAAGGTGCCAGCAGGGAGTGGTGTAGTCAGAGAGAAGTCAGGTTGAGAGCCGTAAGATCTCCTCATCTCCCTAAAGTAAAAGTTACTTACCTTTGGTAATGTAATATCGGTAGAGACACTCTCTAGCTGCAGATTCATTAACTTTTGAATTCTCCCCAGCCGCCAGTCTGGATCCGGAAATTTTTTAGCAGTACCTCTGCGCACTCGGGGAGGACGTCGTATGGCTCTGCGATGACATCGACTCCAGTCATGGCATCAGTGGAGCCATATAAGTCCCGTCCAGAGTGCGGACAGCAGTTTCTTCTGTGAAACCTTCCGCACCAGATCGTGGAGTCACTATAGAGACTGGTTGTGGAAACAGTGTGTAAAAAAGATCAAAAATCTTCGATACATTAATAAAGGAAAAACATCAATTGGTATGTTGATACCCAACATGGATTTTAAAGACAAACCCCAAAAGAATCAACGAAGGACAGGACTACGTGAAACTCTGTATCCTGGTGAATAATCACCATGGAAGGGAAGAATACCTTAAACTCTATAGACCAGTCATCAACAATCTATGAAACCATATGCCTTGGTAAATAACCCTCATGTGAGGAAAGAAAACCTTACACTCTATAGCCCATTCATCAGTAGTAATGAGTGGCATGATAATATCAAAACAAAACCTATAAAAATAACACCAAGCTGTTTGTTGAATCGCACCTATATGTGACATATTGAAAGTGCCAATACAAGGTATTGTCATATAGTTACTGCTTATCTATATACTGTGTTAAGTTAGTGTGGGCTTATTAAATGTTTAAACGCCATTTTTCCTTTTGCTGCTTCTGCACACGACACATAAATGTTAATTTAGCTTTCAACCTAGAAGAGCGTTGTGATTTACATGAACACCCAAACAGACCTTCTTAGATATTAATATAATATGCTAGTTAGGGAGGGTGAGAATTAGGTGTTGTTAACGCTTATTCATTACAGCATCCTAGCATGCTGTCACCTTTTGCTTTCTATGGACTAGTAACTATGCTGATAACTTTGCTTCTGATAATATGTTTCCTTGTATTATCTAAGATACTGCGTTTGAGAAAACGGCATTAGTAAATAAATATTTCAAATGTGCACGTGTCCTCATTTACTCCACGTTCTGGTTTGAAATGATTGTATAACGAAAGAGTGCTCATGTGTTCCACGTGACCTGAGGTATTGTAAGTTCATGTTCGGGTTTGTCTAAAGCATTGGGAGTTTGTTATGACCAATGAGACACTGTAGCTAGCTCGGTAAGGGGATTTTGGTTACTGAGGTGAGTTTTGGGTCACCCTAATTCACTGAGGTTCCAAATCTCTATGCACAGTTCTGTAGGCGAACGGAATCCCTGCTACAGTATGATGATATCAAACAAAGACTTTCAAAGCAAAGCACAAATAAATCAATATTGCCCACTGATGTCCAATTCAGCATGAAATAGAAACCCCCCCACTCTACCGACCACACCCATTTGGAAATCACCGGTATGGCAACATCTAAACAAAACCTATGTGGCCACGCCAAGTGGTCTGTTTAGTTCCAAGATAAGTTGGGATAGTGATCATCGGTAAATAAAACCAGTGCTGACTGACTGACGTCATGACAGGAGTCAATGTAATCGCGGAGCAGTACGATGCCGTCCCCCGGTACGCGGAGATACTGCTGAAATTTATTTAGCTCTATACTGGTGCCTGGGGAGAATTCCAAAGTTAAGGAATCTGCGGCTGGATGTCTTTATCAGATCTCCAAATTCCTGAACCCTAAAAAGCCCTTTCTATGCCTAAACCCCACCCATCTCATATCCCTTAGAACTCCTCAGCACACACAAACTTCACTCCTCACTGAACCCTAAAATATTCTCACCTCCCTTAAATACCAGCCATCCAGGAACCATAAGAACTCCTCTTCTCCCTAAACTACAAATTCCTGAACCCTAAAAACCCCTTTCTAAATCTAAACACCACCCATCTCTGAATCTTTAAAAAACCCTCACCACCCTGAACGCGACCCCATCCTGAATCCTAAACACTCTACACCACCCCTCCCGCTACCCATAATTGAACATTAAAAACCCTCACCAGCCCTAAACACTGCCCATTCATGAACCCTAAAACCTCTCAACACCTTTACACTCCACAAATCCCTGAAACCTAAAAATAAATCACACACCAAAACACCACTCATTAGTGAACCCTAAGAACCCCTCACCACCCCTACACTTCACCCATCTCTGAACCCTAAGAACTCCTTTCGATGACTGAGCAGCAATTATTCCTGACCCCTCTCAGCACCCTAAACATTACCCATCCCTGAACACAAAAACCCCACCATAGTCCTAAACTTCACCCAAGTTTAACGTGATTTTGGATTTTTCTTCAAAAAGATCTTTCCTTTAAAATGTTTCCTTTCATTTGATCTTTTTTGTATTTCCTGAAAATTGTCTTTTCTTAAAATAGTTTTTCCATGGTTTGGTTTCCTACAATGCGGTTTCTCAGTTGCAATTTTCCATTAATTCACCCACTTCATTGCCTGTGACCAGGGCTTAAGACTGAGGCCTGCCAGTCTCCCGAATGGGTAAGAGGACATCACCTAAGGATATCCAAGACCACCTGCCTCTGGAGCAACAGTGCCTGCCTGCATGCCAAGACCAGTGAGACCTATGAGAAAGAGGAGATCGCTGGAGGGAGCGAGGTCCAGTGGGGGATGCTGGCAAGTGAACCCCTGTATCGAGGTGTGAGGAAAAAGCTGCTGCACAGATTGTATCAGATTGGAATTAGAAGCTGCCAATAGACCACCCTCGCACCCACCTGTGGAGCAGACCAAAGGAAACTTACTGTTGCACTGAAGGAGTTCTCTGCATACCCAGCCTTGGCCCCTGCAGAGCAGCATGTGTGATACTCACCACTGGCAGCCGGTGCAGCTGTCACTTTTGGAGACTGTAGTCAGACAATCCTTACTGATGTGAGTAAGACTGAGTGAAGGGACAGAACGCCCAAGGGTAAATTGTCTGCCAGATAGCGCTTCGTCACTGGAACACTTGATTTTTCTAATAGAGGGGGAGTACGGCTCTTGAGACTCGGGGGCAGATTCACAAGAAAGTGCCGCAGTGTGGCACCACAAGCCCTTTAGCCCTTTGGCTGTGCCACGCTGCAGCACTTTCAGGGTACAGGAATGCAACACATTTACAATGATATGTCGCATTCGTGTTTTCTCCCCTGCGCTGGTGCACAAATAGCTGCCATGCGCCAGCACCCTTGAACCATGGTGCAAGGATGCCTGCGTCATGGGGAGATTGTTTTTGTGCAGGAAGGGATTTTCCTCTTTCAATTTGTGCTGTAGGATGCAGCATGCATTGAAAGAGGATAAAACAAGGAGAAATGAAAACTTTCTCCTCATTACGCCTCGCTACGCCACCCTTAGGATGGCGTAGCATACTGACGCCTTTCCAGGGAACACCCACAGCAACACCCATGGAACACCCCTTCCACAGAGAGAGCTGCGTGTAAAGGAGCTGTATTTACAAGTACAGGAAAAGCCAAGCATGGTGGTTTTTCCTGCCCTTGTACATATGGGGCAGTGAAATGAGCTGCCAGTGTGTCATAAAAAGTGACGTACTTGCAGGGCAAGGGGCTTGTAAATCTGCCCCTCAGACTACTAGTGGGGGCCTAATATGAATATCGCCTAAAGTGAATGGGGAATAACCACTACCGCCAGTGAAAGGCAAGTGGGTCTCAAGGGACTGCCTAATAAACACAAGAGCCCTGACCTCAGGGTGCAGTGTGTATTGTTTGTGTATGTCAGCAGTAGTTGCAATCAATAGTAGACCAAGCCCTGGGACATAAGGAATAAAAGGCCTCAAGCCCCACGGCTGGGCAAAGTAACTCCTGCTTGCTCCAAGGCCCTCTGAACGGGGTTCTGACAGGTGGGCAGTCCCATTGATGAATTGCGTCAACAAAGATGCTACATTTACAATGCGGCCATTTCCAGGGAGGTAAGTACTACACATGCCATTTTCTGGCACTTTACAATGCAGGACTTTACGATGCTGGTAGGTGTGTTTATTAGGTACATTAAATAAGAGAATTAAGGGAAAGTAAGTGGTGTATAGGTGTTTAAGGGTTTAGGGATGGGTAAATGTGGGAGAGGGGAGCACAGGTATTAGGGTTCAGGGATGGGTAAATATAGGGGTAGTAAGAGTTTTTAGGATTCAGGGATGGGTACACTTAAGGGGTGATAATGGGTTTCTAGTCTTCAAGGATGGGTAAGGGTAGGATTAAAGGGGTGTAAGGGCTTTCAAGATTAAGTGATAGGTAAGGGATAGTAAAGAGTTTTAAGTTTCAAGGATGGGTAAGGGTACATGGTAGTAAAGGCTTGTAGGGTTTTAAGGATTGGGGATTTGTAAGGGTATGGGTTAATGGTAGTAAGGAGTTTTTAAAGGGTGCAGGATTGGGAGAGGGGTTTAAATAGATGAATACAAAAATATCATTGCATTTGTGGGGGTCCCCCAATATATATATACCCACTATCTCTGGTTGCCTTTCCATCAAGACCAGACGCCAGCACACCAAGACAATTATTAATAGCGATAATTTATTTAAAAAGCTGACCCATTCCACTAATCAACATAGAAAAAGTACTCCATTTACGCATTACATCATGCTTTCTACATTTTCTCCCTTTTCTTTAAAGTAAGCATTAATAATTGACATATTCAATGATTTTTTAGGTGCTCACATGTTCATTCCTAAACTAAACATATAAAAAAGACTACATTTACTCATTTCGTTATGTTGGCCTTCAAAGAACCTGATCAATTCTTTCTTCCAAATTTGTGGTCACATATGCAATTTTTTCATTTCATTTTTATTTTGTCTTTCATATTAGTAATCTACTCATTCTAAATTATGTAGCCTATCATTTTCCAGGGTAACTCCTTTTAGACATTACAAATGTCAATCAAGCCGTAGTGGACTTATGAAACTGTTTGGCATATCATTAATAATTGGTAAGAATAAATCAATATGTAAATTATATATGTTTACTTTAAAGAAAAGGGCAAACACATGATGTAATGCACAAATGTAGTACGTTTTCTATTTTGATTTGAGGATTGAACATGAGAGCACTATTAAAATGGTATCCAATATGCCAGTTCCTTTATGTGAATAAGGATGGGCACAGCCGAAACGCGTTACGAGAGCGTTTAAAATAAAATATTGCTATTAAAAATTGCCTTGGTGTGCTGGGGTTTGGTCTTGGTGGAAATGCGACAAGAGAAAGTGGATTGCCAGCATCCTGCCCCCTCATTGTTCAGGCGAACCATGACAAACGGCAATTGGTGGCAACGTGTATCTAAACACGCACATCAGTTGTTAGCATGAACAATGAGTCTTAAAGAACTAGGATATAATACCACGCTGTGTAAAGGTCACCACATTGTATAACATGTGTAGCAAAGACATGTGTGGTAAATAGATGTGTGGCAACACAAAAAAAAGCACACTGGCAGTGTTGGCTAGAAAAGGACACTGTAAACTATGTGGACAACGTGAATGTGCTTTCATCCGGTTTTGTGTTTAAAAAGCTTTATTTAGATAATAACAGGAAATACATAAGACCAGCAAATACAAAAAGGTCATAATAAAAGAAGCACAGATGGCACAGGTTATTCCACCAGTGTTGGAGAAAGTTTTGTTAGGTTTTTCCAATTAAGTGCTATTTGTTGAAAAGGCCATGCTTATGAGTAGGGAGATCCAAAGACTCAAACAAACTCCCAGAAAAGAATGGGATTAGAAAGTGGACTGAGAATATTACATTTAGGACCAAATTTTCTTCCAAAAAGAAATAACAGGAGGGCAAAGAAAAAGAAGGTGCATGAGATCAGCAGTGGGGGAGCCACAAGTCCAGCATTTCGTGTCAGTAGAGTGGGAAAAGTAGCTATAGAAGTAGGGGTGAAATAAAGTCTATGATAAATGAAAAGCATAGATTCAGTGACAAAAGCAGATCTAGAAATTCTGAGAGTACAGGACCAGAATTTGTCCCAGAAATTGATGGTCCATTCACATGCCTGATCCAATTCCCAGGGAAGTTCTACTTTTTATTTATTTTTTGCAGAGTTTTATATAGCGCGAACTAGACCCGAACCGAATCAGGTATCAGAGCGCTTTACATAGCACCAGTTATGAAATGAAATGAAATGAAATGAAATTTGGGTTTTCTATAGCGCATGGCTGCCCGTGAGCGTCCCAGCGCTGAAGATTGCAGAACCTCTGGGGGGGAAGGCCGGTGGTAGGGAAGAAAGTTATGAAGGAAACAGATGCGTTTTGAGAAGCTTCCTGAATTTCATGAGATTAGTTTCAGAACGAAGATAAGATGGCAGAGCATTCCAGATGGTAGCCGCTGTGACCGAGAAGCGGCGTCCTCCCGTTCTGGCTTTTTTGATTCTGTGGACCGTGGCCAAATGATGTTGGGCTGAGCGTAGGGGCCTGTTGGGTGTATATGGGAAGATCATTGCTACATGAGGACGGACACACATTCATTTTAGGCACAGGGAGATTAAGTGATTTGCCCAGAATCACAGGAGGTTTCGGCGTCATTACCGAGACTCGAACCCAAATCCCCAGGTCCGAGGACGATCTGGATCCAGAGATAAGGTGTGCTTGTATATTAGGAAGGCCTTAGGAAGAGCAATAAGAATCTTAAGAAGAGAATTTTCTTCAGAGTAAAGAGGAATTGGGGGAAGAGAATAGAAAGTATCAAGTATAACTGGCATTAAAGTACAGAATTGTGGTAAAAAACTGGACAATCAAAGGTGTATTGAAATTGGGGAAAGAACAGGGAGTTAAACCGTCAAATAGATCCTTGACCCAAGCTATTCCCTTTAATGTCCAGGATTTCCAAAAGATAGATCTATTATTAATGGTAATAGGAGAAATATGCCATATTGGTGAACATAGAAAGGATTCCCTGGAAATAATCTTTGGTTGGGTCAAAGGTTTCAACATAGAGCAAGTGTGTCTAAACATGGGAAGAGAAGTGTGCGGAGTTATGGCTGATAAGGCCAGAACTTCCCTTAAAGGAAAGGGTAGAAGCAAAGAACGTTCAATAGAAAACCATAAAGGCGTAATGGGGGAAGAGTCAGGAAGGAGCCATTTCAAAGCTTGAGGGAGACAAAAGGATTTATGATAAGTACAAAAATCAGGAAAGTTAACCCCCCCATTAGATTTTGTCTTTCGAAGAAGAGATAGGGATACTCTGGCTTTTTTATTTTTCCAAAGAAACTTGGAGAGCCGAGAATCAATCTTCTTAAAATAACAAGATGGAATATAGATAGGGAGCACGGGAAGAGTATACATTAAAATGGGAGTGATCATCATTTTAATTGAGTCTAACAGACCCCACCACAAAAGAAAAGGAGGATTCTAGGATGAAAGTAATTTGTCGATACGAGATAAAGCCTCAACCATATTAAATTTAACGGAAGAAGCAATGGAGTTGGAGAACCACATACCTAAGTATTTAATTGTAGAACTATTACATGAAAACCCAGTGGAAGAAAAGGAATGTTGAAAACAGAATTTTGTAAGAAGGAGAATCTCTGTTTTATCTGAATTGATTTTGATTTTGTAACCAGAGACCTTGGAGAATGAAGAGAATTCATGTAATAAAGGAGGAATAGATGTTTCAGGATTAGAAATAAAAAGTAAAATGTCTTCTGCATATGCAGAAAGCTTTAGATTATGGTCACTATAAGGAAAGCCAGATATAGAGTCATTCTTACGGATCAATGAAAAAAGGGTTCAAAGGCTAGGATGAAGCGAAGGGGGAAAGAGGGCAACGTTGACAGACTCCACATTGTAAAGGAAAATAGGAAGCTCTACAAGCATTAACTAACACCGAGGCTCTAGGAGCAAAATATAATAAGGAAATAAGAGAAATTGTCTTGGGATCAAAACCATGCCACTACAAAGATTCAAATAAAAATGACCAAACTACGCTATCAAATGCTCTTTGAGCATCAACGGAAATTGCCACTAAGGATGTGGAGAGAGAGGGGATTTTGTTCAAGACATTAAGAAATAGACGAGAATTATCAGAGGGTAATCTGCCCATGACAAAACCACACTGCTCCTTACCAACCAAGTAAGGCATAAGAGGTTCTAGACGTAGAGCAGGTAATTTAGTGAATATTTTATAATCTACAATGACCAAGGATATCGGATGATAAATTTTACAAAACATGGGATCACAACCCTCTTTATGGATTAAACAAATCGTGGCTTCTTGAAAAGTGCCATAAGTTTTACCAGAAAGAAAAAATGAATGAAAAAAGTCTAAGAGCTTAGGAAGTAACATATTAGAAAAATGTAGATAAAATGTAACTGTAAAACCATCCACTCCGGGGATTTTGCCAATTTTATTATGTCAGCCATAATATCGAGCCCTGCTTTGGAGAAGTATAAAAGATGCGTTATCAGTGGTAGCTTTTTTTAAAGTTTAATTTAGCACGAACAAGATCTTGTAACATAGAGTCCGATAATGAGGTGTAAAATTTGTGCTCTGGGGCCTTAATATTTGCTAGCTTTGTGTTGTTGAAGGAAACGTTTCTTTTTTTGTGAGACGAAGTATATACTAAAGTCCCTAGCCGTGGCCTTAAGGGAGTCCCATAATATATGGGGAGAAGTGTTATGATCATTGTTCAGTTCAAAAAATTATTTAGCAAAGGAGGTAAATGAAGAAGAGAAAAAAGGGTCTAGCACAAGAGAATTATTAAAACACCAACCGGAGAAGTTGGGGTGTGGAGGGAGCAGATCAAAGTCAGCCACAATTGGAGCATGGTCAGAAATGACAATGGGTTCGATAGAGGAAGAAAAAAGATTTTGAGATAAAGATTGTAAAAGAAAAATATAATCTAGACAGGAAAGAGAATTGTGAGGTGGAGGGAAAACAGAAAAGTCAATAGTATCAGGGTGAAAGAACCTCCACGCATCCACAAGGTGTTATTGGGAAATAGAATCAAGAAATTGTTTATGGGATTTATGAGGAATGAAGCGTACCCGAGACTGGCGGTCAAGAATGGGGACAACAACTTGATGCAATCACCTCCTAGAATAAAGAGATCATCTCTAAACTGAATACATTTTTGTGTGTCCAAAGGCCAAAAAGAGTAATCTAGTGGGGTAGGACCATAAACATTAAGGGGCCGATTAGGATGGCGGACGGACTTGCGTCCGTCCGCCACCCTTGAGGAGGAGGGAACGTCCGCAGGGGCTGCGGCGTTCCCTCCGTGCTGATTAGGATGTGACCGCCAGGGTGGCGGTCACATCCTCTATATTTAACATTGCGGCGGGTGCAGCTTCAAGCTGCACCCGCCGCAATGTTAAAAAAGCATGTTTTACATTTACATGCACAAAGCGGCAGGCACCGCACGGTGCCTGCTGCTTTGTGCACGCAAATGCAGGGGGGTACCATAGGTACCCCCCATGTGCACCCCCCACCCCCCATTCACCCAGGGGGCCCGCAACGGGCCCCCAAAGTGAATGTCCGTATGCTTTTCCATGGCGGAAAAGCCGCCGTGGAAAAGCATGTATTCACGAACATCCTAATATGGCGGACGGTGTCTCATAGACACCGCCTGCCATGTTATAGCTTTTCCGCCACGGTCGGAAGCCGACCGCGGCGGAAAAGCGGCGGACGGTATTCCAGACCCACCAGCCATCCTAATTTGGCGGTGGGTCTTTGGAGGCTCCGCAGCGGTTTTTCCGCATCCTCCAGGCCGGCGGACACTTCCGCCGGCCCGGAGGATGCGGAAAAACCGCCATCCTAATCGGCCCCTAAATATATTCAAAGAAATGTTATCAATAAGCAATTTAGCTAAGAACCATCTCCCCTCTGTATCAATGTCCTGCAATATAACTTTACATTTAAATTTTTTGTGGTATAAAATTATAACTGCATTTTTTTTAGAGTAGGTAGGAGAGGCTAAAACTGAACAAACCCAACCTTTTTTCAATGTTAATGCCTCTGGTTCTGTAAGGTGAGTTTCTTGTAGCAGAACTAAATCAGGGTTATAAGAGGCAAAATGTGAAAATATTCTCTGTCTTTTAAATGGGTTAATAAAACCTTTCACATTCCAAGAAATAACTCTGAATGCAAAAACATCAACAATAAATAAAGAACAATGCGTTAAACAATGAAGTAATGAAGTAAGAGAAAAGAAGAGGAAGGAAGAGGAAGAGATCAAAACTGTCGAGGTGTCAAAAACAAAAAAGAAAAAATAGATGGAAGAGGAAAGTCAAGAAATCATGTGGAGAGAAAAGCATATAAGAGAAAGAATGCAATACCACCAGAAAAAAGAAAGGGGAAAATACAATAAAGAGGAAAGAGAAGAAGGGAAGGAAGAATAGGAGTAAGAGAAGACAGTGCATGTCAAAATGACAACTGGGGTACGTATCTTAAGGGGAACAAAGGGAAGGATGAGAGGCTGCAACAGACAAACGAAAACAGCACACCCAACAAAGGGCAACGTACCACACCAGGACGTCAATGAAACAAAAACGGGAGCATAGCGGGAACATGAAATAGGAACATAGTGGAATTATAAAAAACTGTAATAGGAAACAAAAAGTTATGCAAGTAAGAACAAGAAGGGCAACGTACCACACCAGGACGTCAATTTTTAAAAAACGGGAGCGTAGCGGGAACATGAAATAGGAACATAGTGGAATTTAAAAAAACTGTAATAGGAAACAAAAAATTATGCAAGTAAGAACAAGAAAAACATTGGAACTAAATAACACAATCCTATATCAGTATAATCACTGAAACTAAAACAACAAAAAAGATATTAAAGTCAAGTGTCAGGAGGAAGGCCAGCAATCTCCATTAAAGCAGCAGAATATGACTGAATACATTTTCTGAGATCCGCCGGATCTTCAAAGTAGAGGTTTTGTTTAAGAAGGTGACCTTAAACAGGCACGGGTGGAATAATCCGTACCGCAGACCCAAGGAACGAAGAGCAGGGCAAAGATCAAGAATTTTTTTTCGGCGCTTGGTGGTGGCCGCTGAAACATCCTGAGAGATAAATACTTTTGTGCCATGCCAAGTCAGCTGTTTTTTGGATTTAGCTGCAATTAGCACTTTTAGGGGGTAAGTAAACTGTAGAAATAAAATAATTATTCCACAAGGTTTAGATGGAGCAGCTGAGGAGGATAAACGTGGCCCCAGGCTATGTGCTTGTTGAATGTTTAATTTGGTCCAAGGAGGGAGACCCAAGAACTGTGGAAGAAAGGAAGTTAAGTACGTAACAGGGTCATCCCCCTCAAGACCTTCAGGAAGCCCGTAAATGTGCAAGTTATTGCGACCATTTCTATTTTCAGGGTCCTCGGTTGATCTTCTCAGTTGTAGGACCTCTTTCTCCAAAGAGGGGATTCTGGAAGATGAATCCTGTACGTCACTAAGATGCTGTTCCACCAAAGTAAGGCAAGATTCCATAGATGACCATTTGTTATCAAAGGTCTGTAGGCGAGAGTTAGTTTCCTCAATGAAAGCTCTAAGGGCGCGGATTTCCTCCAAAACAATATCCACAGAAACTGGAGACACAAATTTAGGAGGAGAGGGAGGGTCATGTTTGATTGTCTTAAGCAAAACTAGCTTTGGATGCCATGATCGATAGAGCAGTGTTACTAGAACAAGCCTTTTGCTCCAAAACCTCAGAGGGGTGTACGGAATTATTTGGGGCTGTAGAATGGGTAAAGCAAGCTGCTGGATTGTTGGACTTCTGTCTTTTAGTGTAGTGGAGCAAAAATTTGCTCCTACTAATGAAACGTTACATTCAAAGACCAGGAATAGGCTTATTTAAAGAAGCACCAAAAAAGAAAGAGGTAAGTTTACCTCACAAACTTCAGCAAGTCAGTTAAATAATTAGACCTCCCAATGTGGAAAGACGCTCAGTCGAAGAAAAAGGCAAAAAAGGTAAAGAAAACATAAAAAAATAGCCTTCCAGAGTGCCATGTGACGACATTTGAGGAGTAAAGATGGAGAGGAAAAAACAAAATGGAGGCTGCAAAGCAGCTAAAGAGTCACCTGCATAATTTTGTTAGATATCCATGAAAATGAAGGATGAAAAAGATAGCCTCCTGTAGAGCAAGCGTTCCAATTCAAGAATGTGCCATCATGGGAGGAGCCAAGATGGCGTCCGGGTAGGACGTCCAGTCCCTCGGCTCCGAGGACCATCTCCTCCTTTGCAGCAATCCTGCCGGCTATCCTGAACCGCAGTGGCGAATTGTGGACGATGATGACTTCCGGCGACCCACGGAGAAATCCTGAGGCTGTAACATCCTTGCAAGCGGGAGAAATGACCGACTAAACTCTGCTGCCCGCAGCAGCTCTGAGACCGGGGCCCCGAGTAGGCAGCGAGGCCGGCTACCAAGTGCACAACACGGGATGCCAACGATTGCGGTAAGCCGGTCGGATCATTTCATGTGCGAGACGGCCGAACTTCAGCACGCAAACCCCGTTGGACTGTAGGTACGGATTTAATCGTGCCTGGCTCTTTGTACGGGGCAACCGCACGGCTGCAAGTGCCCTGTTTGCTGGCCGCCGAGAAACGGCTTGAGTAATGTCCCGCAATCGGCGGGAGGCTCCCGGATTTCTACTCCCGCTACTTTTTGCAGGAAAACGTCTCTATGGGTCTTAGCTTGTGGCAACATACTGGCATCGTCTGCCACTATCATAGTGCACGGACCTTCGGCTTCCCACCTTGAGTACCCTGGCCTCACTCGGAATGTCCACACTCACGCCTACAACGGACATGATGGAATACAGCCTGGGGGAGCCTGGGCTACAGTGTGATGGTGGAATTGTGGCGCAGGGGGACGCACTCGGAGGGGAGAGTAGAGGAGACCTGGGTTATGGCGATCTTTTGGCAGCTGTTCTCTCCCTCCGTCACTTCATGGCTCACTCTGTTCAAACCCTGATCAACGCGGTGGATGATATCGTGAGCGCACTGGGAAGATTGAGAATGGAAGATTTACAGGTACATGGCGATTCTCCTTGTTCCACGTCCGTCTCCAACAAGATGGCTGCCCTACATTATAATGGCGGATCTGAGACTCCGAACCTCAAAATATACCATGCTGAGGATGTTGCATGTCTGGGACGATGTGAAGATCTCGGACTGGTATCGCGACGGGAGTGCTCGCCCCAAGCCATACTCCCCATTGCCCGGGGGCCGCCTCGGATGTTGTTGGATGTTGACAATTTCCTTCCTGGCTCGGCTCCGCAATATACCATGGAGATGGTTCATTTCTTGCCCAGGCTGGGACCATTGGACTTGCGCGCAGCTGACACGTTTGGGTGGTTGAATCGATTTGACATTTTTGGGTTGCTGTTCGCGTTCTTTTGGGACACTTTGGTAGGCAGTAGTGAACGAGATAAAACGGGACAGGGATGAACGCCTCCTATCATTGACTGATGGGTTCCTCGTTGCTGACCGAGCTGGCTATGCGACATGCTGATTTCTCTGATTATACAATCTGCCGGTTTCGTGCTTTATAAATTGCTTTGCTAGTAATGTTTTTTGTCAACGGATTTTACGCTTCAAGCCATTATTGGAACTATGGGAGGGTGATACCGGGGACTGATATGTGGGTTGTGGATTGCTACCCTTGCTTATGCTGTGGGCTGCATATGTGTTTCCGACTTCTTTGCTTGTACTGCTTGCCACCGCTAGACGCCATATTTTGCGCTGTTATTGGCCTTACGGGAGGGTGGAGCCGAGGGACGGGTGGTGGACTCCTCCCCGCCTTTCTTTCTTTTACGAGAGTTTTAGATTAGGACTCTTTTCTTACTCTCTATATTTCGGGACTCCTTTTATTGGGCGACAGGCACACTGCTAGGGGGGGGGTAGGCCGTAGCCAGCTGCAGGGGTGCAGGGTGGGGAGTGGGTGGGGGGGGTTTGTTTTTTATTTTTGGTTCTATGGGCCTTCTATTCTTTTTCTTTTTCTTTCTTTCTGGGTTTAGACGTTTATCTCCTAGGCGATACGCAGCGATTCTGGTTTTTTGTTACAATGTGCATTTATCTATCCTGATCGTAATAGACCGGCGTCCAACCTGTTGTGATATGATATCCTGCTCTTGCCTATCCTTCGGAACAAGAACTTTAAAAATTAGACCTCAATATTCCTGAATCGGATCCTTTGCGCTTCCTGTATTGCACCGTACTGTATATGTGAGCCCCCGGGCTCTTAGTTGTGTTGTATCTGCGATTTCTATCAATAAAGGTCTTAAAAAAAAAAAAAGAATGTGCCATCATAATTTTAGGAAAGGCGCTGGAGCCGCAGAAGAAGCAACCGCGATGTCCGGTGCGGTGCGGAGCTCCGTAGCTAGGCGGTCATCTTAGGTCATTATGTGCGCGACTCCCTTTCATCTGCTTTTGGTTCACTTACTTTTTCGGCAAGCAATCTGTCGTAACTCAACAACACATTCTTATTATTTGGGTGAGTGTTAATAGTGAAGGTGTGTATTTTAGTTTTTTTTTATTCACCGGATATCTTGCAAGTTCGCATTTTTGGATCGCGTATATGATTGCCAGGCAATTAGCCGTAACAGTGCAACATACTCTTATTAAATGGACGCAAATATATAATTAACTGAGGTTTTGTTTTTTGAATATGCTTATTCAACATACTGGGGAGTTTCTGATTGGTGGAAACGTGAATGTGCTCATCTCTGCCTTTCTTCACCAATTATCCAGCTGGAGTTCTTCTGGACATTACACACATGCTTGGCAGACATTATGCTGTAACTCAACAACATATTCTTATTAATTGGGTAAGTGCAAATAGTGAATGTTTATTTCTGTTTTTTTGTACACCGAATATCCTGCAGGTTCACATTTTTTGATCGTGTAGATAATGGGCAGACAATCAGCCATAATAGTGCAACACACTCTTATTATTGGGCCACAGTCAATAATTAATTACGTTTTTTCTTGAATAATGAATAATAAAGATTTCTGGATGGAGGTGGGTCAAAATACTTTTTCAATATACTCATTCAAGATACTAGTGAGTTTCTGATTGGTGGAAACACTCTATGTAGGATCAGATGAGGGTTTCCATTCTGGTCCAACCCTTTTTGTGATTGGGTGGCTGCACCAACAGCGAACTAACATAATTGGGAGCAACAATAACGTGTTTGGTTTTCGGGGTTTTTTCAACCTGGTGGACTGCGGAGGTTCCATCGATTGGACTACAAGGCTGTAATGGGTTCCTTGGGGATACGTTTCAATTGCTGACCAGAGGAACACAAACCGGTATGTGATTGGTGCCTTAATATGAGGACCAGAGAGGGAACAGGCAACACTTCAGTGATTCAGTGTTGTGATTGGTTGGCAATCTAGTATTGGTATTGGTGGTCCGAGATGAATGAAGATAGGCGTGGACCTGATGGGCAGTTTGACCGGTAAGCCAGAATGATGAAGGTCAGTACGGTGAGGCTGAGCACATGAATCGGACAATGGAGGGAGGGCATGATAGAATGGATGTCTATTTTTTGTTGTCAGGATATAGAGAATTGGGTGAAAGGTGTTATCGTAGCTGAGATACAAGCTTGGAAATATTCAAATGGTTGGGAAGGAATTGGGTGTGTAAAGAGGAAGAGAATAGAATTTTCAATTTGTCTTGCTACTGGGTTGTAGTGAGGGTTAAATTAAATTGATTGAGAAGTAGAATGAGACTGAATATGTACTACTACATTTGTGTATGAGACTGGAAACAGCATGCCACATTTGTGACAGGAATTCCCTCTTGTGAAGAATGATAGAATAATGGAAGGATCGAATACCGATGACATTTGAAAAAGAGGATTTGACAAGTGTGCGTGCAACTCTCAGGCTAAGGCTTTCAATCCTAAGGGAGGGAGTGTGATAGGTCACAGCGGGACAACGGGAATTATCAGGTTTCACTAGTAGACATCATTTGGTCTTCATGATTTCACTAGGATAAAATTGATGGGATAAGCATCAAATACTGTGGGTATTGTTGGCTCTGTTATTGGACCAGTTGGTGGGAGGAGAGAATACAATTGTTGATTCTATCAAATTTATTTGAAAGATAGTTGCATGAGTTTGTTGATAGGCAGGGAGTCTTGTGGGGAGGCATTGTGGAGGTTTTATTCTGAAATGTAAATAACAGGTTTATGTGTGGATTTATAGAATATTGATACAATATCAAATGTGTGACATGTGTGTTTTAAATCTGCAGACCTGATGAAGTTCCATGTGGGACGAAACAGGTTGGCTGGGCTGTATGGATTACTTCTGTCAAATTGCTTTATTTGAATGAAATTGGATGCCAAGATATATGCAAGACTGCTAAATTTCTACCTTAAATTGGATCATGACTTTTGGATGAAGTGTGGTACTTTCACCTTGACCAGGACTATTGGGTGAAGTGTTGGAGAAGACTATAAACCATGGGATTATTAAAAGGACATTGATTGAAATTGAAAGCACCTTTTGCTTTATTGTTTTTGTTTGGACATGCGTGGCAACAATTGATATTCTAGTCACAGGCATATTACAGTTGGGTGCTGTGCTTGGAAGCCATTTGTGTGCTCTAGTCTTGTGTGCTAGGCTTACAAGTCTTTCCTTTCTTCGCTAACAGCAGCTGAGAAAGTATTTGGCCATTCACCTGCTTCCTTTGCCAGAAAACCCTGAAAGGACATTGTCTACATTTGTGGTAAGGATAAACGCCTGGGGTTAAATGGCTGGGATTTCAAAATGCACATCCCCTTGTACACTTCTGCACCTCATTTTGCATGTAGGTGGCAAACAACACTTTGCTATTAAAGGGAATTTCAGACATTTTGAGTTTCTTGTGGTTGAGAGGATGTCCTAAACTAGGCCTTCCATGCACATAAGGCCTCCATATAACAACTGCTGCTGTGACGTACATGTAGTTTAGAGCAGACTCAGGTGGAACAGGCTGACCTATAGAGCGTAAGCCTTTGTGTTTTTTCAGTGCATGCTTTCATGGAGCTTTGCTGTCATCATCCTCGCCCTGAAGTTGGATTTCTCCAGAAATGCCTTAGCTGTAGCCTTCCACAGATAGAGCATAGTTTAGACATGGTGGCTTAGTCACACATTCCAAAGCTTGAATTCCTGGTCCTGGGGCCATGGCATTGACACCGATGCTCTCTTAGTGTTACTGAGGGCATGCCAAACCACATTGGACATGGCCAGAGTGTGGATACCAGAAAGATGGTCTTGTCTGTGGATGATCTGAAGTACACATCAATTGTTTAACCTACAACTAGACCAGACTAGTCCACCTTGTCCCTGCTGGATAACCTCGCCACCGTTGGACTCAAACAACTGGTCACCTTCCCAACCAACTCATAACTACACAAGCTTGACCCCCATCTTCTCTGCCAGTGACAACATCGCCTTCAGCCACACCACTGAGCTCCAGTGGACTGACCACTGCTGCATTCACTTCGCCGTCACCAAGCCCACCGTACACTACCATGCCCACCGCTATCCTCGTAGAAGGTGGAACAAGTTCACCTAAGAACAGCTCACCACCACCTTCAGCGAAACCCCTCCACCGACATCCACAGACGCCAACACCGCAGCACGCAACCTCCAACCATGGATCTCTGACTGTGCCAACACTTTGGCACCCCTGTAGAAATCCCCAAGTATGCGACACTCCAAGAAAGCCAGCTGATTCTCTCCTGCCCTTCATGAGTCCAGACACACATGTAGACGGCTGGAGATGAGATGGAGGAGCAGCAAGATCCCAAAAAACCACCCAGCCTTCAAAACTGCTGTCACCACACATAACCACCTCATCAGAACAGCGAAGAAAGTGGCACTACAAGAAAGGGTCAACACCAACGCACTCAACAGCAAGGAACTTTTCGATGTGGTCAAAGAATTTGCCAAACCCAGCTCAGAGACACCTGACATTTCCCCCTCAAAAGACCTCTGCAGCAACCTCAGCACCCACACCGCAAGATCAGGAAGATATACAACAGCGTTGACAGACTCAATAACCAAAACCATCCCACCCCACTCGCAACCACCACACCCTACTATGCCAGATCCCAACAGACCCTATTCAGCTAGAACCTCCCTCACAGAGGATGACACCTTCAAGATCATGAAGAGCATCCACTATAGAACACCCTCGGGACCCTGCCCGCACCACATCTTCAACAGAGCAGGCATCACCTTCGCCCCCCAACTCTGCTGCACCATCAACTGCTTCATCAACTCTGCCACTTTCCCGGATGACTGGAAACTTGCAAAGATCAACCCCTTGCTGAAGAAACCCTCTGCAAACCCAATGGACCTCAAGAACTTCAGACCCATCTCGCTTCTCCCCTTCCCAGCCAAGGTCATCGAGAAGGCCATCAACACCTAACTTTCCCAGTTCATCGAAGCAAACTACATCCTGGACCTCTCCAAGTCTGGGTTCTGAATCAACCGCAGCACCGATATCACCCTCCTCACCTCCACAGATGACTTCTTCACCCTACTCGAATGAGGCAAAACTGCAGGCCTCCTCCTCCTGAACCTCTTGGCTGACTTCAATACCATCTCTCACCGCACCCTATGCACAAGACTCCACAACGTCGGCATCTGTGACAAAGCCCTAGAATGGATCCGCTCCTTCCTCACGGGCTGAAATCAGAGAGTCAGACTGCCTCAGTTTCTCTTGGAACCCACAGAGATTAGCTGCGGAGTGCCTCAGGGCTCCTCCATGAAGCCCACGCTTTTCATCATCTACATGGCCCTGCTCGCAGCCATCGTTCGGAAGGACTCAACATCGTCTCCTACGCCGATGACACCCAGTGGATTCCCTCCCTCACCAACAAACCAACAGTCACCAAGAACAACTTTCATGATGGGATAAAGGCTGTTGCCACCTGGAAGAAGAACAGCTGCCTCAAGCTCAACTCAGAGAAGACCAAAGTCCTTATCATGGGCTCCACCCCCTCTACTTGGGACAACTCCTGGTGGCCTGCAGCACTTGGAACCTCCCCCATGCCCACAGACCATGAGCGGTCTGGCATCATCCTGGATTCCTCACTCACAATGAGCCACCTGATCAATGCCGTCTCATCATCCTGCTTCCACATGCTACGTCTGCTACAAAAGATCTTCAAATGGATCCACAGCAAGTCCAGAAAGACGGTCACCCACGCACTCGTCAGCAGCAGAACCGACTGTGGGAACACACTCTACACCAGCATCACCGAGAAACTCCTCAGGAAATTACAAAACATCCAGAATACCACCGCCAGACGCATCCTCAACATCCCACGCTGCACCCACATCACCAGCCACCTAACAGCTCTCCACTGGCTCCCAGTCAACAAAAGAATCATCTTCAAGCTCTTCACATATGCCCCAATGCCCTACACGACGCAATACCTGCGTACTTCAACCACCGCCTTACATTCCACGAACCCACCAGAGACCTCCGCTTCCATCCAACTGGCCTTGGCTACCGTCCCACATATACGCAGGACCACAGCTGGAAGATGATCTTTCTCCTACCTCACAGCAAAGACCTGCAACACCTTGACTCTCCACTTCAGGCAGCCACCATCACTGCCTCAATTCAGAAAAGACCTCAAGTCCTGGTTCTTCGGCAAAACAGCACCTCAAAAGACCTGCAGCTCCTCCCCAACAGCTTGAGACATTTACGGGTGAGTAGTTGTGCTCTACAAGACACTGATTGATTGATTGATTGATTAAAGCTTCTCATAAATTACGACTATCTCTTTCATAATATCTTTCTGAAGAGAATTTGCAGCTTCCTATGCACATTCGGGAGCAGGACATGAGCCAACAAGCAAATCTATATAGGGAGCCACTTGCTTCCATGACATCCACAGTCATGGACCATGGCCGATCTTTCACTACCATGATGGCGCCAGCTTTGCAGTGTTGTAATTATCATTGGAGCCCAGGGCAAAGCCATAATAGCCGAAGAAATAGGACTAGGACTGATGTATGGACCTGCGTGTAGTGCCAAAATGGAGACCCAGATAAGACACCAAGATCCTGGGGGAAGTTTGTTTACAGTAAAATAGCTAAAGGTTTTTTGGTTACGGTTGAGGCTCAGTAGTATATTAGGCACACAACATGACCAGGTGATTCAACAATATTTGTAAGAATGCAATGTCAGGAAAGCAGATCTTTTGGGGGGAGGAGTGTGTCATTCCATTGAAAGCTAACATATGTGAGCTAAACAATGGATGCTTTCTGCTGCAGTGAGAAGAAACAAAGGGGCAATGTACAAGGAGTTAACACCACCAGAACGTCACTTGGGTGCACATTTACAAGGAGTTGACGCCACCAGAAAATCACTTTTTTGTGACTTTCTGGCAGCATTAAGTCCTTCCCCTTATTACAAGGCGGCGTTAAGCCACTTAATGTGACTCAATGCCAACTTGTAAATAATGCCCCTATTCACGCAGCACTTAGCGTGAAAGGGGTGTTCAATGGGTCCAGTAGTGGGCGTTCCGCTGTAAACACCCATTTCTTTTTGGCGCTGCCCCATATTTACAAGGTATGGAGCAGCACCTAAAATAAGACCAGGTAACACCTGGTCTTAAACGGGCAATACGAGGAGAAATTTGTAATTTCTCGTCATATTTTGCTCTTTACACGTGTGTTGCATTCTGCAGCCCACATAGAAACCGCAAATTGCCTGTTAAGATTGTTTACATGCAGGAAGGTGTCCCTTCCTGAACATAAACAATCACACCTGCAGCGCAGTCACCCTAGCAAAAGGGTGCTAGGGTGCCTGCGCTGGCGCTAGGCAGCTTTTTTTAGCACCAGCGTTAGGGGAAATACAGGGGTGATCAGTATTTTTTATACGTACAGCGCATCCATGCACTTTAAAACTATTAGAGCGGAGCATACCAATTTTGGAGTAAATATGCCCCAGAGAGTACATTGTACAAGCCAGAAGATGAATATGGTGATGCTGGGTGCCGCATGTGGGCCTGAACTTCAGATTGCAAAAGACATACAGTTGATGGATGGAATGTGGAACAAATCAAAACATTCACCCCTAGTCAAGAGATCTGGGTTAAATCCATCATTCTTTTGCTCACCCTACCACCCCTGTTTAGACCTGGACATATGCAAAATAGTGTTGACCCAGTGCCTCATGGGAACAGTCCAGCGTGAACTGCCAAGCCAGGTACTCCCTGGACCGGAAACCAGCATCCTAGGACCGGTTTCGGGGTTTCACCCCTCATCAACCAGGATAGCTTGAATCCAGTGGCACAATGAGCCCAGGACCCGCGTCTGGGCATACCCAGCGCACTTAAGGTGAGAAAGCAAAAGACACACGGTTGATGGACGGATTGCAGAACAAATCAAAACATTTACTCCCAGTCAAGAGATCTGGGTTAAATCCATCATTCTTTTGCTCACCATGCCAGCCCAGTTTAGACCCGTCAATCATCTCCTTGTGTTTCCTTTGTTCGCCCTAAGTCGGCAGGGTATACCCAGACGTGGGTCCCTTGCTCACTTTGCCACTGGATTCAAAATAGCCTGGCTGAGGAGGGCTGTTAGCTTGAAACCAGTCCCAGGATGCTTATTTCTGGTCCAGGGAAGACATGGCTTGGCAGTTCGGGCTGGACTTTTCCCATAAGGCACAGGGTCAAGACATATTTGCATATAGCTGTGTTTGGACTGGGGTGGCAGAAGACAATGATGGATTCATCCCAGATCTGTGACTGGTGGTGAGTGTCTGAAAAGTTTCAGGGCTCCGAGCATATCTAACAACCTTTGCGCCTGGAACCCAATCACCACTGAAGACACCATCCGCCTGATGAATTCCATCCACTCAGGATCGCCAACCGACCCTTGTCCCCACCACATCTTCAACAAAGCAGACTCCATCATCGCACCCCATCTTCGAGACGTCATCAACTGCTCCCTCAACTCCGCCACCTTCCCGGAAAACTGGAAACATGCCGAACTCAAGGCCCTTCTGAAGAAACCCACAGCTGACCCAACCGAACTCAAGAACTACCGCCCCATCTCGCTCCTCCCATTCCCCGCCAAAGTCATAGAGAAAGCCGTCAATAGTCAGCTCGCCGCCTTCCTCCAGTCCAACAAATCCCTCGACTCCTCCCAATCAGGCTTCCAAGCCAAACACAGCACCGAAACCGCACTCATCGCAGCTACAGATGACATCCGAACACTACTGGACAACGGAGAATCAGTCGCTCTCAACTTACTTGACCTTTCCGCAGCCTTCGACACGGTCTGCCATAGAACCCTCATACAACGCCTCAGCAACATCGGAGTACAAGGAAAAGCATTGGACTGGATCATATCGTTCCTCACCGGAAGAACACAGAGAGTCCACCTCCCCCCCTTTCAAATCAGAGGCCACCGAAGTCATTTGCGGCGTACCACAAGGATCATCACTCAGTCCCACCCTCTTCAACGTATACATGAGTCCCCTCGCATCCATTGCGCGCCAACACAACCTCAACATCATCTCCTACGCAGACAACACCCAGCTGATCCTCTCCCTCACCAAAGACCCAAACACCGCCAAAACCAACCTACACGAAGGAATGAAAGAAGTAGCCGAATGGATGAAGAACAGCCGTCTAAAACTAAACTCGGACAAAACAGAAGTCCTCATCTTAGGACCATCCCCCTCTGCCTGGGACGACTCATGGTGGCCACCAGCCCTCGGAACCGCACCCATACCTACAGACCACGCACGCAACCTGGGCTTCATCCTGGACTCCTCCCTTTCGATGACCAGACAAGCCAACGCCGTCTCATCATCTTGCTTCAACATCCTACGAATGCTCAAAAAAATCTTCAGTTGGATCCCCACCGAAACAAGAAAGACGGTCACCCACGCACTAGTCACAAGCCGACTGGACTACGGAAACACCCTTTATGCCGGAACCACAGCCAAACTACAGAAAAAACTCCAACGCATCCAAAACGCCTCAGCCAGACTCATTTTGGACATCCCCCGACAAGCTCACATCTCCGACCACATGAAAAACCTCCATTGGCTCCCTGTCAACAAGAGAATAACGTTCCGTCTCCTCACCCACGCACATAAAGCCCTCTACGACCTAGGACCCGAATGCCTCAACACGTGTATATCCTTCTACACCCCCTCCCACCAACTACGTTCCTCCAATCAAGCCCTCGCCGCAGTTCCGCGCATCCACAAATCCACCATGGGGGGAAGATCCTTCTCCTACTTAGCGGCTAAAACCTGGAAATCTCTCCCCACCCAACTCCGCCTTACTCAAAACCACCTCTCTTTCAGAAAGCAACTAAAAACCTGGATATTTGATAAGTAAATTCACCCCCCTCCCTCAAGCGCCTTGAGACCTTCTGGGTGAGTAGTGCGCTATACAAATTTTTGAACTTGAACTTGAACTTGAGCATTATCTCCATGTTTTCTGCTAGCATCATCTCCTTGTGTTTGCTTATAACTTATGACAGATCATTATTATGCTGGATAAAAGTACTCCAGACAGTTAACCAGGTGACCACAGACAACCGGTGCATATGGAAGGAGGAGGATTGCAAATACTAATATGTATATGACCCACTACTCATGGTTTTCAAATCGCGTCGTTGCCCATGCTTGTTTATGCCTGCCTTCGAAACCAACCTAAAGGGCGTGCACGGAGCAGAACTTTTTGAGAGTCCCCTTAAATACTACTAAACAGTTAAAGGAACAGACCCCTGTGGAGGATGTGATTTCTACGGTGCAAGATAAGGAAGTAATGTCAAGTTTATGAATTTGCATCGGGAGATTATATATCTGCAGAGTGTGTACAGGTTACATATTTTCATAGTAATAGCATCAAACCGTTAAGGCAGATCTAAGCCACTCCAATTGAATGGATCATCAGATAGTTAAAGACACGTTGCGATGAAAAACATACAAATTTTTCAATTTCTGGATCAACTCAAACATTTTTAAAATGCGTCATACATTTTCACTGCACAGGAAAAAAAACAATTTTACATTTTATTCTGGTAATTTTCAAACCCTACAACTTCAGCTGGTACTTAGTGTTGTAAAGCATACCATAGAACTTTATTGAATGTTTAACAAAATGCACCTACATCCTTTTTCCAAGTTACTAGAGCGTTCTCATGCTCATACTGCAAACGTAGAATTTTTTCTTCAGCCTCTTTCGCCTTCTCCGTTTGAAGCTCATTATCTCTTTCAAGGATCTGCAATAAAATTAATTATCCAAAAAATAATCAATATCACATTAATATATTCTGATGTGTTTTATATTACTTGGACCTCTGCTGCTTACATGCTGGAAGTACCATACAGATCAGTGATAATGTGCTTTCTCCATAATAATTTTCATAAATTAACAGAAAGGTGCTTATAGTTTAGCTAACAGGAAACAGTGGGAGGTTATGAAAAAGAAATGACTATAAAAGGGTATAAAAACACTTGCCATTATTCAGTTTCACTGCATAAGTTTTAATGTCCAGGGAAAAGTAATATAAAGAGTTGAGCAATATGAACTGTGCTATCCTATAGTTCCAGAATATAGCATACAAAGGTCAAGAATGCCAATTGAACCATATTACTATATTCACATTTTCGTTTAATTAGAAAGTGTTTCTTAAGCTTGACTGTAGAATCCTAGAATGGACACCCTAGTAGGGTATTTGATGCGCTTTCTAAATAATTATTCAGCTGTTACGAGGCAGCACTGACAAAGCCAACAGGGCTGCCTTAACGTGTTCATACATTTAAAGACATGCATGCCACAACGGCTTTTTGCACGTGCTAGCACATTAAATATAGACTAGTGCCTTTGTCAGGCAGCGCATATGTCAGTGAAAACTTGAACCAATATAATCTGTGTGATAAGTAAATACGGTATCAAAATTGTACCACATCTGTGCAATCAACATGCACACTTTTGCTTGTACAGAATTACCAGCATTGTTTAGTCTTCAATTACAGCAATAAAATGAACGCGTAGATGAAAGGTAAAACGTGAACATAAATTAGGGAAAGTGACAACAATAAAAGGAAAGGAGAAAAGAAAATGAAAAAAAAGATACTGAAATAAAGATACGAATAAGAAGATGCTAAAAGGGAGACAGGGTGGATAACGGCCAAAAAAGAGAAGACAAATGAGGTACAGAACATGTTGGAGTAAGGCGAGAAGCAGCGATATGTGTTGCAGATTTTTAATGGGAGGAAACAAAACCATGTGGCTGAAAAACAGGTGGGGCAGCTGGAAATAAGACGGTTAAGACGACAAAGGGAAACAAGCATTGGCAACGCCAATAGATCTCGCCTTAAGGACCTACAATTTATAAGCTTTGATAATTTCGTTTAGGGCCTGCTGTACTGCTTTAGCATGTGCAAAGTAAAAAATCAAATTAAATGTATAAAGTTAAAAATCTGCGTGAAATGGCCAGACACTTTTATATACAAAGACATGCACCCACCAGAATGACCTGGGCGCCATTTGGTTTTATTTACCGATCGGAAATGGGTCAGTCAATTAAAAAAAATAATATATATATATATATATATATATATATATATATCAAGTCACTTTCTCCTCCATTACGAGTATATATATATATATATATATATATATATATATATATATATATATATATATATATTCACTGAAAAAACCATAGGTTTCACACCAGTTATAGTTAGCTGAAAGTTTTACTTGCATAAAACCATTGAAATTCCCACGTTATAGTTAGTTGGACTCACTATAACTTGCGCGTGCAATGCACTGCTGATGACGTCACATATTACATCACTCATGACATGGTCAGTGACATCACTCATGACATCACTGATGAGACCATCCAGTGAATGTGTGTATTTTTAAAAAATAAATATTTGTTATATATGTATATGTAAAAGTTGCTGGAAGAATAAATGTTTAAATAAGAGTTTACATTGATGTTTTTTTTTTTTAAATTGATTGTTTAACTGGCTTATTAAGTGTATCTTAGTGAATACATCTATTAACAAGTAATGTTTAAATATTCAAATATATGTATTAGTGTTTCACTTTGTGTATAAGTGGCTGCATGGGTTGGTGATTAGCTACATGTGTGTGTATATGGGTTATTAGATGTTTGTTTTAATATCATTATGAGTGTCTATATGGTTTGGTGGGGGTATTACTTAGCACATAGATGCATGAGTGACTGACTCTCTGCTTTTATGTGTTTTGAAGACAGCATATGTGCAGGACTGTATGGGTGGATGACTGTGTATATGTGTGTGTTACTGAGTGAATGAGTGTCTCACTAGTTTCCTTATCAGTAACTACATAAGTTTAAATCTAGTATATGTGAATATTGTTGTATATAAGTGAGTATATGTGAGAGTGAGAGATTGTAAGAGTTCCTATTTAAATTAGTATGTGTTTCTATAAGTGATTGTTTAAGAGAGTAAGTATGTGTAAGTTTCCTTAGAAGTAAAGTGGTAGTGTGTGTATGCCTGTATATGCAAATAAATGGATGTTCAATAGTTTATTTGCATGTGTGAGTATGTGTGTGAGTAACTTTTGGATGACTCGGTGTGTAACAGGATGTATAGGTGTATCACTACATATGATGAGTGAGTATATGTAGGAGTGACTATATAGAACTGTTGGTGAATTAGTGCATGTGTATATAGATGGTGGAATTATTGAATTGGTTGTTGTAAGTGGTATGGGTATCTCCATTTTTTTCAATATTTTAGTTTCTATTTTTGAATATTTGTTTCAAGGGTTACATTACAGTGAAAGGAGCTCTGTCACTCTGTCACAAGGGTGGTGTCATCAGTGATGTCATGAGTGATGTCACTGACCATGTCATGAGTGATGTAATATGTGACGTCATCAGCAGTGAATTGCACGCGCAAGTTATAGTGAGTCCAACTAACTATAACGTGGGAATTTCAATGGTTTTATGCGAGTAAAACTTTCAGCTAACTATAACTGGTGTGAAACCTATGGTTTTTTCAGTGAATTTAATAGGTTTTTTTAATGCTAATTCCTAACTATAACTGGTGTGAAACCTATGGTTTTTTCAGTGAATTTCAATGGTTTTTTAATAGCAAATCTTTATAGGTATAAAAAGTGAAAAAATTTAAAACGAATTTTATATTGTATAAATATGTTCATTTTTTTTATTTGTATTTTTATTTTTCACCCCGGGGCGCTCCCGGGGCGCGTACCGGTGAACGCACGGGTAAGCGCAATGTTACGGCGCGCCCCGGGGCGCGTACCGGTGAGCGTCCCGACAGCGCTATTGCCGCGAACGAAAACAACATCGTGACGTATCGCGTAGCCGCCACGCCTTGCGTCATAAGACACGTATCGCGTAGCCGCGAGATGCGTCTTATGATACACCGCGTAAGCGCACCCGGAAGCACATACGATCGTGCAACGTAAGCGCCCCGATGCGCTTACGCTACGTGCCCCGTGACGCGCCCCAGGGCGCGTAGCGTAAGCGCGTCAAGCCATGTGACTTTAAAACCACTTTTCATTAGTTCAGAACTTTTTTTTTTCAAAATTTTGAGAAACCCACCCATTTCTCTCACTATTGCTTTGTACTTGGAGAGAGCAAGAGCTGTTCTGTGTCTTGTCTTCTTTTCCTAATTTTCCTGATCTACAGCAATGGCTGCAAGGGAGTCATCCAGCAGTGATTCAGAAGTTTTTTTGCCTGAGGACCCTCATCACCAGAAAAAAAAGAACCACTTCATCTGGAAATTTTATGACATCCCTGAAGGACAAAAAAAAGTTAATGCTGCAAAAGTAACCTGCAAAATATGTGGCAGTATTTTATCATGAGGCAATCCTCTAAAAAAATATAGCTTTGGAAATGCCAATTTAATTAGGCATGTCAAGAGAAGACACCCAAACAACTTTGCCAGGGAGAGTGTCAGGGAGCTGGCACGGAATTTACCAACAGATGGCGGCAGCACCTCCACTGGTGGAGCAACACCTTCGGGACCACCACGTGGAAGAATGGTCCCTAACATACAGCCGGTGTTTGCAGGCATTACATTTCTGTGCGTGGAGTGTGAGGAACTGCTCTGTTATGGGGAGCAGAGCGTTGAACTCATTGCTATAAAGAGACAGGAACACCGCTGCCCTCCCCGTCCCTAAATTTTCAATTTTTTTTGCTCCTGTTGAGCAGTTTTGGAATCCCTGTTTTTGTTTTTCCCCTGAAAAAAATCCCAAAAAAATATAAAATCGTTTTAAAAAGTATAAAAAATATAAAACAACAAAAACAAAAAAAAGTTCTTTTCAGAACTACCTCCAATTTATAAAAAAATGCTATTTAAAAAAAAAAAAGTCTGTCATTCTTTTATCTCCATGGTACGCTCCCCGGTACGCGTACCCGGCGCTCCCCCCGCGAAAATCTAAAAAAAAATATATATTTTTTTGTCCTACGGGACCCTTTTATGGCCCCCACATCAAACCTAGGGGGTCAGGGGGGGTGTACCCTGCCCCCTTTTGCTCATTTCCCCCTTTGATTTTTGCCACCTCTTGTGTCTCAATCCTACCGAGACACAAGATGGCGGCCGCTGCGGACTGTTTCGAATGTTTACAGACACTCGAGAACCAATCAGCTTGCCGTGCGCAAGTCGCGTGGCGTACCCGGAGCGCTCCCCGGTACGCGTACCGGGGCGCGGCTCTAGATATATAAATTTTTTTGAACCTAAATTACTCAAAATCCTCTGGAGCACATATCTTGAGACATAGCAAAGGCACATCGGGCTACCAGTCCCTACAATTTTGCCAAGTTTGGTGAAAATCCATTCAGCCGTTCGAGCTAAAAGTGCGACAGACCGCCCTATGGAAATTAACATGGGGAAAACACGTTTTGGGACCCCCAGTAGGTAATATATATATATATTTCTTCTTGGAGAAATGCTTTGGAATATATATATATATATATATATATATATATATATATATATATATATAACATTAAAGTAGCGTGAAATCACTTTTTGAAAGTCTATGGGGCAAGGTAGAAATTTCCAGCCTTCTCTCTCCAAACCTTCTTAAAATAAATAACTGAATACATTTAAAAAAACACCACAAATAACAAGCATTGGGAAAGCAAATAGGTTTCCCCTATGCTAAATTTATTAGTTTTGATAAACGTTAGACATGTTGAACTGCAGTGTGGGATGCTGTGCAGCATGGCTTAAATGAAAGAAAAGCAAAGGTATCTTTATTTAAGCCGTGCGGCACAGCAGTCAGTGTTGCTGTGCAATATATCTAAACAACATTAACAAAGCCAAACAGCTCTCGCGAATGCTATTTGGCTTTGTTAATGTTTTTTATGCCGGGCAGGAGGGCTTTAGTGGGCAAGAGATTTGACAAGAGCTGTATGCGAGTTCAAGTCTAGTCAATCCTCTGTCTAGAGGAGTTAAACTCTCTATTGCTCTGTGGCGCTCCTGACATGTGACATGTGGACATGCACAGGTAAGAATAATTAGTTGCTAATGGAGCCTCGGGGCTGATTGTAGTCGCGGCTGTACTGGTTACCCTGTCAATGTTACCCCCTGAGAAATTGCTTAGGGTAATTGATGGTCATACCTCGAGCCTAAGAAACAGACTGCAGAAATAGCCACAGCCTGGTTTTAAAAGAAATAACATATTCAAACCCAGCAAACACAAACAGATTAGTGGCTCATATGATAGTGTTTAGAAAGCAGGATATCTTTATTGAAAATGAGGCAGGTGTAGGCGATAAATCAGCTGATAAATTGGGTTGTTTTTAAAATGTGTTTAGCAACTGCTACAGTCCCCTCAACTTCTTCTTGGCATTAACAACGTTTAGTTATATATATTATTTATTTATTTATTTATACATTTTTATATAGCGCGAACTTGATCCCAAAGGATATCAGAGCGCTTTACAATTTGAGGCAAAGGTAACAAATCAGAACATTAGTCTAACATGGGGAATCTAATGGGCATTGAATAAACTAGTACAAACATACTGCGCCGCAATGCGTAGGCTGTCTATCCCTATGGTGAAATAAAATATTGAAAAAGGAATAATTGTCCAGACCTGACTTTTGATAGTATGTAGGCTGAAAGGCGTGTCATGGAGTTTTAGCAAGTATATGCCAACAGCCCATATAAAAAATACATCTACAAGTCCCATAATGCAATATGCTGGTAGCTAAAAAGCCACATCTGGCTCAAGATATCACAATCAGGGGGACATGGTTACATTTGGCAGCATTTCATAAGAGCAGCAAACCACCGCCCTTACTTGGGGTGGCATAATGCTTCTTCAAAGGCAGCAGCGAAGTGTTACAACTCCTTGTGTTGAACGCAGGTGGTCTTGACTGGTGCCAAGTTCTGAATAAAAAACTTACTTCACAGAAAGAGTGTGATACAGTAATGTTTTTAGGTCCAAATGTTTTCTCTAAAGACAATGTCATTACCTTGAGAAATATTCACGTGTGAAACATCTATACCTGAAGATAGAGAATGGAATTCAATCATATCGTTATTTATAATTCAGTGTATATAGAGCGAGTGATGCATTGTTCATCAGATGAAGGCTTGTCGAAATCCCATGTTCGGTGTGTGCACAAGACCTAATTGCTTGGTTCTATTTGCTGTAGCGTCACTCGCTCCAAGTCACACCCAAGTCAAATATAGTGTCCGCGCAATTACACTCGAAAAATAGAAATGTCACACATAAGCAGTTTGAGAACTTGACAACAATGCTAGGGATACTACACACCTGCATTTGTGTAATAAAACGTTATGCAAGTATAGATCCTGTAACACTTAAGCATAGTTGCCAAGTTTCTCAGGTCAATGCGCGATGAGCTGCTCCAAGCCAGGTTCATGCCTTTGAATTCTGAAACGTGTAGTCCCAGTTTATTAATAAATAAAAAAATCTACAAGTACGAGAATTCAACTAAAACCTTGTTTGGTGCAGTCAGTCATGTATGGACCTGGAAAACCTGTCAGGGCTGGTAAAGACCCAGTATCCTACCTTCTTTCATGTGCAGTGGCTACAAGGAGGCTCACATTAGGCAGAATAAAAATAGCTAACACAAGCTGAACACTGCTTGCCATGTTAAGGCATGCCGAAACCTTCCTGTATTGTATTCCGCTTCCTTTGGACCTCCACCGCAGTGATAATCAAGCAGATCTGGAACTGCAGGTTACTTATCCTCTGATGCTCATGCTCTTCTCGCTGCGCCTGGCCTCCTTCTTCTCAATACTGTTTTCAGTTTCAAACCTCCCTCCGAAAGTCGCCATGTTTGTGATATGAATTGGTTTTATAAAGCGCGGAATACCCGAAAGGTGTCTTAGCACTGAGTGAAGCAAGACGGAAAAAGGGGCAGGGACCCAGGAAGTGGGTCACCCAACACTAGAGCTCAGTCTGCGGAAACAGCCAGGTCTTTAGCTGCTTTCTGAACAGCTGCAGGCTGTGTTGGGAGCGGAGGGCCAGAGGGAGGGAATTCCATAACTTTCTCCCCCTTGAGTGTCAAAGTCCTCCTGCCCCATTTTAATTGCTTGATTCTCGGAATCTGAACCTTATGCTCCGTGCTAGAGCTCAATGTTCTGCTAGGTGTATACCATTGCGAATAGCCCCTGAAAATAGAGGGGGCTGGTTCCATGAAGTGCCTTATGCATTAGGCACAGAGTTTTGAAAGAAATTCTCCTATCCACTGGGAGCCAGTGAAGGCCATGCAGTAAATGCAACACCGGTTTGTACTTAGGAATGTTCAAAAGTGTTCTGGCCACCGCATTTTGGAGAGACAGCAATTTTGCAAATGTGGCACATTGACGTAGACACCATATGTGTCGTGTTTCATAATAGATATCTTTGTGTCTGTACAAGTTGTTTGTATAGTAGCTGTAGATGAAGCAGGTAGAAGAGATACTTCATTACTAGCTATCACCAGCCAGGGAGGGAAAGCTTCATCACTCATCAAAGTTTATATTGGGGCCTCCTGTATGGTACATGATGTGGTTTGATGAGATCAATTCAAACAAATCTCTTGTTTTTGCATAACCAGCAAGAGGCGGTAAAAGTACAGTTCTAGTATCTTCAACAGCCAGGAAATGATACAGGCCCACATTCCTTCTTGTCCACTATTTTCTCCCGGACCAGTTCACCAATCTTGGGGATCCAACCAGGAGTTGCTGGTGCTTCCTTCACTTCTTCAGTGGCGGTGAGTTTTACTTTGACCTTGCTCTGCGCGTCCCGCAAACTATTTAGTTCCTGTAAAACAGCCAAACATTCATTGATGTCAAAGGGTGTTTCTGCTGCCACTGTACTGGGACTATCGTTGTCAGGTATCCATATCTTAACCCCAAACAGGAGATCGTAGGGAGTCCGACCATCCAGGGATTTTTTTTAACAGATTGTTAAGTGCTCTCTGCACCCCATATAAATTATGGAGTCAACTGCAACCTGAGCCTAGTACACTAGCAGTTAAAGACTGCTTTAAGTCCTGGTTCTTCTTCTCCAGTACCACGTTCCCTCAAGATGATAGAGGAAGGAGTACTGTAAGGTCACACCCAATTTTCCCATGGCACCTTTTCAAGCCTTGGAGTCGAATGCCGGCCCTTGGTCTGAATGGAATGTACCAAATGCGTATGTCCTGGTGAAGTGTTGCTGATTTTTTATAACAGTTCGGGCATCTGCCTATCACTGTGGCCAAACCCACAGGCATCGAGGGCAGGAATCCACTACAACCTAGATGTATTTGTAAGCCACATCTAATCGTAAGGAGCCACAGTAGTCCAGATAAACACAAGCAAGTGGCTTGTTTGAGAATAATAGAGGTGTCTGTGGTGGACATGCTACGGTGGAACCCTTCATCTGCTGATAGATGTCACATTTAAGGACAAAGTCCCTCATCTGGTTATAAAGACCTGGCCATCAATAGTGTTGCTGCAATTATGAATTTGTAGCTACCCCCCTTGTGTGTGCAGATGCTAGGGGAGACAACCTTTACAACGCAACTTTTACCACGCAGTGCCATTACGACGCAAAGGCATGCGTTGTGAAAGCATGCATTGTAATGTCATACATCCGATGCTAGGGCATCACGTGCTGCTAGGATTAAACCTAATCTGTGATTTGAATTAGGTATTACTCGATCCCCCACTCCGGGAATCCGAGCAAATGGTATCTTTTGCGAAGTTAACTGGTAGGAGTACTTCGCTGGAAAGCATTTCGGCAAGTGAGTGTTGTCATGTGCAGTGATCACAGCTGCATAATGTCTCTCTATATCCTCCTCCTAGAAAGAGTAATCACAGCGACAGCAGCAGTTTGCACTATTGCTTTTGTGGCTTCATCAGGCATGGAATTCCCTGCATTGTATAGTCCTACATGTTGATGACTCAAGGTGAGAATCACATGAGTCCGTTGCAAGCATTCTTTCAGCTTAACCACTTGTTCTCGAAGCCCTTTCTGCTTTAAGGTGTACCCTTTGGAATCTCTGTACCCATTCTAGCTCCAGTAGTGTAGATACTCATAGTAAGACTGGACACTTTAATACGAATCACACAATATGAGTGTGGAGAATCCGGGATCTGTATCTCCAGAATTAGAGCTCTGAGTTCGGCCAGCTGAGCTGTGCAATCACCTAGTGATTGCATGTACGTATTTTCAAGGTAGAATTCACCATCCTGCATTCTATCCTTAGCAAAGGTGCACGCTGCTGAGTATTGGTATTTTGTTCGAACGGCAGGCTGTGCAGAACCATCAGTATAGCTAATGTAATCATACTGATCAATAGGCTTGACAGCATTAGAAGGTGTTTATTTTCATATTGCAGGTATGCTTTTGTTTGTAGTGTAGAGTAAAATCTATAGTCTACATCCGTTGTGGTGAGAAAGTTGGCCATCTATGTTGTTATGTTTCATATTGGTACCCTAATATAGGCCCGGGTAACATCATACCCTCTCACCTACATCACCTCCCCTACACTACACAGTGATGAGCCTTTTAGGATTTAACCTTTACCTAGTTCTAGTCCTGTAAATCAAGTTATTATGGGGTAACCCAGTATCCCTCAGAACCTGGGCAATACAATTTAGTATATAAAATGGTTCCGTCGGGTATGAGACCTGATTGCTTCAAACTATGTATGAATCATTCAACATATAAATTGGCCATGGTCGTGTCAATTAGCATGTCCTCTAGAGTAAATCCTTAAATGCAAATCCAAACAAAAAGACAAGGTAATTATAGGTTTTAATCACTGAAATATTTTTCATTCAAAGGAGTAAATCAATAGTCAAAATACTTTATAATAAACGGTGCATCAATTACAGTGGGTGTAATGTGACATATTGTGCACAAGTGAAAGAAACACAGTGATTTATATACAGGTGAGTGAGGAGGGTAAGAGAGGAAGGGAAAAACACTCTTCAGGGCCAGTTTTACTTTTTGGTAATTATTTAGTCCAGTGTGCCACATCAGTTGGCTTATGTTCGCTGGATTTTCATAACTGGTCCAATGATATTCTATCGTCGACGTTTCGACCCTGTGGACGCCTTATTTGTGGGTGTGGTGCGGGTCTTCTTCAGGACGGGGGGATCAATCATGTTTGTAGGTTGGATTGATTCCTGCCCTACAAACATCGATATACAGAGCTCGCTGGTGGGCCCATTCATAGACCCTCATACCACTTAATCAGATCACGCAATATGCGGCTGTAGTTCACTAACGAGGAGCTTCCTAAGGAAACAAGCTTTTTCTGAAGAGTGTATACGCTTGACACGACTTCTTCTAACAGGATTGATCATTCCAAAAGCAGAAAACCTAACGGGAGAATATTCGTAATTACCCCAACCGGGTCCAATTAATAAAGGACCACTAGGCGCCATATCACTACCCCTCCCCCGTCCTGGAGTCAGTGGCATAACACCGGCCCGTGGTGCGGGGGTCCTCTCAGCACAGTGCTAGCGCCGGATAGTTACAAGGGGGCAACCTCCGTTTATGTTGCAGGGGGCCCCCTCAATTTTCGCTATGTCAGTGACTGGAGTCACAACAATCATTTGTTTATCCTGATCCAATTACCTTTCTCTCACCACAGCAGTCTGTACCGCTGTTGGAATCTTTTCTGTCAGTGAAAAATGCATTTCAGCATTGGTGTATAAATGCAATTTATTTACAATTAGTACAGTGTCTTACTCGTTGAATGTAACATGGGTATATCCTGATGCACCCACAATAAAACGGATTGCCAGGCTTGTTGTGTTTACACAAGTGTGTAAGCTAGTGTGTCAGCTTGTAATGAATGTAAAATCTGTGTGTGTTCAGTGTTACAATGTGTGTTTGAAAAGTGTGCACTGATCAAGTCATAGAATGGTTTAAAATGTTCTGCATAATCTGGACTGTAAATCCTGCCAAATTTTAGGAATCCCAATATGGATTGAAGTTTCATCAACGTGTTTGGTGGTTGTCAGTGCGTCACAAGGTTTTCCCTTCTCTTCACAGCTCATATCACAAGAATAGGATATTGAGGTGGGCTATTTTTTAAACTAAATTTGTAGCTCATGTGAGCAAATCCCTGAACTATGCAATCTATTCTTGTCAAGTGGTAGAAAAGTCATCATCCACTAAGAAAATGTCATTGACAAAGGACAAAGTCTGGTTGTCAGATTCTTGTAAAAGGTCTCTAACTTAGGCTGAAAACAACGCAGGGTTGTTTTTATAACACTGGGGCAAATGACAGAACAGTTTTTGAGAGCCCAGTGCGCTAAATGTGGTCAAGTACCTGCTTTCAGGATTCATATTTTGACAGAAAAATCCATACAAGAAATCTAGTGTTGTTTTGTATTTTTTGAGCACTGTATTGTTCATTAGTTCTGCACTGTGTGCGTTTTGCACTGCAAACATATGTGTAACTGTGTTTAGATGTCTGTAATCTAATACTAGACGATATGAATGGAATGATTTCTTTACTGAAAGCAAGGAATTATTAATAGGGGAGGTGCATCTAACCTGTTTTTAAGCCTAATTTTTGAAGAGGTATTGTTTTTGAGGATGTGGGGTCGACCTCACTTGTATTACATGAGGAGGGAAACCATCATCCCACCCCACATGGTTTCAGTTTAACACAGGAGCTAGAGCTAATGCCCACTCCTTGGCATATGAATGTTTAACTGATTCTGGAATAAGGTAGAAAAAACTAGGTACAATTACTGTTTCTCCTTCTGGGCAATGTGAATACAAAATCCTAGGACATCCACAGAATAAGTGACCATACACGCTGGAACCCTTCTGGGCAACACATCACAAATTCAGGTGGCCAATCTTTTTTGGCCGGGAGAATATTGTAGCCAAATGACAAGTTCTCCCAAACGAGAACATTTATGTATCTCGGTATGTCCCCCTCCACCTGGAGTTGCATCTCTTATAATCGATGCGGGACACTCACCTTAGTATCCGGTGTTTCCACATGGATATAGTCACTCAACCCTACTGCCACTGGACAATCCTCAGGTTTCGGCAAACTATCAGGACTTCTGCTGAACTGTCCAGCATGGTCAGAACCCACTCCCCACTTATAAGCAGTGTCTTCAATATCAGTCCAGCTACCGTCTTCTTTTTGAATTGAGGTTTTGACTGTTTAGGTTGGTGTTCCTTTTTTAATATGCAGTCAGAAGAGCGTTTTGAGTACTTCTTCAGTTTCACATACTGTTCTGCGTCCCGACCATTCATCTCTCCAATCATTTCTCGGATTAGTCCTGAAAGGAACAAGATGGACGTGTATCAGTATCCTGATAGCTGTCAGGCGTCTTAATATTATCACTGTTATGCAAATAATAGCTCTTTTCAGTGGCTTCCTATTGAGGAGATCCACCCGTGATTTAAGGGATGATAATGATGGCGGATGAACTTCAGTCCATCCGCCATCGTTTCGTATTCAGGACCGCTCTCCTACAAGGTGGCAGTCCCACAGTACGGATTACGATGCGACTGCCACAGAGGCAATCACATTGCCAATGTTTTGCATTGCTGCAGCACCCGCCGCAATGCAAAAATGGGACAATTTACATATCCCTGCCACATGGTGCAGGGATATAGGGGGCACCTATGGTCCCATGTCAGCGGGCTAGGGGGCAAGGGGGACCCACTATGGGCCCCAAAGCACTTTCCCGCCTGCTTGTTCATGGCGGGTTAACCTCTATGGCGGTGCCTGTTAGGCGTCGCCACCATTGTAGGGACTACAAGCCCCTCCGCCACACCGGCGGGCTCAAGAACCACGTTGGATGTGTGTCGGTCGGTCTTTAAGACTGCCACACATCAACCCGCCATTATAATATGGCGGGTGGTAACGTTGGTTACGATGGCGGGATGTCCGCCACTGACAGCCTGCCGGTGGCGGCCCCCCCATCATAATGTGCCCCCCAGTCTTTTATTTTCTTATTATTCCACTTCTTCTTCATAGAAGAGTCAGGTATTTGCTTTGAGTTATCATTTTCAGAATTACTCTTAATTTGAAGTTTAGTAGTTTTGCCTCCCAAATTATCTCTACCCACTGTTTCATACATTTCTTCAATAATTTCTGGTTGAATCACGCTCCTTCTGTCCTGGAGCCAAATTAGTGAATCACTGGCATATAGCTGATGCTGCTGTTTCATCCCCAGATTAAGGGCAGGGGCTGCCCTGTACTCATTTTGGATCAGCTAAAGCACCTCTGGTAAAACAGCTAAAGAGGGGGGTATCATAAATTCAATAAATGTTATTTGTACAGTACATGTCTACCTCAGCAGAGGCATCCTGGTGCTCAAAAGCAGATTGAAGAAAAGGATCGGCCACTTATATTACACTTTATTAAAGAGCCAGGTTTTTAAATCTTTCCTGAAACAATTTTCGGACTCGGTGAGGCAAAGATGTATAGGCAAGGTATTCCAAAGCCTGGGTGTCAATACCGAGAAAGACCTGCCAACTCGACAAACCTTGGCAAACCTCGGTATGCGCAAGAGTGGCAGGTGATTTGATCTCAAGGCTCTCCTCTGATGGTACTGACTAAGCCTATTTCTTAGGTATCATGGACCTTTTCCCCTGATTGCTCTAAATGCCAATGCCAGGGCTTTGAATCAACCTTTTTGGCAACCGGAAGCCAATGAAGCTGCTTCAAATGGGGGTGAGATGTGATGACGAAAGGGTTGCCGTCAAATCAATCTAGCTGCCACATTCTGTATTATTTGGAGTCTGAATCAGGAAACCTGGAAGACCCAGATATAAGCTGTTAACATAATCCAGATGCGTTGTCACAAGTGCATGGATTATGATCTTTCAGGTCACTTCTGGAAGAAGATGCAATACCTTCCTAACTGATCTTAACTTCAGGAAGCAGGACGATGAAATCTACTCAAATTGTGTAGCTAAGGAAAGGTCAGAGTCAAACATGATCCCTACATTTCTAGCTGAAGTGGCCGGGGTTGCTGGAGGATTTAACTCAATGGGCCACCAGAGTCTAGATGGAGGGGGAGCCATCTGACTGAAGTAAAAGCCACTCCGTTTTATCTGTGTTGAGTTTGAAAAAGTTGATGTTCTTCCATTTGGCAATGTCTTTCAAACACTCTTTGAAATTGAGAAAGGCTGCTTCTGAATATTCTCCAAATGAAAACACAAGTTGTGTGTCATTTGCATACGAAACAACCTTCACTTGCCAGGTCTCAATAAGGGTGCCATTTGAAGGTTGAAAAGCAGTGGACTGAGGGCAGAGTCCTGTGGCACCCCACAAACCAAAGGTTTGGGCAATGAGGAGAATGGGCAAAGGAAGACCCGTTGAGATCGATCTTCTAAAAAATATCATATCCATGACAGCACAGTGCCCTAAAAGCCAAAACGGTTTAATCTATTCAACAAAGTAGAATGTGCTAACGTATCGAATGTTGCCAATAGGTCTAGCATCACTACCATAGTAGAGGTGCTGGTAGTGGTATATACAGTTCCCCAAGCAGTATTCCACAGTGGGAGCCAATCCCATTTGCAAGCATATGGTAAGAATTCTATGTTTTTCCTCGGGGCCTGTATGGGGAAACATTGCTTCAAGCTGATTTTGTTTTTGGGGCAATCCAGAACGGAAATCCACCCATCTGGTTGAAATCTTACCCATAAGAGCATTGATAGTAGTAATGCCTGGTGACGCCAATTGTGGTTGTGCAGCTTGAGCAGTCTTCACAAGATTTACTGTCATTATTCTCCCAGGTGGTCACCCCAACCCAAAAGTGATGCATTGCTTACCACTGTCACCTCTGAGTGGGGAAGTGAGAGCGGTCTGCCAATGGGCCAATCACGATTTGTTCACGACCACTGCAGATCCTTTGCAGTCTCTGTAAATATGGGCCAGGTCAGAGGCTCCCCTGATGCTACGCCCACTAGGACTTGAGGTCCTACTGCAAGCCTTTTGGGGGTGCTTCACAAGCAGGATGCAGGAGGACATCAGGACTGGTAGCCTCAGAGTCAGTCTCAGCAAAATCCAGGACATCGGGATCCTAGCCCGAATGTCCTGATTTCTCCACTCCAGAGGGAAGTCGCAGAACTGCACTGTATCCAGAATAACTGCAATGAAAGGGAGCGTCTTGGGCGGAGTCAGGTGTGACTTCAGCTTCTTGTTAGTGAACCCCAGAGAATGCAGGAGGTACGCTGACATCTGGAGGTGGGTGACGACTCCCTGGGATGCTTCAGCAGCCAGTCATCAAGGTAGGACAGACTGAAACCCCTAACATCCGAAGATAAGTTGCACCCACCACCATCACTTTCAAGAACATCTTAGGGCCATAAGTGAGGCCAAAGGACAGCAGAAACAACTGAAAATGCTCACGGCTCACTGTGTACCACAGGTAACTGCTGTGGGCTTGCAGGATGCTAATTTGTTGGAGGTTATGTTTCTCAGTTGGGGCAGGTGGTGCCAGATCCTACCACAAACATGATGGCTGTGTTGGACAGAAGGCTTGCTAAAGTGGCTTGAAGATTTCAGCAGCCAGACAAGCAGGACACTGTTGGCAATACACCCACATGCCACCCACATCATTTTTGAGACCCACAACCCCGTCTACACAAGGGCCGACTAGCCCTGCTGGGCTAGAGGAGGGGGGTTTACCAGTGGTATTGCGGACACCCATGGGTGCCCTAACCGCAGTTGAGGAAGGGGCGAAAGGATTGCTGTTGTGATCAGGAAGCCAAAGAAAGGCCAATAGTTCTGCAGTGGCTTAGCTTTCCCAAAAAACACTCAAGCACAAAGTCAGCTTTGTCACCAAAAAAGCATGAGCCATCAAAAGGCATGTCAATCAGAGATGAGGGATGACTGCATATCCCCAGAAAGCCCAGTGGACCGAAACCAAGAATGGCAACAGAGTACCATCATAAAGGCCATGCTCCCACCTAGAGAGTCCAATGTGTCCTGCCCATTGTTGAGGGGGAACTTCACTGTGTCCAGGCGTCCACCAATGCTTAGTTCAGGATGGGGAGTTTGTGGGCGGCCTAGACACAGTGAAGTTCCCCCTCATATGTGGGCTGGACACAATGGACTCTCTAGGTAGGGTCATGGCCTTTATGGTGGTGCTCTGTTGCCATTCAATATAAAAATAGGTACTTATCAGTGCTACAACAAAAGACTGGGAACAGTGATAGAACAGATGCAGTGAAAACGGTGGTTAAAACTGGCTCGTGGGTAACCTATAATTATCCTTTATTCCAGGATACCTAGGCCAGGATTAAAATAGTGAAGGATGGGCGTGTTTAGAAATGATTAGGTACTCAGAACACCGCTCCTTAAACTGCCAAAAGTGTCAGCATGTTTCGACCCTGTTGGTATGCCCACAATATAGGGTCAAGATGGTCTTCCTCAGGACTTCTATCAGTCCCAGTCACACTAACCCCATTACCTTAATCTGGTCAATTCACGGGGCACAGAGCCTAAAAAGATCTATACCTGTGGAGGCAGTTCCCCTTACACGGGATACAAATACGAGTTCATCAATTTGCCAAACTCGAAATGGCGGAGGGCAGAGAGAACCCCTGAGAACATACTTGTTCCAAAGGTCGTTCTCTCGAGAAACGCTTGCCTCTCACTGCCGTGTAGTGTCTTTTGTTGTAGCACTTATAAGTGCCTATTTGATTTATTTTTATGTTGTTTGTCTTCCCCCTCCCTATGCTCCATCCTGTACATGGCTACGCCAGGTGTATTGGAAACAGACCCGATGATGAAGCATCTCACACACATTTGTGTGTGAGTAAGGGCAGTTTTCAATAGCACAATTTATGCCACTGCAAGCAGGCCCAGATCCTTCGCCCTAGCTCCTTTTTTCATCGACCCCATAACTTTTAAACCGAGGATTCGATGATATATATAGGCAATATTCTAGAACGACAATTAGAAAAAGTAGGAGGGTCAGGACTTATCCACTGAAAAGTAATGCAAAGGCGAGCAATAGCCATTGCGATGAATAAGAAGCCTATCTCTGTTTTTATTCTCTTATTTGTCTCTGAGCTATCTAAAAGTCCCAAAATTAAAAGAGCTTGAGTGATTGGCACAGAGAAAACTACAATCCTTGTTAAAAAAAGCCTCCAGCTCCTGTAAAAAGTCATCCAATTTGAGGCAAGAGTAAAACATGTGGATGGTATCGGCCGCATATAGCCCACATCTATTACATTCAGCCCCCACCTTCCCTCCCATTTGGCCACCTTTGCCGGGGTATAATAGAGGTCAAAGACAGACATAAAATGCTGGCTCCTCAGACTCCCAGTTAGTAGCACCTGACTCGCCAGCTCCAATGAATCCTCAATATCTATAGATTTCATCCTGGGTCTATTTTCCCATTTTGCGATCTGCATATCGATATCACCTAGGGAGGCTTGAATTAGAATTTGATAGATTTTCCCAATCCTGGACTTACTCCTCACTGTCTCTACCAATGGTATATTTTCTTCGATCAAATCTACCCTATTCTCCTTTCCCTCAAGGAAACACAGTATATGTAAATATTTGAAGAATTCTCTTTTATCCACTCCAAATTTTTCCTGTAGATTCATAAATGACAGAAGTTGCCCTCCCCCACACAGATCTTTCAGGGAGCTGATCCCCTTTCTCCCCCATCTAAAACTGATTTGGTCCTGAAAGATAGATGGAAGCATCCCTGCAGCAGAAAATGGAGAATAAGCGTTCAAATTTGGGTCTTCAATTTAAGCCGCACCTGTCTCCCTACTCTATAAACAGCTTACAGAATTTTAAATGTAGTTTTTTTATAATAACTAGGTTCCATCGCTTCTCGGCCTTTTGGCTAAGATCTCAAGTGTAGTATCTGTTCTTATCAGTTTAATAACTAGGTTCCAATATCCTAACCAGGCATCCCTTAGTTCCAGTACCAATCCCAATTTCATATATAATTGGCCTAGCCTCTGCTGGTACTTACGCCTTATCCCTCACTAATAGAATACCCATATGTTGCAAAATAGATGCCCAGTAGTAAAAAAGAAAGCTGAGAATGGCTCATCCCCCTCGCTGCTTTGGAAGGGCCAACCATTTATACGCCCTTCTCGGTTTACGGTACCCCCATAAAAATCTCTGACAGATCCTGTCCATCCTTCCTAAGGAGGATGAAGAAAATTCTAAAGGGACCGTTCTAAAGGTGTATAAAAGTCTTGGGAGGATCAACATTTTAATAACATTGCTACACCCAATTAGAGAAAGGTGTGAGTGATCTAGCTTTTCTTGTTTTTTACTGACATCGTCCATTATTGGTATAATATTCAAGTCAGGGATTTTATCTACAAGCACTGAAATTTTCACTCCCAGATAGGTTGCCTCCTGAACAACAGGGAGCGCGGCAGATTGGGCCGAGGCGGAGCAAAGAACCTGTGTTTTGTCCATATTTAACTTATACCCTGATAGGATACCAAACTGTTTGGCAAACATTTTTACCTCTGGAAGTGCAGAGGAGACATAAGCAGTAAGTACAGCAATGTCCTCCGCATATTCCAGTGCCCTGTAATCAATACCATTGATCCTGACTGATTTGATGTTTAAATTCAGCTCTAATTTTTTTTAAAAGGGGGTCAGTGTAAAGAGCAAAGGAGAGCATGGGCACCCCTGCCTTGTGCCTCTACTGATACCAAATTCTCTTGAATCCTGCCCTGATATACAAATTACTGATTTCAGTGACAGATATAATGCCTTAATTGACTGGGCAAACTGTTAGCAGATTCCTTTCCATTCCAGGACATACCGAAGATATCGCCAGTATACCGTGTCAAACGCTTTCTCGGCGTCCAACAGGACCACCCCAGTGGTGATTCCATGGCCTGAGCCCAGTCCAAAAGGGCAATGACCCGATCTGTCGTATCTCTGCCGGGAATTAACCCATGTTGGCTGACTGAGACCAAAGGGAGGATGACCTTACCAAACCTGGCAGCAAGTATTTTAGAATAGATCTTACTGTCACAATTTATAAGTGAAGTAGGACAATATGATGCTGGAGCCAGGTCAGGTTTCCCTGTTTTCGTGAACACCACTATGATTGTCTTCTGCCATGAGCTAAGAACATAGCCCCTTTGGGCCATCTAAAAAATGTGTAACATTTCCTGTTGCAGAGGTTCGCAAATACCCTGTAAAATTCGATGGGAATACCATTGGGGCCAGTGGCCTTTGCTAGGGCCAGGGAAGTTAAGGCAATCTCCAGCTCTTCCAGAGCAATCGGAGCTGCGAGATTTTCATGTTGTGCTTCTGTAACCTTCAGAGTTTAAGGGTCCCTAAAGAAATCTTCCCAAGATTTCCACCATGGTAGAGATACTCCCTTAGTATAGAGCTGCTTGTAAAAGTTTGTGAACACATTTAAAACTTCTGTCGGGGAGTCTTGAATTTGACCTAGATTATCTCTGATTTTCCCAATACGATTAGCCACCTCTCGTTGTCGGAGACGATTTGCTAGAACCCGCCCGGTATTCTCCCCTAATTTATATAACTCAGACCTACGCTGCATATATTTTGCGGCCACCTCAGTTCCAAATTACTGATGTATTTTAGCTTTGAAAATCACAGTTGCCTGCTGACATTCCTGGATGCTATCTCCCATAGTAATTTTCTCCATAAGTTCTAATTCAGCAGTACTTCACTGGTCAACCCAATTCCCAATTTTCTTCTGTAATGCTTTCTGTCGTGCAATAGAAAAACTCATGGTCTCCTCTTGAAACCCTGCTTTAAAGGTATCCCAGACTATAGTTTCAGAAGCAGAGGCTCTGTTGATATATAAAACCCCCAAATCCATTTAGTCATATGTTCACGATATGCCTGATCGCCCAGAAGTTTCCTCTCAAAAGTCCAGGGCCTCGATAGTCTAGTGACTCCAGTAAGTGAAAACTCTGCTACTAGGGGATTATGGTCTGAGATAACCCTTGGGAAACTTTCCATTTTGACCGATTCAGCCAGTTTGTCAGTGATGAAAAAATAGTCCAGTCGAATTAGTTTGTTATGAGGGGCCGAATAGTAAGTAAACCCTGGATCGGCTGGTCTGTTCTTATGCCAACTCTCGACCAGACCCTGTTTTTTCAACAAACCTTGGTGGGCTTTAAAAACCCTGACCTTCCTGCCCTGGTACACTAGATCAGCACTGAGATTAAAGTAACTATCTAAGTGAATATTAAAGTCCCCACACAGAATCAAAGGTTGTGGCCAAAGGGCAAGTTCAATACTTAAGTAATTTATTATATCAGGATCATCTAGGTTAGACCCATAGATGGAGCAGATCGTGATGGGATTTTATTAACTATCAATCTAAATTCTGCTATAGCCCATTGCCCCAGCTTACCTACCTTGACTCACTTACAGGTCCCCAGACCAGGTCTTGCCAGGATTGCAACACCTCTAGTTGTTGTCCCCTGCTGCGTACAAGACAATACATCAAAGCCTAGGTCTTTCAGCAACCATCGCTTACTCCAGGGTACATGGGTCTCCTGAAAACAGACCAAGTCTGTCTGCATATACCAAAGGTTCTTAGCCAGCATATCCCGTGTTTTCCCATCACTAAGACACATATATTTAGTGAGCAAATCCGACCTTGCCCCCATCATCATATTTGCCAATCTTTATGGCAATTCTCTCAATCAAGAATGCTGAGTTAGGATTCATCATGACAGTCATTACATTCTCTTTTTGATATACACAAACATCTTGACATATATTGAACAGAAAACAAATCAACAAGTGCTTACCCCAAACCCCTTTCCTCCCGCTTCCCTTGTTCTGCCTTCCTCAATCTCCCTCTTTGAGCCACACTCTTCACTGACAGCTAGACCTTCCAGGTCCGATGATGGAGTGGGAGCACTCCCAGGTTCCCGCCCCACTCAGAAAGAGAGGATATTCCCTTTTTTTTCTTTTTAAATTAAATTTTAATAAAGGTTAGCCTCTCCTTTTTTTCTTTTTTTCTTTTCTTTCCCTCCCTCTTCTCCTCCCGCCTCCTTTTTTCACTCCTTTCACTTTTAACCTTTCCATTTGTTTCCCTTCCTTCCTCCTTAGCTAAAGCCAAGGATAAGAGAGGATAAGACAGAGAAAAAGCAAGAGAAGATAAGAGCAAAGGGAGCTAACTACAGAAATTTAGTAGAGCAAAAAGAATAACGAAAAGATCAATTCTCCCCCGACATCAATAGGGTTCACTCAAGAGATTGTAGAAATTCTTTAGCTAGAATCTCTGATGAAAAGAAGTGCAGGATTCCTCCCCACACTACTTTAATTTCAGCAGGATTCAATAAGAACCCCACAGTGCTCTTATTTTGAAAAGGTTGTATCAGCTGGCAAAGTCACCAGTGGGCTCAACCATCGAGTGACAATGATCAGGCCTGACGAAGAAGGTTTGTACTTCAAATGATTGTTGTCATTCCGGGCTAGCTAGAACATAAATTGCTTGGCGGAGGAGGAAATTCTCTACAAAGATCAGAATCGCACAAGGTTTATTCCCTGCTGAGACTGAAGATTTCTGCTGGTTAAATGGAAACCCGGGTGCCCGCTGAATTTCTTGGGCCCAATCCCAGTTACCCAACTTAGGGAGTGCACCCTTAAGTATTTTGACATTTAGTACATGTATGTATGTATGTATAGGCATTTATATAGCGCACTACTTACCCGTAGGGTCCCAAGGCGCTTCGACCGCTGCGAAACCCTTCCTGGCTTCCCTGAGAGATGGTCCCTTAATGGGTATCTCCAGGGTGAGACCAGGCATCCCCGGCGGTCTGGTGGGGCCGTTAGTGAAGATGAGGCAAGCTAATGCCCAGAGTTGCCGAGTGTGAACGCTGATCAGAGTGGGCACTGAGGCGAGAGAATTATCGAGTCCGCTGACCCTGGTCCAGAAACCTGCCGCGCCGGGAATCGAACCCTGGTCCCGGGCCGTCCTCTGCTCTCGGGTCTGCCGCCTCTAACCAGTGAGCCACACTACATCACTCCCCTCTGCACCCTCTGTAATGCCCAGGCACCTCAGGTGATTACATCTCATACGTTTCTCAAAATCCTCCAGTTTCCATTAAGTATCGGACATTTGGCTTTCCAATGACACTGTCATTTCTTTATGGGTTGAGGCTTTATTTTCAAGCACATTCACCCTGCTTTCCACCTCGTCCATTCTTCTCACGAACTCAGAGCAGGTTTTTGAGGTCTTACAAATGGGCCCTTGCATCTTCCTGCAAGCTGTCTGTACACTCCTACTTTCAATGTGCGTTTCTTCTCAGTGGGCCATGCTACTTTGGTAGATAGATTCCAAAGAGATAGGTTCATTTTCCTCTGCCTTTCCCGGTATTGCCTTCTAAGACTGGAGAGATAGAATAGTCCCAGAGGTCCCCCCCCTGATTTTGCTTTTCCTTTCTGCTACGTCTGTCTTGAGGATTCCTGCCCTTCTTGGCTGTAGTGTGTCAGCAGGAGTTGCGCCTTGACCCCCGTTTAGGACTGAGTTGCTAGAGTCTGATATATGGCCCTGGCTATCTGAATCCGACCAGTCTGAGATATCGGATAGGGAAAAAAATATATCTCTACTTTCTATTTTCAGACCCCGATTAGCCCCAGTTCCTTCTCCTGGCCCATCCGTCTTAATACAGGATCCTGGCTGTTAGGGAATCACATTTTCCCCTGCCTTGGATTACTGATCTTCACTCTGTGGAGAAAGTAGTCCCCCCTCTGGTCCTTCTAGAGTCTGTACTGCAATCTGACCCTCTGCATTCCCAGAGATTAAAGGCTGCCTCACCTCAGAATGCGTGGGTGTCAGGTGTGGATGTGCCCCCTCAGGCATATTTTCTGGCTGAGATGTCTCTGTGTTCTGATCTTGTAGGTTCAGGGACACAGGAGAGGGCTGGTCTGGAGTCTGTGAAGCTTTCCTGCTGGGAATTAGCCCTGCCTCCTTTTTTTGTATATGTTTTTATTACATTTTCAATATACAACAAAGACAGGGCACTGTGTGCCAACCTTCAGCCAGTCAGAGCATATATAATGTACATAGTGTAGCGTACAACACAGCATTTCGTATCCAGCATAAGTTGCATTACCATACATTAGAATCTTCGCTGCACAAATTTTGGATCACGTTACAAGGGCCATATCGACATGCAACTGTAGAGGTGCAACAAACATGGCCAATGTGTCCTGCTTTTACACATCACCACATACCTCGTCTATCATAGATACATGCCATATGAGGAATTCAACTGTATACCTCATGCAGCACCATAGAACCACCTTCCACGTTCATCCATAAAAATGTAATATATGTCTGACTATATTTCAACACACCTGTCCTCTTGCAATTCCTGATCAGTAGCAGCCTTTGACCATTCCAGGAACGGCTCCCATATGTCCTTCAGACAGGATGTGGAGGGCATTTGTTCCCAGAAAAGTTTTAACTGGGCGTGGCTGTATGTCACATCTAGTAGCCAAACCTTAAAATCTGGATCTCGTTTTCTACCCCAACGAATAGCAACTTGTCTACGAGCATACAGTAATAGAAGAGCATGCAATTTGCGCTTTTTGGGCATCGTGTCGCGCACATATCCCAGTATCCCCAATAACGGAAATGGTAAGTCATTTTGACCTATTATCTGATTCACATCATGGAATATCTCACTCCAAAACGTATGGAGGTGCGGACACTTCCACGCCACATGAAGCCATGCCTCCTTAATACTGGTGCGAGTTTAAAAAAAAAAGAAATTAGGCCAGGCGGACTCTGATTCCACTACTGGGGGTACTTTCCCTGAGCAGCTGGGGTCTGCTTTAGCAAACGTTTTCTTTGAGATTGCTCCTGGATCCACGCAGCTTTTCAATGATTTGGCTAGCGGCATTGTGAGGTTTTGAGGCAGGAGGGTACTGCCACTGGCAGTAGGAGAGCCGCCGCCAAAGAAAAAGATGACCCACCAGGCAGAGTGGGACCAACAGAGGTAAGCCTGTGCCACCTCAAGCGAGATGACTCCGAGAATCCTCCCTCAGCGCTCCTTCCAGCCGGCGCTAGCATTCTCTTTCCTCTGCTGCATGCTGTGTGCCGGGGAGGTTGGAAAACATGGATCCTGGAGCGGGTGGGCTCCCAGTGGCTACATTAACACAGCTCTCTCTTTAAATTTTTTGATTCCGTGTGTCTTATCTCTTTGTAAGGGTACTCTCTGAAGCACCATTTCCTTCACCCACAGGTTTTTCTATTGGGGCAGATTGCCACAGGAGTATATCCACACCAGTCCCCAATATTTTTTTAGATGTTACTAAGAAAAAAACTTGGTTTATCTGATTTCGGCAACTTTATTGGGGGAATTGTATGTGTGGCCGTAGTGCTGTAACAAAGCAGGGGCTGCACTTGGAGGGGGTCCTCCTGTCAAGCTGATGTGACAGTTAGGACACGGCACAGGTCTCGAATTCTGGGAGGCCTGTAATACACATTTGGGCCCAGAGTGCTTCTGCAGTGCTGTTGGTGCCTATTCCGCCCTATTGTGGAGGCGTGCAAAGGGTTGGGTGTGCTGTGCCCCAACATAATGCAGATGTGGGATCCATCTTCCTGTGAATAAGCCTTACCTGGGCCCTGAGCCCCTAGGAGCCCGCTGGCTAGAGCCTCCCTGATTCTGCCATGCCTGTCTAATCCTTGGCCCCCCAGGGCACGCTAGTTTGTAGGGTGAAGCAGCAATCGAGCAGCAGTCCAGCAACTACAGAGAGAAACTAGTGCCAGGTGGGTAAGGCATCATACTATTTTTACAGGAGTTTTTTTTAGACCTTTCACACTTATTTGCCTAATTCCACAAGTGCCTTACCCGTCTTGACTGAAGTCTTGAATCAAAGTTGCCCCTCTTCTACTGCATCTACTTATCGCTAGCCCATCTACAAAGAGAAGTAAGAGTGGTCAGTGCTGGTGGGCGTTGAGCAGGGCATCCTAAATAGGTGTTGTGCTCTTTGCATGTAGCCTAAACTGGTCAATATGAAGTTAGAGAATGTGTGAGGGCAACTCAGTTGGCAGAGCGCCTAACTAAGAATCAGCTTTTCCTGGACCAAAAGAGATAGATTGGCAAGGACACAGCAAGAGCCCAGGCATTGATTACACATATTCCCTTCAAATTTGAAAAAGCCTCATATCTCCCTACGAAATTCATTTGCATGAATGATCCAACTGGAGTAATCTTCTCCTCAAATAGTGCAAAAACAGGCTTACAAGAACCGTTGAGCCCAATAATATTAAATAATGGAAAGAAACCTAACTCTGCAATCACACGAGGGAGAAATAAGCAAAGAAAAAAAAAGCATTCCAGTGGTCAACTTGGGCACTCCCAAAACCAAGAACTTACGATCCACTTAAGCACAAAATATCACCAGAATCCCCACAACACCCCAAGACTACAGACCCAAAGGATGCAAAGGAAGAACCCAGATCAGCTTAAATTCTGCTGACACAGAGCAGCGTCTATCTTAACCACGCCAAGGGCACAGAAGACATGGAATCAGTATGCTCACCCCGTGGGACTTAACTTTACCAAATGGTCTTGAAGAACTCTCTACTATAGTGACAACAGTAACGTCTGTATCGCCACCGGCAGTCTATGACTTAGTTATGACATCAGAAATTGGAGTTAATCATAGGTCTGCCCAATTTTCTCTTCAAGCCTTGGAGTTTGTGTCTCAAATATTTCGTAAAGACTCGGGGCCTCATTTATGAGGTTTTGCCGTAGGGAAGCGCAGCAGGCCTTCCTGCTGCGCTTCTCTATGGCAAAAGAATAGGGCAGGAATGCGCTGTATCTATAAGATACAGCGCATTCCTGTCCTTTTCCCCTGCGTCGGCGCACAATGGGCTTCCTGCGCCAACGCAGGCATCTTTGCACCATGGTGCAAGGGTGCCTGCGCTGCGGGGATGAATATTTTTGTACAGGAAGGTAAACCTCGCTGTACAAAAATAATCACAAGAGGCTTTTTCTCTTTCTATGTGTGCTGCAGAATGCAGCACACATAGAAAAAGGAAAAAACGAGGAGAAATAAAGATATTTCTTCCCGTTGTGCCTCCCTTACGCCTCCCCTGGGGAGGCGGAAGCTTTTGGCACTTCCTCAGATTTACGATTTCTCGTCAATCTGGGGCAGTGTCAAAAGGCCATGGATGTTGCTGGGAACGCCCCCAGCAACACCCATTGTACACCCCTTTAACTCAGAACACTGCGTTAAAGGGAATGATATTTATCAGGCATCATTAAGCTAAAAAAGTGGCTTAGGGCTGCTTGATAAATATCACGCAGGCTTCTGCGTTAGGGAAGGTCACAAAAAGTGACGTTCCGATGGCGCAAGGGGCCTCATAAATGAGGCCCCCAGAGCTGAGTGAGCTGCTTAACTTGTCTGAGGAGCATTGAAGCCGTGTGAACCAGTGGGCCAACAAGCATCTCCAATCTAAGCCCTGGAAGACTCCAGCTCAGCAGAAGACCCAACAAATAGCACACGGGACGCGCTTTTTAGAACCTTCCAGCTGATGCTGGACACACTAAATTACTGATCTAAAAAGCTAGACCTGCACATGGACTTGCTTAATATGCTAGCGGTATACATGTCAGGCATTGACACTAAGGGCCCGATGTAGGTAATCCCAGATTACCGATTCTTAAATACCGAATCATACCGATTCGGTATTTAAGAACAGGCAACTTGGATGTAGGTAATTTTACCGAAATAATTACCGAATCGGTAAGTTTCGGTAATTACCGAATCAGTAAATACCGATTTGGTAATTGCCATTCATTCCTATTGGCATAGGAATGAATGCCAATTACCGAATCGGTATTTACGGTATTTACCGATTCGGTAAAAGGGGGAAACATTGAAGGGTGGCAGGGTGTCACTTTGACACCCTGTTGCACCCTTCAATTGTGTATGGGTGCACATGTTCCAGACATACATGCCCTAAGGGCATGTATGTCTGCAACATAGCACTGTTGGAAAAGCAAAAAAAAAATGCTTTTTCCAAGGTTTTCATTATTTACCACCAACTTATAGTTGGTGGTAAATAACGAATCCTAAAAGGGGAAAAGCACTCATTTGAGTGCTCCCTACATAGCAAAATCGGTAATTTACCGATTCGGTATTTTAAGGAATCGGTAATTTACCGTTTCCTTAAAATACCGATTCGGTAAATTACCGAATCAGTAAAATGCCCACCTACATCTCATTTTTCAAATACCGGTCGGTAACGGCCGAAATTACCGAATTTCGGCCGTTACCGACCGGTATTTGCCTACCTACATCTGGCCCTAAATTTGCTAATCTTAATGACCTAATAATCTGAGCACAGCTGGATTTAGCAACTTGGGGCCAGATGTAGGAGCCTAAATACCGGTCGGTAACGGCCGATTTCGTCCGTTACCGACCGGTATTTAAGAATTGGCATGTAGGGGCATTAATTTTACAGAATCGGTAAATTTACCGATTCGCTAAATTTACCGATTCTGTAAAATACCAAATCGGTATTTTTACCGATTCAGTAAATTCCAGATGTAGGTGGGACTCTTCTGAGTCCCAAAGGCCCTACAAATTCGGTATTTTACCACCCAATCCAATTGGGTGTTAAAATACCGAATTCAGGTGTGCATGCACATGTGTGCATGCACACCTAGCCATGTGACAGACAGACATGCCCTTAGGGCATGTCTGTGTGCCACATGGCGCACATGCCTATTTTTGGGGTGCCAGAGGGTGTCAAAGTGACACCCCCTGCACCCTTGCAAAAATCGGTATTTACCGATTCGGTAATTACCGAATCAGTATTTCCCATTGATTCCTATGGGATTCACAGCCCATAGGAATCAATAGGAAATACCGATTCGGTATTTACCGAATCGGTAAATACCGAATTCTAACGATTCGGTATTTCAACATCTGGAAATACCTACATCTCCCCCCTTCAAATTTACCGATTCATAAATACCGAATCGGTAAAATTCGGTACTTATGAATCGGTAAATTCAGATTACCTACATCTAGCCCTAAATAATCAAGCTGCGCTTGCTCACCAATAATAGCTAAGTTTAGCACACTGTCTGCAATTTTGGACACAGTCTTATTGGAGATAAAGCACAAGCTTAAAAATTCAGCAAACAGTGGAAAAGTTATCAGGATCAGCCTGTGTGCTCAATCAAAACTTGATAATCTCTTCAGTCACCATAACCTCACAGAAGTTACAAAAAAGCGAAAGCGCTCCTTCTATCGCAAACAATAATCAAAACATAGTGAACGAAGCAGTGGGATCTGAAGCCCAACCATCAGTGAGGCAGTTATAACAAAAAGCTAAAGGAAAAGTCAGGGCAAGGCCCACAATACGAATAAAAAAAATGGGAATCGGAAACAACTCTGTGTGAAATATTTTTCTGATTTTCAAAAAACCCAATCAGGATATGAGCGATTAGCAACCAAAAAACCCTTTATAACCAGGACATAACTTTAAGCCCATCAAAAGACACGCAAGAAGTTTTGACACAAAGTAATTCCTCCGATAAACAAAGAAGGACAGGAAGAAATTACAAGTAGGAGCATCAATGCAGCTGATTTATTTCAAAGGGACAAGAAGCCTCAATCATGCATGGGTGATGACAGTGGTCTAAAGGCTCCCTGCACAAGCACCCAAAGTTCTGTTGGCAACCAAAGTTACCCAGGAATGCCTCTGTATCTAACCACGGGAAATGGTGCAAACCTAGATGGCCGTACGTTTGTTACTCAAAACTCAGCCCTTCGGTACCAGCATGCCACTGACCTCCGATGCCCACTGACCGCTCAAGGAGGCTAAACCGGTGATGATACGCAGGGCAGCCTAGTCGACACAGCAGTTGGACAACTAACTGGGACATCGTCTACGAAGCAGGTATGCCCCCTGCTGGAGTTAATCCAACCTTTAATACAGAGGTCTTCAAACTTTTGGATGCCGAGACCCCCCTGTCAACATTTTCAAGCGTAAGGACCCCCTCCTGACAAAAATTTCTAAACCTCTAGGTTATGGGGAAGGTGAGGACCAAATTATGCGACAGGCTTGACTAAATTGTGTGAGTAGAAAATGTAAATAATGTTCTGTGATGCTGCGTATTTTGGTGTAGCATTGCTTTATTATTTTGAATTCTTTTAAACACAGTAATACTGAGAAAATATTTCACCCCATCAGTACCAGTTTATAACCAAAATACAGCAATTAACATCAGAAAGATGTCTAGTTAACCTCTGTGAAGGGCCTCCCAATCCGCAGGAATACGCGCTGCCACATTAGAAGCTCATCTGGCCATGGCCGGGAGCAGCAAGGGTGCATTCAAACTGTGGCGGTCTTGTGCAGAGTTAAGCAGTTTACCCATGCCCCTTTCCTCTCACCCCTTCCTTCCATCTCTCTCTTCTCTCCTCTCCCAACCCCGGATCCCTCTCTCACCTTGCAGGCAGATGGTTATTAGCCCCAGGACAACTTTTGGTAACAGTAGCGCATTACAAATGTAAATAGGCAGAAGCAGGGGATCCACTAGACCCAAACTTCGGGGGGGGGGTGGGGGTTAACACACCCAGCCAGGGCTTGTCCAAGCACTGGTCGCACACGGTGCAACAGTCTTTCCACCTTCTCCATGAATTCCCTCACTACCACTCACCAACAATACACCTCATCTCTCTATAGCACCTGTCTGACAAACATTTCATTTTATTTTAGCGCTACTCATAGTTTACTCACACTCAGTTCTGTGATGTGCATGGTACATCTTCTTTGTACCAGGCACTTTAACCTTCTGCACTGTGTGGGTGACAAGAGTGCCCATGTGCCTGCACGGTGAGCAATGCAACAGTGTGAGAGTAGGGTAAAAGGAGTGACTGCAGGGTGAGTGAGGTGACCATATGAATTTGGGTTCGGCTGTAAGTGCAGAGTGGGACGAATTAGTGCATGGTTAGTGATGGCCTTGTTTGAGTGAGCTACAGATTGAGCAGTAAGGGGGGACAGGTTAGTGAAGTGTCACATGAGTGCAGGGTGAGAAGTGTGCTCGTATGACTGCAGGGTGAGGTACAGAGTGAACAATGCAAGCAAATTTTTAGTGCAGAGCGATTGATCACTGTGAGAGCAGGGTGAGCGGATGAACGTTGTGAGTGCATGGTGATCAGTGTGAGTGCATTGTGATCAGTGTGAGTGCATTGTGATCAGTGTGAGTGCATTGTGATCAGTGTGAGAGCATTATGATCAGTGTGAGTGCATTATGATCACTGTGAGTGCATTATGATCACTGTGAGTGCAGGGGGGGTGGATGAATGTTGTGAGTGCATGGCGATCAGTGTGAGTGCACTGTGATCAGTGTGAGTGCATTGTGATCACTGAGTGCAGGGTGAGCGGGTGAATGGTGTGAGTGCATGGTGATCGGTGTGAGTGCATGGTGATCGGTGTGAGTGCATGGTGATCGGTGTGAGTGCATGGTGATCGATGTGAGTGCATGGTGATCAGTGTGAGTGCATGGTGATCAGTGTGAGTGCATGGTGATCAGTGTGAGTACATGGTGATCAGTGTGAGTACATGGTGATCAGTGTGTGTGCATGGTGATCAGTGTGAGTGCATGGTGATCAGTGTGAGTGCATGGTGATCAGTGTGAGTGCATGGTGATCAGTGTGAGTGCATTGTGATCGCTATGAGTGCATGGTGGTCGCTATGAGTGCATGGTGATCAGTGTGAGTGCATTGTGATCGCTGGGAGTGCAGAGTGAACGTGAAATGAAGGCGAGAATGAGAAGTGAGTAGTCTGAAAGCAGGGTGCATTCCCAGAAACTTGAAGCGTAGGGTTTCAGATATAAGTTAAACTATTGCTATAATGGCATTAATCAGAGTTCGAGGGTGGAGGAAATAAATAATGTGCTGATCCTGCAACAAACTTCCAGTCTAATGATTAGGGTTACCAGCTCATTAGTTTGATGGCCCAGCAATAAGCAGTCACATACAGCTGTATTTTTTGCACTTATCTGTGAATACTTAGAACAGCAAATATAAATAGAAAGCACTTTTAATTGTGTTCTAGGGATGCCCCAATGATCCATGACTAATAATTAAAGAGAATAAAGACAGAAAAGTCACATAACTAATTAATACATACTTTTTTTTTTATAACTCGATTTAGTGTCAAGAGCAGGTCTCTGCAGGATCTTTAAACAACACATAGCAGGCATGTTTCTTTTGGAAACCCAACTTTATATTTCTTTTCATTAAATACATTCTCACACTACAGCAGTACGTGTAAAAATACAAATGTAAGGAATAGGCAGAGTGGGGGCCCAGGGGGTACTGGAACAATAAAAAACTAAGCTTTGGTAATCAGTTAACAAAGGCATGTAAATATGCTAATGGTCTTTAAAGACCTGTGAGAAACTCGGCCAGAGATAAGACTCCAGACACTGCCCAGCTGAGGCCCCAGGAGCGCGAGCTGCACTGCAGCAGCCCGGGCTGAGACACAGGATGGGGGAGGAGGGGGGCTGAAGCCCTGGAAGACAGGGCAGAAGTGACACTGTGAAGGCGCGACCCCCTTTGCATCGCTCCACGGCCCCCCTGGGGGTCGCACCCCACAGTTTGAAGACCCCTGCTTTAATATAACATTGCCTGAATTAGTGACACGGATAGCGGGATTCGAAGGGGGTGTCTCATACCAACTCAATCTAAAGAAATTAGAAAATAGCACAAAGGAAATGCCATGAAGTATAACAATACGATGAAGAAGAAGTAGGGAATAAGCTATTATTTGTTCCACAATACAGGTCAAGTGGCCCTTTCGACATAGTGAATTGGCTGACCATCCTGAAATTACTAAAATAAATTCTATCCCTGGTGACTTTGGTAAACTCAGATATAATTTCTATCTATTCTCTGATCCCATACCCCCCCACCACTCACCCACCCTAGGGCGGAAACCCAGAATGAAACCACCTCTGTCACCAGTGCAAATAGCAAAATCGTGCTTAAAGTAAGGATTGGAAAAGGGGGGCGCAAGAGACGTCTAAGCAAGATGGCTGCACTTGAGTGAGGCTCTTGCAGTTCAGGGCTAATAAAACATCAAAATCCTGCCTGTATGCTGAGATAATAAATAAGAGCGATTGATACAGGCATTGGAACATCGGGGGCACCACGAGAACTCACCAGTGTAAGGAACAACGACTGCTGTATGAAGAAATCAGGCCCGAAGAACGATCCCTAATGGACCTAAGATGGCAGAGGCGGTCGAGACTGACTGGCGAAGAGGCAGCGTGTGACCGGGAGAGACTGGAGTGAGGGACAGTGAGTGCGTGGAGGCGAAAGTAGCGATCTTAGAGCGTTGAAGAGATCCGGCGAGCAGCTGAAGAAGCGAACGGGGAAGACAAGGGGGCCAAGCGCAGCCAAACTGTAAGTAAAAGACCGCAGCCACCGGAAGCGTAGATCGGTACCTCCCTGCCTCACCCCCGCGGGTAATCTTAGGGAAGCCCCGGTGAAGACTTAACACAGTGCCAGACGAGTGGGACGAGCAATAAACTCAGATCCCTACAATTGCGGAGGTCCTGGGAAACTAATCCTTCCTTCTCTTTGGAGCGTGGCCTAAATGGGCTGCAGCGAAAGGAAAAGCGATTGGAGTGGGCCCTGACTTGCTTATGCCCAATGAACCAAGGGGCAAAACCACAGAGATCCACGCCCGGAGGGCAGACTAAGGCATGGGTCTGTGCACTCAGGTAAAATATCTCCAAAGCACTCTCTGTAGGAGGCCCCAAAACACTGCGCATTTAGAGACTTGCACAAACACGAAGCGGAGACAACCGGAGGAGACCACTCACGCAATACACAGGTTGCATGTACGCTAAGGAATAGTGCACGCGGCCATTGCCCTGGCAAGAAGGTGGAAACTGCTGCGAACTGCCCACGCAACGGAGGCGCTGCATGAGCTGGGGCAGACACAATAAGCTGAGAGCTATCATAGAAGAAGAGGAACTATCCAACTCCGCAAGAGACTAACATAAGGCCCACAGAAACAAGGAAGACACCCAGAAGCCACAATACCTATTCGGTGCCAGAATCCACACATATCCACATGATAAACGTATAAGGAACATTCCCATCTGACCAAGGCTCCCAACCCTCTCCTCCAAGCCATAGGAAAACTAATAGCAAGCCAAAACGCGAATAAGCAGCAACATGGGGAAAGCAGATGGGAAACTGTTAGACCTGGCATCATTGGCATGAGTCTCTCCTCCATTTTTTCTGTTTGCCTCCTCTGTTTACGATGTTTTTGCTGGTATATGCTTTGGGCACTGTGCCACTGCTGATCAGTGCCACAGTGCAAGTGCTCCCTATGTGAAATTGCTGTATTGATTGACTTCCATGTTTGGCTTATTTGGTTTACTATCAGTCCCTAGTAGAGTGCACCAGGAGTGCCAGGGCTTGTAAATACAAATGCTGCTAGTGGGCCTGCAGCACATGTTGTGCCACCCACAAGAGCGGCCTAGTAAAAGTATGTCTGAAGGTCTGCCATTGCCAGACCACGTGCAGTCTGACTGTCACGAGGACTGCGCAAGTACACCTACTTGCCAGTCCCTAAACCTTCCCTTAACTTCATGTTAGTCACCCCTATGGTAGGCCCACGGGCAGGGTGCATTGTAAGCATAAGGTAGGACAAGCCTGACAAGGTTGGCATGTCCTAATAGTGAATTACATCCATAGTCGTTTTTCACTATTGTAAGGTAGCCTGCTCTCCATCAGTTAGAATGGGCTGCCAGGATTATTAATGTTATAATCCTAGCGGGCTCGGGGAGCATGGTGCAATGTCGAGTTTGGTATCCCTGAACTCAGGGTTTAATAACGCATCCGTTTGTGTGGATGGTTTTTGGACTCTGTGTTTGAAAATAGCACTTTTAGAAAGTAGCTATTTTCTTGTCTAACTGTCTACCGGTCTCTGCTGGTTCTGGTGTGTGTGTGACAGGAGCTGGGTGGCTCCAGAGAGTCTGAATGAGTCAGTGTGGGATGAGTGGGGCATTTGCATTGAGAGTAGGGGAGAGTAGCTCTTGATAGCCTGCCCTGCCTGATACAATGTTGGCTCCGCCCCCCTGCCAGGCGACTGATGACTCTGTGCTTGCCTGGGACTTTCCTGGCCCGCCTCCTGCCGGGCAGCTGATGGCCCTGCCCCTGCCAGTAACAATGCTGGCCCCGCTCCTGCTGAGCGGCTGAGGACTCTGCCCTGCCCAGTGAATAGGCCAGGTGCTCTGGCCTGGCAACACCCACAACAAACCCAGGATGGGGGGAACTTCCCCTGCATGGACAAAGGGATCAAAGCCAAAAAGGGGTATAAGAGAAGGACCCCTGAACCAAGAAATCAGATCACTTCTGACAAGGAAACCTGAACCAAGGACAAGAAGCCTGCTGATCAAAGGACTGCCTACCCCTTCTGCCAGAGTGCTGTTTGTTGGGGGAATCCTGCATTGCTTCTTTATTTTTGCCAAGGAATCAGGAGAGAGGAACTTTGTGTGTACTCTCACTCTTTGCTGAGAAAATCTCCAAGGGCTGGAAGAGTGCCAGTCTCCTGTTGAAGTCACAGGGCTAAAGGACTTCATCTGCTTAAAGTGCTATTTGCTGGAGTTTGTGAATCCAGCACCTCTGAAAGAATCCAGCAATCTCGACGCCGACGGACGCCGCCGAATCCAGCTCGACATCGTGAGTAACGGCTCCAGTGTCCCGCTTCCTCGACGCCGGCCGCCGGGCCCGATCGACGCCAGCAGCAACGCCAGTGAGTAGTGAGTTCGGCTCCAGCTCCAAGTGACCTCGTGTCTGCACCGCCGCTGATCGCATCGACTTCGAGCCCTCTCCACGCCGTGAGCGCTGCTCACTCTTGCAACATCGACATCGACGACGCCGTATCCTGCTTCATCCCGTGAGCGCTGCTCCCGCCTGACTTCGGTCGACGCCGCTGCAGATCGCCCCGACTCCGAGGCCCGATCGACGCCGGAGACGCGACGCCGGACATCTCGACGCCGCTGATCATCGAGTGCTTCACTTTTTCCAAGGTACTGTGTTGTTGGGGTCTGTGCGACTCCGGGCTCGACGTAGCGCTCCTCGCGGTCGACGCCGAACCTTTGGATTAACTTTGCCTCGACGTCGTGTGACTCCCGTGTGGGTTACATTGTTGCCAAGAACTGTGTTTTAGAGAAGAAGAGTTGCTTTTGATACTAAAGACTTTTGTGCTAAGAAGAAACCGTGCTTGAACTATTATTTTTCCTTCCAAGAGTATTTATTAAGATTGTGGTATATTTTTGTCGTTATTTGGTCTTGTGCTAAGCCTTATATAAAAATACTTATTTTTATAATACTACTGTGTCGTGACCATTTGTAGTGTATTCACTTTATTACTGTATGTGGTCATAAATGCTTAACGCACTGCCTCGGAGATAAGCCTGTCTGCTTTGCCAAGCTACCAAGGGGGTGAGCAGGGGTTATCTAAGTGTGTGATCTCCTTGCCCTGACTAGAAAAGGTGTGTCCCTATTTGTCAGAAGTGTATACCTCTGCCAACTAGAGACAGCCGCTTCTAACATTGGTGGGTCAGCGGTGGGATTTTGAACTTTGCATTTATGACCCATGTGCAGTGATTAGTGTGCACTACATAGTGAAAGCAGACCATAGCGCAGCCACAATCTGTTTTGGTTGGATATTCTATTTTTGTTCTCCGCTTTTCCTGAAGCTTGATTTTTGAAACTGCCAGTTTTGACCATGAGTACTGCTGGAAGCACTACACCTGTTGTTGCTGTTGTGGAGGAATTTGATAGGAGTAAGATAAATGGTTATTCCTTAAAGGAGCTGAAACACTTTTGCAAACAATTGAAAGTCCCTACTCCAGGCCTCTCCAAGAAAGCAGAATATTTCAAAGCATTGGAAGCCTGGTTAGAGGCCAGAAATCCCTCTGATCCGGTGGTGGGACCGACAGAGGAAGGGGAGGAGGAAGTGCCCGTGACTGGGCCTGTATCCCCTCCTGGCAGCAGTGTTTCCTCCAAGGGTCTTTCCCCTGAAGAAAGAGAAGAAAGGGCGAAGGAGCGAGCCTACAACGTGGAAATGGCAAAACTTAAGATAAATGGGCAGTTGGAGATAGAGAATGCAAGAGGCAGGAGAGAAGCTGATTTGGAGATCAAAAGATTAGAGTTTGAGAGAGAGAAGTTAGCTTTTGAGCGTGAGAAAATGGTGAGGGACATGGAGCTCAAAGCTAAGGAGTTAGAATTGAATCCCTCTGGTGGCAGCGTCCCATCTGTGCCTGCAGAAAGTAGGTTTTATTTTCCCAAAGATGTGATCAAAGATTTTCAGAAGAATGAGGATATTGGTCAGTGGTTTAAAGCATATGAGTTAGCATTGTTGGCCCACCGGGTCCCTGAGAAGGATTGGGGAGCGGGGTTGTGGGGTCGCTTTGTGAATGAGGGAAGAGATACCCTGTTAGACATGCCTGTTGAGAATAGGACGTCTTATGCTCATATGAAAGATGCTTTAATGTTAAGGTATGGCCTAACCCCAGAAAAGTACAGACAGGCCTTTAGAGAATGTAAGAAGTTGCCTGGTACCACGTGGGTGGAGTATGTGTCCTATTTTTGCAGAGCCATGGATGGTTGGGTAAAGGGCAGCAAAGTGGAAAGTTATGATGCTCTTTATGATTTGTTTGCTTGGGAGCACTTGTCTAATAACTGTTTTCCAGAGCTGCGCCAGCACCTTATTGATAGCAAGATATCTAACCCTAGAAAACTTGCTGAAGAGGCGGACCGCTGGGTCAGTACCAGGGTCCACAAGGGTCCAGTGGGAGACTCAGCCAAAGGTGGGCAGGGTCCCCAGCAGAAGAGTGGGGGGGACAAGGGTAAACAGAAGGAGTCCCAGAAAGGGCCCCAAAGTAATCCCCAAGGGAACCAAGGGAAAGGTTCCCAGCCTCCCCCTGTGAAGAAATCAGAGGCCCCGCCGGGTAAACCTGGTCATAGGGGCCCACTGACCTGCTTCGTTTGTAAGCAGGTAGGACACCGTTTTTATGACCCTCAGTGTCCCTTGAAGAAGTCTGGTGCACTACCCAGTGCACCACCCCGTCAGTTGGCTAGTGTAGCTCTGGGAGGGGAGGAGATGGTTGCCCATGGTGGGGAGGGTCCCGCAGAGATGTCCCTGGTCTCTCTAGGAGACATGGAATTGGTCCCGCCACCCCCTCTGCCTAGTAACACTAAAAAATATAGGCAGTGGGTGACCATTAATGGCCATAGAGTGGAAGCTCTCAGAGACACCGGAGCGAGTGTGACAGCTGTCAAATGTCACTTGGTGTCCAGAGAGCAGGTTGTTCCCCACGCATTCTACCCTGTGATAGCTGCTGACAACTCCCAGAAAGAGTGTGAGGTAGCTCAAGTTTCCTTTGAATGGGGGGGAGTTTCAGGTACTCTTCAGGTTGCTGTGAGGCCCGCCATGCCTGTTGATTGTCTCCTGGGCAACGATTTAGAAGACTCCCCTTGGGCTAAGGTGGAGAGGGAGACACATTTGAAAATGTTGGGTGTGCCAGAGTGGGTGTGTGCAACCACTCGATCCATGACAGCAAGTAAGGGTGTTGATGGGGTTCTGGAGCCTGAAAGTATGGCCCAGGACCCAGCTGTGAAGAGAAGAGGCAGGGGGCGCGGGAAACCGTCCCCCGTAGTTCCCGTGGTCCAGGAGGAGGCAGACCTCGAGGGGGATGCCCTGGAACCCACAGGTGAACAAGTTGCCGAACTGGGAGACCTGCCCGAGCTGACCCATTGGCAGCAGGATGGTGGTCCCTCCAGGGAGGAATTCTGTGCAGAACAGAAAGTGTGCCCTTCTCTTGTGGGTATGAGGCAGCAGGCCTCAGCCCAAACCTCAGGTGATCAGTCAGGGTCACATTTTGTGTACTGGGAGAACGACCTCCTGTATAGCGAGCCTAAGGCTGCTGAGCCTGGGTCAGCCCGTGTGCTGGTGGTACCCCAGCGCTTCAGAGCCTTCCTACTGGGTTTGGCTCATGACGTTCCTTTAGCTGGACATCTGGGGCAGGACAAGACCTATGACAGGCTTGTCACCCATTTCTATTGGCCTCAGATGCGAAGGGATGTAGACATCCAGTGCAAGACCTGTCAGACTTGCCAGGCAAGTGGGAAAAGCGGGCGGAAGCAGAAGGCTCCCCTCCAACCTTTTCCCGTGGTCAGTACCCCCTTTGACCGGGTGGGGATTGACATTGTTGGGCCACTGGACCCCAAGACAGCCCTGGGCAACAGGTTCATCCTGGTCTTGGTGGACCATGCCACACGGTACCCGGAAGCCATCCCTCTCAGAACAGTGACTGCCCCCGTGGTGGGACGGGCGCTAATGGGTGTTTTCTCCCGAATGGGGTTCCCCAGAGAGGTGGTGTCAGACCGGGGCACCAACTTCATTTCCAACTATATGAAGTCTCTGTGGAAGGAGTGTGGGGTAACTTATAAGTTCACCACTCCTTACCACCCTCAAGGTAATGGGTTGGTTGAAAGATTCAACCGTACCCTTAAAGGCATGATCATGGGTCTTGAAGAACCAATGAGGCGTAAATGGGACGTCCTCTTGCCATGCCTGTTGTTTGCTTACCGTGAGGTGCCACAGAAGTCTCTAGGGTTCAGCCCCTTTGAGCTTTTGTATGGTCACCCGGTAAGAGGACCTTTAAGTCTGGTCAAAGAAGGCTGGGAGCAATCTCCCAGGAAACCTCCCCAGGATGTATACAGTTACATGCTGGCCTTTAGGAACCAGACTAGGCGCTTCAGGGATCTTGCTCAGGCAAATCTGGAGGCCAGCCAGGAGGAGATGAAGCGGTGGTACGACCAGAGGGCCACTCTGGTAGAGCTTCAGCCTGGACAGAAAGTTTGGGTCATGTCCCCTGTGGAACCTTGTGCGCTCAAGGACAGGTGGACTGGACCATTCGAGGTTGTGGAGAAGAAGAGCGATGTCACCTACCTGGTGGATTTAAAGTCTCCCAGGAACCCCTTGCGGGTCCTGCATGTCAACCGTTTGAAGCCCCACTTAGAAAGGTCCGAAGTGGGCATGCTCCTAGCTACAGATGCTGGAATGGAGGAGGAGAGTGAGCCTCTTCCTGACCTCCTGTATGCAAAAGAGCAGGATGGGTCAGTGGATGGTGTTGTCCTCTCTGACACACTGACCCCTGAACAGCAGCAGGATTGTCGCCATTTGTTGGGGCAATTCCCTGATCTGTTTTCCTTGATTCCTGGTGTTACTCAGTGGTGTGTCCATGATGTAGACACCGGGGACAGCACTCCTGTCAAGCACAAGGCTTACAGAGTGACTGACAAGGTCAGAGCATACATCAAGGAGGAGGTCTCCAAGATGTTTGCCCTAGGGGTGGTTGAGTCCTCTAGCAGTCCTTGGGCCAGCCCCGTGGTCTTGGTTCCAAAGGCTGCAGCGCCTGGTGCTTCACCGGAACTTCGGTTCTGTGTGGATTACCGAGGACTCAATTCAGTCACCAAGACTGACGCGCACCCCATCCCCAGAGCTGATGAGCTCATCGATCGGTTAGGGGCTGCCCAGTACCTTAGTACGTTTGATCTAACGTCTGGGTACTGGCAGATCGCCTTGACCGATGGGGCAAAAGAGAGGTCAGCATTCTCCACACCAGATGGGCACTACCAGTTCCGGGTTATGCCCTTTGGGATGAAGAATGCCCCTGCCACCTTCCAGAGGTTGGTCAACCAGGTCTTGGCTGGACTGGAGGATTTCAGTGCCGCCTACCTGGACGACATCGCAGTGTTCAGCGCCAGCTGGGAGGAACACTTGTGCCACCTCCAGGAAGTGTTGTTGGCCCTGCGCAGAGCAGGCCTCACAATCAAAGCCAGTAAGTGCCAGATTGGGCAGGGTTCAGTGGTGTACTTGGGGCACCAAGTAGGGAGCGGCAAGGTGGCCCCCCTGCAACCCAAGATTGATACCATCCTGGCATGGGCACCGCCCAAAACCCAGACTCAGGTGAGAGCCTTCCTGGGTCTCACGGGTTACTACAGGAGGTTTGTCAAGGATTATGGTAACATTGTGCACCCCTTGACTTCGCTGACTTCCAGGAAGCAGCCACGACTTGTGAACTGGACTGACGCCTGTCAGACGGCCTTTGACACCCTGAAAACTGCAATGTGCACAGCACCCATACTCCAGGCACCCGACTTTTCTAAAGAATTTGTTGTCCAGACGGACGCTTCAGAGCATGGCGTGGGGGCTGTTCTAGCTCAGGTGAATGAAGAGGGCCGAGACTTACCTGTAGCCTTCATCAGCAGGAGGTTACTTCCCAGGGAACAGAGGTGGAGTGCGATAGAAAGAGAAGCATTTGCTGTGGTCTGGGCACTGAAAAAGCTGAGACCCTACCTGTTTGGGACTCACTTCCGGGTGCAGACAGACCACAGGCCCCTCAGATGGTTGATGCAGATGAGGGGTGAGAATCCAAAGCTGTTGAGGTGGTCCATTTCCCTACAGGGGATGGACTTCACGGTGGAACACCGCCCTGGCACAGATCACGCCAATGCTGATGGTCTGTCCAGATTTTTCCGCCTTAGTGATGAGGACTCCCTAGGGTAAGGGTAGTTCTCCCCACATTTCAGCTGGAGGGGACACGTGTTAGACCTGGCATCATTGGCATGAGTCTCTCCTCCATTTTTTCTGTTTGCCTCCTCTGTTTACGATGTTTTTGCTGGTATATGCTTTGGGCACTGTGCCACTGCTGATCAGTGCCACAGTGCAAGTGCTCCCTATGTGAAATTGCTGTATTGATTGACTTCCATGTTTGGCTTATTTGGTTTACTATCAGTCCCTAGTAGAGTGCACCAGGAGTGCCAGGGCTTGTAAATACAAATGCTGCTAGTGGGCCTGCAGCACATGTTGTGCCACCCACAAGAGCGGCCTAGTAAAAGTATGTCTGAAGGTCTGCCATTGCCAGACCACGTGCAGTCTGACTGTCACGAGGACTGCGCAAGTACACCTACTTGCCAGTCCCTAAACCTTCCCTTAACTTCATGTTAGTCACCCCTATGGTAGGCCCACGGGCAGGGTGCATTGTAAGCATAAGGTAGGACAAGCCTGACAAGGTTGGCATGTCCTAATAGTGAATTACATCCATAGTCGTTTTTCACTATTGTAAGGTAGCCTGCTCTCCATCAGTTAGAATGGGCTGCCAGGATTATTAATGTTATAATCCTAGCGGGCTCGGGGAGCATGGTGCAATGTCGAGTTTGGTATCCCTGAACTCAGGGTTTAATAACGCATCCGTTTGTGTGGATGGTTTTTGGACTCTGTGTTTGAAAATAGCACTTTTAGAAAGTAGCTATTTTCTTGTCTAACTGTCTACCGGTCTCTGCTGGTTCTGGTGTGTGTGTGACAGGAGCTGGGTGGCTCCAGAGAGTCTGAATGAGTCAGTGTGGGATGAGTGGGGCATTTGCATTGAGAGTAGGGGAGAGTAGCTCTTGATAGCCTGCTCTGCCTGATACAATGTTGGCTCCGCCCCCCTGCCAGGCGACTGATGACTCTGTGCTTGCCTGGGACTTTCCTGGCCCGCCTCCTGCCGGGCAGCTGATGGCCCTGCCCCTGCCAGTAACAATGCTGGCCCCGCTCCTGCTGAGCGGCTGAGGACTCTGCCCTGCCCAGTGAATAGGCCAGGTGCTCTGGCCTGGCAACACCCACAACAAACCCAGGATGGGGGGAACTTCCCCTGCATGGACAAAGGGATCAAAGCCAAAAAGGGGTATAAGAGAAGGACCCCTGAACCAAGAAATCAGATCACTTCTGACAAGGAAACCTGAACCAAGGACAAGAAGCCTGCTGATCTAAGGACTGCCTACCCCTTCTGCCAGAGTGCTGTTTGTTGGGGGAATCCTGCATTGCTTCTTTATTTTTGCCAAGGAATCAGGAGAGAGGAACTTTGTGTGTACTCTCACTCTTTGCTGAGAAAATCTCCAAGGGCTGGAAGAGTGCCAGTCTCCTGTTGAAGTCACAGGGCTAAAGGACTTCATCTGCTTAAAGTGCTATTTGCTGGAGTTTGTGAATCCAGCACCTCTGAAAGAATCCAGCAATCTCGACGCCGACGGACGCCGCCGAATCCAGCTCGACATCGTGAGTAACGGCTCCAGTGTCCCGCTTCCTCGACGCCGGCCGCCGGGCCCGATCGACGCCAGCAGCAACGCCAGTGAGTAGTGAGTTCGGCTCCAGCTCCAAGTGACCTCGTGTCTGCACCGCCGCTGATCGCATCGACTTCGAGCCCTCTCGACGCCGTGAGCGCTGCTCACTCTTGCAACATCGACATCGACGACGCCGTATCCTGCTTCATCCCGTGAGCGCTGCTCCCGCCTGACTTCGGTCGACGCCGCTGCAGATCGCCCCGACTCCGAGGCCCGATCGACGCCGGAGACGCGACGCCGGACATCTCGACGCCGCTGATCATCGAGTGCTTCACTTTTTCCAAGGTACTGTGTTGTTGGGGTCTGTGCGACTCCGGGCTCGACGTAGCGCTCCTCGCGGTCGACGCCGAACCTTTGGATTAACTTTGCCTCGACGTCGTGTGACTCCCGTGTGGGTTACATTGTTGCCAAGAACTGTGTTTTAGAGAAGAAGAGTTGCTTTTGATACTAAAGACTTTTGTGCTAAGAAGAAACCGTGCTTGAACTATTATTTTTCCTTCCAAGAGTATTTATTAAGATTGTGGTATATTTTTGTCGTTATTTGGTCTTGTGCTAAGCCTTATATAAAAATACTTATTTTTATAATACTACTGTGTCGTGACCATTTGTAGTGTATTCACTTTATTACTGTATGTGGTCATAAATGCTTAACGCACTGCCTCGGAGATAAGCCTGTCTGCTTTGCCAAGCTACCAAGGGGGTGAGCAGGGGTTATCTAAGTGTGTGATCTCCTTGCCCTGACTAGAAAAGGTGTGTCCCTATTTGTCAGAAGTGTATACCTCTGCCAACTAGAGACAGCCGCTTCTAACAGAAACAAACAGAACTACAATTTGACACTCGCAAATCAGCGCGAACACAAGAAGACCCTGAGCACACAATGGCAGAAGGCTCAGGCTCAGACAGCCAGACCTCTACAGAAGACCTCAAAGAACTCCTGCTCTCTATGAAAAACAGCCTCAAATCTATAGAGGCCAAAATGTACAATATATGCACACGCATGGACAATATCACGCACAGGATCGACCAACAGAACAAGCATCTCAAAGAAGAGGAGCAGTACATCTCTGATCTGGTGGACACTTCTACCGGCTGTAAGGAACAGTTACTAAACACGGAACTCCTCTTAAAAGTCATTGCCGCAAAAAATGAAGACCTGGAATCCAGATTGCGCTGCAATAATCTACAAATTCTGGGGATCCTTGAATCCAGCAATACAGGCAAAATGGAGGAGTACATAGAATGCCGGCTCACAACGGTGTTTGAGAGGACTGCTTTCTTGACATTGCTGGTGGTAGAGAGAGCCCACCGCTCGCCGACCACTCGACCGCCACCTGGAGCCCCCTCCACGACTGATAATTGCCAGATTGCTCAATTATCGAGATCGTGACATTGCCTTGAGACTAGCAAGGGAAAAGCAAACTCTCTCCTTTGAAGGCACAGAACTGGCGTTCTATCTAGATTTTACTATGGCAGTCCAAGAAGCTCGCAAGAAATTCATACCGATTAACCCCTTCCATGCTGCCGTCGGCTATTGGCCGTTTTGCGGAAGTGCAGCACCTCCGCAAAATCGGCGGCGCAGTGGAGGGGTTAAAAAGAAGCTCCAGCAAGCAAACATCGCCTACGCGATGCTCTTTCCGGCGAGCTAATTAATGACTGTCAGCTTATTAGGGAAATAGACAAGGCAATACACAATCGAAACGAACTTGTGGCAGCCTCTCGCTGCACATTGAGCCCAAAGATACTTATCCACTGAGAGATGTTACATGCGGACTGAAGACGCCACAGAAGGAATGAACGATACCACCGACACTTTCTGATCTTCCAATGGACTAATCGGATATAAGGGGCTTAGAATTACGCCCTGAGCACTCTCGTACCACGAGGATGAACCACAGTGCACTCCTGCGCTACCCCAGAAGGACATCCCTAATATTACTAGAAATAACCATTCCAATGTTAATTCGTAGCAAGATCCCGACGAGGACCAAGTTAGAATGTTACAGAGGGGAAGGGAGTGGAATTGTCACGGCAGGTTTGGGCTGCTGAAGTGGGTGGGGGAGGGAGGTAAGGGTTGTTGGTGACACCTAAAATTGTGATGACAACAGGAACAACTGTAAAGTAAAAAAAAGTAAAGTCCACATTTGTAAAGCGCACAATCACCCGTAAGGGTCTCTAGGCGCTGGGGGGCCGTCGGGAAGATTAAGCGAGCTATTGCCCAGAGTCACATGGTGCTGGGCTGACCTGCCGCCGTAGCCGGGGATCGAACCGTGGTCCCCAGATTCCAGCGTCAGTCGCCCTGGCCGCGGCGCCACACCTCTTGTAAGCTCCCATATTACTCAAATAGGCCGTACTAAAAATGCACCCTACGCAAATTATAACCTGCACACACCAAATGACTCGCCCAGACCCACGTAGCTATAACTTTGCTACATGGAACGTACGAGGCCTTGGGAACCGGCGGAAATGCTGCCATGTCCTGGCACACCTAGACAGACATAACATACATTGCGCCATGTTACAGGAAACTCATATCGGCCCCTCTATCCGACCACTTTTGCGGCCCGATGGGCTTCGCACAGATGCTTCTCAGCATACTCCACCTATGCTCGGGGAACAGTAATCCTCATTAAAAAGAATGTACTGTATGTAGCCATAGGGGCAATAACAGACCCACAGGGTCGATACTGCATCATGTGGGGGGAAATGGCATCCCGGTCCACAACATTTGCAAGCTGCTATGGCCCCAACATCGATGACCCCGAGTTCTTCAATATACTATGAGTGAATATTTTAGATTTGGATTCTCCTCACGTGGTATGGGATGGAGACTGTAATGTCACCTTAAACCCGATATTGGACCGGCAGCTCCCACAACCCTATTAGGAAACGAACGCCCAATGCCAACTACTCGAGATAGTTACTGAACACAGGTTATTGGATGCCTGAAGGGGCTTACACCCAACTGCCCGAGAGGGCACATGACTTTCCAGCCGAGCCTCCCATTCTGGCCCCACTGCACGCCTTAGTCCTCAGATCCACTCCTGCACATTTGGTATCCCTGCTGTACCGGACCACCCAGACAGTGCGGTCCAGTTGGGAGGAGGCTCTGGATGCCCCCTTAGTGATGATCAATGGACATTCTGCTGCCAGGAAAGGGGGCGAATATCGGCCCGTAGCATACTGCGTATCATACACTTTAAATACCTTCACCGCCTCTATGATACTACTGTAAAACTACTCTGTTTTTGTCTCAGGGAAAATGATAATTTTGACAGATGTGGGAAGAAGGGAGCTGACTTTTTAAATTTGGCCTGGGAATGTGCCCCCATTAAGACATACTGGGCTATAGTACTCGGAGCCCTCAGCCAGATGACGGGGACCCACATAGCTAACACCCCTTTCATCCCACTATTGGGGTACACAAAGTATCTTGAAGCCTCAATCAGAAGATATGTATCACTAGGCTTACTCCTGGCTAAACACAGGGTGGCCTGCAGATGGGGAAGCGGGCGGGCACCCAAGTTCAAGGATTGGTTAAATGACCTTATATTCTGCCAGAAACAGCTAACTATTTATGCAGAATTGATGCCACTCATGTTACTTTCCCGCTGTAAATATCAATAAAAAGATGTTAAAAAAAAGTAATGAAGGAAAAATATATTTTTTTTAAATTGGGGAATCATAATAAAAAATTATGGATATTTTGATAGCCATCAATATTTGCACCAAGAAATCCAGCGGGCCGTCCTCCAAGCATAAATATAAAAAATATTAATACCTCGTCGGAGTCACGGGTGCTGGGGGACAGTACCCAACCGGAGCCAGCAAGAAGAGTCTTATTATTTTTTTTTTTTTTTTTTTTTAGTTTTATATAGCGCGAACATGACCCGTGGGTATCAGAGCACTTTACATTAACATGTCGTACAATAGTTTTCATTTCAACAAAAATAAAGTATTATTATACATATGTTTCCGATGTGTACCTCCGACGAGTAGACTTCGATGAGTCTTCTTGGTGCTCAAAGGAGCATTGAAAAGACCATGACACCATGATATCCCGAGGATGCCAACTTAGGCCCGATTAGATTTGCAGGGGTCCCAAAGCAAAAGGAATAGTCTGGGATTCCAGATATCTTGCAGCGACCAATGAATCAAAGAACTTCAGCTACAAAAACAGTTACAGATGATGACTGCTCTTTAAAAACATGCTCATGGAATATTGGATGATTAAACTCAAAAACGTCTGTCCCTGATGTCATGAAATATTGAAACACCTTTCACATAATAATTTTTCAAGAAACATGGGGGCATATTATCAAGGAACAGAGTTAAAATGATCGCCACTTTAGCGGCAGAAAACTACCGCTAAAGCGGCAATAATGGGCTTGCTAATACGCCCTTAAGAATTCTGATAGAAGCCCATGTTCTGGTGTCAACATGGGCTTCTATTGGAATTCTCAAGGGCATATTATCAAGCCCATTATCGCCGCTTTAGCAGCAGTTTTCTGCCGCTAAAGCGGCGATAATTTTAACTCTGTGCTTGATAATATGCCCCAGTGGCCTTACAATCAATTCTGAAACATGGCTTCGATTAACCTCCTGTAACGACATAAATTTATGGTCACCCAATGGGGGAATTAGTAATTTAGATTTCTTTCTCATACGAATAAATGTCTCATACGAAGGTATACCCACTAGCCACCAAGGCATGCAGGTACTAGAAATACCGAAGTGGGTCCCTGGCTCTAACACGCTGCTCATTTGAATTTCACCTATGTTCTTCCTTATGTGAAAATAAAAGCAAAAATAACAAAATAAATGGTGGCAAAAACTTTTTTACTGATATAAAGTAACCCGCAATCCCAAATATTTCTTTCCAGTGACTTTAATATAAACTTAATACATACACCAGACTATGTTGTAGATATGTATACACAAAATAACATTTGGAATGTCCCTGCTCAGTCACTGAACACGAAGCAGAGATAAAAAAAGGTACAGGTTTTGTGGAGGAAATGAAGCAGCTGCAGCTGAGAATATTAAATGGTCGAACACCATGACCTCCAAGCACATATCATTCTCACCTCAGCCAATTATCACTGGATTATACAATAGTGACATTGGGGCATATTATCAAGGGCCATATCGCCGCTTTAGCAGGACTTTTCCCACTAAAGCGGCGATATTTTTATCGCCCTATTAGCAAGCTGTCGCTAACAGCAGTTAGCGACAGCTTTTAGGCGATAGCTACAGGTTTGGGGCCCGTTTTGCATGTTAGCAATATTTATCGCTAATGACATGCAAAGTGGGTGTACCCAAACTGTTAGCGACTGAAAACAGTAGCTAACACAGCTATGGCCTATTAGCAAGGCAGGCAAAGTGATAAAAAAAATCACGCTAAGCGCGATTATCGCTAAAACCTAACACTTGCTTAGACCACTTCTTAACCTGTATATCCAATGGGAGGTGGATATTCAGGTTAAGTCCCCATTAGCGATGATGCCTGAATATAATTGGATTCCCAGCGATATTGATGCATTTTGCCGCTCTCGCCGGATATTTTATCGCTTTCGAGATAAACGTTGCTAATAGCACGTTATCTCTGCGATGATATCCGGCGATAGCCGACAATAAAAAAAATGGGCTAAGCACATTTAGTGATAATTATCGCTATTTGTTGCTAATATGGCCCATTATTCCTCTATCCAGCCGTGGCTTCCTTTGGAATAGACCCACGGGTGGACAGTGAGCACTTTCCTCAGTCAATAACTCTAGGACTCTGCCCATCAACGCATGACAAAAAAATGAAAGAATAGGCACAATCAATGCTGTAAACTATAAAGAATTAAGTAGTCAGATACATTAATTGACACTATTGAACTATCTGCTAAACAGATCATAGAATCACTTGAACACAGACTGATCACAAAAATGAATGGGCAACTTTTGCTGAACCTTTAAGTAACATGCACTCAAGAAGTACTACGCAGTGTAACTAGTCCTGAACTACCTTTACTTAATTCATCCAAACCTAGAAACTATTAATTAATGGTCCTGATGGCACATTAGAAGGTCAGCAAAACAATAAAGACCCACTCCACCGGCGTACGTTCCAATCAGTGACTATAGGGGGGTGTTCCAAACGTCCTACTCCCTACAACTCTCTTACCAATTTTATAAGAGACACTATGCACTGTTCTCCGCCCACGTATAAAAACCTGTTCTCCTGGGCCACACACCAGAACCCACACGTTCGGTGTACCCAAATATCGGGGATCACCACTACATCCACACCCAACGTTGGACACTGCTCCTACTAGAGCAAAAAATGTGAAAGACGCAAGTGACACCTCACGGAAACACCACCATCGGGGTAACTGGTATACAATTTCCAGACAGGCCCCTGTCTCATCATCGGTTGTCACCTGCGTCTTAAAGAAAAATAAGATGAAAGGAAAAAAGTGTCCAAAACAAACAACATATACAGTGACAAACTAGTGAAGGCGCAGAAATATCTGCTGGTGACCAACACATAGAAACAAAGTGAAAATAACGTGAGAGTGTGGTTCCTTCAACTTGTGAGGAGTTTAAAACCCCTGTTTTTATAAAAAAATTTATATGTAGACATTGTGACTGGCTAGGAACTGGATTACTGGGACAAGTGAGTGTGGGGGTGAGGATTCCTGGGTTATTGATCACCTGGACCCGGGTTCCCATACTGTACTGTAGATAACGCATGCCATTACATTCTCAATGGATAGAAACTGCTTAGCTTTTCACAGAGGAACAAATAGCTGCGATCCTTGCAGGACCTTCATTGTTACCTGACAACCAGTTGTTGAGTACAACTAAAATGAGGGAAGAATGGGAAAAGCTCAGTACCCTTAAAAAGAAGCAGGTTAGAATTGCGCTCCATGGGGCACTTATGACTGAATACTACACGGCAGGCGCAGCACCAGCTAGCCTCTTGGTGAGAATAGAGCCCCGCATATTCCTAGATGACAGCAGATTCAGGCGTGACTGGAGCTTCATTGCGAATAAGTGCACGAGAGACTGGCTTATTTTAATTATCAGCACTGCGAAACGGCTCAGTGAGGAATTGCTTAAAGAGATCCTGGACTTAGAAGAATCTATACAGAGAGACACCACCTTAGTAGATACAAAGGAACAACTTCAAAGAATCCAGGACGACCTCTCTGAATATAGAAATTATATGGTCACCCAAAAACTAAAGGGCCTTACTCGCAATTTAGAGAGATATTCGCACGAGTGGGCTTTTCCTTACGTGCAGGACGAGTATTATACTACACTACAAGAGCCACAAGCCTTTGGAGGAAGACAGAGAGGTCGAGGGGGTAGGCAACAATCCAGACGGACGCCCAAACAGTGGACGTTCGACAATACATCGAGTGAGGAGGAAGAAGAGACACCTCAAGGCAACCGAGTGAGGTTCCAGCAGCAAAATCAGAGTAGTGAAGATCTTGGGGCCCTGCTTAGGTCTTTTTTAGCCCAGGGCCAGCGACCCACCAATCGGGGGGGTGGTCAAAGTGGCGGAAGAGGCAGAGGCAATCAAAACAACCAGCCAAACCAACAACGCCAACAATGGCAGACGTTCTCACCGAGGCTGACTCGCAGCAGGGGGAGGACTCAGAAATGAGGGGGGACATTGTAGTCAATCTCTCGGATCACGTCCTCACCACCAGTGAAAGAAGAGTACTCAATAAGGGCCTGGGATTCGTCCCTACGCCAAACCATGATGGAAATTGTATACCAGTTACCCCGATGGTGGTGTTTCCGTGAGGTGTCACTTGCGTCTTTCACATTTTTTGCTCTAGTAGGAGCAGTGTCCAACGTTGGGTGTGGATGTAGTGGTGATCCCCGATATTTGGGTACACCGAACGTGTGGGTTCTGGTGTGTGGCCCAGGAGAACAGGTTTTTATACGTGGGCGGAGAACAGTGCATAGTGTCTCTTATAAAATTGGTAAGAGAGTTGTAGGGAGTAGGACGTTTGGAACACCCCCCTATAGTCACTGATTGGGACGTACGCCGGTGGAGTGGGTCTTTATTGTTTTGCTGATTTTGAGTGGAGGGCGACCCGCTCCAGTATCCCTCTTTGGTCCTATAATTGTTTGAACATTAGAAGGTCAACCAAGCATTACGGGTTATCAGAGATAAATAAGGAAGCGACACAATGTCAGTTAATGAAGCTCTGCAAACTGTGAGGGTCCTACAAAAAAATCTTATGGGAAGCATCAAGACATCAACAGAATTTTGGCTGACAGAAATAAATCAGAGCTAGTAGAAAAGCCAATTTTATGACTTTTTGGTGTATGGTTTATAGTGTTACCCAAACAACCCACCCACTTTATACCTAAAACTACAATTTAGTATAAAGCAACCTGAGACAGAGGCAATTAATGTCTAGGGCAGTAACAAATAAAGTTAGTACAACATTAAGTAGACTTTAGTTCCCATTGTCGTAAGGCAGGTCAGGGCAGTGATTTCCTGAGGCCGGTGCAATGGCACGCCTGGGCGCAATGACATTACGCAAGCTCTATACAAAAATGATGCTGAATTTTGGGCAAAAAATTGTGTGCCCTGTTTAACTACTTCTTTCAAGCAGAAATGTCCCGGACAGCAGGAGGGGCACCATAATCAGTCCAATATTAAGGTTGAACACTAATCAGTCCTGGAAAATTACAGACTGACAACATTGCAAGATGCTGAAGCTAAATACTTTGCAACAATCCTTCTTGAAAATTAACCAGCTGGGCTGAAGTGAACAAACATGTTCAGATTAATCAGTTAGGTCTTGTAAAGGTCACAAGAACTTCAATAAACATCTTGTTGCTCTCTGTTTTAATTGATAAGATGAGAGTTAAACATCAAAATCTCCATCTCTGTTTCGTGGTATATAAATCTACGTTTGATGCACTTGATAGGAACATACTCTGGGCCAAGCTGCAATGAGGGCATACCAGCACCTCTACTAAAAGAAATTGAGTTTCTCGACACAAAGACATGGATTGTTATTAAACTGGGTGCCGCTGATAGAATATCAAGGAAAATTCCAACATTGCAAGGACTAAAGCAGGGTTGTGCCCTGGTGCCTAGCCAGTTAAATCTGTTCTTGGCCGACCTAACACAAGACCTAAACAAGTTTATATCCTATTCACATTGAATGAGTAGGTTCAGCACCTCTGATCTGCTTCATGTGGACGATGTAGTCCTAGTCAGTCAAACTAAGGCTGGTCTACAGCGGCTGATCAAAACTATGCCAACATGCAGACACGTATTCAATGGATATCAACTGCTCTACAACAAGCATCTATGTATCCACCCCAAATTCTGAATATTTCCGCCAGGGCACCCACACTCTCTACCATTTTTTAGAAATTCCCTGCTTTTATAACCAGTTTCTTCGGCCCGTTGGCACCAGTCAAGGTCACGTTTCCATTCCTCAAGCTGCAGAGACATTGGTGCCCCCACCACCTTGCAATGTTGCGCTTCGCAATTCCCGTAGCCAGGGCCAGCCATATTCCCATATATCTGGGCCAATCAGATTCGCCTGTAATCATCAGCAGAAGCCACTTCGGTTCCATTGGGACCGTCTCCCCCACCACCCTAGACATGATATCAGTAAAGTTCTTCCAAAAGAGAACTATGTCAGGGCACTCCCTTAGGATATGTAGGAAGGTCCCCTCTTGCTGACATCCCCTAGCATACTACACTATTGGAATCTTGTCCCATGTGTATATGTGCGTGCGAGGATAGTAGGTGCGGTGTAGGAACTTCAGCTGTACTAATCTAAATCTATAACATATTGTGATCTCCCTAGGGCACTGCAATGCCTCCTGCCATTCCTCGTCGTCTATGCCATCCAGGTCTTTAGCCCAGGAGTTCCGAAGGGCAGTCAGGGGATTCGGCACATTGTTTACCAGTTTACAATATATCGTGGATGTCAGTTTCTCAGTGATGGGGTCGAGGAGCAACCTATCCTCCAACGGGGAATACTCCAAAATGGATGTACCACTATGTAAGTGTGAACGCAGAGCATGCAGGAGTCTGATATGATGATAACCCTGTGACTGATGCAGGTTGTATTCCCTCTGGAGATCTGAGAATATGAGGAGGGAATCACCTTTCCATACGTCTCCTAAACATTCTATCCCTATCAGTTTCCACCCCTTGAAACCAGTCAGGGCGGCCACTTTGCGCAACTGATCACCCATCCGCAGTGGGGTTCTATTGGTCAGTTTCCCCGCCCACCCTAGGAGTTTATTAGCCTCTTGCCGGCACTGCAGCACCAGCTTAGTGTGGTCGGGCCACTCCGAGCATGACCTCTGAGCATATAGGAGGGTTTCACAGTTTCCACTCGGCATAACCATTCTGTCTACTCTGTAGGCTGGTTCATCAACATTTACATAGACCCAATCATTTATCACCTGAAGCTGCGAGGGCCAGTATTATAGCCTGATGTCCGAAACAGCCAGGACGCCATCATTTACCCCCTTTTGCAACTTGTGGAGTGCAATTCCCAGGGATCCTCCCTCCCACAGCAAATTCCAACCGCCTGTATTATCAGTTTGAACACATTCGGGGGGACAGGGTACAGAGTATTCTGTAGAATGTAGAGGAGCCTCGGAAGTGTCATCATTTTAAATAAGGCTGCCCTACCTATGAGGGAGAGTGGGAGATGTAACTGTATTCTTGAAAATTAGTTGAGCCTCCAAGACCAAACAGAAAAATGCTTTGATGAGATGAGCCTTGGTTTGGTTCGAAAACTGTGATAGGCTGTTTCTGGGTGAACCAATTTCGATTGCTAAGATTACGGATGCTATTCAGAGCTTGGCAAGAAGCAAAGCAATGGTTTCTGCGCCTTGACTCCGAGTTGTATAAAGCCTATTAACACCACATTTACTTGAGCTCTATTGGAAGGGTCTCAAGGACGGCGAGCTACCTCACTAGCTACATAAAGTTGTCATCACATTGCTTCTAAAACTGGGGGAAGATCCTAGTAAGCTCACATTCTAACACCCACTGTCACCCCTCAACCTGACAATAAGATAATGGCATGGGTAACTGGAATAGTCTGTCCTTTTTGATGAAAGTCATTGTCTTCCATGTGTAATTGAGATTTGTCCCAAACAGTTCCACTGCAGTTAATTTGTGCACTGTTACATCAGCTATAACCCAATTAAGAGCTAAAGGCGGTCCTTCTGGATTTGGAAAAAGCATTTGATTCTCGAAAGTCGCTTTTTTACGGCAACTTTCCGAAGAATTGGTGTGAGGGAGATACTTTCAACAGTTACTAACACTGTTATACACCAAGCAAGTGGCTCCAGTTCAAGTAAATGGTCTAATGTCTGATATATTTCCGGTGGCCAGATGCACTAGGCAGAGTTGCCTCTTGTGACCTTTGCTTTTTTGCTGTCAATTGACCCATTAGTTCGCCAGTTACAGGAACAACACATGCACAATGACCTTTATTTCGATGCAGGTTGCCTACTGCACTCTCTATGTACGCAGATGATATTTTGCTTTTTGTTCGGTAGCTTGGCTATTAATCTCTACCCCAAGAAAAAGGCAATTGTAACACTTGGCAGATTTTCAGGTACCTCTATTAACAGGGCCAAAATAAATTGCTTCCCTTAATTGATAGCAAAGTTAAAATAAAGATAGAATTTCCAATTAAATGGATAGAAGAACCAGTCAGATATTTTCCCAGGGACACAGAGGTTACATCAGACTGAATTACGGTCCAGCTGTGGACAAACTGACCCCCCAAATAAATGCCTGTGTAAAATTACCCACATCATTGACTGGCTGGGTGCCACTTATAACACAAAGTGTGAAGTGAGAGCTACATATGATCCAAGCTATAAACACTAACAAAGCGCACCACCACCTTTTGCTCTGTGATTGCACTGTCGTGCGGCTCAGGAGGAAGAGTGGGAGGGGGCTATTTTCTGCCCTCTCTTTGATTTGAGTAAGCAGTGTGGCATTTGTAATTTGCGGGCTGTGCTTTATGGCAGGCATGGAGGGAGGGAAAGAGGGACGGAGGGAGGGAGGGATGGTCTTGGCTGCACAGCAGCAGGCGTACAGTGCCCCTGCTATTACTAGTGAGCGAGATGCACTGAGGTGGTGGTATTGGTGGTGTCAGTACTGGTATTGGTGGTGGTGGTATTTGTGGTGGTGGTATTGGTGGTGGTAGTATTGGTGGTGGTGGTATTTGTGGTGGTAGTGGTGGTGGTGGTATTGGTTGTGGTATTGGTGGTGTTGGTATTGGTGGTGGTACTGGTGGTGGTGGTATTGGTGATTGTGGTGGTATTGGTATTGGTATTGGTGGTGGTATTGGTGGTGGTATTGGTGGTGGTCTTGGTGGTGGTGGTCTTGGTGATGGTGGTATTAGTGGTGGTGGTATTGGTGGTGGTGGTATTGGTGGTACTGTGGTGGTATTGGTGGTGGTGGTGGCATTGGTGGTATTGGCATTGGTGCTATTGGTGGTGGTATTGGTATTGGTGGTGGTGGTGGTATTGGGGGTGGTGATATTGGTGGTGGTATTGGTGGTGGTATTAGTGGTGGTATTGGTGGTGGTATTGGTATTCATGGTGGTGGTATTGGTGGTGGTGGTGGTGGCTGTAGTAAGGGTGGTGGTGTTGGAGGTATTGGTGGTGGTATTGGTGGTGGTGGTATTAGTGGTGGTGGTGGAATTGGTATTGGTGGTGGTATTGGTGGTGGTATTGGTATTGCTGATGGCGGTATTGGTGGTGGGGGTTTTGGGGGTGGTATTGGTGGTGGGATATTGGTGGTGGTGGAGGTGGTGGTATTGGTGGTGGCGGTGGTGTTGTTGTTCATAAAACAGGCATTTTGAAACAACCCGTCAGGTGGCTTTAGTACAGATGCCATGTAACACTGATGTGCTGTTGTCATCTTCAGCCCATTAGCTCAGGAGTATGTGCTACCTGGAATTCACATGACTTAATTTGCTAATCATGTCTAAATCCATTTTACTTGGGGAAAGGCGGGTGAAACAGACAGGGGAAAATGCCGGATTCAAGTGAGTGAAAGCAGGCGCCCTTGTTACGTAGGCGGCCATACTGCTTAAAAAAACACAAGTGGTTTAAGCTGAAGCAGCACATGTCTGACCTGCAGTAAGAGAAACTCAATAAAGTAAATAGTGCTTACAGACTAAATAACAGGTCCCGTGAAACAACAAAAGTAAAAGGGCCAGTCGCCATGGAAGGGTACAAATGAAGACAAGGCCGTACAAAGGAGGGACTAACAAGCCTATTAACTAATCCGAAGGCAGCATTTACGAAAGTCAATGACACAAGCCAATGAGAGCGGCTTTACTCCCATACTCTACTACAGCAGTATCGCAGAGCAAGCAGAGCATGCGTGCTGCCGCTAGGCTCGACCTAAAAATGGCAGTGCCCCCAACATTTCTTCTTTACCTGTTTATGAATATATCTATATCTTTGGGCAAACAATTCTTCCAAACCCTTAAAAACTGTTGATCTGGCTAGTGTGGGCAGACAACCATGGGTCAGCTGGGAAACTAAGACATATGCTCCTAGGATTTTCACAGACCCAGAATGAGATAATCACCGTTGGGGACACATGCTGGGCTTGGAAGGCTATGAGCCAAAAATATGGCATGCTGTTCATGTGTGCTCGCAATATCCTAGCACATAATGTGTTTCTCTTGCTTACTGAAGAGGGTAGAGTAACATAGGTACTGACCAGTGCATGTCACACTGAAATTGGTAATACATATGTAAAGGCTACATTTCTTGCACAAGACTAACACTAGACTAGATGTGATCCCTACCCATTGGACATATTCACTTAAGATACGGTACCATAAAATATCCTGTGGTTCCCTGACAAAACTGTGAAAAGTTATTTCATTGTTTCAAATAATCAGAACTTCACAAAATGAGGTTCTAAATTTTAAACAATGTCTCCACTCTCGGAATGGGCAGTACTGCCCATAATAAACAATCCTGGAAAACAGGCATTGGGGAGGAAATGTCCAATGCAAAAGGCAGAAGAAGTTGGTATGCACAAACTGCTGCATTTCAAATCTATGCTTAATTAATATTTTACCTCCTGCAAAACAGCAAAGAATAGATTCAGCGAGATCTTAACAATGTCCGTGCTGCCGGTTAGCTCACATAGAGCTCATTCACCTGGCTTGGCACAGCCCCCCCTGCTAAGCTATGTTAACTCCTTCGCTGCTTCTGAACGCCAACAGCCGTCGCGTGCACTACCTCAGTAGTGCTGCCAACGTCCGTTGGCCATCACGGCCCCGCCCACTCCGCTAAACCGCCGCAACGCGAAATAATTGTCGCCGCGATTAAGCGGTTAAGTTGATTCCACACAAGAACAGAAGATTTGCAGAGTCAGGGTTGCTATTGGCTAAGTGCAGGGTTGGTATGAATTGATATAGGAGCACTGTTTCTGAATTAACAGATTGACACTGGCAAGTTGTAAAGTTATTTATTATCCAATTAAAGCCTCAACAGTACATGGAGAGTAGAAACCAAGTACCTCCTCAAGCTCGTTCACAGATGTCGCCCCCCCCAAGCATTCTCAATGACATCATAATATGCTTATAGAATTGAGATGACATGCACTGTTATGGGATGGCATAAGGGACAATATTCACAGAATTAGATTTCACTAACTTACATCACAACATATACCCTTTCTAATAAAAGTTTTTAAAAAGAAAAAGAAAATATTGGAAACAAATATATTTCCTATAAAAACATAACTAAAATAAAATCAACTATGAGTTATGCAAGGAAACCTTAAATTGTCTAAGCAGAATGTGAATTTTCATCAAAAACATTACGTTTCTAATCATTAAGGGCCAGATGTAGGTAATCCCAGTTTACCGATTCTTAAATACCGAATCATACCGATTCGGTATTTCAGAATCGGAAAACGGGATGTAGGTAAATAATAGGGATGAATGGGATTTACAGATTCGGTAATTACCGATTCGGTAAATACCGAATTGGAAAATATGAAAAGAAGCCATGTGAGCCAGTCAACAAATCAGGAACACCCACCACACCCAGCAACAAAGCAACAGAGGTACCATCCAATCAGATGCAAGTACCCCTCCCCAGTACCTGGAGTTGGCCACACCCATGCAGGTGCAGAGCAACTGAACTGTTTGGAGAGCTGGAGGTAACACTCAGATGCAGGCTGCCCTGAGCATAGCAGAGCATCATAATGGAGTCCCAGGATGGCCAGAAGGATGGAGCTGAGCGTAAGAGGAAGATCAAATTCAGCCCAGCAGAACTCCAGGTGCTGGTGGAGGAGGTGATCAAACACCACACCCAGCTCTTTGGAAAACAGTCTCTGCATGTTGCAGAGTCTGTAAAACGGAACACCTGGCTGGAGATCCAGACCAAAGTCAATGCCATTGGGGTCACACACAGAGACATAGATGACCTAAAAAAAAAGTGGTATGATCTACGGATCATCACCAAAAAAAAATTTGCAACACAGAGGAATGAAGCCGGAGCCACAGGTGGTGGGAGGAGGCATGCACCAAGACTGGCAGACCTTGAGCAGCTGGTGGAATCCACCCTGGAGCCTGAAAGTATACATGGGATCGGGGATGCTGACAGCTCAGCCAGAGCTGCAAGAAAACAAGGTAAGATGCATGGCCATGAATCCAGATCCTATTCCCTAACCCCTTCCCCAATTTGGGTGTCTGCATCACACTCCACAACTGGTTTTAGTTCTTACCACCAATGCATCATGGGAGACGTAGTCATAGGAACATACATGAAGGCAGTCAACATAGAATCATGCATGGCATGCCACACACTACATCCATAAGCAGTTGAGGACTAAGCAATTGTGTGATAGGAATGTGATTTAATAATGTCACACAGGTGAACAACACCACTGTCCATATGTGCCCACAGGAGAGTCATCGCGCAGTACAGCGCAGGAAAGGGAGGAGAGGGCACTGGCAACGGAGATGAGGGAGAAAACACCTGACAGATCAGGACCAAGCACTGTACCTGAAACAACATCCACAGCGCAGGCAGCCACTATACCGGAGCAACCCACCACACCACAGCCACTGTCACTTCTGCTGTTTGGGTCACAAAATTTGGAGGCACCTGCACTTTCCCCAACACCAACATCAGAGTCATCTGTGCTGGGAAGGCCAAGGAGGCATGATGTGCCCCCTCTCAGGATCCTCGAAACATCAGATGAGGAAGATGTGGAGGCTCTCACACAAAGTAACCCACCTCTGGCTGACAACGCTGGGCAACAGAGTTCATCTGGAGCTGTGCGTGCTGGTGTCCGAGGCCGTAGGGTACGAGCGAGATGCGAAGGCCAGGATGGAGAGCGGGTCTTCTGTGGTCTTGAGGCCACCATGGTGAAGGAACAGTGCCTGCAGGCAAAGGGCATTTTAGAGGTGCATAGACAGGTGCGCATTTTAAACAGCAGGATGTCCAACATTGTCAGGAGGATCGGCTCCATGTCTGAAAGCATGCACTCCATGGCAGAAGGCATGAGGGAAATGACACATTGCATGAGTGCCCTCTGTGAAAAACTAGAGAGTGACCACTCCGAGAGGCGCAGGGATTGTCAATGCATGCGGCAACAAACCAAAGCCATGAACCGGCTTACCACTGCAACCTACCTGCTATGCCGGCGCCCTGTCGCCATGCAGAATGACATTGTGCACTGCTGCACTGATTTGTCGAGGGGGATGTGGAGAGCCACCTCTGCCATGGAGGTGCTGCTGACACACCAGGCAGCCACTGCTGGAGACACAGGTGTCGGGGACCCAGAAGACTCCACCAGCAGGAGTGGCTCTAGCACTCCTGTTCCAGACATGCGTAGGAGCAGCAGGCGCCAACCTGCTGACCCAGGCACCACTGTGCACCTTGACACCTAGCCCCGTACATCCCGCACTGTAGTGTGTGGGCGCAAACATTGAAAATGCCCTCGACCCACAGGACAGGTCACGGTGAGGTCAACTGTGGCCACCCAGTGTTAAATACTGATATTGTAGTGCCATGGTGTGGTATCAGTGAAGTGCTGTAGTGACTATTAAACTACGTACTTCAAATACTAAACATGTCTGTGTCTCCTTACTTACTTAGAAATATCTGTGTGTGATTTATGCCCGTCTCAGTCTACCATTTGTTGCTGGTGCTGCTCCTGCTGCATAGGGCTCTGCCTGTTCTGTTCCATCATCAATTTCCTCATGATGTGTGATCTCCACCTCTGTGCCTTCCTTGGTGGCAAGATTGTACAGCACGGCACAGGTTGCTATTATTTTGCAGCAGATGATTGGAGTGTACGGCCGTGCAACACCACTCTTATGGAGGCAGCGGAACCTGCTTTTAAGTAGTCCGAATGTGCGTTCTACAACGCTGCGTGTTGCTCAGTGTGCCACATTGTAACGCCTCTCACTCCTGGTAGATGGATTCATGTAGGGGGTAAGAACAAAGGACTGCAGAGCATATGCACTATCACCTCGGTGTAAAAGAGAATGCCATTAGATACATACTCATGATTGATCCATATGCAATCACTGTCAGGGTGTGTCACAGTTATTTACCAAGCAGGTATCCATCCCCGAATTCACCGGCAACAAGGCGTGTGTATATCCCACTATTCTGGAAGATGTACGAGTCGTGGGTACTCCCTGGGAATTTGGCCACAATGTCTATTATGATGTTTCCAGCGTTGCATATCACCTGCACATTGATTGAGTGCGTTGACTTCCGGTTCCTGTAAATGTGTTCTGTTGCTGCAGGTGGGCATAGTGGAATGTGGGTGCCATCTATACAGCCTATCACGTGAGGGATGTGTGCCAGTTGATAGAAATCTGTTTTGGTGTTCGCAAATTCCGCAGGTGTGTCAGGGAAGCGAATGTTATGATGCATTCTCTGCATCATGGCCTCAAGTATCTTCCTGAAGAAACGTGACAGGCAGCTCTGAGACACACCACCTACTGCAGCAATCACACTCTGGTAATTCCCAGAGGCAAGCAGGTGTAGACTACACAGCACCTGCACATGGGATGGAATGGCCTGAACCCTTGGTGTTGGGTGATCCAGGAGTGGGTGCAGGTCCCTGATCAAGTCCTGGGTGGTGTGGGGGTGTAGCCTGTACCTTTGCAGTATCTCTGCCTCAGTCAGTTGGAAGAGCGTTATCCTCTGCCTGTAGACTTGCTCCTCCCTTCTCCATACCCTCTCTCCTGCTGCCTGTAGCCATAGCCGCCTTGCTATGACGTAGAATGCCGCCATTCTGGTTGCACTGTTGCATTTTGGGACCTTGTTACCACCTACTTTCAATCCATGGTATTTACCGACTCATAAATACCGAATTTAATGAAATTCAGTATTTTTTTGGTTTCCTACATCTCGAAAGTAATTTTTTACCATTTCTTAATTACCGATTCGGTAATTAAGAAATCGGTAAATAAGGATTCGGAATTTACCAATTTGGTAGATTACCGACTCGTATTTACTGATTCTGTAGTATTTTGACTCCTACATCTCATTTTACAAATACCGACCGGTAACGGCCGAAATTACCGATTTTCGGCCATTACCGACCGGTATTTGGCTACCTACATCTGGCCCTAAGTTCCTACTGGGGACAACATCACGATCCAATATTTTCATACATAGTATCATGTGTCCCAGTTAGGGCTAGAAGGAAACTTTGCCATTCTACATGAACACTGAGCTTTCCAACAGTTGCCTTCACTTGTCACATCTACTTTTGACACATATTTGCATTCCTGACACTTTGGGTTAGTTTCCTAAAAACACCGACCTTGCTTAGACAAATCAACTTTGCAAGAACACTGTCGTTTTGGATTGACACTATGTACAAGCCCTACACGTACGTTGTGCAAATTTGTTTATTTCTGTCCATTTGGCAACAAAGCTATCTGTAGCACACAAAGCATGGTAGCCTGATCACAATCTCCGCGCAAGGCAAGGATGTCTTATTCTATAAATAAACATTTATTTCCAGGTGTGGTCAGAGGAGGCACTTCTGCTGACATCGAGAGGTCTCTACAGTCTGATGCTTTTGCCCAGCAGCTGACTAACATCTCCATGAGGGGTGTCCAGCCTGAAACCAAGATGGGGCACTACATTCATACCCACCAGGTAATGGGTTTGGATCATATAGTAAGTGGATTCTTGGCAGAACATACACTTGCACCCTAAACACACAGGTTAGGGTCCACATAGTAGGAATATGCCAGATTGTAATATTATTTCATATGCTTGCACATATACGTTGTTTCAGAACGATGGTGAAACATTTTCTATTGTTCGCTGTCCTTATACTTCCTTCTTTTTAAATTATTTTTATTAAGCAACTCCAAATATTGCACAAAAGATAATAGAGATAATCAAATACATCAGCAATAATCAACAAAAAAACCCAAAAAAAGGACATATATAATTCATAATATTAGTTTTAAGAAGATAAAACCTTGCATTATTATGTAAAATATCATACAGCATGAAGCCTAAGATCTCTATATAAGAGAAGAGCCAGAATGAAAAAAAGAAAAAAGAAACAGTTAATCTCTAAGCATTTCTTATATCACTACTCCAGGCAGTGATTGGCAGCCAAATTTTACAGCCACGTATTCTAGAATTTTTCCCTTTGGCTGCATAAATAGCTTTTTCCTGATTATAGATTCCCAGGAAACGAGTTAACCACATTTGAAAATTCGGGGAATCCACCTCCTTCCAACGGGCTGCCAATATTATTCTATAAACTGCCGTGCCTAGAAAAAACATGTTTCCTCTTCCATGCTATGGCCAAGAGTACTATCATAGCCAAGAATATAAAGTGTGGGCGATTCCGCTACTTTATGGCCAAACACTTCCTCCCAAAATTCAAAAACATTTTTTTTAAGTGGTGCTAATTTACCACATTCATAGAACATATGTACTAGATTTGCAGGCCCTATTCCACATCTCGGGCATTCATCATTTACTCTTTTGCCCCAAGTGTATAATTAGCTGGTGTATAATATAAATCGTAAATGGTTTTATATAGGTGTGCTTTTAGATTAGATGATAAGAGTAGTTTGGATGTTAACAACAGAGACATATCAATATCTACATTGGGATTAATACGTTTACCCGCCCACGATGTCTCTATATGTTCCAGATCGTCTTTTTGTTTCTCATACCATAAATAGTGCCTATTCTTGTTGAACGTTTCCCTATATACTCAAAAAAAGGAATGTTCTCAAGTGTGATTCTTGGAATTTTTAAGTTGAGAATAGTGTTAACTTGGATAAACTTAAAATAATCAGTACTAGGAATAGCAAAGTTTATTTGAAGGTTCAAAAACCTAGAATCTGATTCTCCACCAAGTAAATCCCCCACTGTGGCAATCCCCAAATGTTCCCATTTTTTGGCAATATCGTCATTAGCCTGTATTGACAATACAGAAGAGTGCCATAACGGGGTGTATTTGTTAAATTTTGGGATTGCAAGATGTCTCGAGGCCTTCTTCCAAATTTTCCTGGCACTGTTAATAATCTTAAACTTAACTTTCTTGTACCAAGACGGTTCTAGTTGTCTTAGCAAAAGACCTTTTGCTTTATTCCCAATTGCTAATTCATATATAGATGGTATCTCATTATTCTGTAAGGTTTCAATCGATGATTTCATATTAAATAACGGTGTCATTTGCTGAAGATGAGCGGCCCAGAGATATAACATTATATTAGGAATCACCAAGCCACCTCTATGTTGGGGTAGAGATAGATATGTCATAGCCCTCCTAATTTTTCCGTATTGCCAAATAAATTTGGACATTTGTGATTCTATGGATTTCATGGTATTATCTTCCACTATTAGGGGAATAGCTCGGAATAAATATAATAGCCTGGGAAGGATATTCATCTTTAAAAAATTCCCCCTACCGATAATTGACAAATGGAGACTATTGACCCTATTGAGATCTTTCTTTATAGCCATCATTAGGGGTTCATAGTTAAGCTTCTTGATGTTCTCTAAACTAGGGGATATACATATTCCAAGATATATGGCATTATCTACTTTCTTTGGATCCTCAGTATTCAACATTATGGGTACACATAACCATTATCTCGGTTAAGTGAGTACCCAGAATAATGCCCGATGGTTTGGGTAATAGATTCAATTTCTACAATTGACTCGGCAGGGTTAGGTGTTACTACCGCCACGTCATCGGCATAGGCCAATATCTTAGTTTCATGTATGCCAACGATAATGGGCTCAATTGCCCGAGATGTTATTCGTTTTAGAATCAAGGGGTTGATATACATGCAAACAATATCGGGGAGCATGGGCATCCCTGCCTTGTGCCTCTTAATATATTAATAGATCAAGATTCTATGCCCATCACTTGAACCTTAGCCCTGGGTTCTTGGTACATTGCTTTGATTGAATTAGCAAAGCCGGGCCCAAAGTTAATCATTTCAAGCACTTCCCATAAACATTTCCAAGATACTCGATCAAAAGCCTTCTCGGCATCGAGGAGGATCATCGACATCTGGCCCCCGTCACGCTCATGATATCGAAAAGAGAGATGACCCTGCGGGTGTGATCCATAGTGCCCTTACTGGGAATAAAGCCATGCTGCCAGGGGGAGACCAGATGTTCGATGACCCTCCCGAGCCGGTTGGCCAAAATCTTTGATTAAAGCTTCGAGTCGGAATTGATTAAAGAAATTGGGCGATATGACGATGGAAGTTGTGGAGGCTTTCCCTTTTTAGGGAAGATAATTATATTGGTTTCCTTCCATGACTCGGGTGGGGTACCACTCCATTGTATTCCCATAAATAGGTCTAACAGGTAAGGTATTATTTGTTTTCCGAGAATATTATATAGTTCTAGTGGAAGTTTATCAGGGCCTGCGGCTTTCCCCGAGGCCAGGCCAGATAGGGCTAATTGCAACTCAGTGACCATAATTTCTTTTTCCAGATCTTCTCTAGTGATGTCATCAATGGTCCTACTCAACCCAGTCTCAATTAGCCATGTCTATAAAAACTCTTTAATTTCATTCGGACCAGTTATATCATCGTTTTGATATAATTTTTGATAGTATTGCTGAAAAAATTCCACAATATCACCCGGTATTGTATGCTCCTGACCCTCAAATTCAATAGCAGTAATCATATTATAGGATAGTTTCTGGCGGGTACGCAATGCCAACTGCTTTCCCACCCTTTCCCCATTTTCATAGATTTTATTCTGGTCTCTGCTGCTCTCTGGGTAAGTCCGCTATTAAGCTCTGTTTTAAGAACTAGCGTTTTGCACATAATTATTCCACTGTCATCACCCCGCATTATTAGGGTGGTATGTTCTTCCTCTGCTTTAGGCAATTCACGCATCTGTTGGTAGTTGGCATTATCTTGCTGTTTCTTACGTTTGCCCACAAAGCTAATTGTCTCTCCCCTAAGGGCGGCTTTGAAGCAATCCCACACCACTCCCCTGGATGTGCTGTATCGATTGCAATCAAAGTATCCCTGGGTCCAGGCAGTTATGTATTTTATATATTCTCTGTTAACCAAGAGTTTTCTATCGAATGACCAATTAGAACGAGGCCTGTTGAAATTGGCTATATTAACTGTAAGGGTCAGTGAGTTATGGTCTGAGATTGTCTTTGGGCACTTAACAATTTCTGCTTGAATAGAGTAGTCTCTAGTTGTCAATATATAGTCGATCCTCACATACTTATTGTGGGGATACGAAAAATAAGTATACCCGAAGTCCGATTGGTATTTAAAATCCCAAATATCTATTAGATCATAACTACCCCTAACTTGAATAATTGCTCGAAATACTTTCGGTTTATGGCCTGTGTATGTGTCTTGTTTCTGCCTGTTCCCTGTGAACCCAAGGGAAATATTAAAATCTCCACAGAATAGTAATGTTCTAGGCCTGGAGGCCAGCTCTAATTCTAACTCTTCAAATATATGTGGATCGTCCTGATTAGAGCCATACACTGAGCAGATAGTAACACCCCGTTTTAGTTCTATGATTGCCCACCTTCCAAGAGTATCAACCGCCTTGCGTGTAGCTTGTCCAAGGAAAGTTTTAGCTAAGATGGCTACCCCACAGGTTTTAGATGTTTGTGTTGTAAACGCAAGCAGATTATATCCGGGAACCCTTAATAAATCCCTTTCATTCCAAGGCAGATGAGTCTCTTGGAGGCAGAGTATATCATAGGAGTTCTGCCTAATTATTTCAAATAACCGGGCCCTCTTACTCCTATCCTTAAGTCCGGCCACATTCCAGGAACATAATTTCAGTCTCCCCGTTGTAGTTTTTTTAATTGATACATATATCATATATACTCTTCTCCTTTTAACAATTGAAACTGAAATTTCAGACTTTTGCATGTTTTTCAACTAATCTATTCTTATTATACATTTGAAGTTGCTTTTTTTTAATGCTTTTCTCCCCTGCCTTCCTACCACCACTACCGCCCCCCCAACTCTGCCCCCCCCAACCCTGCCCCCTCCACCCCTCAACCCAACACCCAAGGTGAGGCATTCAGACTCCATCAGAGTCTGTTGTGATGGATATGCGTCTCCAGACCAGTGCTTGAATTAATTTAATCCTCCTTCCACGATAAACTTGCAGATAACAAAAGCTTACATTGGAATGGAATGGAATGAAAGAGGATTTATAAATCGCTTGGCTACCCGTGGGCGTCCCAGCGCTAGGAGTAGAGATTCCAGCAGGGATAGCGATGTTAGGGAACCTTAGGCAAGAGGAAAGTTTTAAGAAGTTTACGAAACTTCTGGAGACTGGGTTCAATGTCGATCTTAAGTGGAAGAGAGTTCCACAGTGTCGCGGCATTGACGGAGAAGTGACGTCCTCCCGTTCGTGCCTTTTTTATTCTAGGGACATTAGTGAGGTACAGGTGATCGGGTCGGAGTGCTCTGTTGGCTTTGTAGCAACATGGGGGGGGCCTTGCCCTGTAAGGATTTGTGCATAATACACAGGGATTTGAATTGAATTCTCTCCCGTATTGGCAGCCAGCGGAGAGTTCTGAGGGCGGGTTTGGCTGAGAGCTTGGTTGATGACCTAGTTAGCAGTCTCGCTGCTGAATTCCGGATAAGTTGTAATTTATTTATGGTAGCTTCTGGGGCACCCAGGTAAAGGGCATTACTGTAATCCAACCTGGAAAGGATTAGGCCCTGAATAAGGAGCTTCCTGGAGTGGGGAGGTAGGAGAGGAAGAACTTTCCGTGCGGTACTGAGTAAGCCAAAGCACATGCCGGCAGTTTTCTTTGGTTGGTTTCTGAGTGAGAGATCTTGGTCTAGCCAAACTCCGAACTTTTAATTTCACATTTTTGGGGTAGGGATTGCTCCCATACATGTAGGCCACATGGCGTTGGAGATAGATGTCGTCTTATGTCCTAGGAGCATAAGCTCCGTTTTAGCTCCATTTAATTTGAGCAGGGATTTGTTCATCCAACCATAGATTTCTGATAAACAGGATCGGAGGTTCTCAGAGCAGTGGTCTGATTGATTAAATGAGACGACCAGTTGTGTGTCGTCTGCATAGGTGACTAATTTAATCCCGAAAGGGGTGACAATGTCTTTCAGTGGGGACATATATGCATTAAAAAGTGTCGGGCTCAAGTATGAGCCCTGTGGTACCCCACACTGGAGAGGGATAGAATTGGAGCGCGTGTTGCCTTCCCAGACCTGAAAGGTTCGGTTATTTAGGAAGGATTTTAGCCATGTCAGGGCTGAGCCCGAGACTCCCAATCTGCTAAGGCGTTGGATAAGGATACGGTGATCCACTGTATCAAAGGCCGCACTTAGGTCCAGGAGGATCACCGCTGCTGATCCTCCTGAGTCCAAGATCTGCCTCGCTTCTTCAACCACCACTATAAGGTCGGTGTCTGTACTCTGACCAGGGCGGAGGCCTGTCTGGGAGCTGCGCAGCAGCTCACCTGCTTCCAAAAAGGCGGACAGCTGCTGGTAAGCGAATTTCTCCACAATCTTTCTAATCCCCGGCAATAACGAGATAGGTCGATAGTTGGCCAACTCTGAGGGATCCAACTGTGGCTTCTTTAATAGGGCCCTTACTATAGCTTTTTTTTCAGCTAGGCGGAACAATACCTTGGGAAAAGGAGGAATTGATTAGATCAGTGGCTAATGGGGTGATAGTTGGTGACACCAATTTTATGATGTGCATTGGTGCGGGGTCACCTGGAGTCCCACTTTTTATTGATCCCAGCATTTTTTTAAATTCTTCCCTGGTAATTGGGGTGAAAGAATCCAGATGTGGTCCGGGCATTGGACCACTGACAATTCTGAGTTTAGGTGGATGGTCACTGCGAGGTAGGCTATTTAGGATGTTTTGGATTTTACTTGCAAAAAATTCAGCGAGTAGATTACATCTGGGCCCTGAGATATCAGGGACGGGGGGAGGATCAGGGACTTTTAGGAGTTCCTTCACTATCCGGATGGTTTCTCTTGAAGAATTTGAGGAGGCTCGGATTTTCTCCTCTGGAAAAAGCAGCCTGAGCAGCTTTCAGGGAGGCTTTGCAGGACCTGATGGCTAATCTGTATGCAGGTTTTTTATTGTTAGCCCAGTCTTTTCTCCATGCCCGTTCTAATTTTTTGCATCCTTTTCTCTGATCCCTAAGTTCTGACGTGTACCAGGGGGATTTAAATGATCTGCTTTTCTTCTCCACTCTTTTCTTAGGTAGGACGCGGTCAAGAGAATTGTCGAGCCAGAATGTGAAGTTTGTATCTGCTACCAGCAGATCTGGATCGTGTGTGGGGGCAGATTGCTTCAATGCACTTGTCCATCTATCGGGTGAAAGCTTGGACCATGATCTTTCTTGACTTCGTGTCACCGGGACTCGGAATGTGTCCATGGTGATTTGCCAGTTGAATGGGATTAGGAAATTGTCGGACCAGGGAATAGGTAGCGGGTCCCTGGGTTCCAAGGTTGGAATATTAGAGAATATGGGATCAAGAAGATGCCCTTTAGTATGTATGGGATGTGAACTTTTGAGCCAAAGGTCATAGGATTTTAGGTCGAGTATTAATTTGCCTGCCACTTTGTCTCGAGGGTCATCAAAATGAAGATTTAGATCTCCCAGTAAAGTGAAGTTGGTCGAGGTAGTTGCTAGGGAGATAACTGTCTCCAGTAGCGAGCTGCCAAAGTGCCCCAGGGTGCCCGGAGGCCAGTACACAAGAAAACCTGACATAGTTCTTGTAGGGGAGATCTGAATAGTAACATGAACATTCTCACAATCTGAAATACCGCTATCAACCAGCCTGCAGGAAAGGTGGTTTTTATACATTATGGCTATTCCACCTCCTTTGCCATTGGCCCGTTTCTGAAACTGGATAAGATATCCTGGAGGGAGACCTCGAACTATGTCCGGATCGGAGTTTGAAGACAGCCAAGTCTCCGTTAGAAACATTACATCGAGTTTATAGTCTTGAATCAGATGGTTGATTTTTAGGGAATGTTTCGGCAGCGACCTACAGTTCAGTAGGGCCAGGCGCAAGCAGGTCGCGGCGTAGTTAGAAGACTTGTTTTCAGACATAGAATAGTTACAGAAACTGCAGTGGGTGTGTGGTCTCTCAGGAATAAGCGAGTTGCCACACGCGGGATTTCTGTCCATTGAAGGAGAGCTTCGCGCGAGTAAGTGATAGTAGGATTAGGGGAAATGGCAGAGGTTCTTAGCCCTAAGCCCGGACTGGCGCGGACGGGCACAGACCGGCTTGCCTCTGGCGCACCATCGGTGCGTCCGCTGCGCGAACGCGATGCATAGTTCATTTTATAGTGTGAGGCCAAACTCGCCCGCAGCACTAGCCCGCCGACCTCCACTCCCCCAAAGATGGCGCCCGTGGATCTGCGCCCGAGTGTCTAAACCCGCGACCAAAGTGAGCCCAAATCGCCCCCTGGCAGCGCGTTAACCACCGGGTAGAGCGAGTGTGGCAGGTGAGGGAAAGTGAGGTATTTTAAAAGTTGCACAGGAAAGTGAATTATTTTAAAATTGCACACAAAAACACAGCGTTTCCACACAATTTAAAAAAGACTTTGTCCTCTGATTCCCGGCTTCCGCCTCAGTAATCTCAGCTCTAGCAATGAGTGCTTGCAGATCTGGGTCCTATATGTAGTGCGAGGCCAAACTCGCCCACAGCACTAACCCGCCGACCTCCACTCCCCCAAAGATGGCGCCCGTGGATCTGCGCCTGAGTGTCTAAACCCGCGACCAAAGTGAGCCCACATCGGCCCCTGGAAGCGCGTTAACCCCTGGGGAGAGCGAGTGTGGCAGGTGAGGGAAAGTAAGGTATTTTAAAAGTTGCACAGGAAAGTGAATAATTTTAAAATTGCACACAAAAACACAGTGTTTCCACACGATTTAAAAAAGACTTTGTCCTCTGATTCCCGGCTTCCGCCTCAGGAATCTCAGCTCTATCAATGAGTGTTTGCAGATCTGGGTCCTACATGTAGTGCGAGGCCAAACTCACCCGCAGCACTAGCCCGCCGACCTCCACTCCCCCAAAGATGGCGCCCGTGGATCTGCGCCCGAGTGTCTAAACCCGCGACCAAAGTGAGCATATTTCGGCCCCTGGAAGCGCGTTAACCCCCGGGGAGAGCGAGTGTGGCAGGTGACGGAAAGTGAGGTATTTTAAAAGGTGCACAGGAAAGTGAATTATTTTAAAATTGTACACAGAAACACAGTGTTTCCACATGATTTAAAAAAGACTTTGTCCTCTGATTCCTGGCTTCTGCCTCAGGAATGTCAGTTCAGCTCTTTTAATACATATACTTGCAGATTAGACCTAACCCCCATATTACCTGTTTTCTCAATCTAAGCCCCAGATAATTTATTCATACTACAGTGTGTCATTACAATTGTTGTCAAGACTTACTAATTCTGCTCATGCTCATGTTCTAATTGAGCCCATCAAGATATTCTTTCGCTTTAATTTCTGAAATAAAGAATTTTGTTTGACCCCCATAAATTACTTTAATCCGGGCAGGATTATTGAGATATGCCTGCGCTTTCTTTTCTTGAAATTGTTTAATCAACTGGCGCAGCTTCCACCTACTTTCAACAGTGATGTGGCAGAAATCAGGGCGTACAAAATAGGAAATTGCACCTCTAGCACGTTTGGCTTCAGGTCTTGCTTTCTCGAATATTGCTTGTCTGAGGAGAAAGTTTCCAAAGTAAACAAGAATAGCCCGTGGGTTTCCCCCAGGTTTCACTGGATGTTTTAAGGTAAGGGGAACGCGGTGGGTGCGCTGAATTTCCGTGTCCCAATTCCAGCTAGACAGCTCAGGCAATGAGTCACAAAAAAGCTGTACCACAAATGATCGAACATCTTCCCCTTCTGCTGCCTCCGGAACACCCGGTATGCGTGGATTATTTCTTCGTAGGCGGTTTTCGAAGTCCTCCAGCTTCCATCTCACATACCCAAGCTCAGCCTTGTGAGATTCAACCTATTCGTGGTTCGCGGCAATCTGAGACTCGGTGGTAACAATTCAAGACTCCAACTCCGTCACTCGATCGCCAAACGTATTGACGGTTCTCGTCAATTTGCGTGCCACCCCTTACACTTTGCATAGAGCTGCTTGGGCTTGGCGCCCACCTTGGGATGTCTCTTTGCGATGTGCGGCAATGGCTTGGAGCACAGTATAAAGTGTTGGTATAGCTGGATTCGGGTATACAGGGCAGTTTGGAGGCTCTGAGACACTTGTCGAGCCAGACATTAATCCAGATGGAGTAGTAAGTTGAGTCGATGGAGTATGGTCCCAGGCTAATTCTGCTGCTCCATGATGGCTCTTTTTCCGCCTCAAGACTGTTTTTGGATCCCCCTTGGGATAAGCCAATTTTACACCATCATCACTTTCATCCGTTAGATCGGATTCGGCCTCATCAGACCATTCAAGCTCATCCGAAAATGAAAACAAATCGCTAGCGTCCTTGTCTTGTTCAGCATCAGCACTCTCTAAATTAATCGGGTTCAATATATTAGTTTTTCTAGAGTCCATCGCTGTCCTAGAATCAGCTAGAACAAATTGAGGCACTGTCGCAGCCAGGTGCTCGTTAGTTTCTCCAGCACCAGCACCGGCTCCTACCCTATTGCACATACTGGATGTATCACACATACTGAGCCCCCCCCTTCATCTCTTGCGATGGTCTCAGTTTCAATGTCAGGCATACCGTCTGATACACTATTCTTGTCCATCACTATCATCGGAAGGAGCGATGCGGGGGGCAAGCCTTCCACAAAATCGTCACATTGCTGATATACGCTCAAGTTCGTGCTCAGATTCATGCTCACCTCAGGTGCCATCCTGTTGGCTTCGGGACTCGCTGGTTCAGGCCCCCCATGGACGCTAGTACCGCCAGGGACATCAGAAGTGCTGACTACTGCAGAGTGTTCGTCAGCCAGCGCTGTAGCGGCGGGAGCTTGCACGGCCGAGTCTCCTGCCTTGCTCTTCCCACCGCGATCCGGAAGGAGTTTTGCTGGAGTTCTCCGAAGTAGGTCAGCCACCGACGGGCCGGTCATACTACCCTTCCTCGCTACTGCCCCTCCCTGCTTTGGGGCTTTGGATCCTGAAGCTGCTTCCGATGTGGTTCCGCTGCCCTGCTTGCCAACCAGCTTGCCGGCTTCACGCTGGGCAAATCTTGCCGCTCTCGCCTTGGCAGCCATCGCTGCCGAATTGTTTGGAGCCATGGTAGCGTCCCCGTCGGCGCTCCACTCGGGGGTCACAGTGAGGTATGCTTTGCTTCCTACTTTGGCATATGCTTGAAAATTACTAGGTCTCTCTCTCTCCACAGATAGCGGAGCACTATGAGGCCAATCAGGAAGCCTAATGTCGCTAGTTGATTTCTAGCCAGCTTCCTCCCATCAGAGTGACCTCTGCCACCATCTCCGCTCCTCCGTATATTGTTGATTCTATATTGCTGTGGTGCAAGGTACAGATAGAGGGAAATCTAATCCCATTTCTTCAGCATGTTTTCCCGGCAGGCAGCGATCGTTTATTTCGGCATAATCCGCATAATCTGCATTTCTTTGTTCCCAAAGCAACGGTCTGGGTGCACAGCGATCTCACACAACCGCCATCTTGCCCCCACACCAACAGTGTCCTTATACTTCCTAAAACTTTCATATGCTTGTGTCTATTGATGATTGCAGCACAATGATTTTATACAAGAATCATGTTGGTTCAATAAACATTGAAAACATCCCTCTGTGTATTCTCTGTATATTTCACAGAGCAAAAGAGAGCACGAGTGTGTGAGCAAAAGGTTTTAGATCTGTCACCACAATTCCTGAGAGAACAGGGTTGTCATTTTCGGTGGTTGCTAGAACTGTTCGCTCTCTGTCTAGTTTAGGAGGGCTTATGGGGGCATTGTGAACTAGCGGGTCTATGGGACAACATATCCTGCGGGGTGCATGTAATCAGCCTGGCACTATCCCAACGTTTATGTCATCCACAAACGCTCAGTTCCTACTGATTAGTAGAAACTTCATGACAATAGTCTTTGAATGTTATGGTTCTGTGATCTTCTTCCCATCCTTCCTAATCTTACATGGTTCTCAGAGACGGAGATGGGAGTTGATTTTCTTCCTGTTGCTTCTCTTCCAATGATTCCATTCTTTTCTTCCACCGTCAATACTCATTCTCACCTCACTCCCACATCTCATATTGCCTCCTGTCTTTTGAAACTTATCCTGATCCCACAGCCAATCTTTAAATTTAGAACCATGGATGCATAACTCTGAGTCCTTGTCATGTCTTTTAGCACCTTTATATAGAGAAGCGACTTAAAGGCCACGCCTTGCCATCATTCAACAAAACTGATTTGCAAAATACGTTTACTGCCTTTCAAGGTTGTAGAAGTCCTCCTTCACTTTTTTTTATACACACCAGGTCTTTTAAGTTTTATCCATTCTCCTACTTGCATACTCAAATTTTCACAGTTGTGTCTATTGTCATAATATTCTTTGCCTTTCTATTGAATAAGCATTAGACAGTTTCTTTTTTTACCCCTAAGGGTATCCATTCACTCATCCTATCTTTGGACAACTATCCCACATTATCCTTCATGACAGGTGTATGACACCTCATTACCTCAAATGGACTATACCTCGTGGACCCTCAAGGTATCACCCTATAAACCCACATGGTACACCACACTTTTTTAGCCAATTGTACCGTGTTTTTAGCACTCAATTAAAGTGCTCAACCGCACCATTTCCAGCACCTTCCCAGTAACCTTCACAGTAACCTCTGTGTGTTTTAATTGCATCTGTATTTCTGAAGTGCATATATATGGCCACTTTGTAGAGATGGGTCTTATACTATACTGATCAGCTTTGATGTATCATTACCATATGAACTTTTGTTTGCACAGTATATTAAATATCAGGCTTTGCTGAAAATGTGTACGATTCGGCAAATATGCATGTATCACTGATGTATAATAGCAAGGTCCCTACTTGCGGGGACTTCGCCTCTTCTTGAGTAGAGATTTGCAACATATACGGCCGCTCAAAGATGGCCGATGGTCCAGATCTCTTTTTGGGCTTTGATGCATTTCTTCCTTCTTTTTTGGGATAAAATGTAAGCATACTTTTGCCTGTGCTTTACCTACAAAAAAACAATAAAAAATCTCTTTTCGATTGTGTGTTCAAGTATATAGAACTCATTTTCAAACCTCTAAAACAAAAAACATTGTATGTTTTACATAGATTTAACCGATTTACATCTACTTGCATAATGGTGGAAGGTTTGTGCCAAACGACGTTCTAGTTGTTTATGGTCCGTGATGTAACCGGAAATTGAGGTTGTCCTTCCGGTCTATCAACCGTGATTGGGAGGTACTTGAATGCCATAATTAGGTGGCAGGGATCAAAAATTATCTAGCATTCGCGCCAAGAATTTTCAATTCTATTAAGGACACGGAGGCGAGGATTATGCTTCTCATTCTTTACTGCAAACATCACAGCAGCCAATGAAAATGCGTATTTTCATTAAATAACAATAAAACAACTACATTTCCCATGATGACCTGTACATAGGCACGCCCCCATAGTCCATAAGAACCCCTTGCGTGCAGCCATCTTCCTCTTTCTTTCTAGCGAACAAGTCCAAAGTAACTTGATTAACCTCATAACTCCTCCAACATGGAAGAAAGAACGTCCTCCTCAGGTTGAATCTCCTGGCAGTCTTCTGCGTTTAGTCAGATTTCTTGTCTGATCCTGAAACAACGGAGATAAAACCGTAACCACCGAAAACAACTGGGTGGGCAAGCTGTTACACATAACCAAGCCGGGTGGGATAATCCTCGCCTCCGTGTCCTTAATAGAATTGAAAATTCTTGGCGCGAATGCTAGCTAATTTTTGATTCTTTTACAGGACCGGAGGCTTCAGATTATGCTAGTTTAACGCTCATTGAAAACAACAGAGGTAATATCCCCCACCGGCTTATAATAATATGTCTTAAAACTGGACTCTGAGGACCAATCTGTGCTACGCATGATGTCCTGAATACTGGAACCCAACATTAAGGATTTTGACGCCATAGCGCCTCTTGCAGAATGAGCACCGAATATGGTGATGTCAATGCCAGCTTCTTTCATAACACAACAAAGCCATCTGGCAATGGTGGCGGCCGCCACAGCTTTAAAAGGTTTTTGCAAAGCAATCAACAATTGTGAACAGCCCTGAGGCCTGATGGCCTTTGTGCATTCCTCATATGTCTTCAAACATTGTACCACACATAACTTCTCATTATCATGAAATGCATTATAACTAATATGACGTGACATTGTTTTGGTGCGTCCTGTAATGGTAAAGGAAACTCCTTCCGGAGTAAATACTCTACCTGTAACGTCGAGAGCTCGCACGTCCGACAAACGTCTGCATGCTGAAAGGCAAAGTAGCATGGCCAATTTGGCTGACAGTTGTTTCCTGTTTAAGAGCGTGTTGACAGGCCATCCGTTAAACAATGCGAGAACTAATGAAACATCCCACAAACCTGTATACTTGGGTTTAGGTGGGTTGGCCACCCGAATACCCTTAAGCAACTTGCACACCACTGGGTGCATGCCTACCAGTTTCCCGTCTATCTGGGCATGCCCCGCTGAAATGGCGGACCAGAAATTGTTCACTGATCTATAAGCCAAACCTTCCGCTGCTTTATCCGATAAAAAGTTCAACACATGGGGTAACCCTGCCCCCACGGGATCCAAGTGTCGTTCCACGCACCAATCCACCCAGTTTTCCCAGGCCGAGGAATACCGTTTTCTTGTGGATGGTGCCCAGGCCTGCCTGATAAAATCGGAAGTTCTGCTTGAAACCCCTGGCAGTTCCCACTGTTCCCTGAAAGCCTCCAAGCCATCAGCTGAAGCCTGCCTTCCACTATTAGTGGGTGTCGTTCCTGATGAGGGCCCAGCAACAGCAATTCCGACTCCGGAAGGAGTCTGGGGAGATCGCAACTCCACTGCAATAACTTGGGGAACCACGACTGGTATGTCCACCATGGCGTCACCATAACTATCTCCGCCCGTTGTCTGATCACTTGCGACATTACTCTGGGTATTAACATGAAGGGGGGAAAGGCATATTGAATCGCCTTCGACCAATCCTGGAGAAAGGCATCGGACGCTTTCGCCAGCGGGTCCAGCCTCCAACTGAAGAACTGCTGGAGTTGGTATGTTAATATGGAGGCAAAGAGGTCCGTCTGGAATGGACCCCAAATTCTCTGTATCCACTGAAAGACCTCTGGAAGCAACTTCCAGTCGCTGTAGTCCCTGAGGTACCTCGAGTTCCAATCCGCTACCTAATTGGACTGGCCCGGAAGATATTCCGCTATTACTGATATTTGATTCGTCAGGCAATAATGCCAAAAATCCTTGGCTATCTGCACAAGAAGTGACGACCTCGTGCCACCCAACTTGTTGATGTACCTCACTGCTGACACATTGTCCATGCGAAGGAGGATACAGCAGGAGGTCTGCCTCGGGGATAACGTCCGCACGGCGAACGACCCTGCCAGCAGTTCCAAGCAATTTATATGCAAGGCAAGCTCTCGAGGAGACCATCTGCCACCTGTGGAGATGTCTCCGCAGCGCGCCCCCCAGCCCCACTGACTGGCGTCGCACTCGATTATGACTTCTGGTTGGGAGCCAAAAATCGCTCTGCCGTTCCTGGCGTCTACATGGCCTAGCCACCATTGTAGTTCGGTCCGTATCTCCTCTGATAGAGGGATGACGTCCGAATAGGACAGTCCCTTCTGAAGATGTCTGATCTTTAGCCGTTGCAGGGCCCTGTAGTGAAGAGGGCCCGGGAATATCTCTTGGACAGATGAGACCAAAATCCCTACTACTCTGGCAATCGCCCTGAGAGTTACTGTCTGGTTGCTCAACAACTTCCGGATTTCCTTCTAGAGATCCTTCAGTTTCGCCTTTGGAAGGCACAGCTGGGCCGACGCCGAATCGATCGTGAAACCCAGAAAATCTATTACTTGAGTAGGAATGATCACTGATTTCTTTGGATTGATGACAAACCCTAATGTTTGAAGCAGCGTCTTCGTAAGGGCGAGGTGCTGCAGAAGAACCTGTTGACTCTGTGCCATTATCAGGATGTCATCCAGATAAATTATAAGACGTATCCCTCTCTCCCGTAGATGAGCCACAATCGGCTTCATTATTTTGGTGAAGCACCAAGGAGCTGAGGAGAGCCCGAAAGGCAGAGCCAAATACTCGTACCATTGGCCGTTCCACCTGAACTGTAGGTACCTGCGATGCGGAGGGAAGATGGGAACGGAGAGGTAAGCGTCTTTGAGGTCCAACCTGACCATCCAGTCTCCTTCCTTAAGCAAGTCTGTTAAAAGATGTATGCCTTCCATCTTGAAGTGATTGTGCATTAGAAATTGATTGAAATCCTTGAGGTTCAGAACCAGTCTGTTTCCACCTCCCTTCTTTTGTACAATAAAGATGTTGCTGCAGAAGCCGCGAGGCCCTTGGGTGACTGGTGCTATCGCTTGCTTTTGCAGCAAACCAACGATCTCTGCCTCGATAAAACTACGATCTTGTTGGGTAAAATGGAGATCTGCAGGAGTACCTGATTGAACACGACGAGAGTAAAACTCTAAGTGAAAACCCTGCACTGTCTGTAACACCCAGGCGTCCTGTGTTAAGTCTTGCCACTGGCGCAGGCAGTGTTGAGTCCGACCCCCCCAACGGAAGAAGAGAAAGGTCTGAAACGCTCACCTGTGTTTTGCTGAACCTTGAAGTTCGCTCTGTTGTTATTCGACTGGTATCGTCCCCTGTTGAACCTCTTGCAAGATGGGTAGAAGGTCCCACCTCTGGTGGAGTCGTAGTCGCCTCGTCCACGACCATAATCACCTCTCTGGGAGCCTTGGGGACCTCCACGGCCTGACGAGCGACCCCCGCCTCGTCCGGCCCTGTTAAAAACACCCTGGCTAAGGGCTCTCTTAATCTCTGTCTGGGCCTTATCCAAGGCCGTGAAAGTCCCGACGTTCTTTGAGACGTCTTTTACGAATTGGTCACCAAAGAGTCGACCCGCTGCTAGGGGTCCTGGTTCTGCATCTGCCAACTCGGTCAGGTTACTATCCATTTTGATTAAGAGAGATTTCCGTCTCTCGGAAGATATGGCACAGTTGGCATTGCCAAGGAGGCATATGGCCCTCTGGGTCCATCCTGCCAATACATCCGGATCTACTGGGGTAGAGGATTCTTTGGCCGCTAAGGCCATCTCTAGGATCTTGGCCAAGGGGCCCACCACATCCAGCATTTTGTCCTGGCATCCTCTCCATCCTTGGTCAAGACCTCGCTTAGGGTCTTTTGAAAATTTGCGGAGAAAGGTCAAGAGGCTTGCATCAATCTCCGGCGTTTCCGCCACCTTGTCTGGGAGTTCCGGCCGTGGACACTCCGATTTGAGGCGATTGCGCACCTCTCTTGGGAAACTCTTCCTAAGGTTCTCATGCAGATATGCTGCGACTGCGGTGGGAGGCACCCAGTCTGAGGACCTAGGGTGCATGATATCAGAAGGATCGAAGGTGAATGGGTGTTTGTAGGTACCGCTCCAGACGGCTGAGATGGTCTAGCCTTCTTTGGGGGAGGAGGTTCCTCCGAAGTATCAGTGTCAGTGTCTGTATTAGTGGTTGTAGTGTCAGTATCCGTGTCGACATGGGTCCTATGCTTAGCCCTGGCCCTGCCTTCCGAATACGAGTGATCCGCTGCCTTGCCGGAAGGTAACGCAGATAGTGCCTGCGTGTGTGGCCAAGTTGCAGAGTCAGACGACGTATGAGCCGATGCAGATGCCTCTGCCTTCTTTTTCTGCGGCTTTTTATAGTAGCCGTGCCTCTTCGCAAAGCCCTCAAGTTGCTTTCTAATAGGGCGTAAAGCTGCTGCTAGAGCCTGTTGGACCGTTTGTGGGACCGTGGTCTCCATAGCTTTATTCACCGAGGACTGGACAGAGGCGTCCAATGCATTAACCAGATTGTCCTCCAAAACAGCTTCCTGTTGTCCTTCATACGTCTCCTCCTCAGCGAACTCCTCAGGGTACTGCTCCCACTCAGCCATTATCAGGGGTGGCGAGAATCCTCTATAGATAATTGATAAAATTGAAATAGGGTTTGTTAAGCTCTTATTTCAGCCACAAGGAGGGTAATGGGGGGGGTCAGCCCACCTGCTCACCAAGATTATTCAATGAAAACCCCCTGAGCAAAGCTGTAATCTGATGGGTCGGAGACCCTGGCCAAACAAATGATCTTCTGAGCGGGTGCACACTCAATTCAGGCCTGTATTTTACCACCTTCAACAGGCGATCGTAAGGGCAGAGCAAAGACCGTCCCTAAATGCAAGGAAAACTAATCGGAAATTCGCGCGTAGCCCGCGCCGCCAAAAAGCGCCTGAAAACCGCCCAAACGTAGCCCAATTCAGCGCTTTGGGGAGCGCGTGTACGCCGAGAGCCACCCGGTCCAATAGGCGTCATAGGGCGATTAGGGGAACAAAGGCTCATTACGAAGTAAGGACTCGGTCTGCCCCCGGTCAACGACCGCTACTTCCTCACGCTAAAGCGCGTGAATCTATGCCACACAGGAATGCCTTAACTAAAGAAATAATTAATTAAATAACGAAAGCAGATCAGAGCGACGCGCTCGTCGGCAAGCGCTCGCCTGCTAAGCACAATCCCTCAACGTTCTAAGTGGTTTTCTGACACTTTCAATTAACGCAAAACATGCATAATAGTCTTAAACAATGAAACAATCGATTTGCTAAAACAGCAGATAGAGGGAACAAGGTGCACTTATCTCTTGCTGTGAGCAGCAAAGAAAGAGGAAGATGGCTGCACGCAAGGGGTTCTTATGGACTATGGGGGCGTGCCTATGTACAGGTCATCATGGGAAATGTAGTTGTTTTATTGTTATTTAATGAAAATACGCATTTTCATCGGCTGCTGTGATGTTTGCAGTAAAGAATGAGAAGCATAATCTGAAGCCTCCGGTCCTGTAATAGAATTGTCTTGCCTTCTTGAAGAATTTTGCGGAGGCGAATGCCCCGTGCCCTTGAATACGACAAATTCAGGTATGTGATGTGGTGGCCTGTTACCGGAGCTAGTGTATTTCTCGTCCGCTTTCCTCCGTTGGGAGTACTATTATAAATATCACCTTTCTTTTAGACCGTTAGCAGCACTGCTTTCCACATTTGTGGGGAACTTTGTGACATTTTTGCACCTAAGCAGACGCGGGAGCGATTTGGACCGTGTATGTTTACACTGGAGTGTGCCACGAGGTACTATTTTAGATTCTAAATTAGTTATACATGAAGGCAGGAAATATATGGGCTATTAAGCTATTACTCATAAGCCGGACAACATTAGTGGCATTGGGCTAGATGTAGAGGGTGGACCCTGGTCTGTTTTAACGGACGAGATTTAGTTACAGCTATGATTTTTTGCCGCCCGTCAAATAGCTATGTAGTATCACATGGAACGTTAGGCTCAATAACGTCTACACAATGGGTGCGGGTGGCTGCTCCTGACTTTACTAAGTGGCTTTCTGGAGTAAGGAGACCCTGATATGCCTGTCGTTTTTATGTAATTTCTATGTGGGCAAACCGTATGGGTGTAATCTATGTAAACCCTTAGTTAGCTGTTCGACCTATAACCTGTGCAAAAGTGCTTGTTTGCAAGTGTTGAAACAAGTCTTTTTCTTTAGTTTCAGATTTTAATAAATTGTAAAGACATTAGCACGCAGGACACTGTACAACTTTCCATAAGAAAAATGATTTGACATTAGCCAGCATAACAGAGGGTTGTTTGACACCTGTATACAAGTTTATTAGAAAGAAAAAAATGTTTTCCTAGATTATTATTAATTGGGATTGTATTCCTTTTATTTTTATCTGGGATATAGATATTGACTACTCTGTCTTAAAGTTAAATTCGATCCTTGGAGGCCTTTTACAGCCCTAGGACTGACAGGTACGTTGTTGAGACCTTTTCTGGATGTTGAAGTGATAGATTTTGTTGCAACTAGGACTTCTGCCATTTACTATGGCTGAGGCCCACTGTGGCCTGGCACTTTTGTGATTGGGGTAATTGTACCTAGGTATCCTTAAAATGTGTCTTTTATTTCCTGGGATGAACAAGATATTATTATTACCAGGGTTTGTGACATCTTCTTTATGGAGGTCTTTTTGGAGGTTTTAGCCCTATTTATCTAAGATGTTTGCTGTATAAATGTTGGGATAGTGTGATTGTGTTCCACCTTGTAGCCAGATATTTGAGCTCCACCAGTGTTGTTAATTAATTAAACAATGAGGTTCTGTATAAAATTTAAAAAGACATGTGACATGTTTATGTGGTTGGATTAATTCCTTTTTTGATTGTCCTTATTTATTTTCAGATTTTATAGGGGTGATTGGCAATGAATTTTGTTTTCCTGAAGAAGGTGATGGCTGTATAATATTTGCTCACCGAAACGCGTTGATGCATTTAAAGTGGAAACTACCTTAAGTCTGAAGAGGCAATTAGTCTGAATGAAGATTAGAAAATAACTGACAATTGATCCCTGTTTTGACTACTGTAGCTATTTTCCACAAATAGGAAACCATTTTTTCTTTACAATATTCCCAATTTGTGTATTTTTGTATGATGTCTTTGTGTATGTTTTATGAATGCAAAATTTCTCTGTCTGGGCAATAATATTGTTTTTTATGATTAGGACTGTACCTGTGATAGGGAGAGACGACAAGGGCCTAACGACAATAATACACACTGTGCCATATATATGTTTTTATTGATTTTCTGAATACATTTTTATTTTTATACTGTGTATTTTTTAAATTTCCTCTCTGTTCATCTCACTGGTGTGTAATGATATTTTGTGGCAACTTGATGTTTGGAGTGTAATATTTACCCAAAGGGGATTTCTCCTTTGACTTTTGTCTTTTTTGGTACCCTACCCCTTTAGTTGTTGGGTCCCTCTCTCTTGTTTAGAGGCATTGTGTACAACACCATTCCTCTTGAAATACGATTTGAAAACATCTGAAGTAACCTGAGGTCGGTTATCAGTAAAGATAACTTTAGGTAAACCTTCCCTAAAAACACTTTATCTAAAAAACTCACCACTGTTTGTTCTTCCACTTTAGACAAGACTTCAATATCAGGCCACTTCGCAAAATGGTCAATCAATACAATAATGTAATCAGACTCACCTCCACTATGAATAGGACCTACAATATCCCACCCTATTCTCTCCCACAGCATCTCCAAGGCTTCTGATGGGACACAGAGACAGTTGACATAAAGTTGCTATAGTGAATTCCCTTTTTGCACAAAATAAAGGTTGCGGTCCAGCTTTAATATCGCTACCACGTAGATGTCATAGCTTGGCAAAATTTGCATTACGCTTGTGTACATCGACTAAGGAGACCCTTGTGTCCTCGTCGTAGCATATAGCAGTTATAACGCTGTGTGTGTGTGAGAGACATCTAGAGCTGAGAGCAGCTAGTTTTGTGGAACAATTTTGCTTTTTTTAAACTTTTCGGGTCCTGAGGTAATTATTTTTTTTACAAGGGCCTAATTTACTGTGTTAAAAATATATACATCACAATCTGAAACAAGGCTCAGCCTTTTGTACTGTCTTCTGGAGAGAATTATCTAAAATGGCAAGAATGGAGGGAATATTTTTTCTAATTACATATCTATTCTTGATGAGGATGATGATTTCAGGCCATAAAATGGTACAAAATGATGTTACAATCAATAGTCAAAGGACTAATGGGATTGAGAGTGTACAATTGTACTGTGAAAAAACCTAGGAGGCCAGGCCAAGGAGATGTTTTTGTGAACTCTCTGGTGGATTTGGATATACATGTCCCAACAGTTTGTGAGAGGAAAGACAGGTACGCATTTTACCACAGGAAGCAGATGAAAGAAGAAAATGTAGAGGAATATGTTTCTGCATTAAAGAGCCTAGCTCTAAACGGCAGGTTTGGCCCATTACATGATGAATTAATTAGGGATCAAATTGTCATACACGCTGCTAATGCATCAATACAAGACTATCTTTGGGCCAAAGGAGAAGCTCCGTTACATAAAGTTACATGTAGTGATAGAAATTGTCAAATTTGCAGCGCTTACAGGAAGATGTGCCAAAGCAGTGCTGGCAGACAATAATAAATCGGTTGAAAATGAAAATAAACAAGAAAGTAAAGACCGTGTCACCAAAATAAAATCTAACCAAAAATCAGGTTGTATTCCAGAAAGGGAAACCAGTCAAACTAAATTTACTTTTAAGAAAAAAACAATCAGACTGTAATACAGAATTGAAGTGCTGTGGTTAAGGTATGAAGAATTATTGTTTGAATTTAGGAATTGGAAGACTGAGTGCAAGCTGTATATTGCTAAAACAGGTCCATTGGTAGTAGGATGGGGGATCAGGGTGATCTTTTATCATCTTGAATCCTAACAATCCTGATCCTGTGATGGTGGTTCAGGATGAGTTGAGAAGAGACATGCACATTTCGGATTCATTTCCAAGTGTTTTTTTTTGCAACATAGGGGAACTCAAGGGGTTCCAACATTAGATTATCTTAAAGGATGACGCTGTATTCATATTCTCTGTACCCTCTGTATTCATAAGGCAAGAAACATTCCTATAGCAATAAGGGAAGAAGTGTCCAAAGAATTGGATAAGCTGCAGGATGCAGGCATTATTGAGGCTATTGAGTTGTCTGATTGAGTTTATCCATTGGTAGTAGCAAGACGTGCCAATAGAAAAGTCTGGTTATGTCTAGACTGAAAAGTTTTGAACATATACATTTTGTTGACCAATTTTCTGTGCTAACGATTACTGAAATGTTATCTGTTACCAAGGGCATTAGGTGGTTCACTACATTATATTTAACATTAGCATATCACCAGGTGCCATTGCACCTGGAGAGTCGATGGTTGACGGCGTTCATCACTCCATTTTGGTTTTTTCATTTTGCAAGAGTACCATTTAGTCTAGTGTCAGCAGTCGCAATGTTTCTACGGTTGATGTTCAAATTATTCAAAGATGTTAAATGAGTCATATTTTATCAGGATCATATCCTAGTAACAGGAAAAACAAAGGTGGAACAAGATTCTAAACTCAAAGAAGTTCTTGAGGTATTAAAAAAATCAAGATCTGATTGCAGAGTATACAAAATGTAGATTTGGGGATGAAATACATTGGAAGGGTGTTGAGCCCAAAGCTTCTTTAGTAGAACCAATAATGAATGTGCCTGCACCTACTAACAAAGATGAAATAAGAGCATTCTTAGGAATGACTGAATTTATTCCAAATATGTGATCAATTTTTCAAGAAAACATTCCCCATTAGAAAACATTTCAGGAAATTAAAGATGACATTTGTAATGCGCCTGCCTTGCTGGAGTTAAAAAGAAAAGTACAGTAACAATAGATGCAAGTTGTAAAGGATTAGGTGCTGTATTAACAGAAGTGGATAAAGAAGGGAACAAATGTGTTCAAGCATTTGCATCTTACTCACTGTCCCTCATGGAGGAAAAGTACTCTGTGACTGACAAAGAGGCACTTGCATGAATAGGGGGGTTAGAGCATTTTAGTGCTTATGTTTGGGGTTCATGTATTACCCTTCACTGTCATCAAAACTTTTGAACAAGGTCTTGACCACTAAGGGTTTATTTGCTGCCTCTCCAAGATTGGAAAGTAGAAATTACTAGATAATAACTATGAGGTGTGCTATGTACCAGGGTTTAAGAACAAGATTGCAGCTTTTTTGAGCTAGTTACCTCCTCCCATAACAGCAACACCAGAGAATGGGTTTGAGACATGTTGTGTGGCTGAAATTGATAAAGAAATGTGTGGTTTACTTGAGAGAGAATGGAAAGAGGGTATGGTTAAGGATAGCGTTTTGAGGAGGATATATGTGTGGAGAAGTAACGGTTAGCCTAGCGAACAAAAACCTAGAGAAAATTGCTGGTGTTCTGTGAATGAGCACTCTTTTGAGAATGATAAAGTGGTTCATAACAGAAGAGTGATTCCTCCAGAAAGTTTGAAATAAGACGGCTGTTGTGATGGCAGTTTTGCATAGAATACAATTCCCAAGCAGTAAAACAACTCTCCATCAAGTCATTGTAAAGACACGTACAGAAGTACTTGTACAAAGTACTCATCTTGCCAAAAGTATTTTCAAAGCACTGTTGTAAAACCAAGTTGCTCCAAATGTGGCCAATGCATATGTTCTTGTTCTGGGGCCACTCATCAACTCGTAACCAAAAATTGTATTAACGGATTGACACTGGCAAGTTGTAAAGTTATTTATAATCCAATAAAGGCCACAAAAGTACACGGAGAGCAGACTGCCTCCTCTTGCCCCATCCCAGATGTCTCCCACCCTGTAAGCATTCTCAATCACATCATAATATGCTTCTAGAACAGCGATGACATACACAGTTATGGGATGGCAGCTGGGACAATATTCACAGAATTATATTTCACTAACTTAAATCACAACAGTTTCCAACAGGGATAACTGGCTAAAGGACCTAGCCACATGCAACAACAGATTGGAGACATTTGCCTCGTTGCAAGCTTCCAGTTCAAGGCCCAAAGACATATGAGGTTGACTCATATTTGGTGAAAGATAATATTAGGAATTCACTCGAAGCTGGAGCAGAAGGTACTGTGGATATAATCACTACCCAAAGTTACACATGGACCACAACACATCAGACATAGTAACACCAGATTACATACCTCATTCTATGGGCTTTGGATCATTAATTTTGATTGTTTGTGATAATGTATACTACATAAGGAACTATTGCTTATAGTTTCTGGACCTGGGCATGCTTTTAGCGAAACGGGCCATAACATCCCAATGGAAAGCTAATAAGGGCCCCACGGTAGAAAGATGGAAGGCTGAACTTAAAAAATGGGCCCGGTGTGAGGGGGAGCTCCGTTTGCAGGCTGCACTTCGAGCGGGCACTGACACTGCTCTGGAGCGGGCCAGGTCCTGGGAACAAATGGTCTTAGACCTCACACTTTTAGACCTGGATGATGAGGAAAGCCCTGCGCCTAGTCCTGAGCCGGCGGCGTCGCCGCCTGGGGTGGTGCTGGCCTAGCCTCCCTCCCTAGTTTCCCTACTTCCTGCGTGATGACTGACAATTTGGTGGATTCCTCCTGCTGGTCTGATTAAGGTCTGGCTTGATCGGGGCAGATGCAAGCTTGCATTGGTGGTACTCTGGCACGCCTGGGGGGGGGGGGGAGGGATGGAGGAGGTAGAACTAGGGGAGGGGGGTTGGGTGAGTTGGGCGGATAAGGAGCTGTTGTTTAGGGAGGGAGGGGAGGGACTAGTTGGGTTGTTAAGTGATTGCGGAAACGGGGAGGGGTGGGGGGACAGAAAAGCAGCCCTGCAATTTACTGGATTACTGACTGTCACTGAACAATGCTGTCTTCATCAGGTCGTAACTGTCTCCGTTCCTGTCCTGCGCCGCTCGACCTCCGGGTTGTGAGCTAAATGGCTGTGTGACATATATATCGGAGTTTCATAGGTAGGACAGACAACGGATGAAATGGCATATGTGTCCTGCTTGTACAACTTATTTTGCTGCAATAAAAAGATATGTACAAAAAAAATAAAAATAAGGAACTATTGCTTATATGTACAGGCAAACTTTGTGAATCCTCCTTTGTTCTCAATGAAAACCACTGAAGAAAACATGTTTTTTGTCAGAATTGTCTTGAATTGTTTACATAAATTCAAATCCTTGAAGAAGATTTACTGGATTTTTTAGCGAATGAATCATTCGCTAAAAAATCCAGTCACTCATATTGAGATATCTAACCAAGCTGAAATAAGCTCTATAATGCTTTCTCATTATCATAATATATATAGTACTCAGCACTCCATTGATCATCAAAAACTGTACAATTTTCTGGGAAGACATGCACTCCCAAGCCTATCCCTAGATGACCAGCTAAAAATGCGACGCCCATTTTCTCGTGCAGAAGTTGATTTGATTGTTAAAGACCTTCCTTTTGGCAAGGCCTGTGGTCCTGACAGATTTTCTACAGAGTTTTTCAAAGTTTTCTATAATTCATTTCTGATTGGTTTCTGCTACTATTAAATTCTATGCTCGAAGGCGGGCAAGTTCCGCATCTTTTCACGAAGGGAAGGTTGTTAGTTTTTTTAAAAAAGGGAAAGAGTCCCAAGACCCCAATTCATATCGCCCAATTACATTACTAAATTCAGATTATAAAAGTGCCACCAAATTATTGTCACTTCGTTTTAATTCTATTTCGGCAGATTTAATTCATCCTGATCAAAATGGGTTTATTGTGGGCAGACAGCTTTTTACCAATACGCATTTTTTGATTGAGGCATTAGATTTTTTTGAGTCACGGGTATTACAGGCATTGGTTTTATTACTAGATGCTGAAAAAGCTTTTGATTTGGTGGTTTGGGACACACTTTTTTTTATTTTGAAACATTTTGGGATTCCACAACAAATTATTACCTTAATCCAAAATCTGTATACCGGTGCAACAGCTAATATAATTATCAATAAACTAATAGCTGGTTCAATTTTACTACGCTATTCCTATTGTTTGTAACCTTAAACTATTACTGTTTGGTTTCAATTCTGATTGTCAACTCCCAGAATATTTGGCTAAATTTGTCTATATTGCAATGGCTGTCGCTAGATCACTATTACTTCAGAATTGGTGATCACCACAAGTACCAGTGGTGCAGGAATGGCTTGACAAAATGCAAAGGGTCAGGAAATGTGGACAATTGTATGCAAAACGAGTTGGGGGGATAAAAAAGTTTGAAAAGATTTGGGGACAGTTTTTTTTGTATCTTAATTTCTACCATATTAAGAACGTGAATCTATTGTTGTGACAAATCATATCTTTCTTTTTGTAACAGATATTCAGACTGCAAATAACTTTAATAAAAACCTTTAAAAAAAATAAAAAAAGAAGAGGATTTACTGTTGGTATTATGCTCAGTGTAAGTTTGTCAAAATAAATGAAAATACTAATGCTTATAATAGTTGATGGAGACCTTAATTTAACATTAAAAGAAATATAAATCTTAAGAAAATGAAAGAACCCTACAGCGAAGAAAACACATACACGAGGCTTTAGAGATAGTAATTCCTAACTGTAAGTTGATACATTGCTCTTGGAAAATGCATTTCCCAATAGTTGGGGTTACATATTTAAGCACTCAAATTTTAAAAGTCAAGCAAGAACAGATTATTTGCTTACATCTTCTAAAATGAAGTTCACAGAAACCAACATAATTCCCCTGGATTAATCAGATCATGCATTGGTCAAAATCACACTAGAAACACTGAGGGTTCTATTCACAAACTGCATTTAGTAGTACATTTCATATTAATGCAATAGCACTACTCATTTCCAATAAAATTCTATTTCCAAATCTGCATGCGGAGACCTCTGCCTTCTCCACTCCTATCTTTTCTATGCAGAGATCTCTGTAACGTAGCTATACATTTTATTAGTAAATGTGGGAGGGAACTGGTGGAGTGGTTGAAAAATTAGAATTACTACCAAATGGTTGGGATTTAAGGACGCATAAGGAGGGGTTTAGGGAGGGTTTTACATATGGATATGCAGTGACGTCATAGTTAGGTAAAAATGTGAGTTAAATCATACCATTTTCAACTAACAAAACCACTGAAATTGGCCCTGGGAACAGCCACAACCCAGGGCCGGCTCCTGCTATATCTAGATGGTGCTCATCTTTGGGATATATCTGGTTGATTTTGCTGGGCGGAAGCTGCGATAGCTCATGAGTGATGTAATATGTGTGAGGTCATAAGCAGTGCATTGTGGGACGTAAGTAGGCTTTCCTGTTTTCAGTTTCTATTTTTGGTGTATTCTGGTGGGGTGTTTTCAGTGTGTTAAAGTGATTTCACTACTTTAGAAAAACACTGGTTATCAGTGGTTACACATTTTCACGCCATTAAAAACAACAGAAACAGTGTTTTTCTGGTGTTTATAGAACTTTTTGCTTTTGATATTGTTTGCTTTCTGCACTGATAGAGCATGGTATATAGATAGCATACGTACAGTGTATTTGAGGTCCAAATACAAATTTACAAATTGAATTTTTCGTTGTACACCATACAATACTTCTTCAGTGAGTCTTTGGTCATGCACGCTCTTTCCTTCCCAAGTAAACTTTTATCTGTGAAAAGGCCCTCTCAACAATGGCACTTGAGATGGGCAGTGCCAAAATAGCCAGTACACAATTTTCTAACTCTGGCCACTGACATAGCTTTCCATGCCAATTCTGGTGCACCTGAAGATTGCGATTCTCTGCGACAGGTTATGCAACATATGCGTTGAACTGGGCACATATGCCCTCAGAGTTATTGAAGCAGTCAAAATTGAAGCAGCACTTTTGAAACTCCAGAGAAATTGCCCCTTTATGGAAGGGATCTATAACTTGCGCAGAGTACCACAGTGAGTATTCATTGACTTTAAATGCCATGGTTGGTGAAGGGCTATTTTTCATATAATGTAAAATAAAAGTTCCTGAATTGCTCCTCAACATTTCTTTGCTTACCAAGTGGCAAGCATTCTAACATGGAACATGTTGCAGTTCCAAAGTCACTAAAAGTGTCGGCCAGCCTACTCTCAAGGAGATGTTTCACATCTATACCAATTATTCTGAGCACTTGGTAGACATGGGTGTTTTCAAACTCTAGTTGTTTTATTATGTCCACAACAGCAGTCGTGCATTCCTGTAAAAATCTAACAATGCAGTAGAGATTACTTTTTTTTCAAATCACCATCTATATGTGACCAAAGATCCTCACATTTCTTGCCAAAGTCAATAGCACTCTTCATTAACTCTGAAGATTGTAAAGATGCTTTCAGCATACTATCTAATAAGTGGCAAGAATCTCTTACAGGGCAACACTTCAGCTCAGGTATCGCTTTTGACAGGTCATCACACAACTTTTTCGTATACATAGCTTAATCACTGCAAATACAAACAACATCACTCCAGTCTTTGTTGAACTTGGTAAGAACTTTTTGCAGCAGCTTTCCAAGTGTCACTGCGTTCCATGTTTTCCAAAGTCATGTGTGGCTAAATGTGATGGTACATAATGGGAAAGATTCTTATGAAACCTACATTTTTCCTATCAGCGAAAGACTCAAACGTAGTCAAAAAATCAAATATGATTTTGATATTTCTTGATTCTCTACAGTTTATAAAATAATTAAACACCTAAAACATGCTTCTAACCCCCTGTATCTTTAGACCAAAGACCACAAAACTGAAAAAAGCAAAAGGAAAAAGAAACAATAATTATCCCTACCCACTCCAGACGTCTTATGGAGTATTATGAGTAGGGGTCTCTGAGAAAAGCACGACTGAGTTACTTCAGTATCTAGCGTTAAATTAGTGCCTTACCAAACCGTTGGGTGCCATGTAGTGTAATTCCTATATCCCTGATGGGCTCTGCGCATTGCTGAGGTCAGTATGCCTCTATCGCATACATTAAACTTAATTAAAAGGATTAGTTTCTGACAACCGCATAAACATGACAACTTTGTTTCCTTTAGAATCAGAACAATCTCAGAATCGTGGAAACAATAGATAACAGTTTTACTCAGTCAATCGTGCATGCTTTGTTTATTGAACTGTCTTATTTCTCGTGCAAGAGATATGAACTGCTACAATCGTAAGACAGAATGCGAAGTACATTACGCACAGCGTTAGTAGTAAGACAAAATAATACTGCAATAGCATGGTATGTACCTATGACATATAGTCATAAAAATACATACATAAATAACACAGGCTAAAATGGGAATACTCTTCTGGTGCTTTTAGCTAGTTCTACCCCAGTGTACCAAACCTAAGTGTAGTACAAGGTAAGAAGTAGGTGCAGTTTGTCTATAGGTTAGTTTAGCTGTAGTTTAGATTGGTGTTGCCAAGATTTGCCAAAAGTCCCTCTTGGTTCTAGTCCGCTCCATACCTTAGAATGAGAGAGGTTGGAATCTCTTTCCAGGTCTCAATCTCTAACACCCCGCAAAAGGAGTCAGAAACGTTGAAGCTGGATTCTCTGCGAGGAGGATGACGGCGTCTGGTCAGTGTGTCAGGTGGGGACTTGACTTCCTTCTGAACTTGCCGTGGCGAGCTGTGTCGTGCAAGTATGCAGCCGTACTGTGGTTTGCCATGGCAAGTGAAGGTATATTTATACCTTGAAGTTGTTTAGGAATGCCATTATTGACGTAAAATTCGGGCAGAAGAACGTCATGAATAAACCCCTAAGGAATAGATGTTCTTGCATAATAAATGAGTTCTTGGAGAAATCAATAATCCAAGCAAGGGGAAGTCCTAAAGGCTTTAGTGTCTGGTTTCCCAAAAACTCGTTGTGACGGAGATGGACGGATGTAGTTGGCCATGCCTGTATTTGGTTAGCATGGATAATGCCGAAATAAGGGTAGGATTTCTATGCCTAAATAAGGGCAATGCAAATTGTGCCTATATAAGGGCATAAATCGGGAAACCTATATACGGTATCTAAATCGACACACAACAAGTATTTTTTACTGCTGCCTTATATAACGAAGTTGCATCGTTATTGGTACCTTCTGGATGAAATACAAATATTTCTTTCACTCTTTTCTTTGAATGGCATTTAGTTTGTGTTGTTCAGGGTTTGTTCGGTGCTTATATGTTTACACTGGTGAGGGCTATTTCCCTTCCGGTGGGGTTTTATCGGGTATTATAGGTTAAAACCTAGAACCGGACAGCCTAGAGGTAACTTATAGTTAGCTCAGGTAACTTTAACTGCTGAATTTCACAGCTTTGTATGAGTGAAGTCTGAGCCTAACTGTAACGTACAAGAGTTCGTGGGTACGGCGCACTGCTGGGTTAAGTTCAAAAGGTGTGTTGGATTTCAAAGGATTTGTAGTGGATTTCTAGGTGCACCGGCAGGTGGCGTTACTGTCCAAGAACGCTGAATATCAAATTAACGGGTTGAGTGCATTACCTCTCGTGTAAATGCATCCCTGCAATTGGGCACACTAATGATGGTTCGTGGTTGATAGAACAGCCAACTCCAAAAAATGTAGTGTTGTTGATTCACTGTTTAATAATTAATTTTTTGATTTGATAACTTCTCAAATTTTTCAAAAATATGTCCATTTAATCATGGTCCATGGTTGGTGATTCAGTTCAGGTTAGCCATGCGAGCTCCGATGCATTTCGGGCTGGGATTGCCCTTTATCAAGGAGCACTGTGGAATAATACAAAATTACGGGCTCATCAAAGATAGGCAAATGCACAAAGATTATTTCAATTACATAACATCATCCGTGATAGTGCTGGTGATATGAACATGTGATAATATATGACAATATAACGTGCAAACAAGTGCGCGTGTGAGTTGCGGTTGGGAACGGGGTGAAGGGTGTCTGTTGCGGCATGATTTATGTAGGCAAAACATCTAGGAAAATAAAAACCCGCATCACGGAACACAAGTCAAACATCAGAACCAAGAACATTAAGTCGAACATTGCCAACCATTTTGTTGAAGCTGCCCACAACATTGCGCAATTGAAGTTTCTCGTCTTAGAGATGGTACCTAAACTGGAAGGAAAAGATCCGAATAAGACACTACTACAAAGAGAAATATCTTGGATTTACAGACTTCAGGCCATGAAGCCGTACGGTCTGAACGACCGCCTTGAATTTAGCTGTTATTTATAGTACCTTTGTGGTACATGTCACACACATTGCCACCCGTAACGGCTTGATCCTTTTGCATGATCCGTTTACCTTTCCACTCCAACTCTGGCACTCGGTTTACTTTTTCCCATTCACCTTACTCCACTCCAAAATGGCCGCCACCCTAACGCGTTAGTCTTTAGTCCCTTTTCCAGCTTCACCTCTCACTTAACTAGCACATTCGGAGCACTCCGCTTGATTCCGCGCGGAGTACATGGACTCCGCCGTCCTCAACTTCGCTAGATGAAGACGCCCGCTTACGCGATATTAACCTCTTTTCAACCGTAAGTGTTTCACCGTCTTTGAGCATCCCATCCATGCGTTTTACCCAGTTACGTTTAACAACTAACGGTTGCCTTCTCGCTTTTAGGCTCCCGTACACTGGGATCCAACCTTGACACGTAAGTCTCGTTTACACGAGGCACAGCTTATCTTTTTCGTAGTCACTTACTTAGAGCATTACCACACCCCAAACACCCCGTTTCATTAAGTGATGCATGGTCCACTTCACCGATTTTTTAGTAATCCACACTGAACTAACACTTATTATCCGGCTCCCCACCTTTGAGCTCACCGCCATCCTATATAACTGTTTCCATTCACGCACTCCCCTCCAGACACCCTTCACCCCGTTCCCAACCGCAACTCACACGCGCACTTGTTTGCACGTTATATTGTCATATATTATCACATGTTCATATCACCAGCACTATCACGGATGATGTTATGTAATTGAAATAATCTTTGTGCATTTGCCTATCTTTGATGAGCCCGTAATTTTGTATTATTCCACAGCGCTCCTTGATAAAGGGCAATCCTAGCCCGAAATGCATCGGAGCTCGCATGGCTAACCTGAACTGAATCACCAACCATGCACCATGATTAAATGGACATATTTTTGAAAAATTTGAGAAGTTATCAAATCAAAAAATGTATTATTAAACAGTGAATCAACAACACTACATTTTTTGGAGTCGGTTGTTCTTTCAACCACGAACCATCATTAGTGTGCCCAATTGCAGGGATGCATTTACACGAGAGGTAATGCACTCAACCCCCTAACTGTAACGTCCCAGTAACCTTTGTTTTTTTCAGTGAATGTTTTTAAAAAAAAATTGATTTCCTTACTATAACGTTCCTGTAACCTTTTGTTTTTTTCTGTGAAATGGCTCGAGTTATAGTTGCTTGAGAGAAGTATAACTGGTCATTAATGGCTCCAGAAGGGTGGTCTCGCAGACCCCTTCTTTGGTATGTATGGGCCCACCCCGAGGAGGTGATGGCCCGCAGGGCTCAAAAGAGTCCTAGGAGGGGGGCCTCTGTGAGCCCCCTCCTTATTTTAATTCACCAATATGGCCTCTGGACCTGGTTCAGCCGGGGGCTAAACTGGAAACAAAGGCGGGACACTGCACTTCTTTTTATTTCGTTGCAATTTTATAAAAATGCTTTTTTGCCCTATTGGGGCACCAAGCCTAGGGGGTCAGGGTATCCCTACCCTGCCCCCTTTTCTTTATTTTGAAGTTTTTTTTGGGACTCAGCTGAGACTGAGTCTCAAAATGGTTGACAAGCAAAAGACACACAATTGATGGACGGAATGCTGAACAAATCAAAGCATTCACCCCCAGTCAAGAGATCTGGTTTTCCGGTTTGGTGGGGTAGGTGTACCAGCGCACATCCCACGAGGATAGGACACCACGATTCTGGTGTCTGGAGCCGAACACCGAATGGAGTGACACTCTCCCTACAGTTAGTTCGGATTGGCGGGACACTATGCTCGCATCCATGAAGCTTGGTAGGTAAGAGCTCTTTTACCAACCACTATGTGTAGATAGTGCACACACTAGATCCTGATGAAATGCCACAGATCATATTTGACCACTGTGCATGAAACATGTCGCCCATGAGAGTTGAGCCAAGCTCCACTGGACCATAAACCTATCTTGTTGGGTGTGTGAGGACTCTAGTTCCGACAAGGAGAATCGCCCTTCTCCTGCCTCTTTATCATTTTGTCCGCATTGAGGAACCGCATACTCTTTGTGACTAGAGCTGACAAGAAAAAGACACACAATTGATGGGCAGAATGATGAAAAAATCATAGTATTCACCCCCAGTCAAGGGATCTGGGTTAAATCCATAATTATTTTGCTCACCATGCCACCCCAGTTTAGACCTGGCCATATGCAAATCAGCCTTGACCCTGTGCCTCATGGGGACAGTCCAGCCCAAACTGCTAAGCCAGGTCCTCCCTGGACCGGAAACAAGAATCTGAGGATCGGTTTCGGACTTTCAGCCCTCATCAGCCAAGATAATTTGATTCCATTGGCACTGTGAGCCCCGGACCCACGTATGGGCATACCGGGCGCACTTAGGGCGAGAAAGCAAAAGACACACAATTAATGGATGGAAAGTTGAACAAATCAAAGCATTCACCGCTAGTCAAGAGATCTGGGTTAAATCCATCATTCTTTTGCTCACCATGCCACCCCAGGTCTCTGTACTGGGGTGAATGTATGACATTGTTCTGAATTCTGTCCATCAACTGTTGTTTTTGCATTTGTCACCCCGAGTGGGACGGGTATGCCCAGACGTGGGTCCTGTGCTCTCCATGCCACTGGAATCAAGCAATCCTGGCTGAAGAAGGGTGAAACCCCGAAATCGGTCCTAGGATGCTTATTTCCAGTCCAGGGAGAACCTGGCTTGGCAGTTCAGGCTGGACTGTTCCCATGAGGCACAGGGTTAAGACTGATTTGCATATGGCTGGCTTCAAACTGGAATGGCATGCTGAGCAACAAAACGATGGATTTAGGCCCAGATCTCTATACTGGGATAAATGTATGACATTGTTCTCCTCCTCTGTTTTATACCATCTGACCTTCAGAAAACAGTGGTCTCAGCTCTAGTGTTGTCTAGGCTGGACTACTTCAACAGCCTCCTGACTGGTTTGAACAAAACCCTTCTTACCAAACTGCAGATCTTGCAGAATTCCGCTGCTCACCTGCTTTTCAAACTTCCAAAATATGCGTCTGCAATGGCGGCCCTACATTCCCTCCACTGGCTCCCGGTGGACAAGAGAATCAAGTTTAAATCCCTTTGCAATGCCTTCAGAGCGCTGGACAAGCGAGGTCCCACTTATTTTATCGACCACTTCTGTTGGTACACTCCCTCAAGAATGCTGCGGTCGGTGTCTCTCCGGCTGGTACAGGTACCAACTGGGGAGGGAAAAGCTTTTTTTACAACACCACAAGACTGTGGAATCAATTGCCACCTCCACTGAAAAACTCACGACCTGATATATTTCAGGAAAAGCCTAAAGACCTGGCTATTTCAGTCCCCTAATATGTAATCATCATTTTTTTTTCTCTTTCGATGACTTATGGCCAGATGGAGACATCACAGTAGAGTTGATTATTTAAGCCACTAGGTCACTGGATAGAAAACAAGGCAGTAAAAGAAAGCAGGACTCATTTCAAATAAATTGATGGCAACATTTTAACTGCCACCCACAGCATAAACATCGATCAAACTAAACGAATTTATTTGCAAGAGATAGTGTAACAAATGAATAATAGGCCACACAGTCTCCCAATCCACATGCAAGAAAACCAAGTAAACCCACGACGACCAAGCTGCTTAGGACCATGGGATGGCAAGTTACCTGCTGTGCAGGTTTTTGGAAATTTTCTTGCACAATGTGATTTTGTTGTACATTCCTATTTGATCCCGCCAATTTTATTCAGAATATTATGTAGCATAATACAGAATCTACTTTCTGAAAATACAGAATGTGGGGCCATATCTATCAAGGTACCCATTTGCGATTCTGAATTGGCGATTTTTTGCGAATCGCAGATTCAGAATTGCAAATTGGTATGTATGTAACAAATCGCAATTAAATAGCGACTTGGCAAAAATCGCTATTTAATTGCGAGATTCCCAAATGCAATTTCTTAACTTTAAGAAATCGCAATTTTGCGATTTCTTAACGGGAAAAAATTGCAATTTTGCGCATTTCGCAAATCAGCCAATTGGAAACTCAGGTGCAGCTTGATGACATCACAACCAGGAAGTGAGTGACTACCCATGTTGCACCAGATTTGCCGAGTCAGAGTCAGAGTGAAGGAGTGCTGGAGGGTGAACTGTGCTTTTTCATCAACATGGCTGAAACTGGAGACATGCCCAGCAAGGAAACACAGCAGCAGCAGCAGGATGGAGAATGTACAAGGAAGAGACCCGCAAAAGGCGCATTTGGGCTGACATACAGCAGAAAGTGAACGCAGTGGGGGTGACACACCGGAGTGTAGATGAACTACGAAAGCGCTGGTATGACCTGCGCCAGCGCTCCAAAGAGAAGTTAGCTGACAGGCTGGAGCAGTCCAGGCACACCGGTGGAGGGACCTCAGCAGTGTCGGACTCAACACCTCTGGAGGAACTGGTGGAGGGGACCCTGCAACCAGAAAGTGTAATGGGCGTGACGGATCTAGACAGCTCCGATCAACCAGCATCTGGACCAGGTAAGAAGCATGCCATCACACCCCTAACACCACCCAAACAGCCCCCAGCAGCGACCTAGGGGCAGGAAAAAAGATTTGTAGTCCAGAGTAGGTACACAGGCAGACACAGCAATGCATTATGGGAGATGTAGTCACATGAAATTCAAAGTTGTGCATTTTCAGCCAGCCACTCCCAAATAGCATTTGCAGTTCAGGAAAGGGAAATAATTAACAAATGTAATCCCAAACGGTGAAATGTATTACTTTCAAATTGCAAGTGAGTACAGTTAATAAATGTGTGCTATTCTGTCTACAGCACCATCTACAACACAGCCTACAGGCAGTGAAACATTGATTGATCGTCCAAACTTAAGAGACGCAGGGCATGAGGAGCACACAGATGGGGAAGACAGCCCTGTCATCCCTCAAAAGAAACAAAGGAGACACATAGTCAGACCACTACCACCAATGGAGTGTGAGGCAGAGGACAGTGATGAAAATGTGCACTCTGAAAGCACACAGCCACAGCAAGAAGTCCGTGCACGAGACCACCAAGTCCCACAAGGCACTGCCAGGCGCAGACGTCGCACAACCAGCAATGATGAAGATCGGGGTGAGGGATCAGTGTTTGCCGGCCTGGAAATGCATATGTTGCAGATGCAGCGCCTGCAATCAAAAAAACATTAAATCATTACAAAGAGAGGTGAGGGCAGGCTTTAGGGGAATAACGGGTGAACTGAGGGGTGCCATGCAGGTGCTTTGTGAAGAACTACGCGCAGACCGTGCTGCTAGGCGCCGAGAGCTTCAGCGCCTGGATCTATATACACGGGCCATTAACCGCCTGGTCTCAGCCAAAAACATCCTGTCCAGGCGCAGCATACACATGCAGCGGGAGTTGGCACATGGAAGCCAGGATATAGCTAGTGCACTTGTGCAGGTAAAATCTGCTGTAGACGAGCTGTGGACAGTTCGTACTACTGGGCCTGGAGTCCTAACTCCCACTGAAGAGGACGCACGGTCAGGGCGGAGCAGCAACACCCCACCACCCATCATGGAGAGGCGCTGTAGTGGCAGAAACAGTAGGCCTACTATGTCCAATGAGGATGACGCTGTGCAACAACCAACAGGGGCCTCAGCTAGGCTGCGCCGCATATGAGGTATTTAGTTTGATGCCACTGGGAGAGGGGAGCTGCAGACTTTACTTTACACTCACTCCTGTTTTCTATATTGCACTGTGAGGAAAACATGTGCATGACAAATGGAGTGTGACTAGTTGGCATTAAGGATGTGTGACTTATTTCTCCTGCATTTAAGGAATAAAAACACAGTCACACACATAAGATATGGCATTGTGTCATTTTTTTCTTACCTAGAAATAGTTGCGCGTAATCTCATCACTCCTCTGGTGCCCAGCTGCTGCACCAGCTACACCAGCTGCCATACGTCCTGGTCCAGTCCCCTCCACGTCAGAGGATTCTGATTCACCCAGCTCCACTGGTGTGCCTTCCCTGGTGACGATATTGTGCAGCATGGCACATGCTACCACTATCTTGCAACATGTATTTGGGCTGTATTGTAGGCACCTCCACTTTAATGGAGGCAGCGGAATCTGCTCTTCGGTATCCCAAATGTGCGTTCAATGGTGCCTCTGGTTGCTATGTGTGCTCTGTTGTATCGCCGCTCCCCACATTGGCAGGATTCAGGTAGGGCGTCAAAATGAAATCCCGGACTGCATATGCCCTGTCACCTGTGGGTTGAAATGTTAATGGTTAGTCACTGAACTGCACATGATAGTCAGTACAAATGTGCCCTATGTTTAAATGCATGTACCTAGTAGATATCCCTCGCCAAACTCCCCTCTTGAGAGTCTACGGTATATCCCACTGTGACGGAAGATGAAAGCGTCATGTGTGCTGCCTGGATATTTTGCTACTATGTCAGTGATGATGTGTTTGGCATCACACACCACCTGTATGTTTAGTGAATGGTAGTATTTCCGGTTCCTGAACACGTACTCATTGTTTGAGGGGGGAATTTTGCAATATGTGTCCCATCTATGCATCCTATCACGTGGGGGAATTGGGCAATTTGGTAAAAGTCCTGCTTGGTCTGGTCTAGTGCCTGTGGGGTGTTTGGGAAGTAAATGTGGTGTTTAATCCTCTATACCATGGCATCAAAGAACGCATGGAAAAAGCGCGAAAGTGCACTTTGTGACACCCCTCCTGCTGTGGCTATCACCCCCTGAAAACTACCTGAGGCCAACAGGTGTAATGAACACAGGACCTGGATGTGAGTGGGGATGGCATGTGTCCTGCATGTGGGGTGTTCAAGGAAGGCTCTGAGTTCCTCAATTAAATCATGGATACTGTCTTCATCCAGTCTGTAGTGGGTGTAGATGTCCTCCTCAGTGCGCTGGTAGGTGGTAATGTGCGCACGGAATATCCTCTCCTGGCGTCTCCTCCTCTGTGCAGCAGCTCTGAGTCGCATCCTCCTGGCAATCAAGTAAAGCCCCGCCATTGTAGAAAAAGTCTGTTGCATTCTGGTACTCCTTAAATAGGTTGCACCTGGTTACCACCTGCTCCTACTTGGTGGTAATTGCAATTCTGTAAATTGCGAATTTCGGAAAATCGCAATTTGCGATTGTTTCATACATTCCATTGCGATTTTTTTTGCGATTTTTTGTTTGCGAATTTCGCACACTGAGAAATCGCAAAAATAGGAAATCGCCGGAAATTCGCACATTTTTCAATCTCGCAAATTAAGGAATCGCATTTTATGAGATTTCTTGTTTTGAGAGCCACTTTTGCTACATGCATTCCGAATAGCGAATTTTCATTCGCAAACGCGTGTTTTTGCGAATCGCAGCGTTTGCGAATGAAAATTTGCTTCATACATATGGCCCGTGGTGCCTCATTTAGAGTTTGGTTGGTGGAGCTGGAGTCCCGCCGTAAATCGGCAGTGCTCCTGCCCCCCAAACTTGTGGTTAACCTGCTCATTTAGAGTCAGGCGCAGTGCTATGCTTCCACCAGCGGTTCTCAGATGGCTTCACCGGTTTAAACCTCTAACCTGGTTGATAGCCGCAATGGAGCTGGCAGGTGACTGTGACAGCTATCTCACCCCAAAAAGGGTGGGGTGATAGTCGCTCATTTTTCCTGCCCCTTTTCATCACGCAAGATGTGGCATGACAGACAGAAGCAGGACATATTTCAAATGTCTCCCCTGCGCAGGGAGAAAACTCCCTGGGCCTCATTTATGAGCCCTTGCGTCACTTTTACGCCGCCGGTGCGTCACTTTTTGTGACGCACCAGTGGTGTAAAAAATGCTCCTTGTTACGCCATATTTACAAAGAGACGCATCTAGGTAGATGCGTCACTTTGCAAACCCCTGCGCCACATTATACCTGCGCCAGGTATAATGTATGCAAGGGGGGCGTATTGACTCAAGAAAGGGTCGTAGAAGTGACGCAGTGAAATCTATGAGAATTCACTGCGTCACTTCTAGGACGCCGTTGCGTCAAAATCTTGCACCTGCCTCACAGCAGGCGTAAGACTGACGCAGGCCCTTTCACATGGGGCTTGCCCCATGTGAAAGGATGCATTGCTGGAGTTGCGTCACTTTTGTGACACACCTCAGCAATGAGTCACTTTTGCGCTTACAGATAAATCAGAAATACTGACGTATCTGTAACTCCTTGCGACATGATGCGTCATATTGTAAATATGACGCATCATTGGGGTCGCAAGGAGGGCGCAATGAAAAGTGACGCATCGCTGTTTTCTCGCAGCGATGCGTCACTTTTCATAAATGAGGCCCCCTGTGTGTAAAAACCATTTCCTTTTTAGTACTGAGAAAATAAACTCCGACTCTATTTTCCCAATACAAAAGTGTTTGCAGAAAAGGCATTTTTTCTGATGATACACCCACTATGCCCAGTGTTTTACATCAGTACAATGCGGCCCCTTGCCACGTTTATAAATTACTACGCCTCATAGCAAAGTTAATGTAAAACACGTTCAAATCATATGAATAATGTACTATTACTCAATTGCAGGAGCATCAACATTTTTTTTTTAAATGGGAGATGAATAGTGGGGTCAGTTTTGATATTCTTCTGCGAGAAATGTTATTTTTAATTGTTTTCCTATTTAGACTATTATATTTGCATGTTATGTTCATAATTCTAATAATCAACTGATGCATATTCAACAATCGAATGAAAATCACAATTTGAATATAAAAAGACTAAACGAGAAAAATAAATGAAATAGAGATTAATATGACCTCGTAATCTGTTTTAAGTGTTTGAAACTCCAATTCCGTTTTGGCGATGGTGTCAGTCTGTCGCTGAAGCAGCCCTTGCAGACTCTGCAGAGAAGAGATAATTTCCTAAACGGATAAAAGCAAACGCATGAAAAATATTCATATGGCTGTATCCGTATTGGGAAAAAACATTGGTAGATTTCAAAGTCCCATTCAATTCAACGCCTACTATATGACTCAAAAACGAATTTGCACTATTAATTTCCCAAGTTTAAGTAACATTCTTCAAGTAATTTTCTAAAGATATAGTAACCCAAAAATAAACTAACTTTGTTTTTGGGATGTGTTAGCAAACCATTTAAATAATTTATCATGCTCGATTTCCTATTGTCACATCGATTGTGCTAAAATGTCAACCCCCTCGGCGATACACATTCGTAATCCTCCCCTGGGCGTGCCTTGGAGGCGTACCCTCCTGCCTTTGGTGGTGATAAAACACCCGTGAATCCATTTTCGCTAGCGAAAGAGGATTCTCCTCAGCTTTTTAGCGCACTCAATGAATTTGCTTATTTCAATGTGTGCAAACTCTGCAGTGATCTGCACACCTATCTACCAAAGCTGGCGAGTTCATGCTCGCCTTTCAGTGCAGTTACCTCTGCGGTGACACGCACACCATTATATTACAAGTGTGGCTTAGTGTTCCTTCCTTCACTGTGATACGCACACCATTTCTCAGTATTTGGAACATTAATGTACGCATAACTCACCTGGCCGTCAAGTCTATGCCATTTCTCTGTATTTAGAGCATTATTGTATGCCCAATATATTTGACTGCCCAGAGTCTATGGTCATGAAATTATAGTGATTTTCATGTCCCTAGTTTCCGTATTGTCATAATTACATTATTCTTAGCAGGGATTTCATGTTTGTAGGCAGTGTGTAACTTTATAATCCCTGCATGCTGCTCTGATAAACTTGTGTCATAACCCATTTTGCACATTTTACACCTTAATTGTAATTTATATGTGCATTTTACCAGCTTTACATGTATGATCAGTTTCTGTTACTTAGTGTAATTTTCAGCCGTATGATCACCTCCATACATACTTGTAATTACTATTACAGTTATATTCATAATATATATAATGCCTGCTTTAATTTATGACCAGGTTCCTTTTGCTACACGTCTTGTGGAAGTTTAACCCTAGGACTTACCTACCTTTCTAAGGAATCTATATCTACCCGTTTTATTGTGTGATATTTTCCCTTGTACAATCTATAACTCCATATTTTTAACAAGCCTATAAGTGCCACTTTCCTCTGTTTCATAATGGCAGCTGCTAGCATGTCACCACTTGCATCATCTTTAAATGAGTTAGGGGAACCTTATATATTTTGGAAGGAATGGGTGAAGATCTTTGAGTCCTACCTAATAGCTATTGGAGGAGAACATTTCAGCTCTATAAGAAAGAAACACATATTACTCCACAACTTAGGTACATATGGCAGGAGAATTTTCGAAAAGTTACCTGGGCTTGAGATTCCTTCTAATGAGCGTGATGAGGATGATGAAGACGATGATGAATATAAAATAACTTTACTCAAATTAGAGAATCACTTTGGAGACAAAATTAAGATAGTACAGATGAGCCCATGGCAAACAAGAAAGTGTGAATAACTATGTAGCTGTACTCAGAGGGCTGAGCAAGTTATATTAGTCTGCAGAACTAAATGGCTCTCTCATAAGAAACCAGCAAGTGCGATGCACAAATAATACCAAAATAAAGGAAAGGCTGCTACAGAAATAGCCCAACTTTCAGGAGGCTGTTGAGATAGCTAAATCCATTCAACACACAGCCATGTGCTAAAAAGAAATAAAATCCTCCACTACTACTACTTAACAGACCAAGAACCAGAAAAGGCTATGAGCAAAGTAAAGGCCGGTAAGAGCTACCGCCAAACAAACAATTCGGAAAACATTAAACTTCGATGCTATCGGTGTGGCAGCAGCAACCATTTATCTAATTACCCCAATTGTCAGGCCAGGTCTGCTATAAGAAAGGCCACTTAGCTTGAGTATGCAGAAACGTTTCCAAAAATAGCAAATTGGGTGAAAACGGTACATCAGAAGAAACATTTTAAGTTGTTAGGAAGATAATCTTTCGAGTAAAAGAGGATAACTCCATTAACCAGGCCAAATACCCAGAAGGAGATGTGTATCTGGATGCTGATCCCATTAAAATGCTTGTGGATTCATGCTCCCGATTTGCTTTAATCAATTTTTCTAATTTTCAATCTACGACGAAAAGTAACGGAAAAAACTTACAGCTGATATATGACTTAATGAGTACACTAATTATCCCATTCCTCTTAAAGGGATTGTTAAATCACACATCACATTCAAAGACCATTCTACAGTATGAAAGGTGTATGTAGTTGAGGAAGGTTATAACCTCCTAGGATGGTAACATCAAAAAGAATTAGGGGTTGAACTGGATCTTAATAACCCTCAAGAAGTCTTAACCATAAGCCAATCAATCAAAGGTGAGCAAATATGCGACAAATTCCCTGAAATCTTCAATGTAAAATTAGGGGTACTCAGAGATTTTAAGCTTAAAATTAAGATGAAAGCTAACGCTACATCTGCGGTATCACCCCTGTCATTCTGGAGGGACTGAATTGCTTCGCGTATATCAGCTGCAGTGATGTATTTGCGATGCCAGTTCAACAACTAGGCAATTGCAATGTCATCCAGGTATTCATCGAGCTCACGGGGATCTGTCTTGCCTTTTGAGGCGCACAGATCTGCATAGAATTCTGAATTTGTGTGGCTATGTCTTGCTGTGAGCAATGATCTACCACTGTATCGTCAGTCATTTTTTTGTATGGAGTGTTGGTCATTTCTGCCCTTAATTCTTGCAGCTAGGTTGTGACTAGGTCTCCCACCTTCGCCATATGCCCGGACGGTGTGTCCTTTTGATAAGTATTGCACTTCCCCTGCAACCTGCTCATTGTGTTCCAGCAACAATTCTTTAATTCTCGCTAAAGAGCCTGCTTGTGGTTGTTCCTCTTGTTCCTGCTCAAGTTGTTTCAGTGCCAGCTCCACCCTTGTGATCTGCCCCCTAATGTCCTTAAAAATGCCCGCTGCTCTACTTATGCATGTTCCTCTGATGGTGGCCTTGAAGGCCTCCCATAGTGTGGCCTCTGTGCTAAACGAGCCTTTATTAATAGTGAAGTATTGCGAGATGGCTTCCCTGACCATTTCCTTGTAGAATGGGTCTAGTAAGGCTTCTGATCTGAACCTCAAGGTGAACTGACGAGGGATACCACCGGTATTTGCAGTGTGAACTTGACTGGGTTATGATCTGATAAGGTTCTAGGTAGTGTACCAATAAACGTCACCCAGGAGTTTGCCCCCCTTCCTAGTAGCCAATAACCTGAACACAACTGTTAAATGTTGGAAGAAGGAGTCCCTGTCCCGCACCACTGTCACCAAATGTGAGACCCGGGACTCCTCACTCGACGTTAGGCCAAGTAAGGACAAGATTTGAGATAGCCCTGCTCACCGCCTTAGTAGCTTGGCATGAGCAGCCAAGCCTATCTCCAAGGCACGAGTATACAGTATGTGCAACCACACCTACAGCAACCCCCTGGTGACACCACACATGAACTCCACACGAGTTTGATAAAAACTAGGATAAACTTTATATAAAAAGATATACGATCAGACCACACAATACAAAAGCCAACGTATAATAAAGGGTAATATTCATTCCGGCTGGCTGGTAGGTTCAAGTCCCAACCACCGCTTTCAAATTGCTATGCTTGTCACAATGCTAGAATCACACACGTTGCAATGGACAAACAATAGTGCACTGCGTAACGATACAATCCTGTGCTGGGCAAAGGAGAAATAATACAATGCGTAACAATACACCCCGGTACCTTGCAATGGAAGAAATAATGCAATGCGGTCCGCTACAATCATGTACTTTGCAATTAAGGAACAATGCAATGCGTAACTACAATCATGTACTTTACAATGAAGAAATAATGCAATGCGGGCTGCTACAATCCTGTACTTTGCAATGGAGAAATAATACAATGCGTAGCGCTGCAATCGTGTACTTCATTATGCAGAAATAATGTCAGGTGTCATAGGACAGTCCATCAGTTCGTTAGCAGCAATATTGGCAATGTGTTTTACGACAATCAGTCTTTTAGATAACAGTTGCCTCCCACAGGTATCAACGATGACACAAAATACAGCTTCTTACTCTGGCCGCAGTACTGCCACACCTTTCGTCAGTACGGGCCCCAATCTGAGCCGAAGCAAAGGCTCACGTCGTCAGAAGGACTGAGAGGCAGAGACAGAGTCCCTCCGAGCCCGCACCCCGCCCAGGTAGTGATCCACTTTACCTGGGGGCGCGACCCCACTCTCCTCTCCTTTTTCAGCGAACTGGGCCTTCCGTGCAGAACTTTCTCAATGGGCCTCAGCAGCTTGGCCTGGCAGCTAGGCTCCTCCAGGGCTGCCGGTCTGGGCCTCGACTGTTAGGAAGGTCTCAGGCGGCCGCAGGGCACACGTACCCCACGCCCCTGAGATTACTTTACTCCGGGTGCACGTTCACCACAGCACCCTCCAGGTATCTTCTGGCACAAAGCCACGCACACAACGCTGATGGGACTCCACGTCAACTCCGAGTGTACGCTCACCAGGCACTCATTCCTGCGGTCTCAGTTTGCACCAAGACATGCACACCACGCTGCAGAGACTCACTTTCTTCAGGTGCACACGATGATCAACCGTTCACCTCCACAGGACCAGGTTGCACCAAAGCACGCACAATGCTTCACTGAGACTTACTCCAACTCCGGTGCCACGATATCCAGGCGCTCTTCACCGTGTCCGAGCCTCACTTCTCCTCCGGTGCACTCGATGACCAGGCGCTCTTTACCAACGCCTCTGGTGCACCCTGACACGCACCCTGCGCATCCGTCACTCACTCCACCTCCGATGCACACGGCGACCAGGCGCTCTTTACCTGCGCCTGCGGTGCACCACGACGCGCACCCAGCGCATCCGAGACTCACTTCACCTTCGATGCACATGTTAACCGGGTGCTCTCCATCTGCGCCACAACACGCACCCAGCGCGTTCGAGTCTCACTCCTCTTCCGTGTGTCCAAGATCACAGGGCACACCTTCTGAGGATCCCAAGCTGCCACAACACGCACCCATTGCGTAGCTTGAAACTTCTCCGGAAATGTTTTTGTTCCTGTGTTTCCAAACAGGGAGCCAGCTCACCTCGGGCCCTTGGGGTAACAAGACACAGCACAAAGCACAGTCTTCGTCAAGCAGGAGCACCCAGCGCACCAAGCACAGTCCCAAAAGGCTCTTCCTTGGTTAAAACAGCATACTGCAGACCAGCCCCAGATCACGAAGCAAGGGTTGGTCTTTCCCCAGCAGTCTCTTCAGTTGTTCCTTACTTAGCAGAGGTTCCTCTTGACCACGAAATGGGTCCAAGCCTTTTCAGTCTCAATCCATTTCTGTTCCATTCCAACGTTCAGGGGTCTCACCTCTCATAGTTATACCCCTAAATGTCTTTGAAGTTCGTTGTGCTCATGGGTCCCTGACTCCTGCCTAAATAATCAGTTCTGGGTGTCTCCCTCCCAGTGTCACCTTTCTCCATTTAGGGAGGTCTGGATCCTTAATCACTCAGCAGGAGATGGGTCAATTCTTTTATAGCAGCAACCCAGGTCTCTTCACCTCCCGGGGCTTCTCCTCGCCTACTCTCCAGATGCAGGTCAGCCTGGTGCCATCTCAACCCCTCCCTCGGGTCAAGACCTCCCCCAGCTCCTCTCACCTCTCAGATCCAGACAGTCAATCCACATTCAGCAGAGACACACAGAAATGCTTAAAGCACAAAACTCAGCCACTTTCTAAAAGAGTGGTTTCTGAACAAACAGTGACAAAACCACTTTCATAGAAAGATATGTTATGACACTGTGAGTTCATACATACTAAACTTCACCTCTCCATTTTAAACTTATAGGAAACTAGGCTAACAAAACATAATACCCAGCCTCCCCATTCTGTCCTATGGGCAGGATGGGCTTTCACCAGTGGAAAACGAAATGGAGTGTTTTCACTGTTGAGACGTAGCACACACCTCAGTATATGTCCTGCCTTTACTTACACTGCACCCCACCCAGGGGTTACCCGGGACCTACACAGGGGTGCCCCTGTGTATGCAAAAGGGAAAGTAAGGCCTGACAAGTGGTTGCACTTGTCAGGACAACAAGTAAACTTGGCAAACTGCTCGCAGGCCCTACACTGCAGGCCTACGTTCCCTTCTCTGTGCGCCTTTGCATTACTAGCCCTGGCACACACAGTGCACATCACTAGGGACTTTACTAGTAAGGCGGACATACCAATCATGGCCAACCAATTACCATTACACTTTACATAGGGAACGCTTGTATTTTGACACTGATCAGGTAAAGTGTTTGCAGGCACTGTGCTGATAGAGCACTGGTCTGCTTTGATGTGCTTTTAAGAACTGTGTTTTAATCTATTGAATCTTCTGTTTGTATTTTTAAAAATCTATTGCTATTTGCACTCTGCTATTTTGGTGCCCGTCTGTCAGAGCGGACCCGAACAAGGTTAGCATTCTAGTTGCCCACAGCCCACTTCCCCTCACCAGCATAAAAGATCGGATCTAGTGGCCACGTATCCTGTAAAGTGTTTGCAGGCACCGTGCTGATAGAGCGCTGGTCTGCTTTGATGTGCTTTTAAGAGCTGTGTTTTTATCTATTGAATCCTCCGTTTGTATTTTTAAAAATCTATTGCTATCTGCACTCTGCTATTTCGGTGCCCTTCTGTCAGAGCAGACCCGAACTGAGGTTAGCATTCTAGTTGCCCACAGCCCACTTCCCCTCACCGGCATAAAAGACCGGATGTAGCGACCGCGTATCCGGTAAAGTGTTTGCAGGCACCGTGCTGATAGAGCGCTGGTCTGCTTTGATGTGCTTTTAAGAACTGTGTTTTTATCTATTGAATCCTCTGTTTGTATTTTTTTTTTATCTATTGCTATTTTCACTCTGCTATTTCGGTGCCCATCTGTCAGAGCGGACCAGAACTGAGGTTAGCATTCTTGCTGCCCACAGCCCACTTCCCCTCACCAGAATAAAACACCAGAAGCAGAGACCAAGCAGCGGGCATGCTGCCGACACGCCAAAGGCAAGCCCGTCTGCGCCCGGAACGCGACCCGCGCCAGAACCCCTGCCCGATCTATCTGCCACCGATACACATGAGGCAAACTTATTAGTTATAATACGGTTGAGTGCCCATCCTCAAATGGAAGCTGGACATTGTCAACGGCAGCTCCATACGGTGCAATATATGTGGACTAATGGCCCTAGACCTTAGCATAAAGCATGTAAAAAGGGAAAGGGAAGGTATCACCCAGAATAACGTGCTCCCCACTCGCTATCCCAACAAAAAATGCCATTAAGAATAACTCAAATGTTGCATCTTACTCAATACCAGGTCGATGGTCAAACATAAACATGACTTAGAGTACTAGATTCTAACAAAACATGCAGACCTGGCTACTTATTTATAGACCCTCAGGCTCCCGAACATCTTTTACTAAGTCCCTACAGACCTATCTGGAATCATGTCTAGATTCTGTCTCCTTTACGATACTAGGTGACTTTCATTTTCATCTAGAGGCCAAGAAAAATCATGATACATTACATCTAACAGACACCCTAGCTATCTTCGAGCTGAAGCAGATTGTTTTAGAGCCCAATCACCAAGCTGGTCAGACCATAGATCCTGTCTTTACTAATAACAAAGATATTGTAGTAAAGACTGTTTTGCCATTACTTTGGTCTGACCACTTTACAGTGAACTTTGATGTCAGGATTGCTCCAACTAACACTGGTCATAAGAACAGACCAGGGTTGGTCAAATCTCAACTGATTAAAGCACTGCGGGAGGAGCCCCCAATCCTGACCGACCCCAACATGTCAGCAACCAATTTTGACAAATGGCTCAGTCAGGTAGCAAACAGATTGGCGCCGGAAACTACCAAGCACTCAAGAGGGAGGCAGGTCACATCCCCTTGGTATTCGACTGACCTAAAACTGATTAAAAACAAATGCAGGCACAAGGATTACAGCACAACTCATAGGAAGGACTACTGCTCAGCTCTAGAGGAGTATAAGACTGCCATAAAACAGGCCAAAACAGCCTATTTCACTTCTAAAATTCAGGAGGCCTCCAATACCTTGAAGGAGCTATTTAAAACTGTTACTGCTCTGTCTAGATGCCGAGAGATGCAGTATTTTCCCCGGATCAAAACTTTGTGAACAACCTGGCTGTGTTTTTTCAAAGCAAAGTTCAGAACATTTATAACGAATTAGTAAACACAGCTGAAGCAGATGGGACGACCTGTCAGGGGGAACACTCAAAGAAGGCACCCCAAGGAAGTCTAACTCAATTTTCCGTTCTAGAGGAAGGAAAGGTACAAGACCTACTGCTTCAAACTAAATCTGGATCTCCACTCGACCCCTGCCCCCCACATATCTTACATCTGGCTCCAGAGGAGATCACTTTCTCCTTGACTCCACTGTTAAACCACATCACAAGCTCCGGGATTTTTCCATCTGACTGGAAAAGAGCCTGTATAAGACCTTAATTGAAAAAACCCACGCAAGACCCTTTAGAGACAAAAAACTATCGCCCTATCTCCGGTCTCTCTCTGCCTTCCAAGGTCTTGGAGAAAGCCATGAACGCCGAACTAACATCATACCTAGATCACAATAGCATTCTAGATGGCACCCAACATGGTATCAGATCTCGGCACTCCACCGAGTGTGCCCTGATCCTGGCGACAGAAGAGGTTCGCAAATCAATGGAAGGGGATTGTTGGGCGGCCCTTGTTCTGCTCGACTTCACGGCAGCCTTTGATACCGTAAATCATGAAGTGCTGGTACGAAGGCTGCAGGAACTCAGCATCAGAGGAAAGGCCCTAGCCCTATTATCATCATTCCTGTCAGCCAGGGAACAATTAATCCACTGGAATGGACTCCAGTCACAATTGTTCACTCTCCCTGGTGGCTCCCCAGGGCTCAGCCTTGTCTCCCACTATGTTCAACATCTATGTCGCTCCCCTAGCCAGATTAATAAAGAGCCACGGCTTCGCGCTGGTGTCTTACGTGGATGACACCCAGCTAGTGGTATCTGTGACACATAGCGTGGATGCAACTGCTGAACGGTTCCGAAATTGCATCACAGATCTGATGACCTGGATGAGCTCCAATTTTCTGAAACTAAATACAGGTAAAACTGTGGTTGTAGAGTTTGGTCCAAAATCATCTGTCTGGAGCCAACTATGGTCGCCCCCCTGAAGCCGGAAATTGCCCTGTGCCGGCAAATAAAGCTAGAAACCTAGGTGTCCTGATAGACAAAGACCTCACTCTTGCCCCACAGATAAACCAGGTTTCCTCACACTGCGTTTTCACTTTAAAGGTCCTTCAGAAAATCCTACCCTTTATCCCTTTTTCCCTGAGGAAAATGGTGGTTGGAGCTTTAGTGCTGTCGAGGTTGGCCTACTGCAACGCTCTATACCTGGGAGCTGGTGCAGCCCAGCTTTCCAAACTCCAATCTTTTCAAAACCGGCTGTGAGAGTATTGCTCAACCTTCCAAAGCACCATCCTACATCTGCCGGCCTAAAGCAACTTCACTGGCTCCCAGTAAGACGACAGGTGGACTTTAAGGCCCTGTGTGTAGTTCACAAAGCCATCGCTGGAGGAGGTGCCTATGATCTACGAGTCCTATTCCCCTGCTATTAACCATCACGCTGTGTTAGATCCTCAAACACTGGATTGGTACTCTGCCCCAAGATAAACAGAGTAAGGTGGGGGGGAAATCGCTTTTCATACCAAGCAGCTAAACTGTGGAATCCACTTCCGATACCACTCTGACTTCAATCCAGCAGGTCAAATAAAAACATGGCTTTTCTCTCAATGCTAACCTGTCTCGCTGCACTAGACTGCACTTACCTCAGCGCCAAGACGCCTCGGCCATAGTGCACTTTAGAAATATCCAGTCAGTCAGTCATCAGCAGTGGCAAAGTACCCAAAGCATCTAGATTGGCAACTCTATGTCAGGGAAATGGTCTAGGGGGAAAGCAAAAAATTTAGGGAGCTTTGGCCAAAAAAGCCAAGTCCTACAACGACCAACTGCCGTGTGCGGTGGATGAGAGTGTACCCTCCTGCCTGTAGATATCTCATACCCTCCATGCATCAAGAAGGTCAAATTCGAGCATCCTGCCCTTTATAACATGTGCTGCCTTGGGGGAGTGTCCTTCCTTTTGACTGGATTTGTCCTTACCAGGGTCTAGGTGTGTGCTAAGGTCGCCGCCCTATATGATTTCTGATTTCGGCCATTCTCTCGGCACTTTGAATATGCCTGCAAAGAACCCAGGCTTATCCGTTTTTGGACCATATACATTTACTAAGGTGATGAGTGTCCCATGCAATTTCCCTAGGACCAAGGCATACCAGCTGTTTTCATCGGCAATTGATTGAATCTCTGTAAACGGGATGCCTTTCTTTATTAATATGAGTACCCCTCTTGCATATGAGGAGTAGGAGGATGCAAGTCTGAACCTAGCCCAGTGGGGGCCCACCCTGGAATCTTTGTGAAGCGTCAGGTGGGTTTCTTGAAGCATTGCCACTGCAATATTATGCCTATCTAGGTGAGCGATTACCTGACTGATTTTCTTGGGGGAGTTCAGCACACGCACATTCCTGATCCAAAATGAAAGCTTTACGTTCTGATATCCTCCCATATCACCTAACTAAACATCCCAGTACAAAATTCAGACGAGGATACGAATGACAATAGAAAAAGAGCAGCAAGAGCAATAATAAGCCATACGCAACAGTCCCAATTGCCCAACCCCATCCCCACCATTTCCCATCCACAACAGCATCACAAACATGCTGAGGACAAAGAACCAGAAAACCCCATGACCCCAACAATGAACAATACTCATCAAGACAGATGGGGATCTGGCGTCGGGGGTCTTCATGAGGAGGCGGAGGTGGCCAGATGAATCAAACCCCAGTGTCCAGTTAAAACATTTTTTTTCCTGCGTATTCATGTTGGTGATGAGTCAAGCAGTTCCCATGTAGCACAATTAGATAGTGCCGCCACGTTGGCATAGTCTCCACACAGCTAATTAGTCCGAATTCCCTGCATCCTGACACCGCTGAACGCGCTTTGCCTTTGCAATCCTTTTGTGAAATTCCTGCACGGCTTTCAGGGTGTTGTAGATTTCCTTGCGTCTGTCATAGTCGATCCGTAGTTTGCCCGGGAATAGCATAGCATAGGTGATGTTTGCCTTTTTAAGCTGTTTCTTCACTACTGCGCATTCCCTCCTGGCCGCCTGGACCATTGCCATGAAATCAGGGTAGAGGCAACCTGAAAACCTTGGTAGTTGAGCTCTGGTTTCTCATGGGCCATGCGTAGAATCGTGCCAAGGTCGCAATAATTTAACAGTTTGGCAATGACCGGACGTGGCGGAGCACCCAGTGGCGGCCTCGTCACCAGTGATCTATGGGTGCTCCACCACCAGGAGAGAGGAAAGATTCGCCCACACAAAAAGATCCCTGAGCATCTGTTCTACATATATCCCCATCTTGCCAGTAGTTTTAGTTTCTGGGATGCCTATTATTCACACGTTACTGTGTCGTGAGCGCGCTTATAAGTCCTTGTTCTTGGCCTGGATAATAGTTAGTAGATTTTCCATCTCTAAGCACTTACTGGACGTAGCATAGATGTCATCTTCCACTGTGGAAATCCTCTGCTCAGCATCAGAGATTCTGGAGGCTTGTTTATCTAATTGCGCCGACATCATGTCCATACGCTGATTTACGGTGTCTATGTTGCTGTCAATAGAATGGAGGCTCTGCTGCATGGCCTGCAGTGTCGCAGCAAACTGCAAGGAGCCCCTGGGGCCAGACTCAGATTCGGAATCTCGCTGGTCCTCATGCGCCGAACTCGACGTTTTCTTGGATTTGAATGTGAGGCATGGTTGGCCCTTTTCAGGTTTGCCCATTAATGCGCCGGTATGTTCTAGATCGTCGTCGGAGAAGAAGTTAAGGCCTGCCCGTGGCGCTATGCGCCTCACAGCAAAGAGGACCGGGGGCAGCAGCAAGGGAAAGGCCAGTTTGGACATGCACACGGTCCACAGCTGCACCAATGGCCTCTATAGCTGATCCCGCCCTTGGGCCCTACACCTCTGAAAGCGCAGTCACCGCTCACAGCCCACCTCAGCTGCACTTGGGACCATAAACCCTGGCAGTTTCCAACAAACTTTTACTTATAACGCCTAGACACTACTGAAATTGCGAGGAGTCACGGGCACTAAATGCCTACGTTCACTGACCCTCGCTAACAGTCCCGCCAATTGCCCTTACTGCGACTTTAAGTTCCAACCTAATAGTAATGCTATTCAGGAGGCTGACCCCTCTCTAAAATTCATTCTTTTAAACTGCTGCTCTCCCAAAACACTCAGTCGAACTGGCCCACATCATTGAAGATCTTCAACCTGATCTTTTATTCCTGACAGAGACCTGGCTACAGGACGAAGCTGACCGAGCCATCATCCAGATCTTGCAATCAGGGTACTTAATACATAGAGTGGACCACAAGACAGGAAGAGTTGGAGGGTACTATTATCTTTAAAGATAATTATTGCTGCCAGTCTTCTACGGAGCATCTACCTGACGATGAAAGCATGAATTTCTCCCTAGAACTCTCACCTACTAATACCTTCTCCGGCCTGCTACTCTACCGCCACCCTGGTCCCCTAGGTCAGTTTCTTAATTCACTCCCCTCTTTTGTTGTTGCTTCAACCCTAACCTCTGCTAATTTTACATCTTACTCTACTCACGGAAGCCATCTGCCCAGTAATTCTGAAGACCCTAAATGCCTCTATCACCACGGGAATGGTACACTCAGCCTGGAAATGTGCCAAGGTCAGAGCCCTTTTGACAAAACCAAACCTAGATACCTCCAACCTGGCCAATTACCTACCCATTTCTCTTCTTCCCTGGTTGAGTAAGCTGACTGAGAGACACATAAACTCCACTCTAGTCCATTACCTTGAATCAAACAATCTACTCCATGAGTTCCAGACAGGGTTTCATCCTAAGTTTGGGACAGAGACTGCCTTACTGGCAGTAACAGAAGAGGCTAGGAGACTGGTAGACCAGGACAGCTCAGCAGCAATCATCCTGCTGGATCTCAGTGCCGCTTTTGACACTGTTGATCATACCATCTTGCTTGAGCGCTTAAAAAATCTTGGAGTGACGCACATGGCTCTCACTTGGCTCCAGTCCTTTTTATAGGACCGATTCTTTCAGGTTATTGAGGATACTGTAACATCTAACCAATGGCCTCCTAGCTGTGGGGTCCCCCAGGGTTCTTCCCTGAGCCCCACGCTTTTTAACACCTATATGGCTCCATTGGCAGGGATAGTACTTCCATTCGGCATTCAAATCATTACCTATGCAGATGATACCCAACTCGTGGTTGTATTAAACCACCCGGAGGGTTCATCTTGCGCTCTAGGCACTTGCCTAGAGGCGGTAGCCGAATGGATGGAACTATCTCATCTTAAGCTAAACGGGGACAAGACAGAACTAATGTTCCTGGGCAAATCACCATCACTGCCCTTGACACTAACCTGGCCGACCTGTCTTGGCACCATGCCTGTTCCAAAGCAGCAGATTAAGAGTCTTGGCATATGGCTTGACAGTTCCCTCTGTTTCAACCATCAAGCCGCCAAGCTCTCAGCTACTTGTTTTGGCCTGATGAGGATGCTAAGGAAAAGTTTACCTCTACTCCCCTTTCAGGCACGCAGGATTATGCTGCAAGCCCTTATCCTGTCCCGACTGGATAATGGGAAGGCCCTATATTTGGGCGCCCCGGTTGCCACTGTCAAAAAACTTCAAATGATCCAGAATTGCGCGGCTCGCCTACTCCTCCAGATCCCTTGGAGGCAGTCTGCGAGTCCCGCACTAAGGGCACTTCACTGGCTTCCCATCCAGTCTAGAATACAATTCAAGGCCATGTGCCTTGCCCATGGAGTTATCCAGAAAACTGGACCTGCCATTATCCATCCTCTGGTGTCCCCCTACCGACCTTCTAGGAGCCTTCGCTCCAGCGATGCCTTTCTCGCTACTACAAAGAAAGTACGAAGATCCAGATGGGGACGATGGGGACGTTCCTTCTCTTTGAATGCCTCAAACCTTTGGAACCCCCTTACTCTCCGTAGGGAATCCAATTTACAAATCTTCCGTAATTGCTTAAAACTCACCTCTTTAGTGCGATTCAATAACTTGCTGTGCTTTCTGTCTGTCAGGTCATAAGCACTACGAGGCCTCAGGGTAGCTACGCACTATAGAAATCCTATTTCATTCATTCATTCATTCATCATCTCTTCAGTTGAGTTCTCTCCTATTTCAAAGTGTCGCATTTACACACAGTAGGCATCTTGCTCCCAGTGTCTGGTAGACACGCTGCCATGTTTATAACTGAAAAAATACAGCCATTTTTTAATATGGAAGAAATGTAAAGTGCAGAAAAATATTCCATGAAGTGTAGAAAAATGTTCCTTATTATGATCATTTTTGCAGAACATCTTTCTGCATTTTAAATTTCTCCCATTTAAAAAAAAAATCTTTTGTATGTTTGTTTTTTACATGTAACCGTGCCACATAAGGAGAAAGGTATGTCCTGTGCCACAAGTGCATGCAACACCGGTTCTTAGTCATCCATACACATATATCCCATCAATTCACCTACATGTTTATACATTCACACAGACCATGCACTCACTGACGGACTAAGAAGGCAAACCAGCCCTGGCATTTAAGCCAGACCGACCGGGGCGACACATCTATGCTGCTTTTGTTATTTTGTTACAGGGGGCCAATATTGCAGCAATGCTGCGAAACCAGCCCCCCGTAACACAGAAATGGCCCCACCACTCCAAATGCAGCCCCCACCCTTCCGGCTAACCGGGAAAATGCCTGGTGCCCGCTACGGCCAGTCCGGTCCTGCATGCCCTCATTGACGCACATGGCAGCCCTATCATAGTACCCTTAGTCACAGTATGTTGTTCAAACCATAGTATCCCGCTCCATATACATTAGATTTAAAGTTAATGAAGCAGGGCGAGGAGGTGCCTGGTAATAATGCACAAGTTACTAGACCTTGAGTAGCACACAACAATTTTCACTGATCAGAAGCAGCTCTTGTAGCAGAGAAAGTTGGAGACCCTTAGGCTAGCGCGACCTAAATTCATACCAGTAGTAAACCACAGTACCTTGTCTGCCCTCGACTGCAATCGAAGAACGTGGAAGCCACTAAATAATGACTTGTGTAAACCAGAAAATATGGTAAAAAGATAGTTGATTCAGGGAGCGCGAATCAATACTTGACAGTTAACACCAATAACTTGCCACTTAAGCAGAATTGACAGTGTATTTCGCTTCCCTTTGAAGTGGGATGAGCAATGGGCAAGTGCCAGAGTTACCCGTAGTATGATTCAAATGTTTTTAGAAGAAAAACCTTGTACACCTCCGAGTTTAGATATATGTTGAATAAAGAATTACTTACAGGGCAAAACTCTCAGCTTTTCAATCAGGCACTGCTGCCGGTGTTGCTAGGCAATTTACAGAACTTTAAACATAATGTCACAAGTCTGTTTTACATTCTGACCTATGTAATCCCAGGTGTGGCATGCAGAGTTGCATAGTTCTTCATAAAATTTAAATTTAATACAAAAAGAAAACATAATGGGATTTTATTACCTCCTTTTCCTCATTCAATTTTACAAGTTCTTCATTAAGCTTTTTATTAATTTCTTGTTCCTTAAAGTATAGGAAACAAAAAAACAAGTTATAGCATTGAGGATTGTAAACATGAATACCATCCCCTATGTCATTACAATACAAGGTGGGTAATTGGTTTCTAATACACATGTACTAAATACTATGGATTGCAGCACAAATGTTAAGTAAAGTGTCACAAATGTGTTGAATATGTAATGGTATTAACAGGTTGAAGGAAGCAGTATGATGTCAAATTGTAGTATATCAAATTTTAGATAAAGAATATTGCTTACACTGTGATGTTCACATAAGCAGTAAAAAAAAAAAACAGTAGGACCATCAAGTACCATTTGTAGTGTTTGCTGTAGTTCCCGCAGCTGCTGTTCCTTTTCGATAAGATGGATATTTTCTGTCCCCAACGTCTTCTGACATGTGACCTTGGACCTTATCAAGTCAGCAGTTACTTTCTTCAGTTCCTTAAAAGAGAATGCCGGTTATCTGACGAGTGCCAAAGCGGTACAAATAATAAAAAGGAAATCACTTATAGCGCCCTAATTTGAAATTGTTCTGAACGATGTAGCAAAGTTTCAACAAAATTATAGTCATCTTTAATTGTCATAATGATACACTATACAATTGCCAATTAATAATGACAATGAACATCTTGTTATAACTAGGAGTTTGCGGGTCTTTTGTTTATTATACTACATTGATAATTTAGATGGTTTTCAGATTTACTTTCATAAATATAAACCCCAGTTCACGTGAATTTAAATATGAATTGGTAAAGGCAATGGGTATGGTTATATGACGCAGACGGACAATCATGTTGTGGATGGCTGGGCTTCCCTGATAATGGATACATTTTAGTTAAAGCAAGGCCTGATTGTGTGTCAACATGAATGCAATAATTCCTTAGAATCAATGTGACAGGCGCCCTAGAAAGCTAAGAAACTGTTTGAATGGTAATGCTAACAAATGAGTGTTTGTTAGCCACATTTATTTCATGTATTTAGGATTGTATTTTAACACACAAATTACTTACCTTCGGTAACGATATATCCGTAAGAAACATTAGTAGTGATAGATTCCTCACCTTAGAATTACCCCCAGGTGTCAGACAGGATCTGGAAAGTTTTCGTCAGCAGTACCCCTATGCGTCGGTAGGCATCGTCATGTGGCTCCACGGTCATCGTAGGAGTCGTTGGCCTAGGGATGACGTCGCTGGAGCTACTTAGACGCGCCCACGCACGCTGACATCAGTTCTGTACACGACTTTCCGCACCAGGAACGCAGAGCCATGCAATAAACTGACCACTGGTGCCATGAAAGTAGAGCCCTGAAAGGGATGACCTTAACCCTAGAAATCAGTTTGCAGAACGGGGAGGATGGGTGGGGCGGTAAGGAATCTATCAGTACTAACGCTGCTTACAGATATATCATTACTGAAGGTAAGTAACTTGTGCATCTGAAAGAATCAAGTGGTGATAGATTCCTTACCTTAGATTAGATACCCCAGCAATATAAAATCCGGTGGTGGGTCTGCGTACCAAGATCACACCAGAAAGTCCTGGAGAACAGAACAGCCAATGAAGGCGTCTCTCAGGACTTGGCTGTCCAGGCAGTAATGCTTGGTAAACGTAGCTGCCTGACAGATGTAATGCAAGGGAACTCCCCGTCCCAAAGCAGTAGTGTCTGCCGTCGCCCTAGTAGAATGGGCGGGTAGCCCCACCGGAGGCTCCTTTTTAGCCAAAGAATAACAAGCCTTAATGCACAGCCCAACCCATCGAGAGACGGGCCGCTTGTGGACAGAACGACCTTTCTTTGCGCCCACGTAGCCAACAAAGAGCTGGTCATACACCTAGAACTGTTGTGTGCGGTAAAGATAGAAAGAGAGCACACGTTTTGGGTCCAGACGATGGAGCTTCTCTTCCTCTTTAGAGGGATGTGGAGGCGGAAAGAAGGTGGGCAAAGTGATGGTCTGCCCGATGTGAAAGGCAGTGAGAACCTTTGGCAGAAAAGATGGACGAGTCCGTAGAACAACTTTGTCTGGATGGGAAAAGGAGGTTTAGAAGAAAGAGCCTGGAACTCACTCACTCTTCTGGCAGAAGTGATGGCAACCCGGAAAGCAGTCTTTAGAGTGAGAAGACGAAGAGGACAGTTGTGAAGTGGCTCAAAGGGAACACACATCAAATAAGTCAGAGCTAGGTTCAAGTCCCACTGAGGCATTATGAAAGGAACAGGAGGGAAAAGATGAGTAATGCCTTTTAAGAATCTATTTACAACAGGGGACTTGAAAAGGGAAGGCTGATCTGGAAGCCGTAAAAAGGGTGAAATGGCCGAGAGATAGCCCTTGAAAGTGCCCAGAGCAGAGCCCTGCTGGGCCAAAGATAGGAAAAATAGAAGGACCTCTGAAAGAGCGGAAGAAAGGGGATCCACAGCCTTTGCTGTGCACCATGCCACAAATTTATTCCACCTGCAGACGTATACCGTTTTAGTGGAGGGCCGCCAAGATAACATCACAGACTTTGGGAGGCAGGTCGAAAGATGTCAACTGCCGCCACTCAATCTCCATGCAAGGAGGTGGAGAATGGACAGGTTTGGATCGAGAACCCTCCCCTGCTGCTGCAACAGAAGATCCTACTGGAGAGGCAGGTGGAGCGGGGGATCGATCGCCATGCTGAGTAGCTCGGGATACTATACTCTTCGAGCCCAGTGCGGTGCCACAAGAATAACTTGGGCCCGGTCACGCTTGATCTTCTTCAGCACTCTGGGTAGAAGTGGTATAGGCGGAAAGGCGTATAGTAGAGCGCAACTCCACTCACAACGAAAAGCGTCGCCTAGCCAGTGCCGCCTTGGAAATTCTAACTCACAGAACTGAGGACATTGTGCGTTCTCTTCGGTGGTGAATAGATCTAACCAAGGCTCTCCCCACTGCTGAAAGATACGTTGTGCCACGTCTGAGTGCAGACCCCATTCGTGATCCATCATGCACTGATGGCTGAGTTTGTCTGCCCTGGCGTTCTAAGAACATGCCAGGTGTTGAACCGCCATGGACATGCCCTGATGTTCCAGCCATGTCCAGAGGTGCAGAGCCTCCTGACATAGGGTCCACGACCCCACCCCGCCCTGTTTGTTGCAGTACCACATGGTGGTGGTGTTGTCTGTGAACTCCTGCACTACCTCCCCACGACAGAGGGAAGGAATGCCTTCAATGCAAGTCGGATCGCCCGAAGCTCCAGACGGTTGATATGGAGCCGGGCTCCTGCCGGAGACCAGAGGCCTCTGTTCTCCACCTCTCGCCATGTGGCAGCCCCATCCCAGAAGGGACGCGTCCATCACCACTGTGTGCTCCGGTTGAGGAAGGGAGAGGGATCTGCCATTGACCCAATCGCGATTCGCGAGCCACCACTGCAATTGCCCTGATGCTGTGCCCACTGGAACTTCAGGTCCCACTGCAGAGCCCACATATGCCATCTGGTATGTTCCACCTACAGGATGCAGGAGGCCATCAGGCCCAGTAGCCGGAGGGTCATCCTGACCGAAACCCGGGATAGAGGCTGAAAAGAAGATCGGAATCATAGCCTAAATGTCCCGGACTCGCTGTTTGAGAGGATAAACTCGAAACTGCGCCGAGTCCAAAATTGCTCCAATGAAGAGGAGCTTCTGTGAGGGAATCAGGTGCGACTTCGGCACGTTGATGGAAAACCACCGGAAAATGCAGGAGGTCGACCGTAGTCTGGAGGTGGGAGATGCCTGTCTGGGGCGAGCCCGCCTTCAACAACCAGTCGTCGAGATAGGGGAAGACTGAAACCCCTGATCTGCGCAGATGAGCCGCGACCACCACCATCACCTTCGTCACACCCGAGGGGAGCTGGTAAAGGCAAAGGGGAGCACAGTGAACTGAAAGTTCTCGTGGCTTACCGTGAACCGCCGGTAACGCAGGATGGGGATGTGGAAATAAGCGTCCTGCAAGTCCAACGCTACCAACCAGTCTTGCTGGTCTAGGGCAGACAAGACCTGAGCAAGTGAGACCATCTTGAACTTCTCCTTCCGGAGGAAGCGATTGACATTCTGAAGGATAGGACGCAGGCCCGTGTCCTTCTTCGGAACCAGAAAGTAGTGGGAGTAACAACCACGACCTACTTCTGGCATTGGAACGTGCTTGATGGCCCCCTTGGCCAAAAGGGCCACAACTTCCTGCTGGAGAAGTGCCAAGTGATCCCCCAACAGGTGGTGGTACTGAGGTGCCATGGCTGGAGGGGTAGTCTCGAAGGGGAGAGAGTAGCCCCTTCCGACAATTTTCAGCACTCACTTGTGATGTTGCGCCAGTGGGGGAGATGATGGTGAATTCTGCCGCCCACTGGCGTTTGGTGGGCCTGAAATACCAGACTAGGAAGGCTTTGCAGTGGATGCTATGGGGGTGGGGGTGGACTGACCCGCCCGCTGGCCCCCTGAAACCACCTCAACGGTTCCCACATCTGCGGCTATGCTGAAGTTGTTACTGTGGTGGCCTGTGGCCCCGCAAACATGGTGTGGTACCCCTTCTGTGGCCAGGAAAGGAGTGAAAAGCAGAAGGCCGAGTGGCCGACAGACCCAAGGACTTGGCCATAGCCCGGGAGTCCTTAAAGCGCTCCAACACACTGTCTGCTTTATTGCCAAAGAGGCGAATGCCATCAAAGGGCAGGGCATGTCCATCAGAGTGTTCTGGACCTCCCCTGAGAAGCCAGTTGTCCTCAGCCAGGCTTGGCGCCTAAGCACCACCGTCGTGGAAATCGATCTGCCCAGCAAGTCGGCAGTGTCCAGCCTACAACATATGGCGAACTTAGCTGCATCTCTCCCAGCGGCAAAAGCCTGGGGGAGGACTGCCTGGGCCTCCTCCGGACAGTTAGGCAGCACCTGCACAACCGTTTCCCACAGAGAGTGGGAATAACGGCCCAAGAGGCATGCGACGTTCACCGACCGCAGCCCTAAGTTGGCAGATGAAAACAGCTTCTTGCCAAGCTGCACCAGCTTCTTGGATTCTCTATCCGGAGGGACAGAAGGGAACGCGCTCTGGGAAGTAAAGGCTTGGACAACCAAGCTCTCAGGTGTGGGGTGTTGGGAGATAATTAGGGGGTCGCCCGGAGGCGGGTGATGGCGTCGGGCCATGTTCCTGTCCACAAGAGCCCTTGTGTTAGGCCTGGACCAGGCCCCCAAAAGAACATCAGACAGTGCTTCATTAAAGGGCAGCAAGGGCTCCAAAGAGGTAGCCGCCGGCTGGACCGCTTCTGTCAGCAGGTTAGTCCTGACGGCCACCATAGGCTGTACAAGGTGGAGGGCCTCGCTGCCCTATGCAACACCACTGTGTAACTGGCTACCTCCTCCGTAGCCACGGTAGGAGGAGACAGCGTGCCAAGGTCAAGTGAGGTGTCAAGACCACAGGCTTCCCCCAAATCCTCTACCCAGTCTGGATCATAAGCACACTCTTGTGCTACAGGGTCCTTAGACCCCTCCCAGTCCTCTCCTTCCCTTGAAGTCTGTGGAACATGCTGAAAATAAGGAGGAGGGACATAGGGCAAAAAGGGCCCCATCAGCGTTGGAATCGGTGCCGGGCGGTGTCCATCCGGCACCATGTCCGGGCTGAACCTGGGGACAACGTTGTCCAGAGGAGAGGGCGACGTCAGTGGTGGTGCCGGGGAGGATGTCACCGGTGGATGTGTTATTAGATCAACCAGCATCGACCGGGGTCTGATCCCAGGAGGTCCTGCGACATCGGGCCGGAGCTGCTGGCGACACTGGGGTCGGAGCTGCCGGTGATGGAAAAACAGGACCCCAGACGGCCCAAAGAGTCGGGTCATGGCAGCAAGAAACGATTTCACCTGAGCAGGTGTCACCAATGTACCTGGAAAAGGTGGATAGACCGGCGGCGACATCGCAGGCTCCGCCGGAGCTGCCGCACCCTCAGTTGCGTCACGCGACAGGCGAGGGGAAGTGGAAGAGTGACTATGCTTCTTCGACTTCTTTTTGGAATGCTTCGACTTACCCGACGCCGAGTGCGAAGACTGAGATCCAGAAGAATGATGGTGACTGCTCCCAGAGCGGTCCATCGACCTCCCACGGGACTGGGACCTCGAGCGGCGTGGAGCCAACTGGCGGACTTCCAGTAACTTTCTGGACCGCTCCCTCAAAGTTTTTGGCGCCATGGCCCGGCAGTCGGGCACGACTTGGGGTCGTGGTCACGCCACAGGCAGTAGAGACACACGCAGTGTGGGTCCGTCATCGACATCATGCGGTGACTGGCCCCACAGTTCTTGAAACCGGGCATCCCTACGACACCAGGAGTCGATCGACTCGAAAAAATTAGACAAAAGGCCTAAAAAAACTCAGTCAAAAAGTGACTGGGGATACTAGCTCTTCCCGGATCTGCGGATCTGTGGGCCCGTCTCAGTAGCTCCAGTGATATCATCCCATCGCCAACGACCGCTGCGACGCATGCGGAGCCGCTCAACGATGCCCTCCGACGCGCAGGGGTACAGCTGACTAAAACTTTCCGGATCCAGTCTGACGCCGGGGGGTAATTCTAAGGTAAGGAATCTATCACTATGTGTTTCTTTCAGATATTAGTTGCATTACCAAAAATACAGGTAGTTATTACCACCAGAAAGCCAGCTTGCCTTGTATAATTTTGACTGGGACGTAAGCAGAAATAGTTATACTTGCTGCCTTCAGTACACTTCTGCAAAAGGCACATTGTTAGTTTTCCAAAGCAACATAAGTGCAATGCAAGAGTGCTTTCTCTACTCTCCAAAGAGAATTATTGGAGATTAAGCTATGAAAGGATGCTAGAATTAGGAAAGGAGTGCACACTTGGACTGGTTGCTAAGAGGATATGCTGCAAAATCAATTTCTGACTGAAACTCCAATGGAGGCATAAGATATGCTATGATACTGTCATGACTTGGCATAACAACGCCTAATTAGATGCCTATGAGCCTGACTCAGATCTTGGCGGCAATGGTCCTGCCATAGATTTTCCGTTGGATTTCCTACCTGTTGACTTGGTGGTCCACCACCAGATTTATATGTTGGTGATCCCATAAACAAAAGACCACAATGGAGGGGTACCATTGGAAAGGGGAGATGCTCCCCTTTCCAACGATACCTCTCCTGACTTTCCACGTGCTCAGGGGGATGAGCACGTAGAAAGCAAAACTGAAATGAGCCTCTCTGCTCATTTTAGTTTCGGTTTCACTGAAGTTATGTCAGCGCAATGTGCATGCTGATCGTCATTTCAGGGACACCAAACAAACAGCCTTGGGAGCTGGGGAAGCTCTTCCCCAACTCCCGAGGCTGTTAGGGGTGGGGGGAGATACCCCTCTGGTGCCCACACCAGAGGGATTTCAATTGAAATGTGCGAGGACAGCCGGGAGCCTCCCTGCGCACAAGCCCACAGTGTCTCAGGACGACTCCTGGCTGTCCTGAGGGCGGATGGGGTTAATGACAAATATTAGATGTAATTTAATTGTAAAGTGTCAGGTTCCGTGTGTAATGCATATGTGCTTATTATTGACACATCCAGTTGCAATAACAGAAAAACATATAAATTTGATGTAAGTGTCCAGTAACAGGAGGAATGCTTGCACCAAAATTAACGAGTCCATCACAAATGTACAACTTTAATGTATGCATTTTAAAAAGTATCTAAAATAAACATGCTGTGCTTGTCACTGTCCCGAATGAGAATAAGTGCATGGGACACACATTAGAACAAACAACACCATCAGCAAACTATTAGTAACAATCCAAAAATAAGACCAGGAGAAAGATATTCTGAAATAACATTTTTATGATAAGTATGAGGGGACTTTCTAATATAGTCAGTAAGACTCACTCTAAAAAAATAACATCAAAGCACCAGGCCAGAAAGTTCAAAGTCTGGGATGCATGCCCATAACCTGCCTCCTATTTACACTGCTAAAATAAACCTCCTCTGGAAGGGGCATCTATGGGGTTGAGAGCAGGCACCTCAATGATCTGACTTTGGAGGGGTGGTCCTAGGGCTTGGGAGGGGTGCATTTGGGTTTGAGAGGGTTTTGTTTGATTTGGGAGGGGTGGGTTTGGATAAGGGAGGGGTGTGTTTGAATGTGAGAGGGGTGGGTTTGAATTTTTGATGGGTGGATTTGGATTTGTGTGGGGTGGGCAAGGGATGGTAAGGCTGTTGGGTGGGGTGGATTTGTGTTTGTGAGGCGTGGTCTGGGATGAGGAAGGGGTCAGGGACAGGGCAAACATCATATCTTCCTGGGGAAAATGGGTTGGGAGTATGGGAGTTCATGTTGGGAGGTAGAGAGGGTGGCAATGTCTGTTGAGCATTTGTCTGTTAATGGTGTGGTGGGTGCCTGAGGGTCTGGTGTATGTTTTGTATGTTATGGTGGCCTGCTTGTGTGTTTTACTGGGTGTCTGTTTTGTGGGTGAGTGTGGGCGTTAGTGTACAGTATGTGGATGTGTCTGTTGTGTGTGTTTGCGGTAGCTGTGGATGTGCTGGTGCTGGGTGTTAGTGTTATGCTGGGTGTGGTGCTTGTGAATGTGCTGGTGGTGGGTGTGGATGATTGTGTTATGGTAGGTGTGGTGTAGGTGGGTGTGATGGAGGTGAGTGTGGATGTCTGTTGTGGGGTGAAGGCTTGTGGTTGTGTTGGAGGTGGGTGTGTGGTATCTGCATATGTGAGAGTATTTGTGTATGTGTTTCTTGCTGTGATTGTGTTAATCTTAGGATATGCAGGTTGTGTGTGTCTGAATGGGCGTATATAGAGGTGTGCATCTGCTCTGGATAGGGCTGGGAAAAGGGATTTGGATTGGGGAAGGGGTGGGATTTAGGGTACGAGGTTGGGGTGAATAGGAGGCTGCGGTCAATGAGGAGGCCAGATCCTGTAATGATTGCTGTAAGCCAGACATGGCAGAGTAAATGTCATCCAGGTAGGCCAGCATCTGGGTCATCTGACCACAAAGCCCCTGGATGTCATTTAGTAGTGCAGTTTGGCCTACAGCGATAATCTGCAATAGATCAATAGCCTCCTCATTGAGCTCAGTCAGGAAGACAGGGGGGGGGGTTGCCTGCATCAAAGTTGATACCATCCCTTTTAGGGGCGTGTCTCTGGCCAACTGGGGGGGGAGAGACTGGGGGAGATGGGAACATGGGTGGTGGAAGACAATGCAGGTGACACTGTAGCTGTAGGGTCCGTAACCACTAGGGACTGGTCATCTGTGGAGGCCTCTGAAGATGATATTGAGTCGCACATGGCCTCCTCGCCAGTTCCCTCACCCTTCATGGCACTGTCTCCCTTGGTGTCGGTGGTGTCTGCACCAGGAGCACAGTGCCCAGCTTCTTCCCAACCGACGCGGTCACCTTCACCTTGTCCAAATGATGTTGTAAAGACAGCTACAACAGTAGTATCTGGGTAAAGAAATTTGAACATGAACTTTGCTCACAAAACATTTGCCAAGTCTACATGGTACACCAACTTTAAGGCCTTCCAACTTGGCTCCTTAATCATCAGTATCTCATGCATGTAGGGAAGAATTCCACAAACCATTTACTCACAGTCTAGAAATTCTCCATGCTAGCTCCCATATCATGTGTGCCTTTTGTCTCTTATCCAGTTTTATTTCTCTGCATGACAAATGGCTTTAGTATAAGTAAATTCATAGTCCTGGATACATTCCTAAACCACTTTAGCACAGAGCACAAACATTTCCACATATCCAAAAGAGGCATGTTTTGGGCCTGATCTTGACTGATCAAGATGGGATACTCCAACATCTATGTGATGGAATCTTCCATCTGCAATTGTCCTTTTATGTGTCACTATTCACAACATGATTGCTTTCTCATCTGGACATAACTAAGGACACCTAAATGATATTTGGGGTTTGCGTAACTCTGTCACCAATGTGGACCCATTCCTGTGTGTTTCAATCAATACTAGATCCCAGCAGAGTTTACAGAGTTGCTCTAAGCGGTACTCTGAATAGTGCCCCCAACACTCTGCTATGCGGAGTTACACAAGCAGGAAGGGCTGCTCACCATACCCGTTTGCGTGACATTTTATGTCATACGCAACATGACGTGCGCTATCGCACACGAGTGGCACCACGCCGTTCGCATAGGCACTACCATCTTGTTTTTTGCTCGGATTATGGTGCCGGACCTACTTTTTAATCTTTCTTTAATCTCTTTAATCCTCCTCCTATCAAACTTATCTACCCTCATTCTTATTTATTATAATGTGTCTTTGTGTATTTTATGTTTTTTGAGATTTGTTTTGTGTTTTTTTGTGACTTTAGTACGTCTTACATTTTTCGGTTTATTTCCTTATATTTTTCCCTTCCTTCCTTTTCCTGTTTTTATCTTCCCACGCCCAGTGCCATGGAAGAGCTGGGGAGCAGCAGCACCAGGCCCCCAAAAACCACCTGTAGCAGCAGCCGACTACCTTGCGGTCGGCTGCGCCACGAATGGTTGCAGCCCATGCCATTTTGTCATGTGGAGGTGGCTGCACTACTTTTTTATGTTCTGCGCCCAATTCCACTCCACGTTGGCAGCATGCCTGGCAGTGGATATGGCTCAGGAACATTAGCAGTGTGGGAGAGGGTGCACCGGGCTGTACGTCACAGCTCTGGGATACGGCACACCAACAACAGCTGAAGCACCTGTGGGCCAACATCCTGGACAGGGACCTGGACCTGCTGGACCTGATGAGTGTGAAGGTTGGGGGCTCGGTGAGTAATTGTTTATTTGTTGTGTTCTTTTTCTGCTAATATTTTTTTTTCAAATAGCATACTGCTAACACTCAGAGCTAAGTTAAGTTTACGTTACAAATATTATGTGATCATCATCTAGCCAGGTGGTTGGCACTACCTAATCCTTCTCGTTGGCGCTCGCTGGGGCTGATAATTTAAGAAGTGATGCAGAGACTCCTCTGTCCTCCTGTCACTAAGATAGTGGTAGGTAATAGTATTAGTGAGTTAGCGTTCTGTCACTTCTCTGTGCCTTTCTTTTTGTAGCTTGCGCATTTCCAAGCAATTTCCCAGTGATGTGTATGCATGCATCTATACATTGAAAACAATAGAGACTGAGCTCGCCCGGCTAAGGGGGATGAGATTGAGAAGGAGATGAGAAACAAAGATCATTTGTTGCAATTTATGAATAGTTCCAAAATGTAGTTTAGAACATTTGGCACAAGGTTAGGTTTAGAAAATTAGGAATAGGTCCACTCGATACTACTACAAAAGGCGATCCAATTTTTGAAAAGTATAATGTTACTACATTTGCCTGTCAAAATATTTTTGGGGAGATTAACTGTACCAGTAATCTTTTTTATTTTATCTTCTTTATTTCTTACTTCAGCATTCCAGGGCAAGAAGAGGGCAACAGAGGGGGGTGAAGAAGCCTGGAGTGCCTCAAGTGCCACGGCCAATGGATCTACTGTCCCCAGTAAGTCCTCCTTTTAATATAGTTATTATAACCCTAACTCTTACCGCTCCACATTTAGAATACATTTTCCTTTTTATAGTTTTTTTTGTGCCTGTTTCCTAATATTTTCCAACTCCTCTAATGTTTCCTAATTTCTTCTTATTTCAGCATTATTCTATTTACCTATTCTATATATTTTAAGTTTCTGTACTTGACTTCAAACTGACTGTACTAGCCAGTCTGTAGCTTTGTTTCCTTCTGCTTTGTCATTAAGCTTTCCCTCCCCCCTTATATATCTTGTGGATTGGTAGAGTAAAACTCAGAGAACCCATGTTAGGTCAGGTACTCTATTGTGAAAATTGCATGCGCAAGTAAGGTATTCCACGTATGTTTGGTGCAAAGGCTTTCTTTTTCTTCCTCATTCTCAAACAGTAAAACGAGAAAGTGGTCATGGTTATGGTGGACCCCTCCAATGTTGTGTATGTATTATTATCATAGTATACCAGCAGTTGATGACAGTGCAACATGGATGGAAGTATAAGGACAGCCCCATTGCATATGCCAACCAAGACTATATATCCTTCATTGACCAATTTCTCTACCCCTTCAATGTGCTCAATGACTCAGATTCATCGTAGTTCTGCCATTCCATTACAAAATGTTTTGGTTGGCTAAACTACCTGGCTTTTTGAAACATTGTCAACCAGAAAAATGCCCAGCATGATATTTTGAATGAAGATACTCAAATCAGACTGCAGTGATGAATTGTGGTTGTATTTTGTTAAAAAAAATATAAGGGTAAGGTGTATGTGGCATCTAAAACATGTAATGTTTTTCCTAGCCGCACAGACCACCAGTGCCGGTAGTGGAGCGGACTCGGCGGTCGAAGGGGGAGTCCCAGTGGTGGCAGGGATGGGTGGTGGTAGGTCAAATTGCTTGCATATTGACAATAAGTAATATAATCACTGCAATGCAGTTGACTCATGAACACCCCACTTTAACAGGCACAGTGGGGGTTGAGTAGTTAATGGCCTCTTCTATCTGCAACTCAGCAGACAAAAGTTCGTAATGAACTCTAACAATGATGGGTTGATAGAAAAGGGAAAAAAGGATGGGTGAAATGTAATATGAGTGAAAAGATGCGTGGGTGAAAGGATTCATAGGTGGGTGATAGGATGAATGGGTGAGTGAAAGAAGGATAAAACAGAATATGGGTGAAAGGATGCCTGACTGGGTTGTGAAAGGGTTTAGGTATAGGGGTGAAAGACAGGATACCTGCCTGGGTGGACGAAAGGGTACATTGGCGGGTAAAAGGAATGCTCGGGTGGGTTATAGCAGGATGGGTTAATGGGTGAAAGGATGTGTAAGTGGGCAAATGGATGTTTGAAAAAGCTGCGTTATTATGGATGGATACATATGGATGGATGGTTTTCAATGGTATCAAGAATTCTTCAGGGGATTGAGGCAAGACAAATTGCACTTATCAATTAGTAGGGTACCATTTCTGACAGTTCTTTAGGTGACTGGAACCTGAGAATCAACACCCCTAAGTCTCCTGGGATAAATATCCCTTAATAACACAAGAAGCACAGTGGTCCTCCGAACTTAATTCTATCTATGCTTGTAATGTACAATAACTTACAAAAGAAATATTAGCAGAATTTTAACATTTGTTAAGTGCACTTTGGTCACATTAACTTTGACGCTACGCCTTGATGCCAGCCGACTTGGGTGACACTGGTGACAGTGCCACTACTAGACGGATCGCGACATCACTTAAATTGACTGGTAAAATCTCTCTTGAACCCTCCCTTAGTTACAGTTTAGTCAAAACAGATAAAATTGTGAACATACCTACAATAAGAAAAAGAACTGGACAACGCAAATAGAATCAGGATAGGCAACCATGCACACTGATTTACCCTGAAGAAGTTCGCGAGGACGAAATGCGTTGGCTACGGTTTTACCTAGTGTGAAGAAAAAAGTCACAAATAAAAGAAACTGAAGAACAATCCTGCTGAATTGTTTTTATGTCTGATCTTGTGATCAAAGTGCACTTCAATGGTTTTATCAAAGCTTTGATTCAAAGGGTTGGAGTGGTATATCTATCGAGCAAGGCCGATATTATGTATCCCATTCATCATCACCTCCCTCCCTACCCATGGCATTTCATCAGTGCCACCCATGATGATCTAATTGCTGCGTGGTTCGATTCAACACTGCAGTGAAATGTGTGGTCTCATTCTGTTAATGTGGCATTTACAAAGTTTTCAATGCATGGCAATGCGAAAACAACATGTGTGTTCCTTCCGTCCCGTGCCCACTCAGTCAATACATAGTACTTCACTTCTTTATTCTTTCCTAAGTTCTGTCCCAGCCTTCCGAAACATTTGAGAAACATATTCTCGGCACGTGCCGTGTTTTTCTGGCCACGTGATATATTTCATCATGGCTTCCATATCAGATTTACACCTGTTTAAATTCTTCCTTTTAAGTTCAACATTTGTCAACCACAGTGACTCGCTACTAGCCAAAGCTTAGGCACTTGATGATTATCAGTGACACCCCACTATTCTGTAGTAAAACATCTACTACTTACCCGATCTAATCCATCTAACTTACCTTGCAGTAAAGTAAGTTAACTTTCCTTTCCTTACTGCCAAGTGAATTTATTTGTTGGAGATAATTCTATAGTGTTGTGTAGGGTGAGGCCAGGGAAGAACATGGGACTAAGGGTCAGATGTAGGTGGCCCATTACAGATCGGTCAACCCAAAATTCGGTAAATTTCAGGCTGACCGACCGGTATTGGGCCATTTCCTATGTAGGGGATGATTCGGTAAATATCGAATCGGTATTTACCGATTCGGTATTTACTGAATCATTATTTACCGATTCGGTATTCACCGAATCGGTAAATGACATGTAGGAAGCACTTTAAAGAGTGCTCATGTGCTTTAAGGATTCGTTATTTACCACCAACTATTAGTTGGTGGTAAATAACGAATACCTTTGAAAATGCTAATTTGTGCATTTTCAACTGTGCCATGTGACAGACATACATGCCCTTAGGGCATGTATGTGTGCCACATGTGCACACAAGCACTATTCAGGGGTGCAACAGGGTGTCAATGTGACACCCTGCCACCCTTAAATGTTTCCCTATTTTACAGAATCGGTATTTACTGATTCGGTAATTCACATGCATTCCTATGGGCCTCCAGGCCCATAAGAATGAATGGGAATTACCGAATCGGTAAATACCGATTCGGTAAATACCAAATCGTACCGATTCGGTAATACTTACCGAATATTTACCTACATTGCATTTATCGATTCTAAAATACCGATAAAATTCGGTATTTTAGAATCGGTAAATTTCAATTACCTACATCGAGCACTAAGTGCCTTGACTTTTGCCAAATAGAATCTATATCCCATTCCTTCATCCTTTACCTGTACTGCAGTGCATCGTTTTTCCCACCGTCTACTTACGGCAGAAAGGGTATCCGCACGATTTAATATGTGACGTGTATCATTCATTATTATACATCTGCCTTGTGGTCAGGGTAAAATTTAAAAGGCATTTCGGGAAAAAACAGGGCCATTGGAATTAGATAATTGTCCATCACAGCGGTCCCAGCAGAAGACTGCAGAGAGTAGCAAAGTACGACTAGTAATGACTATGGCACTAGCTAGAATGCCTCCATTAATTTGCCACAACACGAATACTTATACTCCATAGTGCATAATGCCTTACTCATTAATGAGAGGTTATTTATTTTTATTAGTGTCTGTTTAGTTTTTACTAGGAAATCCTTCAAAAGAAAAGAAAATAACAGTTTTTTAAAAGTGGTGTGCTGTTTATTCTGCCTTTATTCATTTCAGATGGTTAATGCATTCGCCATTTGCTTTCAGTTTTATGTGAGGCATGTGTGAGTAATGAGTGTGACTCTAATCGCAGAGAATGGCCCTACGAGCAAATCATTGTACAGCTTCTGTGCCATTATATAATATTGAACAAGTGCTTTGAACAGAGCATTATTTCCAATTTTTCTTTTTTCTTTCTTTCTTGATGTAGCTACCCCTGCTGGTCATCCTTCAAGGCAGGATATAGCAGCTTGGCTGCGGCAGCAGAAGCTGGAGGCCATATGGGCTGACTATCATCAAGTGGTGCCTAGGAGAAGGAGACAGCTGCCCAGGGCCCCAGCCAGCCATCAGTTCCCAACAACAAAGCCGGCGCCCCAGACTGACAGATGCCCGTCACACCACCACTGCTGCCTCCTTTTCTTACAGACCGCATTTTCCAGTGCTGCATCCTCCTGAGGTTGACACACATCGAAGGCAGGCAGGATACAGATGGAGGGGCACCTGAAAATGATTCTGACCTGTATGTTGTGCCCTTTTCTTTACCCCCTTTTTTAGTATTTGTTTTGATGGGTGAGACTTGTTTTGGGTGGAAATGATGGCAGTTGGGATCGGGAATGTTATTTGGACTTTTTTGTTGGACATTTTGGAAACTGGTTGGTGAAGGAGAGATTTGTTTGGGGAGAGGGGTAGGCCAGTGAGGGGTGGAAGAGGTGAGTTTTTTTTATATTGTTAAAAAGGGAAATACATATTTATTTTACTTTATTTATGCCTCAAATCTTTTTTGGGTGTTTTACTTTACACTGCTGCCTTTTTGTGAAGCCTGATTTTAAAATCTGCTTTAAAAAGTGTTTAACAATTAGTTATGCAGTACCCTCGTACTACTACCCTCTAATCTCTGCAACTATATTGACCACTAGGGGTGGGGGGATTTCCATTGTCTATATTGCCTACAACAATGCTACATCGTTCTCCCACCTGAAAAGATGAAACTGGACTGTTATCTCTCTCATTCTTCTTACTGCAGGGTATCCCAAAGTGCGATCTTATGGTGGTGGTAGTAATAGCAGGGTAGGAATCAGAAACAAGGTTTCACTCCCACCTAGGTGTAATCCAACTGTCGGATTAATCAGAAGGATTATTCATCACAGGCAACTAGATTGAAATAAAAACACTGAGTTAGTGGGTTATTACAACATAGCTTTACGAAGAATTGAGACCAGACTACTATGCAACAAAGAATACCTGATAGTGATAATATAACAAAAAATATAGCAATAATAACTTCTGAGCAATGGTGAGCTAGTATGTTAAAATAAAGTTACAAAATCCTCAAGTTATTAAGTGGACTCAAAGTCTGGAGTTGAAAAGATTAAGCGTTAATGCAACACAATGCCGGAATGATGATGCTGATGAATGATATTCTATATCTAAAATGTGGATCACTTTATATGCATGGGTTGTTTTAAATAAGCCCAGTGTGGGCTATTGTTTAGGTTAAAGAATATCCTGCACTGAGTTGGTGTTTCTTTCACCACATACACCCCACCAAGTGTGTGATCAATTTGTAGTGTAATTTAAGTCACAACTCAATAAATCACACAGCCTAGGGAAAGAGGTTTAGGGGCTTGATGAATGGATGGGAAAGGGGATTTGGGAAAAGGTGTGACAAAGACAAACACTACACAAGGACAATATTTATCTGGGCAATGAGCAGCACATCATCGTCATCAATCTGTTATGGAAGGATACAAAGGAATGAGTATGACACAGCACAGTTAAATGCATTGCAAACAGTCCGTTAGCCCCAGTGACCCAAGTTATTATGAAATATCTAACTGTTCTGTCACCTACGTTTGAAAAATAGTAAATACAAATTATGGAGGTGTGAAGAAAACCCATACAGTTTTAAAGAATGATTCTTAAAAGGAAAATGATATTGTATTGCCAAATTGGGTGGCTCATCAGCATTCTTCTTGGATTGTCTGTCAATCTTGGATGCCTGACTGAAGTGGTCCAGTAAGGTAAGCATGAGTGTTATGGTGCTTCTGCCTTTTGTGCAAGAGAAGAGAAGGCCTGCGGATTGTAAAACACAAATGATTCTGTAGAGTCAAGGAGAAGGACAGAAGGTGAACTTTATGAGGAGTGCACCAAGAAGTCTCAGAGGCAGAGCAAGAGCATAGTCCACCGCAATCATTCATTTTATGACCCATGTGCAATCAATTAAGTGAGAGCAATTCCAACAACGAACAATCACAAACAAGTGGCTGCATGTATCAAACTCGCAACTGTCTTTTAGCCTAGGGCTTGCATAATGTGAGGATGTGGCATCATCACGGATGTCTCTGGTTATCTACAACAAAAGGCCGCCCACCCAACCACATAGTTTAAAATCTGACCCAACTAACACATACACTCAGCAAAATTGGATTTCCCAAATCAGTGCACCTCTCACCAGTCCTCAGAGTTGAGTAAGTCTCGTAGAGTCATTATTATAATGTTGGTTTCCCTGTAGTAGTTGATAACTTACTTCTTCTGGCAGTTTTTGAGGCAGTCCCCCCTGAGTCCTTCCATCATCCTCCTGAATCCAAGTAAATATGTCCAACTCTGTCCCAACTCCTGACCCAAATGAGAGAGATGGACCTGCAGTGCAACACTGTTGATGAACACCAAGAGAAAAATTAAGACATTTTTGGTGTAGATTTGTGTTTGTTTGTTAAATGGACTGGTTCGGTCTTTGAGGAGTGTGACCCAGAAAACAAAGCAGCGTGGACCTGGCAACCAAATCTCTCTAAGTGTCAAGAGTGAAGAAAAAAATCACCCTCAGGAATAAAATGGTCACTCATTAGGCCACCAACATTGTAAATCATCACAAAAACAATCAAGCTTACACATTATAGTTGAACACCCTCACTGTCTGCTATCACATTAGTCATCTCAACAACACTCACTCATATATCACTCATTGGTGCAATTATTTACCTGTTCCAATTCAAGCACGGTGGTACATTGCCGATCCTCTTTGATTCACGTATCATACATTGACCGGTCTTGAAATTCAAATATTCTCGGGCAGTCCTGCTAGGGGATGAAAAAAGGATAGGCACAGGATTGAGACAGGCATTGTCTCTCCAATGTCCTTGAAGGGAATGGGGTGAAGCTTCTTCATTGTACACTGGTCCAACTCCAATCCGGTCCTACATTTGTCTAAAACAGTGGGGAAGCATTAGTCAGTCAGACACAACCAAACACAAAAATATAATGTTATCCTAGCTATATCCTTTTTTTGTCAAAGCAGTTCGGCAACAGAAATATTTATGGTGGACTGAGGCTACTCTGTAGTCAGGGTAGTAGAGTTCATCCTCAAACTCAGGTGGTTCACCCAGACACCCAGAAGTTAGTCAGGTAACAGACTACAATGACCTGAGTCTGACCGATCACCCTCAACCTCCTCCTGTCGTACTTCAGGTATGGTGTAATTTGATGGTATAAAGTGCTGATTCATAGTTAATCTCTCCTCGTTTTGGGGCGAGAGACTGGTCCTTCCTTTCACCAACAGCTCTGCATCCATACCCGCCCTCTATAGTGCCAAGATGCCCCAGGCATGAGTTTGTGCTTTACAAATGACATTCATTAATTGATTCAGTGAGATAACTGCACCGGCAGCACTGATCAAATGCTCAGCAGAAACACTGGCTACTGGACAAGCCAGATACTTTATTGCCAGCCTGCTGAGCACTGGCTATTGGCGCCTCTTCCCATGCCAACACACAAATAGGTTTTGATCCAGATAGACCTCTGCTGGGTCATCCAGATAGGCTTGGAACACCCTCTCAATAGTCAATAGGTGTTCCAACTTTCTCAACCTTTTTTGCCTTCGCCTCTGCATTAGACTTAAGCTCTGCCTTTAGAAACCAATCAAATGCAGATTTTGGGGCTGATGCTCCTGTACCTATTCTTGTTGCTGGTGTTCACTTTGTTGGTTTTGGCTGGTGTTAACCAACAGCACTGCCCTCAGGTTGCATGGCAGTTGAGGGCTGTATCCTAGCAACTTCTGTCCGGGAGTTGGATTCTAATTCCCAACTGTTATTTTTCTAGGTCGCTGGCTCGCTCAGCAATCCACATCTTGTAGTTTGCACCCTACCTGTCTGAAAAAGGAATGAAAGTGGCCAGTAATTGTTTATACTGTGGATCAAGATGTAATGTTTGTATGACACAATGTCTCTTTGCAGCCTTGTATAACAGTCAAGCGAAAGATTAAGCTCTCCACCAACTCATGAGCATCTTTTTTTGTCCACTCCTGCGTACAATTCAGACACCTACTTTAGTTGTTCCTGTAGCATATGCAACAACTGGATAGCTTGGCCAATCACACTGTCTTCCTTGCTGACTTCCTGTGTGAAAACCTCATAAGGAAGCAGCATCTCTGTCAGGCATTTGACTAGGCCCCATTAATCCATCCCGATGATCATGCCTTTCACAGTTGCATCCCTCCTTGCATGACACATTCATTAATCAGTATGTACTGCTCAAACAGATGTTGCAACATGTAATAAGTAGAGTTCCAAAGTGTTGCCACCTCCTAGATGATGGCTTTAACTGGCATTCTATTATCACGCTGAGTGAATCTCAACTACTTGTGGCCTTTAAAAGAATGTCTAAGATGGATGCAGATTCTTCTGGTGGTGGACAGTAAGTTGCTGACTATTCATTCCTTTTTAAGAAAGTCCTGCACAATGATGTTGATGCAGTGCACCAAACACAGGACCCTGAAATAGCCACCATATGACATGGCTTTAACTATAATACTGCCATTGTCTGTGGCTACAAATCCACTGTTAAGCCCTATGGGTTGCATCCATTCATAGACCTTGTTGTAAAAGTCATCCAAGATATTTGCAGCTGTATGGTATTTCTCCATGGTGAACATGGCTACTGTTGCAAGCTTCCGAGTGGCATTATAAATTTCAGCAATGTCAACACCTACAGATATCACTTCTACAACCCCCACAAAAGAGATCCAGTGTGCAGTGATGCACATATAATCAGTGGCTTGGCAATTGGTCCACATGTCTGTCATCTGGTGGATAGTGTGAACAGCACTTTGCTGCAAAGCTTGTCCAATCAATTCCAGCACATCACGATGTAGCGCTAGAACAGCAACTCTGATGAAAAGCTCCGGCTGGGCACCTTCCATTCCAGGGCAGATGAGCGCCACAAATTCTAGACAGCCCTCCCCTTCCACAAAAAAAGTGAGGAGGTCCAGTGCTAACATTTTAGCCAGCTTCCCGTTGTATAAACGTGCCATTGGGTGGTTGCATTCGTACTGCCTCTCCTGCCTACACATGCCAGGAATAGTAGCCTGGATTTTCTTTTTCTGGTACCACTGACGCAGGCGACTTCTTGAGAAAAGAGGTGGTAGACTCAATGTTACTCTCAGCAGGGCAGTCACTGTATGCTCTTGCCTTTGTGTCTCAACCTGATTCTGAGTCTTGTGTCATTGTGATGTTGCTGACGTGGGCAATATTCCTGCACTGCTGGGGACAGGGGTGATTTGCGTAATAAAAATGTCACCCTCTTCTTCACCTTCAGCTTCCACCGTGATCAGAGTAGATTCAGATTCCCTGCTCTCACCACCTTCACCAACACCACTTGCAGTTTTTTGGCTACGGTGCGCCTCCCAGTGGATTGCGTGATGTTTTCTCAAATGGGTTGTTTGACCTGCCTTACAAAGGGAGCAAATGACAATATTCGCCTCCTCCTTGCTAACTGTAAAAAAGTCCCAAACTGGGGAGGTCCACTTTCTGACACTGGTGCCACTGCCAATGTCCAAAGAAGTGGTGGTAGGTGGGTGTTTTGATATTTGCTTCTCTGCAGGGCCTACTTCTACTGAGGTGGTTGTGGATGCAGGTTGCAGGGGCCTTGAAAATATGGAAGCTGGCTGTGGTGGTATCTGTGCCACATTCCTCAGAATAGGTCAAGATGGGGTAACATCGGTCTCCTCTGGGGTTGGGCTAACATCCATGATGACTGGGCCGTCCTCCTCTTCTTCATCCATAACTCTAAGGCTTTCAGGAACCTTCCTTTTCCCTTTCCTCTCCTGGCGTGTCTCAGACTGAGGCAGGATCCAAGTGGAGTCTTGATCATCAAAAGGGGGGCTTTGAGAAGAAAATAGTAGAGTACGCTTCCTTTTTTTCTTGCTGGAGATCTGAAAGGCAATGGATCTTCTGGAAGAGGGGCTTCTTCTACTTCCTCAGCATTAAGCTCAATCTCCTGAAGTGCTCCAACTTCAGGAAGAACTACCATGGCTGGCTGCTGATGTTGTTGTCCACTTACCTCAGTTTCCGGCAACAATCTGGTACTACTTTGTGAAAGAGATAACTACAATTCAACATTACCGCTTGTCGGTGTTGCAGTGGTTAGAATGGCTGCCTCTGTACCAGACATGGGCTGATGCCTTTAGTTGGGTTGGGGCCATTAAAGCGGGAGTGCTGCTCCCAGGTTGCTCCTCAGAGGTAGGTGCAGCAGGCACAAAATGTTGCCCGAAAAAGGTCTGGGGCAACATACCAGTAGTGGTAACATCGTTCGTTCTTATCACTGGTCACTTGGTAGCACCCTTCTTTTGGGCTATCTTAAGTCTGTCAGTTGGCAGTGGCACTTAGCTTCACAAGCTGAAGAGATGTGCGTAGTAACATCACATGTTGTGTGGTCAAGCGCCATGTGCGCAGGCTGTCAGTACTGTGGGTGAGGTCTCTACTTTTGTGCACCTAAAAACAAACAAGGAAGAAAAAGATTAGTGAAACATGGCATTGTTGCAGTTTGAATTAGTAGTACAAATAATATAATTTAGTGTGGTTACTTAAGCTATAAATAATTAACAACAATACAGTGTATCCATTCAAAAGTAAAACCACACCGACATAAAGATTAATTTACAATCAGGAAGGATAAGAAAGGGGGGGGCGTGGCTTGCGCGCCAGCCGGTGAGGACGGTGTTCCCGTGAGCTCCGCGTTGGACTAGACCCGCAGATGTCGTAGGACCTGCGTTTACGGTTTTTTATGACGGTTGGACGGCTGCAGAGCCGGGGGAAGGACCCGTGCACATAGTGTCGCAGTCCTAAGAAGATTCCATGCGGCGAAGTTTATATTCTACGCGGCGATAAATATTGACTCTCCTGAGACGCGGGCGACCGCCATTTTGGCCGATGTGCCCGCGCCGGTGTTTTCATCGCATTTTACAGCCCGCTATTTTACTGCATGTGCTTGTACTCGCATTTCAATTGTTGCAATGACTTTTATTCTTCACTTTATGACTTTTTGATGTTTTGAATCTGCTGAAATCTGTCGATTTTTCGACGCTCCAATGTCTGATGTGACAGGAAGAGGTGCCGCCATTTTAGATACATCAATATCGAAGTATCACTCTGCCTCAGCCTTGTCTCTCTTGCCATTGTGCCTCAGCTAATATGGATTGGTTTTACTGGCGATCAACTTATATAAACCTATCTTCATACTTGCGTCTTATGGAAGCTGATAATATCTATTAGTGCACTGCCTGCGTTTTCCACCTGCGATGTCTCCTCACCAACTCTGAACGGCTAGATTTGCGTACTACGCTCTTTTATCTCCTCTTCCAGTACCTAGCCTGTTCATTCTAATCGTATTTGTTGTTGAGTGACCAGGTGAGGCCCTGTCATTATAATTGGCACGGGCTGCCCTGTGCAGTGTCCTCTGTATCTCTCTCACTTCTGCAGCGTCCTCCGGCTTCCATCTACAGTTCCAGCATGGATAATGACTCTCCTGCGCCCAAATTGTCTCAAACTGGCACTAAACCTAAACGACCTAAAAATGACCCGCCCTCTCCAATTAAATCTTCCTCTAATCCTGTACTGGACTCCATCATTGAGGAGGTTCGTGGTCTCCAACCATTCATGACCGCCACCAATGAGAGACTTAAACAGATTGAGGACCGGTGTGTACTTATGAAGGGCAAAGTCTTGAATTTGGAGAAAAGAGTCAGTGATCTCCACGATGCCTCAGCTAAAATTCCTTTATTAGAGCAAGAGATCCACAAGCTCAAGTTGCACACGGAGGATTTGGAAAATCGTAACCGTAGAAACAACGTAAGCGTTTATGGTGTTCCGGTAAATGTGGAAGGTTCAGACATGGTGTCTTTCCTACGTAAATTCCTTCAGGAACTTTTGGATCTTCAACCTGCATCACTCCCTCTTAATATTCAGAGGGCTCCCCGCCTGGGCCGTATGAACTCTAACTCTAACAAACCTCGAGGCATCATTATGCTTTTTCTGGAATTCACAGAGTTGATGTCTGTCTTGAAGGCCGCCAGACTTAAACGTCGTCTCCAATGGTCAGGTCATAATATTTTCATATCCCAAGATCTCTCATCTGCGACGAATGCCCGACGAAAGGAATTCTTGAATCTCCGACCGCTCATGAGACAGCTCAACATCCAATATGGCAATCTACACCCTTGTTTTTGCAAGATCACGCACAATGGGCGCACACGCTCTTTTGATGATCCTCAAAAACTGCATGCCTTCCTGCAAAGTGTCTCTCCTGCAACTATGGACCTTGCTACTTAATATTACCTTTTCTTGATTCTTCTCTGCAGTTCTTATCCTTCTAGTTGTGATTCTTCTCCTCTTCCTCAATGACTTCTTCTGACGTGATCCTTCTAATCTTCCCTATTGCTCTTGTACTTTTGATCCTACACTTTTTACTTTTTCTCTTCTTCTATCTATGTCCATTTATTGTCGGTAGCTTGTGGGGATTTGTCCCCTGTCTGGTGTTTCCATGCCTCTGATGTTTTGGTTATTCCCTTTCTCTCCGATCAGGCTTCTTTGCCTTGATCTGTTTACTTTTTTCTCTGTGTTTTTTGTTCCTCTTCCTTTCCCTTACCTTCCTTTCTTTTTTCTCTTTCTTTTTTCCTTTGCTTCTTGTTTCTCTTTTCCTACGTGGGTTCTCTCTCGAATATTCCTATATCTGGTGTGTTCTGTTATTATGAGTAGATTTTGTCTTTGTGCTTTAAGTGTTTTGGGAGTTCCTTCCTCATGCTTCTTTTGTTTTTGTTATTACCTTTTCTGTAGTCTTCCCCCTGCCATGTGTTCAATCCACGTGTTGTCAATCATGCCTTCCCTCAATGGTGTGTAACTTTGTTTCGTGGAACGTGCGAGGTCTTGGTCACCCTGTCAAGCGTCAAAAGGTATTGTCTCATTTATCTAAACTTAATTCACAGGTTGCTTTTCTCCAAGAAACGCATTGTTCTGATGTCGAATCACTTAAACTGAAAAGGCAGTGGGTGGGTCAAGTTGTTTTTTCTCCTGCTGCTCTTAAAAAAGGGGGGTTTGCTATTTTATTTCACAAAGCTCTAAATGTACAGATTTTTTCTTCTCAACATGATGACGAGGGACGCTGGGCAATGGCTAAAGTGATTATACAAAATAAGACACTGCTTTTGCTAAATATCTATGGCCCGGTACGTCTTGACCCTAAATTTTGGAATGCCATTAAAGCCCTAGTTTCGTCCATTGACTGCCCCGATTTTGTTATTGCCGGTGATTTTAACCAATGGTTAGACCCTTTCTCTGATAGATTATCCTCTAGCAAATTCCAACCTGACAAATCTCATAAGTGTTTTCAATCAGCCATTGCCTCACGTCCTTTGTATGATTCCTGGAAATTGTGCAATCCTGATGTGTTGGAATATACTTTTTTTTCTAATGTTCACCAAACCCGGTCCAGAATAGATTACATTATGGTTAGTAAATCGTTGCTCCCTTCCATTCAAAAATCTGCAATTGGCTCCATATTGATCTCTGACCATGCCCCTGTCTATACTACCCTTGACCTCTCCCTTATCTCCTCTAAATTTAGCCGGTGGAAATTTAATTCCTTTCTTTTGTCTGACTCAGTTTTTTTGAAGGAAAGTGCGGAGTTTTTTAATGAATTCTTTTCCTTCAATAATCCTGCCGATACCTCCATTCCTAATAATTGGGACGCTTTTAAGGCTGCTTTCAGAGCGTTTACTATTTCATATGTGGCTAAAAAGAAGAGGCTAAATAGGAAGAGATATGAGGATCAACTTTTGAAAATTAAAAATCTTGAACATTTGTATTTTTCCTCTAAATCCTCCTCTGCCCTTCAAGATCTAGTCCTAGCTAAAACGGAACTCAATAAGATCATTACTAATGAAGCATGTAACACTCTCCTTAAAATCGAGTCCAAATTCCATGGTGGCCAAAGCAAAGCGGGGAAAATGCTTGCAAACTATTTGAAAGTTAAATCTGAACGCAAAAATGTCGGCCCAATTTTTAATGATTCTCTCAATAGATTGGTTTCAGCAGATGAAGACATTGCTGAAGTCTTTCATAATTATTACCAATCCTTATATACTGATGACATCCCTCTAATGCAAACCTAACGTCCTTTTTTGATGGCCTTCCCACACCCCCATCACTTCCGGATGACTTTGCTCTCTTGGAAGGTGAAATCACTCTTCAAGAAGTTCAAGTTCAAGTTCAGGAATTTATATAGCGCGCTACTCACCCAGAGGGTCTCAAGGCGCTTGGGGAGTGGGTTCATTATTTATCGAATAGCCAGGTTTTAAGTTCTTTTCTGAAGGAGATGTGGTTCTGTGTAAGGCGGAGGTGAGTGGGGAGTGAGTTCCATGTCCTGGCCGCCAAGTAGGAGAAGGATCTACCTCCCATGGTGGATCTTTGGATGCGCGGGACTGAGGCGAGGCCTTGATTGGAGGATCTTAGTTGGCGGGTGGGTGTGTAAAAGGATAGTCGAGCGTTGAGGCATTCGGGCCCTAGTTTGTAGAGGGCCTTGTGTGCGTGGGTGAGGAGACGGAATGTTATTCTCTTGTTGACGGGAAGCCAATGAAGGTCTTTCAGGTGGCCGGTAATGTGGTCTTGGCGAGGGATGTCCAAAATGAGTCTCGCTGATGCGTTTTGGATGCGTTGGAGTTTTTTCTGTAGTTTGGCTGTAGTTCCGGCGTATAGGGTGTTTCCGTAGTCTAGTCGACTCGTAACCAGAGCGTGGGTGACCGTCTTTCTTGTCTCGGTGGGGATCCAGTGGAAGATTTTTTTGAGCATGCGAAGTACGTTGAAGCAGGAAGATGAGACGGCGTTGATTTGTTTGGTCATCGAGAGTGAGGAGTCTAGGATGAAGCCAAGGTTACGTGCGTGGTCTGTGGGTATGGGTGCTGAGCCCAGATCTGAAGGCCACCATGAGTCGTCCCAGGCAGAGGGGGATGATCCTAGGATGAGCACTTCCGTTTTGTCTGAGTTAAGTTTAAGGCGGCTGTTTTTCATCCATATGGCTACTTCTTTCATGCCTTCATGAAGATTGGTTTTGGCTGTGTTGGGGTCTTTGGTGAGGGAAAGGATCAGCTGGGTGTCGTCAGCGTAGGAGATGATGTTAAGGTTGTGTCGAGGGTGGGGCTGAGTGATGATCCTTGTGGGACTCCGCAGATGACTTCGGTGGCCTCTGATTTGAACGGGGAATGTCGGACTCTCTGAGTTCTTCCAGCTAGGAACGAGATGATCCAGTCCAGGGCCTTTCCATTTATGCCGATGTTGCTGAGGCGTTGTATGAGGGTGCTGTGACAGACAGTGTCGAAGGCGGCGGAGAGGTCGAGTAGAATGAGGGCCACAGTTTCTCCGTTGTCCAGTAGTGTGCGGATGTCGTCTGTTGCTGCGATGAGGGCGGTTTCGGTGCTGTGTTTGGCTCGAAAGCCGGACTGTGAGGAATCGAGGGAGTTGTTGGATTCGAGGAAGGCGGCGAGTTGGCTATTGACGGCTTTCTCAATGACTTTGGCCGGGAATGGGAGGAGGGATATGGGGCGGTAGTTTTTAAGTTCCGAGGGGTCAGCTGTGGGTTTCTTCAGGAGGGCGCTGACTTCGGCATGTTTCCAGCTTTCTGGGAAGGTAGCAGAGATAAAGGAGCAATTGATGACATCACGGAGATGGGGTGCGATGATGGAGTCTGCTTTGTTGAAGATGTGGTGGGGGCATGGGTCGGTTGGCGAGCCAGAGTGGATGGAATTCATTAGGCGGGTGGTGTCTTCAGTGGTGACTGGGTTCCAGGCGCTGAGGTTATTAGAGGGCGGTTTAGGTTCTGAGGTTGGTGGAGAAGATTGTTCGTCGGAACTGTTTTCGAAGCTGTTATGTATGTCGGCAATTTTGTTGTAGAAGAAGGAGGATAACGAATCGCAGAGGTCTTGGGAGGGAGTGATGTCGTTTGAGGCTGCGGTGGGGTTGGTGAATTCTTTGACGATGTTGAATAGTTCCTTGCTGTTATGGGCGTTGTTGTTGAGTCGATTTTTGAATGCTGATTTCTTGGTGGATCGAATCAGCTGGTGGTGTTTGCGGGTGGCTGCCTTGAAGGTGGTCATGTTGTCGGTGGTTGGGTTTTTTCTCCATGTTTTCTCGAGGGTACGGCATAGCTTTTTGGATTTCTTAAGGTCATCGTTGAACCAGGGGGCCTTTTTGCTGTCTTGTATGGTGTGATGGTTTTTTAAGGGTGCTAATTCGTCAGCGCTGTGAGTGATCCATTGTTTGAATTTGATGGCAGCTTGGTTTGGGTCCGATGAGAGGGCGGGTGGGTTTTGGTGGAGCGATGTGAGGAGTTGGTCGGAGGTGATTTTGTTCCATTTTCTTCGGGGAATAGGTTGTGGGGGGTTGTGGGTCGAGGTGGTTTTGTAGCTGAAGTGAACACAACTATGGTCTGTCCAATGGAGAGCTGTGGTGTGATCGAAGGAGATGTGTTTGCTGGAGGTGAAGATTGGGTCGAGCGTATGTCCGGCTGCATGGGTGGGGGTGTCAACAAGTTGTTTGAGGCCGAGATTGGTCAGGTTGTCAAGTAGGGTGGTGGTATTGCTGTCGTTTTTCTTTTCCAGGTGGAAGTTGAGATCTCCTAGTAGAATGTAATTCTCGGAGGCTAGGGCATGTGGACTGATGAAGTCAGTGATGTCTTCACTGAATTGTGTACGGGTTCCTGGAGGTCTGCCGATGAGGGTGCCTCTGAGTGTAGTCCTAGGGTCAGTGTGGATCTGGAAGTGGAGGTGTTCGGCGGTCGCTAGGTTATCGTCGGAGCTGGTCGTGATTTTGATGGTGTTCTTATGGACGATGGCGATGCCTCCTCCTGTTTGGACGGTGCGATCTTTTCGGATGATCTTGTAATTGTCCGGGATGGCTATGGCGATGTCGGGTGTTGATGATGCGTTCATCCATGTTTCAGTAAGGAAGGCGACGTCCGGAGAGGCAGTGTCGAGAAGGTCCCAGAGTTCAGTGGCGTGTCTGTGGACCGAGCGGGTGTTAAGCAGGATGCATTTCAGGTGGCTGGGGTCGGAACTGTGTTTGGGGTTAGTGGAAGTGGTATGGGTCTTGATGCTGGTAAATTTGCAGGAGTGGCAGGCAAAGGGACCGTGGGTGTGACCTGGGGCAGCTACGCAGCATAGAGGTGTGCGTCCGTGGGGTTAAGGGCTAGGAGGGTGGCGGCGTCATACGTTATGCTGGAGGAGGTCGGTTTGCAGGGAGCAGAAGCAGGGGGTCTGGCGCTGGGCACGGTACAGGCACGGACGGGCGCAGACGGGCTTACCTTTGGCGCACCTTTGGCGCGCATGGGGCGCGATCGCTGCGCGCAAAACCATCTGTCATAAGTGGATAATGGGGGGGGAGGGGCGAGGGAGGGTCAGCTGGGAGACGGGAAGCGGGGCGGAGATCCGGGTAGGGCGGCACAAACAACAACAACAGATCCAACAAAATGGCAGCGAGCCAAAATCGCCAAAGGGTTGGGGCACAGGCAGTGGCACAATCAGGGAAAATCAATCAGCACAAGCCACGCAACAAAATGTAATGCACGATCTCTGGCAATGGCAAACAAAGTGTAATGCACGATCTCTGGCAATGGCAAACAAAATGTAATGCACGATCTCTGGCAATGGCAAACAAAATGTAATGCACGATCTCTGGCAATGGCAGCAGCTAGGCGAGCAGGCAGGCAGCGGTGTTGTTGCAAAGTGCTACGATACCACTTAGCTGCGGGGAGCTGCGTGAGGAGCGGCCGATTCTGCTGGAAGCAGGGCGGTCACAGCGGGTCACACGGGGATCGGGGTAGATGGTATCAGTGGGAGGGAGGGTCAGCTGGGAGGCGGGAAGCGGGGCGGAGATCCGGGTAGGGCGGCACAAACAACAACAACAGATCCAACAAAATGGCAGCGAGCCAAAATCGCCAAAGGGTTGGGGCACAGGCAGCCGCACAATCAGGGAAAATCAATCAGCACAAGCCACGCAACAAAATGTAATGCACGATCTCTGGCAATGGCAAACAAAGTGTAATGCACGATCTCTGGCAATGGCAAACAAAATGTAATGCACGATCTCTGGCAATGGCAAACAAAATGTAATGCACGATCTCTGGCAATTGTAACACAAGCGGAGTGATTTATGCGATTCTTTGCCCATGCGACCTTATGTACATTGGACAAACGCAGCAAAAAGTTAAGAACCGCATCTTTCAACACTGTAGCAGGATTCGCTGTACAACCCCAGGGGCCCCTTTGGTTGAGCACTTTACTGAGAAAAACCATCCACCAGAGTCCATTCGCTGGTTGATTATTGAAAAAATCACCCTTGGCCCCCGTGGTGGGAGTCTAGCTGCCGCTCTTGATACAAGGGAATGCAAATGGATGCAGAAGTTCCAGACTATAAACAAGGGACTTAATGAACTGGAGGCCAGTTTCTCACAGATGGCGGGACTCAATCCCGAATAGACCCTGGGATCTGTTTCTCTACCTGCATTTACACATGTGTAAAACTATCAGTTTAAACAACGTGACACCACACATAACACGCTCTGAACAGTCATGAGGAATGTGTACCATATGTGGCTGATTTCAAGCATCAACGTCTAGATGTCTTTTTGTCCATTTGCTGCTTTAAATGCGTAGAGGTGTAACACACTGTAGGACCACCTGGGGTTCCAATGTATTTATCGCTGTTTTTCAAGTATTAACGTCTATGTGCAAGCTGTCCGGTCTTAGACATGTTAATTTTGCTGTCATTAATGCTTGAAGGTCAAACATACTGTATCACCACCTGGGGGTCCATTGCTCGACAGTAGACAATGTATTTATATGTAGTCTGTCTGTTCTTAGACTGGTCAACACGGCTGTGACAAATGTAGAGAGGTGTAACATATAGTACTACCATTTTGTGTTCCAATGCCCCGGTGGAAGTCGGACAAGAGACTGTGCACTTCCATATACTCCCATTTACGGAGCCCCTGCCTGGTACTTCACTTGCCAGCACTTGAGATCCTTCCTCTGAAACGACTACGTATAGCCAGTATTGCTCTCCAGACGGGGATACTATCCCTTTAAGAACATCTTTTGGAGCGCGCGAACCAGGCCCCGATCCCATTGGACCGCCGGGTCGAGCCCCTTTTACATCTAGCCTTCACTGGCATTGAGCGCCTGCACCGCGAGTTTCTTCGGATGCAGGCCGCCGGGGAAGTGACAGCGCTGATGCGCGTTCCCATCTAAGAAGGTATGTACAGACTTAACCGGCCGATCGGGCGCCCCGCTAACATATTCGGCCTCCCTCACTCAAGCGCGTCTGTATTAGCGGACCAAGGAAACTTAACAGAGTTCCGCTTTGTCTTTTTAGTGAAACAAACCGGCACCGAGATTTCCACCGCGATTGAACACGCGTTTGGAGTAACAGGGCGGTATTGACCACTAACCCTGTAAGGTAACTGATGTGACACCATTGATCCCTATTTTTTGTAATTTTCAATTGACTTTAGTGCTGTACCTGATTTACCACGACGGCACCCTGTGCTAAAAATAGCCTCCCCTTCTGTTTTTAGACCAACATACCCATCGAGGACAGATCTACCTGTGCCCAGTTTTCGCCGGCACACCAAGTAAGTCCCCTCCTTTACCTGCCCCCGATATAATCCTTGATTCAATTAAGTATAGGGCCCTGATGGCACCTATTTCATTGTATTTCAGTTCCATTGGAGCATCCAGAAGCCCCCCCTGCGGACGGCACATTCAATGACCGTTGGCTGATGTAGGTAACCACCCACATCACTAACTTGATTATTATCACCACGTCTGCTCACCCTCTGAAAAATTCTGATTTATGTATTTATATTACCCTATAGGCTCTCTTTCCTCTTCCTGATGAAGACCCCAAAATGAGGCTGTGAATCACCCTTCTTGCGTATCAGGGGTCGAAACGTAGAAATACGCCGTTTTTCCTTGACACACCATAGGAGCTAAATAAGAGATGTATTCTCATAATCTATGTGTGATGTAAAATTGGGAACCTTTGCCCATTAATCTGGTTGTAGAGGTTTTTCATTTTTAACTTGGATGCAACTATTATGTCACAACACCTTTACTCTGTCCCCTTCACTTATTCACTTACCCTTCCCTTTTCACAGAGAGCACCGATTTCGAATACGGAATGTAATGATGCAATAATTACATGTCTTTACCATAAATTTTTCTACACAATCTTGGCTATGAATGAATAAAATGCCATAAGGAATGGAAAACAAAAAATGAGATATTCTTTTGATTGTTATCAACTCTAAAGGTGAACGTGGTTCTATCTAAAATTGTATATATATGTATATTATATTTGCCATACTCAGACCATCCTCATATGTACCGATCTCTGGCAATGGCAGTAGCTAGGCGAGCAGGCAGGCAGCGGTGTTGTTGCAAAGCGCTATGATACCACTTAGCTGCGGGGAGCTGCGTGAGGAGCGGCCGATTCTGCTGGAAGCAGGGCGGTCACAGCGAGTTACACGGGGATCGGGGTAGATGGTATCAGTGGGAGGGAGGGTCAGCTGGGAGGCGGGAAGCGGGGCGGAGATCCGGGTAGGGCGGCACAAACAACAACAACAGATCCAACAAAATGGTAGCGAGCCAAAATCGCCAAAGGGTTGGGGCACAGGCAGCGGCACAATCAGGGAAAATCAATCAGCACAAGCCACGCAACAAAATGTAATGCACGATCTCTGGCATTGGCAAACAAAGTGTAATGCACGATCTCTGGCAATGGCAAACAAAATGTAATGCACGATCTCTGGCAATGGCAAACAAAATGTAATGCACGATCTCTGGCAATGGCAGCAGCTAGGCGAGCAGGCAGGCAGTGGTGTTGTTGCAAAGCGCTACGATACCACTTAGCTGCGGGGAGCTGCGTGAGGAGCGGCCGATTCTGCTGGAAGTCATGAAAGCCATTAACTCACTCAAAAAATCAAAGGCACCTGGTCCGGATGGCCTACCTGTGGAATTTTATTCCTCTTTCCATGCTTTTTTTGCTCCAAAACTTCTACAACTTTTTAACTCCTTTATTTTAGATGCGAAGGCTTCTGGATCCTTTTTGGAGGCGCTCATTATTATAATTCCCAAACCTGATAAAGATCATTCCCATTGCAAAAATTATCGCCCTATATCCTTAATTAATTATGATTGCAAAATTTTTGCTAAAATCCTTGCGTCACGTCTTGATTCCATTATCCCCCGCCTTATCAAAACGGACCAGGTTGGCTTCGTGAAAGGAAGACTTGCTGCGGACAATGCCCGTATGTTTTCCAATGTCATTGCTCACAGTAAAAGTCTCAAGGTCCCGTTGGCAGCACTTTCCCTAGATGCTGAAAAAGCTTTTGATCGTATCAATTGGCAATTCCTGTTTCGTACCCTGCAATGGTTTGGTTTTGGTCCCTCTTTTATTTCAATGGTCAAACTCCTTTATTCTTCTCCCCGTGCCAGTATTTTTGTTAACAATCAGTTTTCCAAGTTTTTTTCATTATCTAGAGGCACGAGACAAGGATGTCCCCTCTCTCCATTGTTATTTATTTTGTGTCTTGAGCCTTTTTTAGAAAGAATTCGATCTAATCCTTTGATTACTGGTTTTAAACTCTCCTCTACTGAAACTAAATTGTCTGCTGATGATGTTTTGATATATATGTCCAATCCTGAATCCTCTCTTCCTCGTTTTTTGGATGAAGTCCAGCTGTACTCCTCTATATCGGGATATAAATTGAATCTATCCAAAACAGAAGTCCTTCCACTTAATGCGCTTTGTTATCAATTCATGTTTAATAATACTGATTTTGCGTGGTGTCCTTCTAAAATTAAATACCTAGGTATTTGGTTCGCATCCTCCTTGAATGTCACGCTTAAACTTACTTTTGACTCCCTTATAAAGAAAATCCAATCCTTCTCCAAATTTGGTCCCCCTTACTTCTCTCCTGGTGGGGCAGACTGGATACGATTAAAATGATGATTACTCCCCATGTACTATATACTGTCTCTATGCTTCCCTTTAAGATTCCCAACTCATTCTTTACACGCATTAATGCTATTTGTTCTAAATTCCTATGGAATGATAAGCATCCCCGTATAGCTCTGCATAAACTGTATCATCCTAAAAATGAAGGTGGTGTACGATTTCCTAATTTTAAACTGTATCACTCCGCCTTCCTGATTAAACAATCCTTTTCCTTGGCTTATGATTTTAATGATACCCCTATACCTACTTGGGTTCTCCTAGAACGTTCTCTTATGAAGGACTTTTCCTTCCAGCATATTGTGTTTATGTCAAATTGTTCTTTTATATCCAAATTTCCTGTTTTGAAATACTCCCAAACTATGTTACATAATGTATTTTCTTCTACCTTTTCCCTATTACAATGTTTTCTATTGTCTGTTGTATGGTATAACAAATTTCTTCGTTATAAAGGCAAATTATTTTATTTTAAACACTGGAAAGAAAAGAATATAATATTTGTACATCAGTTTTTTGAAGGTGAATCTATCATTACATTTCCCAATTTGCAAATTGTATTTAACCTGCCTCCATCTTATGTAAATTTATATACCATTATTACATCTGCTATCCAGTCACACTTAGCTTCTCTCTCCTTGCCTGATGTTTTTCCCTCTTTTGTTCCTATTTCACCTCTATACCCTTTATTTTCTACTCAACAGCCTAAGGCTGCACTTGTTTATACGTCTTTACTCTCCACTGTTACAGTTCGCCCTAAATCTCCTGTTGAGACTGCGTGGGAAACCGATCTTGATACTTCCTTCTCTGCCATACTGTGGGATCGTATATGGTCCAAACTGTTCAAAGTTTCACCTGCTGCTCGTATTACTCAATCCTTGTTTTTTATATATCATAGAGCCACCCTTACTCCTGTTAGTATCCATAAGTTTTCACAAACTTCTTCTTCCTTATGTTGGTCCTGTTCTAAAGAGACGGGGACACTTAAACACTTGTTATACGAATGCCCCTCTGTCCTATCATTTTGGAAAGAGGTTTGGACGATTTGTATGCGCATATTTGGTTGTTCTGCCCCGTTATCTTTACAGAATGTTTTTTTAGGTTCCTTGTCTACTGATGTTGTTATTATTTCTCATTCTGCAAGATTGTTGGACCTGTTCCTGGCTATTGCATTTAAAGTTGTTTTATTATGTTGGAAAGATAACTCTAAGATCTCTGTTCACATTTGGTGGAATTTTATATGTGATGAACATAGGATTGCTATTGCCTCATCCTCTTCTGTTCCCCTAAAAATAAAATCCGACCTCCTCTGGCTCCCTCTTGCCTCTTATCTTTCCTCCCACCCTCCATCTTGAGTGACTTATGTTATTCCCACACGTTTTTTACCTACTTCTTTCTTCCTTTTCCCTGACCCCCTTTTCGTTTTTCTCTCTCTATCTCTCCCCCTTTATTCACTTTTTTCTTTCCACTCCTAATGTACTCCCCTTTTTTGTTTTCTTTTTATCCTTCCCGTTATTTGCCTATGGCTTATTGCATTTATCCTGTAAATCTGTATTAACTTGTTTATTTTCCTACAATTTATAACATATGTATTGTTATATTAATTCAAAATGCAAATAAAAATTTTCTCCAAAAAAAAGAAAACAAAAAAAGGAAGGATAAGAAAGAGCAACAACATACAAATGTAACTGTTTATCTGCATCAAGTTGGGAATGCGAGGGTTACACCTCTGTGCTTTTCTCAATCCGGTGAGCTGAAAGGGCCTATGGTCACACAGTATAGCGGCTGCCATAACTTGCCTGGGTACCTGGGTGTCCCTTTGGATTGAACTGAGTTGATCCCTTCATGCTGCCAAGTAATGCTGACTGGTGGTGGAGATCGTCTGATTACTGGTGAGGCTCTCTGCTGATTGTGGGGTAGTTGTCACTTTCTGCTTGCTGTTGCTGGGGGACAGTTACCGGGTCCTACCACGCCACCGGCTATGGCCAAGGGAAGGCCTAGGGTGCCGGCAAGGTCCAGAAGAGCATGATCTCTCTCTCCGACTTTGGGACATTCTTCTGCCCTGTCCCACCAGACGGAGGGGACAGTGGAACCCAATACATTGGGGGACAAGCTGGACGTGATTTTACGAGAGATTCGCGATTCCCGGTCTGTATTGGAGGCGCAGCTGGGTATCCTCTCGATGGATCTCAATTTGTTGAAAGATGATCATAAGAAATTGGCTGAGAAGGCTAGAACGACTGAGCAGAAGGTAGACACCATGGTTCCACAGGTCCTGGCCCATGAGGAGCAATTACAACTTATGCGTCAGCAGATTGACTCCCTCCAGGCGCGGGCCGATGATGCAGAGGGCCGGGCGCGCCGGAACAACCTCCGAATCGTGGGTCTGCCGGACGGAATGGAGGGATCAACGCCTACGGAGTATATCGAGAACTGGCTAAAGACTGCTGTGGCTCCCACTGGACTGTCCATGCATATCACAGTCGAGAGGGCACATCGGGTCCCCACACGGCGTCCAATTCCAGGTGTTAACCCGCGACCCATCCTGGCCAGGCGGCAATAGACAATGGTCCTCTACAGGTTGATAATATCAAGATTTCAATCTTTCCGGATTACACACTGGCAGTCCAACGCAAGAGATTTTCTTTTATGGTGATGAAGGCACGTGCTTGAGCAGCGGGCCTGACATTTGCCTTATTGTTCCCCGCTAAACTGAAAATCCTCTACGACCAATGTTCCCTGTTTTTTGATACCCCTGATAGCGTATGGGAGTGGATGGACAAGATGTTCCCCGATGTCCAACCCATGAGACGCATGGACTACTCACTGCCTACATCGCAACGCCCCCTCTTGAAGGCGAAAGAGGGGCCTTCTCGCCCAAAGTTCAATCTGTAGTTCCCTGGGTCGCAAGCAAGCTCTGAAGAGCAGGAGCAGTGCTCTACATGCTGCCTCTACTTTTCGCACCTCTCGCCCCGATATCAGCTCTAGCACATCTGAAGGATTGAACACGGACACTGATTCTGATGGCAGCGTTGCCCTGTTTCCTTCTGCGACCTTGCGACTCAGCAATGATCCTCTTGCATCAGCAGACTCTTAGTTCTTTGCTTTATACTGTGTAAAATATGCTCACCCTTGTGTTGTGTTCCTGTCCAGATTAAGATCTATGGTTCATTACAAATGCCTTTGCCCGTCTGGCAGGACAATGTAGAAATTGCATGCCTACATGACTGGTGGGAATGAATGGGTGAATTCCCCGGCCTGGCCCACATTCTGGGCGCTTTCATGAGTGCTTTATAGCTCCCAAGCGGCTGTGGATGGTGTTAGCGACCTTCCCTCAAAGGCGTTAGCACTGGTTGAATGTGAAGTATTTTCACTTTGCTTGTACGGTTTGGTCGGACGATGTTTGAGCGTTGGACCCAGTATTGGGAATCTGTTGAATTTGTTGTAACTATGCCGTGTGGTCTGGGGTCGTGGGGGGTGGGAGGGGCGGGGTGGGCTGGGTTGGGATCCGGGGGGGTTCTTTGTTCCATTTGATGATGCCTGCTGTTAATTTTTATACCCTTGTCTCGTGGAATGTGCGAAGTATGGGTTCCTTGGCCAAACGACATAGAATAGCTGCACAATTGCATCGTTGTAAGGCACACATAATTTGTTTCCAGGAGACTCATTTGATCCTTACTGGAACTGCAAAATTACAGATAAGATGGCTTGGGCAGGTTTTTGCTACGACGTATTCAGTCTTCTCCAGGGGGGCTGCTATCTGGGTCTGGGCGGGCATCCCCTTCTCTCTTACTGAGTGCAAGATAGATGATCAAGGCAGGTTTGTGATTCTGTTGGGAACGCTGGATGGCAGACAGGTTGTGCTGGAGTCCCTCTATGCAACAAATGTGGACCAAGAGGCATTTTTTACACAGGTGTCCCAGGCACTTGCTAACTGGTCCCATGTCCCGTGGCTTCTGGGGGGGTGACCTAAATGCAGTGTTCGACCTGGATCGTTCCCATCCTCCTTTATTTAATACGGCAGCGAGGGCACAGGCTGTAACCTTTACTCGTTGGGCACGAGGTTGGGACTTATTAGACATTTGGATGGCAATGCATGTGAACATGAGGGAATACTCCTTTTATTCTTACCCCCATAAGTTGCACACACGTCTGGATCATTTTCTCTGTTCCCCGAGTCTTGCCTCTTCTGTTATACACTGTGAGTTTCTGGGTAAGACTATCTCTGACCATAATCCCATAGAATTGCGGTTGACTTGGGGCCATTCTCCTGGTCCAATTCCAACATGGAGGATGCAGCCTTTACACTTAGAAGACCAGGTTTATCGGGCAGCGTTGGCTACGGCTATTGACACATTTTTTGTTGAGAATGAGGGTACGTCCTCGTCCAGGGCTATCGAATGGGAGGCCTTCAAAGTGACTGAACATGGGGTTGACATGGGGATCTCGGAGATAAACGATTAGGGACATTACTGACCTAGCAGGTGAACTACAGGGCCTGGAGGTGGCGGCTCAGGGGAGTGTAGACGGTGCAGAACCTCTTCAGTCTGCTAGGATTCAGTATGTGGAGTTGTTAGAGCGCTTACGTTTGTTGGATTTTGATGCTTACACGCTGCAAATACACTCCGAGGCGGATAGGGCGGGTATGATATTGGTGAGGATTATCCGGCCTACGGTGAGTACCACTCCCGTTTTGGCTGTGAATACGGTCACTAATGTATTAGTTACGTCTCAGTATGAGATCAATGCTGCGTTTTGTGATTATTATATTCGTTTGTATGCCACCCCGTGTATAGATGTCTTGGCTCCCACACTTTCCTTCCTGGCCGAGGTCCAGTTTCCCACGGTTTCTGATTCAATGGCCAAGGAGTTGGCCGCTCTGATTACTGCAGCGGAAATCCGGGTGGCGGCAAGCCACAAGACGCCAGGCTCTGATGGTCTCCCTGTAGAGTTTATTCCACATTCGGCGATAGGTTCATCCCGAGTTTGTTACAACTTCATACTACCTCCCGAGAGCATGGGATTTTACCTCCCACTACCAGAGAGGCGATAGTCACGGCCCTCTTGAAATTAGACAAAGTACCCACTGAGCTTCTCTCATACAGGCCACTTTCTATTCTAAATACAGAATGATAAGATACTCAGTAAGGTCTTGGCGTCGCGGCTCCTATCACTTCTTCCCCGTTTGATCCATACGGATCAATTTGGATTCAAACCCTAACGTAGTACCTCATTGAATATCCGCCGGCTCCAGGCCTTAATACATGCGGCATCTGACCCTTTCCCTCTTGCTGGTTGCTTGTCACTGGACGTGCGCCAGGCTTTCGAATCCCTCAGCTGGCCGTATATGCTAGCGGTGTTGTCTTAATTTGGCCTGCCCCAGTCCTATTGTGCATGGATTAACTTGCTGTGTACTAGTCCCACGGCGCACGCTAAGATGGGTAGGACCATCTCCTCTTCTTATTTAATTTCCCGGGGTACACGCCTGGGTTGCCCCTTGTCCCCCATACTGTTTGTTTTAGCCCTTGAGCCTCTTGCACAGCACCTGCGACAGATTTTGATTCCTTATGGCATCCCGTTACGGGGAGTGATTCATTCGGTGTCTTTATACGCGGATGACATGCTATTATATTTTCGTGATCTGGATGTAGATAAACACACGATAGCTGCCGCCTTTTCTAAATTTGGGGAAATATCTGGCTTGGGTCTTAATGCTTCTAAATCGGTTGCCTTTGCCTTTTATGATACTTATGCGTCTCCCACTCTACAATTTGGTCCACTGCGCTTCAAAGTTGAGCCTGTCACTTTTAAATACCTGGGGATTAATATTTATAGATCAGTCACCGATACCATAGACGTCAATGTAGTTTGCACCATTAATTTGCTGCGCTCCCAGGTTGCCTTTTGGAATTCGCTGCCATTGACAGTGGCAGGCCGCGTAGCGGTGTCGAAAATGGTTATGCTGCCCCGCCTCTTTTATTGCTTTGTGAACTTACCGGTGGTCTTGCCGGCATGGATTTTTAAGGTACTGGATACGCAATATCCTTGATTTGGAGAACGGGCAGGCATCATTTGGCGCTGTCTAAGCTACAGCTACCTAGTACGGCGGGGGCATGGGGGTGCCTGATTTTAAGACATATTGTATAGTGGGCCAGTTACAGTGGATGGCATATTGGTTGGCGGGTAAGAATTTATTCGAAATCAGGTACTCCTTGACATTTTTGCAGCGTGGGCTCCTTCAGTCGCAGCTCTGTCCGGGTGCACAGAAGTTGCGTGATCCTCCTTACTTACTGCATGGTACATTACATTATTGGGCACAGGCGAAGAAGTTGGCTAGATTGCCAAATCCGTACACCCCTAATATCCCTCTATGGGGTTTGCCTACTCAGCGTGGTGTATTATCGATGGTCCAACTACGGGGGTGGACTCAGGAAGGGGTAGGGACAGTCGGCGATGTCTTTTCTGAGGGCCAACTGATGCCCCATGACGAGTTTATTCACGCTCACCCGGTGCCTGCCACATTATTCCTCACTAATGCTGGTGTGGTGCGTTTCATTCAGACCTTTTGGGATGCGGATCAAGCAGAACCCTAAACTTTCCAATTGCTGAGATCACTTCACATTATGGGGCATGGTCGACATTTGGTGCGCTGGCTTTACAGAGGGTTGAGAGAACACTTGCAAGTTCCACTACTACACATTAGGCAGAAATGGGACTTGATCTTAGGGAGGGAATTGGAGAATAGGGAGTGGGCTCAAATGCTAGAGCATCCTCGGCGAGTCTCTCGGAATTGCTGTTTGAAAACGATTCAATTATTTATACTACACAAAGCATACCTTGCCGCAGCAACTATAAGTAAGATGTTTCCTGCGTCGTCTTCAGAGTGTCCATGGTGCAAGACGTCTGAGGCAGATTTCCTTCATATGATATGGCACTGTTGGGGGTTGCAGGGATTTTGGTCGGAGGTTGTCCGAGGGTTGGAGGTGTTGACAGAGCGCAATTCGTGGGACACAATTGAGGCCTGCCTTCTGGGATTATTTCCCCTCCCATGAAGGCATAATTACTACGCAGATTCGCAGGGCTAGCCCTGATGTTGGCAACACCTTTGACAACACTACGTTGGAAGTCTGCTCTAGTGCCAAGAGTGGGCGCTTGGTGCGAAGAGGTGGGGCAGATGGGGGGTTGCTGAAAGGGAGGCTTTACACTGTGAAGAGTACAGGGAGCTGCGAAAGCGACCAATTTTGATGGACTGGGCGCACTTAGTGGAACAATTTAAGGCTACGGAGGAAGTCGGAGCCCAGAGTATCGCAGTATAGCAGGCGGGACAGTGGTGCAGTGGTCTAGACGCTGGCGGACTCATGCCTGCCCGTACTCTGTCGCAGTGCCTCCCTTTCCCTCCCTCAACCCCGGCTCTGTTACCTAGTCCTTTCCTCCCATTTGTGTCTCCTTTCCCCTGCTCCTCCCCCTCGGCTCCCTCCCCGCCTCCCCCCTCTCTCTCCCCCCTTCCCTCTTGGTAAATGCCCCCTTCTGGGGCTTCTCAGACCTAACACACACCGGACGCATGAACATCAAGGCGGTGTGTAGTCAAAGTAGCAGCAGTTTAGTTACCTGTTGTCATTGGGGTATTGTAGTGGGAGGGTTATGTTGGGGAGGGGGATGTAATGGGTACTGCACCGGATGTCATTTATTAGTGTCCTTTCCTCTTTGACTGAATGTACAGTTTATGAACTTATGCTGCAAGAAATGCGACATTACCTGTAAATTCCTTGTACTACTTGTATGCTCTGCTTCAAAATGTGACTGAGATACATGACAAATTACCCCTCGGTGTTGCTTTCAAAATGCATCTGATTTACTGTATATTCCTGTATGATACTTGCAGTGCTCAATAAAAACAATTAAAAAAAAAAAGTTGGGAATGCGATGTGGCCCTCAGGGAGGTGCAGCTGACAATGGAATAATCTTTAGAAAATGAATGCTGCTGTGCGGCTGTGTGCCTATGGAAGACAGGAGGTTTATGGATGTTGGGAAAATGTGAAATAGAAATCTGCGTAAAAAAACAAACATTTTTTTTAATACAAAAAAGAAAATACAAAACTGTTTTTTTCTTAAATGAAAGAATGTAAAATGTAATTAAAAAAATGATTGTAAAAAATAAAAAAATATAATTGCTGATGTACTACCGCTGGGATGTGGGAGACAAGGAGTGTTACAGGTGAAAAATGCAAAAAAAAGTATATAATAATGTAAAACACTGTTCCTACAGTCCATTTACTCCGCACACGGAGCAGCAACTAGGCCTCAAGCATAATTTTAAACTGATATCAGGGAAAAGCAAAACAAAAAGGCTTAAGCTTCAAAATACAAAATGACTTTGAAAACTGAAAAAAGGATTGTTGCACAAAATGACCACATGGTCAAACAACATACAAGGACGCCTATGGAAAAAGCACACTAGCTGGCTACACAAAATGGCCGCCAGCCATATGGTCAAACAACAACAACCAGCAAGGAGGCATGGCCACAACAAAGAACACATGCAGGCCTATGGCAAAAGAATACTGGCTGGCTACACAAAATGACAGCCAGCAACATGGTCAAACAACAACAACCAGCAAGGAGGCATGGTCACAACAAAGAACACATGCAGGCCTATGGCAAAATCACACTGGCTGATAGTGGCGACACAAAATGGCTGCCAGCCACATGGTCAAACAACAAGTACAGAGGCATGGAAAACAAAGAACACATGCATGCCTATGGACACTGGCTCTACAAAATGGCCCCTGGCCACATGGCATGGGATGGGGAATAAAGATAAATGGTGGCCTATAGCAAACACGCTCTCAAACTGGCTGGACAAAGGAGGCATGGTAATAGAGGAGAAAACAGCATTAATTCAGCAATGCCAAAAATGAAATGTAACTGGGCTAAAACTTTTTTTACAACAACACATATCCCCAGAGGCATCAAATATAATACCCCACCTATATACTGTTTGCAGAAAAAAAATACAATACCCCAAAAAAAACACATTTTGTAATTTAATCCAATGCCGTCCATGGCCTAAATGATGTTTCAATTCAAGAGACATCACAGAAACAGTTGTTTAATGCACCCATGACTAGTAATAGGCCTACTGGCTGGAAGGCCCATTGGCAGACTAGGCCACATAGTGAATTAAATTAATATTGCAAACTTATTAAAAAACATGGAGAAAATGTACTAAACTGTGCAACATTTTTCCTTTACAAAAGAAGCTAAACTAAATGCAAAAAAATAACTAGGCCTCTACTGAAACTGCAGGCCACCCACCACAATAAATTAAAAAAATCGAATAAGAGTACAAATAAATTCTGGTGCATGTCCTCTTTCAAACAAACAACACCAATATACAACTGCTTTTGAACTTACTTGTGATATCACAAAAACAAAGTCCACAAATCCAGTGGTATATTGCACACAAAAAAAAATTGTCTTTTGAGGAGATGTAGCTTCTACTCCAGAAGGTAATCTTCTCCAGGTTGTAGCCGCAGTTGCTCGTGCTCAATCGCACACGTCTACATTGCAAAAGAAGCGCCGGAATTCGCTGGTGCGGCCTAAAGCCGTGTCAGCGGCTGCAAAATCTCGCAGGTGGCTATTAAATCTGGTGGGTGCTTTTGAGCACCGGACACGCCTCGGTGTGCTCCCTGCACATGCAAAATGACGTAACAAGTGCGCCAATTGAAAAAAAGGCAGACTATCGGTAGCACTGTGTATTTCCCTGAAAGCGTAGTTGCCGAATTCTGCAAACTCCACGAGAGGAGCAGAATGTTATGCCCAGGCCTGATCAATACAGCCAGGCATGAAAATTCATGTTGGTTGACACAGACTGACTTACATGCACATTAGGGAAGGACTGAGGCTTCATGAAAATTTGCTACTGTCTATATGAAATGAATTGCATTTTGCTATTGAAGCACATTTCAGATAAGGAATGATGCCATTGTACACGTTTCCAATACTTTTGGTGCAGTCGCTCATAGAAACATGAACTGTCCCATAAGTGCTTACTAAGCTATGTCAGCAGGAATAGGGCCTACATTACCTACGCTCATTTGTGATGGACCATCACACCTAACCCAATCCTCAAATGTGGCATGTTTGAAAGAATTGCCCCTCATAACATGGAGAAAATGCAATTTTGCATGCAGCCATGTGGCTGCTCCAAACAGTACTTGGCGTGTCTTAGAGTCTAGTGACAACCTTTAGTACAAAACAATACGCCAAACACAGCACGAGACACCATCTGAAAAAGACACACCTCCAGAATTGCCCATCTGCATTGGATGTGTGGCACCTGTAATGTTAATGCCAAACAACATTGCTGTAAATTAAAAAGGTTAAACAACAAGATTAGCTAAATATAATGACTAACTCCCTAACTAGGCCCTCAACTACCCATCAAACTCTGGTTAGGCCACCACAAGGATGCGGGCCATTGGGGAGGGGGGATCAGCGTGACTCTTCGGGAGGCCTGGCCGAGCTGGACTTCTGCTGACTTCCTAGTCCAGCGTTGGAGTTCATCTTCGTGATGAACTTCCACAAATCCCGCTTCTGATGGGGGTTGACCTACTTAAATGAGAACAAAATACAACAAAAGAAGTTTTGAGTGATTTTGTTTGCCTGTAGTGCAGCAATACACTTTTTTGCCATCTCTCACATGCATTCCCAGAATAGTCAGTACATATTATTTACAAAGATTTCAAAGTTCCAAAGAAACACTAATTGTAGTGGTCTGTGGAGTAGCCTCAACACTTTCCTTCTCATGTTACCAATCCAAGACACAAAAATCATCTAAGCAAGGGATAGGACACTTTTCATGTATCGAGACCCACTCCAGATTAATCCAGCTCATTGTGACCTATGAAAGGCTAAACAACCTGTACATTATTTTCACATAACCACATGCACAGCTAAATTTTTTTCATACCTTACCTTCTAAAAGTTAGATACTATCGTACGCATCATATAGAGTGACTAAGGACAGTATGGGAGGGCTGTCATGTGTCTATGAGTGTATGGTTTTGGGTGATATATGAACAAGTGTGTATTGTAATGGGATATATTTGTCTGGCTGATTGAGAGGCTGGGTGATTTAGAATGGCAGAAGGGAAAAACATGACATGTTTAACACATAAAGATACTCATATTCCAAAGTATGGGCATGATTCACAGAACTAATTTAAGACAAACTCCTAAACTTGCTATTATTTTGGTATTCACAGCAGGCATTTACACATTTTGGTATTCACAGAAGGCACTTACTCATTTCGGTACTCACAGAAGTTAATAGTCCTAACTTTAGGACTCCTAAATGCCTTCTGTGAATAAAGAAAGTCTTAAAAAATTTTTTTTTTTCAGTTTAGTAGTAGTAAAGTTAGGACTCCTAACTTTAGGACTCCTAAATGCCTTCTGTGAATACCAAAATTCTTAAAATTAAGATTTTTCTCAGTTTAGTAGTAGTAAAGTTAGGAGTCCTAACTTTAGGAAGTTCTTGAGATTGTATCAGACCTGTTTTCTGTGGGATGTTGCCACCAAGGCTCTAACTTGCTCTATCCACATGTATATACCAGGCCATAGCATACTGGTCTCCGTTCTCATTGGCTAAATCTTCAATTGGTGTTTAGTGTAGGAAGCTGTTGATGTTTGTCTTCAGCGTTGAAAGAATATTTTTTTAGCACACCACTGAATGGTGGTTGTGACATGGCACCAGATACCACAGTCACATGAAATGGTAATCTGGCCTCAAATTGTTATACTGCCATGATATGGACTATTGATGTAGAATTCCTATTGTGAGGGTAGGATGTCTGACTCAAGCTGAGGTCATGAATCAGTAATAGCTGGCCTATTTAATTTGATTTCCCGTAATATTCCCTTTGTTCCATGGAGTCAAGTTTTTCTGGATTGTCAACTTCTAAGTGGCACATACTGTTTGGCTTGTGCATGTTTTGTGGTATGCATATTTGATTGTGTCACATGTTACCTAGATGTATGACACCAGTACATGTAGATTTTATTGTTTCTTTTTCCATCTTGTTTAAACATGGGAACACATTACCAATTGGTATCTATAGCTTCTTTTAGTATTATATTGTTTGACAGATTAAAAAAATTATGATGTACAGAAGACATAGAAAATGTTTTAAAACAATAAATGCACCACCAGTCTTTCACTTTGTGCATTTATTTTGAACAAAACGAAGAGTGCAATATCGTTGAAACAAGAAAGAAAATAGGACAATAATAAAAAAAGTTAATCATGGTAGATTAAACTATATTTGCTGAGCACAAATTGTTTAGAGTCCAATGTACAAAATACATCTCTCCTCAGAAAATGGAAATATGTCCATGATAGACCACAATGGAGGAAATTAGGTTTGTTTCGGGGAGCACAGGTACAGGGACTGGGGTGGGTGGATCAGTTTCCTGCTGTGGCAGGGCCTCCCTGTCTGTGGCTGCGGAAGATATATTGTGTCTTGATGTAGAAGACCACAGACAGGTGTAGATGGTACAGGAAAAGCCCTGCACATGTGCTAACAAATGTCTAACATCACTAGAGTCAAGGAGCACAAATTGGAGTTCAGATCCTGTAGCTCATTGTGCTCCATCTGCACCTGCTTAAGATCCCTGATCTCTGTTAGGACCTGGCCCATCATGTTTTGGGAATGTTTGACTGTTCCCAAGACTCAGTCAATGGTGGTCTGGAAGACAATGATGCCAATGGCCTCACTTTCCTGACCCTTTGATTCCTTCTCATGATGCCTACACCCACTAACATGTGCCCTTGAGGCGGTGTGGCCCATTCCACTGGGACCTGGCACAACTGGAGGCGGTGGTGGTTGCTCAACAGTAACCATGACTGAGTTGTGTTACTCTGGACACAGGGAGTAGAGGTATCCATATGCGTATTTATTGTAGCAGCTGGGGTGGGAGGTGTAGGTGTGGGCCGAGTGTGATTCACTGGGGCTGTCTGCCCAGACAGACCAGATGGACCAAGCATCACCTCATAAATCGGACTAGGAGGAGTGGTGTCCTTAATGAAAGCATGATCCTGGCCTAGAGTGGAGAGTCTTCAATTGAAGGCGGTGGCCCACTGGCCCTGGTTGTTGTTTTTAACATGAAAAACAAAATATTAAAATATTAAAGGTATTTATTGTATCTACAGATGACACAACCTAAAGAAAAGAAAAAATAATGATGAATGGAATGTTGAGGCCTTTGTGTGATTTTCACTTTTTACTCATGCAGGTTAATATACACAGAGGCACACTTCAGTAACAATGATGGTAATATGTCCTGAAATGCAAATTGTTACTTAAGAACTGTACATTACATGTACAAGACATGCAACTCAACACAGTACAGAGAAGATTTGAGAGCTGATCGAGGCCTAGTAGCATCCAAAACAACTCATGGTACAACTTATTGGATTTAATGGCATTTGTGGTCAATATACACTACAAAGTAAATAGTGTATCAATAATACTTATACTCAGCATGCCAAATAACATGATTGGAAACCTATGAATATACACACTATGATTACTGCAAGCAGGTAGATCTATTCAATGGGGTTACAAGAAGGTGACACTATTCTGTATCAATATAGCAGATTACATTATTAAACATATTTGAAAAAGGTGAATGACAGCTACGTAAAGCTTTGTCTTTGGTGCATATATGGAAGGAAAGGAAGGTTGACCAGCGTTACATTGCAATTTTGCCTTGCAAGGACAAAAGCTGGGAATCATGGTAGTTGTAGTCATTTGTGGACACTGTTTCCAATACTTGTGAAAAAGTGAGCAACACATACCTATTTTAGTTACTACAGTGAAAATTAAACCCACTTACAATATATACACATATGTGTATAATGTGCATAGGTTCCACTACAACTTACAAACAGTATACCTTCGCGAGCATATGGATGGAGTTTGGAACCTCTTTATTGAAGTAAGACAACCCACACTGAGATATAGCAATGGGCTAGGCAAAAGCAAGGGGTAATTCATGACCGACAATACACAATCTGACAATACATATTGGCCATTGCTAAACAGATTGTAACAACCATGATGCTTCTGATTTGGATAACATAATGTATTTTGGAAACTGAAGTTTAAATATATATGTTTTGATAGGTGTCTAGAAACATTCTGAACAGCTAAGTTAAGGGCAAGGACTCCATTTGAGATTACTGACACATACATAGGTCTAACTTACCAGTCTCCACTCCACCAGGGATTCCTGTCAAGCCTTCAGGATGTAGGATCTGTAAGATCTTCTCCTCCCAGGGAAATACTTCAGTGACTGGGAGAACCATCACCAGTCCTCTGGGCCCCCTGGTGATGCTTTACCTTTTCTGAGCTATGGTAGTATTTTGTGCTTGTGCTTCAAACAATTGTTGCTCTACTCTAATAATTTCATCCACCATGACAGACGATTCTCTCTCTGTAAAACATGGGTTCTTCCTCCCTGCCGATGTGATTTAAAAAAATTATATACTAGTGTTCCTACTGTGATTTAAAAAAATGGACCAAAAAAATTAGAAAAAAACAGAGGCAAACAGGAAAACAAAATATAACCTGGATGTTCAGTGGCAAGGTCGTCCTCAGAAGGGTGGTCAGCAGTGGGATGGCAATGAATCATGGTCTGAAATGGAGTGTGTTTTATAGTGTGTTTTGCAAGTGTTCACAATTGTCCAATATACAGCAGGTGTGGGATGCTAACACCCATCCAATAGCTGCAGCCGTAGCCTAATTCTGAACGGGTCCCCCGATGGGTTCCTGTTGTCAGTGGAGCACCGATGGTAAACCACCAGCTCAGCTGTCTTATCTAAATCTGGGCGGCACAATGGCGCCGTTCCGGTTGCGATGGACTGCTCATCACCAGCATTGGTAGTCCGGCATTTCGGTTGTGGGTTACAGCTAGTGCAACGGTTTAAACTCCGTCGATGTGGACAGCGGCTGTACAGCCATAGATCTAAATACGGTTGTTGGAACACCGTTGGCTTGATGGAGTACTTGGGTCCACTGCTGCCAACATCTAAATCAGGCCCTATGTAATTTATGGAATGCTTATGCAAATTAGGTTGTTTGTAGACTACTAGAATAGGGATGTGTGATGATGGAGAATATTTGGGGCATTTGTAAGATTTCCTCTAACTTTAATTATGATTGCTGAGATCTTTACAATAAATATTACTTTATTACATATGATTTGCAGATTATTTCAACATAATTGATAACCAATCATTGTAAGATACCAGTTTTTGTGTGTTACCTGATTCTTTAAACCAGGTTGGGGCATGACCTACAATACTCCTTGCAGATGAGAGATCCCTCAACAGGTTTTGTCAGGGCTCTTAACACTCCATGCCTAATGGAACACAACTTATTAGAGAGAGGAGACAGAGCTTGCCAGTCTCCATTTATCCAAAAGGCATACAAAGCACATTATTTCCTTTTGGGGCTACAGCACTCTACTGGGTGTGCCCCTCTAAACAGTGGCGAACACCACAGTCATATTTATCCCAACACACACGAACTACAGCAGAATGCTTCTGTCACATGCATCCCTGTCCTAAGCAGCAGTAAGAGGCATGGGCAATACTCCCTGACAGATGCAACAGCAAAATGAGGGGTTAATGCTGCATAGTGACAGCAGTAAGACATAGTTGCTGCTTTCAGTCATCTACACTAGGAAAGCAGCTGGGTGCATGTGCCTTGCCCAATCCTCTACAAGTCTCTGACAGCAGCAAGGAGAAGGTGCCATGAACAAACTAGCACAAGCCCTGACAGCAACAGGGTGCATGTATGTCCTAAACCTAGCACTGACAGCAGCAGGTTTCATGTATGTGCTATACACACTACTTTCAGCAGCCGGGAAGTATGTGCCATGTGCCCAGCTCTAGATGCAGCAGCAATGACCAATGCATTGTGCACTTCATGTCAAGCCCTGCATAGAAGAATGGCATCAACAAAATGAATGGAGCGTATAAGAGCCATACACAGCAGCATTTATGAAACAGCTGCTTATCACCAGACTCCCTTGTTTCCTGAATGGCACACCATAGCATTCTAGAATGTCCACTGGGGAAGAGCAATCAGTGACGGGACTGTGTCTCTTTCAGTAGAGTTTTGACACAAAGAGCTTGTGTTACTACTGGTAGAAGACTTTCACACTTCTTACACATAGACCTGTATTTCCTAGGTAGTGGAAATCGAAGAAGGAAACCCTGATAGGGAAGGGGAAAGGCCTGGCTGATACAAGTGCAGCCTCTGATGGACATGTGCCACCCACAAATCGATTAAAAACAAAATGAATACATGCATCAATGTTGTATACAAATACTGAGATTATTAGAGTGCTTACATATAAACAATTTTGTTTCATAACAATCCAAATATGTCTTCATACCCACAGGGTCAAACTGACAGCACAACCCCTCTGTCACACATTGATCACAGAAATTACAAGTTCAGCAAAAAGTGATATGAGAAAAATAGGACAGCCCCCCAACTGCTCATCTATTATCCATTACAGTTATTTCATTTGCAGAAGGATTGACAAGCAATCCATTTGTTGGCACTTGTGGTGGTTAATCAGTCGACGTTTCAGTCTCCATGTATTTAAAAACTACTCAAGACCATCTTCAGGACACTCTGTTCATATTAAAATATATTATGGACCCCTTATTTGTAATAATATCTACATATAAAATAAAACAAAAGAGATGACAATTACAATCAGATAAAAATAAAGAAATCTTGAAGCAATCCACTGATTAAAAAAAACTTAATGTGAATCAACCTACAAACAGTTCACAGATGTGCACCAAGCACCAACACGTATGGGGAGAGAACGAATCCCAAAACCCACAACAAAACCCTAAAATTAACCAAACCAAGCAAGGGAATACCATTTCATTCCAAGAAGTATACAGTACATATAACCAAAAAACAAATGCGGTCTATTTTTCCAATAATCTAATACCGATTTAGTGCAGAAAATAGCCACATATATGGAATAAATCCTGAAAAGTGGTGCAGAAAGAGGAATGTAATGTCCCAAATCAATATTTTTTTAACACAAACTTTATTAAGTGCTGCAGATAAATCCCATGTGATCCCATCTCCAAGTATACATTGTTGATTTTTCTAATGAATGGGGGCCCGATTCACAGAACTTACTTAAGACAAAATCCTAAATTTACTGCCATTTTGGTATTCACAGAAGGCACTTACTCATTTTGGTATACACAGAAGGCACTTAATCATTTCGGTATTCACAGAAGTTAGGAGTCCTAACTTTAGGACTCCTAAATGCCTTCTGTGATTACCAAAAGTCTTAAAGTTAGGATTTTTCTCAGTTTAGGAGTAGTAAAGTCAGGACTCCTAACTTTAGGATTCCTAAATGCCTTCCGTGAATACCAAAAGTCTTAAAGTTAGGATTTTTCTCAGTGTAGGAGTAGTAAAGTTAGGACTCCTAAATTTAAGACTCCTAAACTGAGAAAAATCCCAACTTTAAGACTTTCAGTGTTCACAGAAGGCATTTAAGAGTCCTAAAGTTAGGACTCCTAACTTTACTACTCCTAAACTGAGAAAAATCCTAACTTTAAGACTTTCGGTATTCACAGAAGGCATTTAGGAGTCCTAAAGTTAGGACTCTTAACTTCTGTGAATACCGAAATGAGTAAGTGCCTTCTGTGAATACCAAAATGAGTAAGTACCTTCTGTGAATACCAAAACGGTAAGTTTAGGATTTTGTCTTAAGTTAGTTCTGTGAATCGGGCCCATAGTGAGTATATCCATAGCAGGTCATATATTACCTACTGGCGGTCGCCAGTAGGTATATATAGTTAGGATTTTTTCTCTATGGGATTTTTGAAAATTCTATGTCTAATAACGTTGCCGTTTGTGGACGGAATTGGCTGAAAGTTTCAGGAAAATGGAACATTTTGTTTCTGAGCAGCCCCTGAAAATTTGGGGGGGTTTCGTCAAGGGGGGGCCGAGAAAAAAGGGGGGTCCCAAAACGTGTTTTTAACATTGAGTTTTCCATAGGGCGGTTGGCCTCACTTTTAGCCCGAACGGCTGAATGGATTTGCACGAAACTTGGCAAAATTGTAGGGACTGGTAGCCCGATGTGCCTTTGCTAGGTCTCAATATATGTGCTCCAGTGGATTTTGAGAAATTAACGTTCAAAAAAAGATATATATCTGTAACAGCGGACCGGGCAGCGTTCCAGTTCGCGTACTTTTCGCGGTACGGAGCTTTGTGAAGCGAAGCTGATTGGTTCTCCGGCGTCTGTAAACATTCCAAACAGTCCGTAGCGGCCGCCATCTTGTCTCTCGGTAGGATCGAGAGACAAGAGGAGGCCAAAGCGAAGGGGCAAATGACCATAAGGGGGCATAGTAGATCCTCCCTGACCTCTTAGGTTTGATGTACCATTTTGCCAAGTTTGGTGTAATTCCGTTCAGCCATTCAGGCTGTAGACGTATCTAAATGTCCTATGGAAAATTGCATGGGGAAAACACATTTGAAAGTGTTGAAATTTAGAACCAATTAAAATGTTACTTTGGTTTTGTATTTGTGTGTGATGAAAGTTAATTGGTTATGTATATATCTAAAATGAGAGGAAACCACAGCCATTTTGTGATACTACTGTCTGAGGTACATTTGTGAGGAATTTTTGGTGCTCAATTTCTGGTGTTTGGTTTACACAGTACTAACACTTCTCCTACTTTTAAAAAGGTGAGTTGTTAATTTGTAAGGGGAACTATGTTGTACACTTTAAGATAATTTGAAAAATGTTTTCTGTTATTTATTTACAGTCCTTCTGTTATACTAAATACTTGATAAAGTTAGTTTTATATTATGTATTACTAAAAACGATAAATGAAAGTGATTATTTTTTTCTGCAAATTACAGCAAGCAATTTCAAAATAAAATGGCTCACAATGAAGAGACCGTGGCAATTTCTTTTGAATTATCCACTACATTTATTGAAATTGACAGCACCAATAATGAAATATTCTCACAAGGAGGAGATGACTTGAATGATTTTTTTGATCAATCTCCTGATGGCGAATTTATCGAATGTTTGGAGACCATAGAGTTACAAGAATCATCATTGCAGACTTTTCATGAGGAGTTTCCAGATGAGATGATTGAAGAGGAAATTCCTGATGAGGACATGTTACTAGTTCTTTCAAATTTTGAAAATTCAGAAGAATAAATTTATATTTAGAAATACAAAAATTGTTTGAGACATTATTCATTTTTATTTTTAATTGATGAGGTTGTAGCGAAGTGATTGTAGTATAAAATGAGACTTATAGTATAGAGTGGAACATTTTTATGTTACATGGTAAGTTTACTCATATTTACTTCCCTTCTCCCACTATATTATCTCCAATGTGTATTTGACATCTCTTCTTCATCTCCGGCCTCCTTTCTCTCACTGTCTGTCTCTGATGCATCTTATCGCTGCCATTTTGTGTAATTACAGAAGAGAGTAAAATAAAATAGTTCGGAACGTGAAAAGGGGGCAAAGTAGAGTACCCCTCACCCCCTAGGCCTTCTCAGGCGGTCCCAAAAGGATCAGTTTCTGCTTTCCTGAGAGATTATGGTATGAGTTCCATATACCACAATAACTTGCATTACAACATGCAAGATATCTATCTCCTATTACTAACTTTTGGAGATATTAAAAACTAACACCTGCCCTGAGCAGTTCTTAGCCATGTTATCCAATGGGAGGTGGATAACATGGCTAAGAGCATTAGCTCGGTAATGCATGAATATCGCTGACTTTTTAGCGATATTCATGCATTGCGGCCGTTTTTTATCGCATTTGCGATAAACCTTGATAATAGCAAGGTTTATCTTCGATAATTTCTGACGATGCTTAGCGGTAAAAAATTCGTTGCTAAGCATCGTTAGCGATAAATATCGCTTAACTTTGGCAATATGCACCAACATCTGTTAACGTTCGATTCGAAGGAAATGAGGAAGTGTTGAAAAACATTGTCTGCGCCATCTTGCCTTTTTTGAAATGCCACACTTTTGTTGTGCACGGCAGCCATTTTAGATGCCTTGACCAGACCCACTCTCTGCACGCTGTCGATTCGTAGCATGGCTCCCCACCCTCGCAAGCATCTTCCCCAGGCACTGCTCACCCCCGCTCTCTGTCTTATGCATGGGCAATAAACCTCCCCCCATCTGCGCTGCTCTTCCCTGAGAATCACACTCTGTGCCCGCCCGACACCTCCCTTTCGCCCTATTCACTACCGCACCCTCTGACACTCCTCTTCCTCTGTGTCCGATTGTCCAGGCCGGTCCTAGGCTATCAGCTAGCCCTGCAGATGTAGTTTATGGCCCCAGCTGTAAAGAATCACCCCTCTTCAAAGGAGTTATAGTAGATCAAGGCCCACACCCGATGAGATCCGTCACACCACACGTGTTCATACTATCTGAAAACCATCCTGTATTGTGATTGGGGAGGGGACCGAGCCTGAAGCGGAAGATTCCAGGGATGACTCTTTGTACATCAAAGTTTTTACAATTATGTGTCACATTAAAAATATATAGCACTCCAACAAAGTAGTAGGAATATAAAACTTTAATAACTTATAAATATATACAACAAAACAAAAACAGTAAAAACATTTAAACAACGAAGAGACCGTGGCAATTTCTTTTGAATTATCCACTACATTTATTGAAATTGACAGCACCAATAATGAAATATTCTCACAAGGAGGAGATGACTTGAATGATTTTTTTGATCAATGTCTTGATGGCGAATTTATCGAATGTTTGGAGACCATAGAGTTACAAGAATCATCATTGCAGACTTTTCATGAGGAAATTCCTGATGAGATGATTGAAGAGGAAATTCCTGATGAGGACATGTTACTAGTTCTTTCAAATTATGAAAATTCAGAAGATGTTGCCTGGGTGCCGCACTGATTTGGGTATCCGGCGTGGGGCGTCCCGGGGGGTGGGTTGTCAGTAGTGGTCTGTTGTGCGAATAGTTCCAAGGCAGCAGAACGCGCTGAAATCTGGATGTCACGAAGGTGATGTCTAGTAAGTTGCCGCCCAGCAAATAACGGCGTGGGGCGCCGCGGGGGGGGGGAGGCAGTCCAAAGTTCCGTTAAAAGGGCAAAGGAAAGGATCGGTGGTTTGAACCATCAGTCAAAAAGGGGAGGGGGTGCAACAATTTTTCCTACCGGGTCACACTGTGCTTTCACCGGAACTGAGGTCTGCAGGATTCTAGTCATTCAAACTGAGGCTGGCGCCAGCATGGGAGCGCCGACGTCCCGCGGCTACAGTTTCGTCACTCCACGGGCGATCATGGCAGTCATTCCCCATTGGGGGTGTCTGCGGGGGTCGGGGACTCCCGCGGCTCCTTTAGAATCTTCAAGGTCGTGGAGGACTACGGTGGTGGAGTCAACCAGTGACCGGGCCATTTCTTTATGCTGGGCCCGCTCTTGCCAGGTCGACCGCCATTTTGAGAGTTCGGTAGCTACTGGCGATCGCGGGGTCAAATGAGCGGACGGGCTCCACCCTGCCGGGCGAGACGTTGCAGCATCGCCACAGTGGAAGAACCCTTTTCCGGGCGCTTGGAGCGCTGAGGGTGCAGCTGGGAAGCCTCCACCTGGGGAGGCGGGAGAGGCCTGTTCGCACCGTCTCTCCCTCCCAGTGCACCCCACGGCGTCTCGCTTGAGATTTGTTATGGCCGGACCAGGCGATGAGGACGAGAGGGGGGGGGGTCGGAGGCATGTGCAAGACATCCCCCCCCCAGGGTTGTTGCAGCAATTATTCAAGAAAGAAGAAATGTCCCGTCCGTCTTTGGGCCGGACCTCCGGTGGATGGCGGCCGGACGCCCTTTGCTCTGGCCCCATGAACGGGTTCCTTGGCTCATCGGCTGCAGCCGGATCCCGTCTGCCCCAGCCCCCGGCCGTTGGTGGCCGGACCGGGAGAGAGTGTGGAGGGACAACCTGCAACTCTCAAGGGCCACCGCGGCCGGACTGGGAGAGAGAGGGGAGGGTCGAGGACACGGACATTCCCCCCCCTGAAACTCTCCAGTGTTGTCAATCCCCCTGGCCGGGTCCCGCTGGCCTCGGCCTCTCCTCCGGCTACACCCTACGTGATGATCTCCTGGCCGAGGCGTGGCAGCAGGACCCGCCTTATATGTGTTGCTTCCGGCTGGGCGTAGCCGAAAACCTGTTGCCCTTTGGAAGTTTCTAGAATGGGGCGGATGTCTGCTGACTTCTATCTTTCCCAGTTTGCCGTTATTTGGCCGTGGCAGGCGGTGGGACAGACACGTTTTGGGGCAGTGAGGGGCGATGTTTTCAGGTTTCCTATTACGGGCTTACTTCTAACGTTTCTTGTTTCTAGGACAATAATAGGTTTTATCATTACGTATTGTTATCGTTTCTTTGTTTGTTATTTAATAAAAAGTTCATCAGTGGCCTACTGATTTTCGTTTTCCTATTCTTTTCTTTCCAGGTTGTTTCATGCTAAAGTTTCTGTTAACAGGATACAGTGATCACTTCGTTATTATTGCATATGTCCTTTTCACTAGGGGTGCTCTCTGGTCGGGCCAGATGACCTATCTCTAGTAAATGGTCCGGGTGAAACAGGTGCATCAATCAGTGGGGAGTAGATAGGCATGACAGATTACAAGGGGGGAGAAAGGTCCGCATTACGTACCCTTTCACTACTTGCAAAGATTTTCCTACGTTTATTTGCAAACAGGGAATACCTCCAAAAAGAACTAATTCCCAAACAGTCAATGTTCGGACAATCAATCAATCAATGAGGAATGAAATAGGTACGACGTGTTAAAGGCTTGCGTTACCTACCCTTCACTATCTGCAAAGGGAGAGAGAATATTCCTATTCTTCCTCGTTTGCAGGCAGAGAAGATCCTTAAGAGAACCAACTTCGAACAATTCAATGCTCGATTCAAACAATCAACAAGGGGTACTGTGAACACAAATGAACGCCGCTTATGTACATACACATTGCTATTTTCAACAGGTTGTTCCTAATGTTTCTATTTTAGCGAGGTCAAAAAGAGATCCCATTAGTGGCCTACTGATTTTGCTCGATTCCTTTTGTTTTTTTACACGATTTTTCGCTATCTGCAAAGACTAAACAGAGTATTGCGACTCTGTGCTTGTTTGTAAATAGAGAATGAACCAAAGAGAACAATCAATCAAATGGAGAGAGAAGCAGGCACGACGGATTACAACGGGGGCAAAGGCCTGCGTTAACTACCCTTCACTATCTGCAAAGAGAGAGTACTCCTAATAGAAATGAGGGGTGGGGGGCAGCATTCAAAGCAGATCAGTGTGCATAAACACGAAAATGTTTTTACTTACCACGTACTTGACATTCGACAGCTTATGATATTTGCTATTAAAAAACCATTGAAATTCACTGAAAAAACCATAGGTTATAGACCATATATAGTTAGGAATTAGCATTTACAAAACCTTGAAAATTCACTGAAAAAACCATAGGTTATAGACCATATATAGTTAGGAATTAGCATTTACAAAACCTTGAAAATTCACTGAAAAAAACATAGGTTATAGACCATATATCGTTAGGAATTAGCATTTAAAAAACCTTATTTTACTCACACAAAACCATTGAAATTCCATATATAGTTAGTTGCACTAACTATATATCGCGCACCCGCAATCCACTGCTGATGATGTCACATATTACATCATTCATGACATGGTCAGTGACATCACTGATGACATCACCAATGACATCACTGATGACATCTCAAATGACATCACTGATGACATCACTGATGACAACATCCAGTGACTGTATGTTTCTGTAAAGTTAAAATGTGTCTTACATATTGAAGAATGAGTGGAAGTATAAGTGTCTGGACAAAGGATTTAGTAGGTGCATGACTGAATGTATGAGTGAGTGATTAAATGTGTCTCACTGAGTGCATGGGTTAGTGACTAAAGTGTCTTAATTTGTGCATCATTATGTCTGTTGTTCTGTAAACTGCTGCATGTGTTGATCAGTAGCTATATGATTAACTATATGGGTTACTGATTGATTGTCCAAGTATTTGTATGGGAGACTGAGTGTGTGTGTGGCTGGCTGGGAGGTGTGTGACTCTGTGCAGATCAATGTGTACTTGTATCAATGATTGTATAACAAGGTAAGTATGTGTTAGTATATGTTTGAAAATGTAAGGTGCTCTATGTTTAACTGTATAGACAAGAAAATGGAAGTGTCATTGATTCTTTACAGGACTGACTAGGTGTGTGAGTAACTCCATGGATGAGTGGCAGACTGTGAGTGTCTGTATAGGTGTATGAGTGCATATGATAGTGTTGTAAAGATGAGTGATTGTATGTATGAATGATTGTATGGGTGAATGAGTGAAGGTGTGTGTAGACGTAGGAATCAGTGAGTGCGTATGTAGTAACTAGTATTGGTGTGTCAATGGTTTCAAATATTAAAATGTGAGGAGATGCATTGTATTGTCACATGAATGATATCATCAGTGATGTGGTCATTGATGTCAAATGAGATGTCATCAGTGATGTCATCAGTGATGTCATTTGAGATGTCATCAGTGATGTCATCAGTGATGTCACTGACCATGTCATGAATGATGTAATATGTGACATCATCAGCAGTGGATTGCGGGTGCGCGATATATAGTTAGTGCAACTAACTATATATGGAATTTCAATGGTTTTGTGTGAGTAAAATAAGGTTTTTTAAATGCTAATTCCTAACGATATATGGTCTATAACCTATGGTTTTTTCAGTGAATTTTCAAGGTTTTGTAAATGCTAATTCCTAACTATATATGGTCTATAACCTATGGTTTTTTCAGTGAATTCTCAAGGTTTTGTAAATGCTAATTCCTAACTATATATGGTCTATAACCTATGGTTTTTTCAGTGAATATATATATGTATTGCTAATTATACTGTTCTAATAATGTAAATTTTTGTATTTACGTTTGTGATATGCTCATAATTCAGTTGCAAGGTAGCAAACTATAGTACTATGCTAGGTGTCATATTTCTTAGTACCCAAAACCCCCCTGCGAGCGTATACCCAACCCCCTTAACAAACCATTCAACAAAGAAAACGATTGCCGCCCTGGTTGAATTACACCTAGCCAGGTGCATAGTGCCATGCGATAGTCACGCCCGATAGTACAGGGAAGGACAAGGGAAGGAGCGAGGAGACGGAGGAGGTGGGAGAAAGAGGGGGAAACACACGCAATGGTCTAAGTCATTATGTCAGTAGGAATCAGAGAACCTCATCACAATCTTCTTGCGCATTCTGAGAGCCCCCTGCCATCTCTTCTGTGTCTGCCTTAAAATGTCCCAAATCAATATAATGTGAATTGAACCGGATCCGAAAAACAAAAACAAGATCATCAAACCTACAGTCAGTTCATAACCCAAATATTCAGAATCCTTGTTCAAACTGTACTTACTAAATCTATAGAACAATTAATCTGTGAAAACAAGTGAACCCCAAAAAAAAAATAAGCCTTGCAAGTCCAAACTGCAACAGTAGTAAACAATTGGGAGGACAACTCATCAAGCCTCTTATCTAGATTTATAATCAATGTCATCCAGAAAGTAGCACTGCGGTAAGGCAAATCCGCTAGGAGCCAGAAATGAATTCAGGAGCCGGCATGACAGGTAAGCTGGGAAGAGAAACTGGCGCTGTATATATCCACGACCAGGATAGCCACCATGACACCTAGAAATTGAGGGCCGGCCTGACAAATATAGCCACCTTCTTGTAACAGGAAATAAATAGCAGCTGTTCATACCTAAATCACGACAATGCAAAAACTAGAGGTAGCAATAATCATTCTGAAGCACAAATAAAGAACACATAATTGTGAGTAGTCAACATTTGGAAACAACAACAACAGACAGAGTAACCTGATTATATGGAAAGAAGTCACATGCAACCAAGTCAAACTGACAAGATGATACAACAAATTGAGGTCATAGCAAGAAATCCTCAAGGGGGTCTTAACCAACCTATGAGTAAAACATCCAAAGGGAAGTCATAACACAGCTAAGGCATGCCACTCTATTTGTTGTTTGAGAACATTACATACCGAATCAAATAACCAGATCCATCTGTTCTCTTTTTGCCTAAGCAGGTGATCCACACCATGATTTCTTGAAGTTACAGTGACGGCCTCCAACATAAACCATTGCATGTCAGTGGCAGCATGATTCAATACTTTATAATCTTCAAATAGATGTGCATTCTGCACGTTACAGCAAATCGTTTATTGATGCTGGAGAATTCTTGAACATACTTCTTGTGTAGTTTTGCCAATGTATTTCAGACCATATGGACATTCAATACAGTACACCAAGTTTTTAGATGCACAAACAGAAAAATGTATTTCAAGGCCAAATATAGTTGCATGCTGTGCAAATGCGACATTTAAAATGGCCCATAATCAGATCAGGACCTATAAGTTAGTTAAACGAGATTTCTTCATAGGTTTTCACAAGCCTGTCTCTGATATTGGACACTCTCTTAAAATTGAACATAGGTTTTTTAACATGAAAACATCTGACTCACAAATGCCAGTTTTTAGGAATCACTTTCTTTGTTCTGTTGGATTCAGTGCCAAATGTGGTAACACGTGCCAAAGGAGTTATATCTGTGTTTTTTGTTTTCTCTTTGAAAGGTTCTTCTCTATTATTATACCAGGCTCTTTTTAGAGATCCTTTCAGCAGCCTGTGTTTAATTAGCCCCTGGCAACCAATTTAGTGGATAAAATCATGGCTTTTTCAAAATAATCAGCTTTTTTGTGCAATTGTATTTTATTTATAGGATGGTGACTATCATGTTTAAGAAAGGTGCTTTGTGAAGTTGATTTTGTGTATAAATCTATACAGGGTAGACCACAGTAATTTCTAATTGTTACGCCCAGAAAATTCATCTGTTTATTGTTATATTCCAGCGTGAATTGAATATGTGTGCTTTGATTGTTAAGCCACCCATGGAATGCCAATAGTGCCGAGAATGGTCCTCGCCAAATAAGAAAAACATCAAATATGTAACAGAGCCATTACAAATATGGTAAGATTACTGTTAGAGTGTATAGCGTCTCCTAAAAAGTTTCTAAATATACATTAGCTGTAACAGGAGCGAACATTGTTGCAATAGACATGCCTTTAGTTTGAATGTAAAACTCATTATTATTAAAGTAAGTCCCAGTGCAAAGGCAGCACAATCCACTATAAATAAAGTATGAACTCTGGGCCTGATTTAGATCTTGGCGGATGGATTACTCCGTCACAACTGTGACGGATATCCCATCCGCTGATATATAAATCCTGTAGGACATAATGGGATTTATACTTCAGCGATCATAAGTACAAAATAGAAACCTCAAATCTCCCTAACCAATTGAAAAGGGTATAACTCCTGAAATGTATAAAGATAAATTGAATTAAGAGGAGCCACAGACATATTAATAACAAAAAAGTTTTGTTTACTTTAGTTTTTATGTTGCTTATTTTACTTCTAATAAGGCATACAACAAACAATCACTTAAGGCACAAGACATGAAACTAATCATGTAGCTAGATACCTCCAAAATTCAATTACATAACATAATACCGCCGACCACGCCCTTGCCACTGTCCCCCGCATCCGAAGAGTGACAGCCGGGGGCAGATCATTCTCCCCCCCGCGCCGCCAAGACATGGAACACCCTCCCCATCCGCCTACGGCAGACCCAAGACCTACTGATCTTCAGAAAACTCCTCAAGACCTGGCTTTTCGACAGTAGTAGCACCCCCCACCCCCTAGCGCCTTGAGACCCGCACGGGTAAGTAGTACGCTTTACAAATACTTTGACTGATTAATTGATTGATATATATCAATATACAATAATACAAAAAAAGCTACACAACCATCATTCAGATTAAAAACACATACAAGTCAGTCATTCCCCATACTCTCCCATACTTAACACACTAAAAATGAAATTAAACAAAGGAACATTTTCTTCGAAGTCAGTATACTTGGTTGTCCAATAGCACAATAATTCTAGTAGACTTGGATAGATAATTTCACAAAAATGGAAATGATAATGTATAATTCACTGCATAACACAAAACGTAGTGCCAACGCGCATTACGGTGAAAGACCAGGGATAAGGTGATACCTTCCATAGGGCGACAAAGGACAACCGCCAAGGTAAAAACAAGGATGCCCCGGTGGCAATCTTGTGACAGGCACAGGGCGGGATATCCTTGAGAGGGACAAACAACCCAAGCTCAGCAGATCAGCTGTATATGGTATGCTGCTGTGTCAAATAAATATCAGGACACTGTGAGGAGAATTGTATGGAGTGAAGAAGGTAACCAAATACTGTATACAGGAGCTGGGCAGATATATTCCATTAGGAGAATTAGCATCCAGAAATTGGCAAAAAATAGGGGCACGAGTCCCAAGATAATAAAAGAGGCACTAACGGAGCCGATGGAAAGCCTTTCTTTGTTTTTACCTTAGCGTCACCTTATCCCAGGTGTTTCGTCAAAGCGCGCACCGGTGCTACCTTTTGTGCAATACAGTGAATTACAAAGAAATATATTGTAATATAGTCATAATGATGTTTGCAGCCCATTATCGTTTCTATTTTTGTGAAATTATCTATCCTAGGCTACTAGAATTATTGTACTTTGGACAACCAAGTTCAACCAACTTTGAAGAAAATGTTCCTTTGTTTAATTTCATTTTTAGTGGGTTGAGTATGAGAGAGTGTGGGGATGACTGACTTGTATGTGTTGTTAATCTGAATGATGGTTGGGTGGCTTTTTTTTGTATCAAAGTATATTGATATATAAATTATATAATTTGTTGTGTAATTGAATTTTAGAAGCATCTAGCTATAGGATTAGTGTTATGCGTTGTGCCTTAAGTGATTGTTCATTGTATGCCTTATTAGCTTTAAAATAGGTAACATAAAAACAAAAATAAATTAAACAAAAGGTTTTTTGTTATTTCTAGGTCAGTGGCTACTCTTAATTCAATTTATCTTTCTAAATTTCAGGAGTTTTACCCTTCAATTTATCTTACTAAATTTCAGGAGTTTTACCCTATTTTATTGGTTAGGGAGATTTGAGGTTTCTTTGTTGTACTTGTGATTGCTTCCCCTGGTTTTCTCTCTCCCTTATTATACTCAGGGGCCCTCATTATGTAATTATGTTTATATATTGGCAGACAGGATATTAACCACCATTGTGTCAAAGTAACCAGTCTGCTAAGATCCAAATAAGGGCCTCTGTGTAGGTGAGGATGTGCTTATAGGACTGAAAATAGGATCTCTAATGCCTCTGTCTGAGGAATGTTAATATAGAGAATTTCTATATCCATGGTGTCAAGAATCTCCTGTTTCATACCAAATGTTTCTCTTTGTAGCTGCTTGCTTACTGCTTTGCTCTCTTTAGTACAAGCCTTGGTGAGTGGAAGAAAAGCTTTAATACAAAAACTCTACATGTTCCGCAAGAGGTTGAAGAACTGTATTGAATCTTGCATCAATAGGAAGACTAGCTTTCTCTCCAGATTTAGTATTTTGGGTAACGTATAAAACGCAGGAATAGAATCATCTTTCTTGTTTAAATAGGCAAATTCCTTCTCACTTATCCAAGATTCATTTAAACCATTTGAGGTCAGGTCAAAAATTTGTTGACGGATATAGGCAGTGGCATCAGCAGAAAGGTTTTTATGCTGAGTGTCATTACATAGTTGGTGCACAATTTCTTGGTCATAATCGTTTTTGTTTTGTAGAACGATGCTACCTTTATTATCAGCCAATTTTATGATGGCATTCTCCAGAGATAAGAGCTTGCAGAGGGCATCTAATTGAATTTTTAGAAAAATTCAATTTGATATAGTTAGATGTCTTAAAAAGCACCTGAATTTCAGAAACCACAGCGTTTTTAAACGTCATTATCTCTGTAAACATTAGATTAGCTGGTGGATAGACTGTAGAGGGGCAGTGTAATCCTATGGGCACCCTTTGAAATAACAGGGTCATTACTCAACAAAGAAATATTTTAGTTAGATGGATCTGAAAAAACTGAATAATTTAACAAGAGTTGTGAAAGGGTCATTCTTATGCATAGGGACAAATAATAAGTCTGCATGGAGTTCTTTGATTTCAGTTGTGCTTAACATGTGTGATGAGAGGTTAAGAATTGGTATAGTAACAGAATGCCCATTGCTATCGTTTACCATTTGTAATACTGGTTCCAGCTCTGTAGTTGGCTCGGTGTGTATTCATTTCTGTACCCCCCACTCCTGTTCCCTCTCCCTCTTCCTTATTGGGATTGTCTCTTTGGGCCTTGCATTAAAAAAGATTAATGGGATGTAGATGGAAGTGTTCTGACCCTAATGGAACAAGATTAAGGAGACTCTGTTTGTTGTCTGAGTCAGATACAGAATCGGAAAATATTGTTGTAGGTGGGGTTGTGTCCGGATAATCCCCTGAGCCATGTTGATAGAAATATTTCCTCAAATATGGATAGGTGCATTCTTTGCAATATCTTTTGATGTCTTTTTGTATTTACTCAGTCTTTTAAATGTTTGAAAGTCCTTAATAGTGGCCTGTAATTTTTCTAGACATTTTTTCGCATTAGTTGGAGTTTTGTCAAGGGCATCCCTTCCTAATAGCGAACCATACTTCAATGTACAATTGTTTTGCGGCCGCAATTCGGTAACACATTATCTAGTAGAGACAATATTTAGCTGCAGATTCCTTACCTCGAATTTTCCAGGTATCAGACTGGATCCGGAAACTTTTGTGTGAGCATTACTCCAGTGCAGATGTCATTTCCTTTTTACTTTTTTTCACACCAGAAGCGCAGAGCCATGAAGTGAACTGACGTGTGTGTCACAACTAGGGCCCTGAAAGAGGGGCAACCCTAACCCTATAACATGAGTCTACAGAGCACAGAGGCATGGGTGGGTCTGTAAGGAATCTGCAGCTTGATATTATCTCTACCAGATGATGCTTTACCAAAGGTAAGTGACTTGTTCATCTGATAGAGGTTTCTAACTGCACATTATTTACCTTCGTCTAGATACCCAAGCCATACCATCTTGGTGGTGGGCTGTAGACAGATTTTCCAGACTAAAAAGTCTGGCAGGACCGAATGGGCGAATTTGCCCGTCCCTATGAACATGACTGTTCAAGCAATAGTGCTAGGCAAACGTGTGCAGAGATGCCCATGTTGCTGCCTGGCAGATATCCAGAACTGGAACACCACACGCCAATGCCTTCAGACTGGTGAAATGAGCTGGTAAACCTTCAGGGGGCTGCTTCCTAGCCATGGCATAGCAAATTTTAATGCAGATAACGATCCAGCAAAAAATGATTAGTTTCTGCACTGCCCGACCTTTGCTAGCTCCCACATAACCCACAAAGAGAAGATCGTCCACCCAGAGCTCTTTTGTGCGGTCAACATAGACTGTCAACGCTCTTTTTGGGTCCAGATGGTGGAGACACTTCTCTTATTTTGAGGGCTGTGAAGGATCAAAAAAGGTGGGCAGCGTGACTGACTGACCCAGATGCAATGGGGTCACCACCTTTGGAAGGAATGAGGCACAGGTGCAAAGCACCACCTTATCCAAGAATGTCATCAGATAGGGAGACTTGGATGACAAAGCCTGCAATTCAATCGCCTTCCGGGCAGATGTTATCATCACTAGAAAGGCTGCCTTGATGGTAAGCAGCTGGAGGGAACAATTGTGGAAAGACTCAAAGGGAGCACACATGAGATACGTGAGAACCAAATTGAGATCCCACTGTGGCCTGATAAAGAGTGTAGGTGGAAACATATCTACAAGCCCTTATAGAAACCTATTAACAACAGAGGATTTTAACAAGGAGGATTGGTCTGGCAGCCACAAGAAAGCGGGCAGAGCAGAATGATAACTCTTGAGAGTACCCAAAGCAGAGGCCTTGTGGGAAAGGGTAAAAATACAAAGAAGAATGTTAGATAGAGAAGCAGAAAGAGGGTCAATAGACCTTTGTGTACAATATTTATCAAATGGCAGGCGTATACCATCTTAGTGGAGGGCTGTCTGGCTGCCAATCGAACATTACATACTTTGTGAGGAAGGTCAAAAGCTATGAAGTGTTGGCGTTCAACTCCACACAAGAAAGCAGAGAGTTGACAGGTTTGGTGAAGGACCCTCCTCTGCTGCTGTGACATAAGATCCTCCTAAAGGGGCAGCCTGATCGGAGGATCTATGCTCATTCGAAGAAGCTTTGGATACCAGACTCTCGGTGCCCAGTCTGGATCCACAAGAATGACTTGGGCCCCTTTACTCTTGATCTTCATGAGAACTCTGGGCAGAAGTGGTATGGGAGGAAAGGCGTACAGGAGGCCTAAGTTCCACTTGCGACGAAAAGCGTCTCCGAGCGATAGCCGCCTTGAAAGCTCCAGCGCCCATAACCTGCTGACATTGCGCATTTTCTTCAGAGATGATCCAATTTAACAAGGGCTTTCCCCACTGCTTAAAGAGACCTCGCGCCACCTCCAACTGGAGTAGCTATTCGTGATCCACTAGGCATTGACGGCTGAGTTCATTTACCATGGAGTTCAGGGAACCTTCCAGGTGTTGAACCACCAGGGTTATACCTCTTTACAACACGTCCACAACCCCACCCTGCCCTGCTTGTTGCAGTAACACATGGTGGTGGTGTTGTCTGGGTACACATGCACTAACTTTCCCCTAACAGAGGGAAGAAATGCTTTCAATGCTAGGCAGATTGCCTGAAGTGCCAACAAACTGATTTGGAGCAGACTCCGCCGGAGACCAATACCACCTGATATCCGCCCCATCACATTAGTGATCCATCTGTCACTAGTGTGAGATCTGGTTGAGGAAGGTAGAGGGGTCTGCCTCTGACCCAATCGTCAACCACCAATGCAGGTATTTTATAGTCCCCTCCGAGATCGGGACCACATTGAACAGATTCCCCTGATGCTGCGAACAATGGAACTTCAGGTCCCACTGCAGAGCAAATACTCCATCTGGTGTGATTTACCAACAGGATGCAGGAAGCCATGAGTCCCAGCAGCCTCAGTCATTCTCACTTAAATCCAGTATAGAGGCTGAAACATCAGTATCATAATCTGAATATCCTGTACTCACTGACGGGAAGATACGCACAAAACTGCACTGTGTCCAGAACAGCTCAGTATAAATGGAGCTTCTGCGAAGAAGTCAGATGTGACTTCGGCACACTTATATTGAACCCAAAGAATGCAGGAGGTCTGCCATAGTCTGGAGGTGGGAGACAGTACCCTTGGACAAAAACGCCTTCAACAGCCACTCATCGAGGGATGGGAAGACTCACACCCCTAACCTGCGCAGATGAGCTGCAACCACTGTCATCACCTAACTGAACACTCTAGGGGCACTGGTAAGAATAAATGTTAGCAAAGCGAATTGAAAGCGCTCATGGTCTACCTTGTAACACCTGTGGGCAGGCAGGAGGGGGATGTGAAAATACGCATCTTGCAAGTCCACCGATACCAGCCAGTCTTCTTTGTCTAGGGCTGACAAGGCTAGTGCAAACATGAGCATCTTGATTTTGTCCTTTTTGGGGAAGAGATTGACAGTCCAAAGGTCCAGAAAGTAGCAGTAACAATCACAGCCTACTTCTCAAATTGCATGGCCAGGAGAGCTGCAACTTCCTATTGGAGTTATGGACCTCTTGTGGAGGAGATGGTGTTGAATTATCCCTTCATCTTGAGTGGTGTGGTCTTGCAGAACCAAATTAGTAATGCTTGGAGGCTGAAGCTAGGGGGGTGGCGTGGCTGGGAGGCAGTCGACTTCTGGCTACCATTCCAATGAGGTTGGAATGAACCAATGTGTAAGATAGTGCCTGGGATTTGGCGGACAGGGATAATAACCCATTCCATTGCCACGAAAGGAGCAAAAGTTAGACTAGCCATGAGGTGTAGCCAAGAGGCCCAAGTATCTGGCCATAGCACGATATTCATTGAAGCGCTCCAAAGCTAGCTGAGTCCACTTTCTCACATAAAGATGAATCCCATCAAAGGACATGTCCAAGAGGTTAGCCTGGTCTTTACCAAGAAGCCAGATGTTCTCAGCCAGGCGTGGCACCATAAGGCCTCCATGGACAAAACCGCTCTACAAAGCGAGTCAGTTGTATCTAAGCTACACCTACTGGTGAACTTTGCTGTATTTTTCCCATCTTTCACTACCGAGAAGAGCACAGCCCAGGCCTGCTCCAGGACCTGTGACAGCACTTGCATAACTGTTTCCCACAGGGTGAGCAATAAAAGGCCCATGCAGTGTTCACTTACCGCAATGCCAGGCTGGTGGAAGAAAACGTCTTCTTCCGAAGTGCATCCAGCTTCTTGGACTCCCTACCAGGAGGAGCAGAAGAGAACGCCCCATGATACTTTGAAGCTTCGAACCACCAAGCTCTCAGGAAACTGTTGGCTGAGGAAATTTGGAAAGTCTGGTGCAAGATGAGGGTGGTATGCTACTGTCCTGTTCACAGGAGCGCTTGTACTAGGCTTGGACCACGTGTCTAGAAGGACATCTGTCAGTGCTTTATTAAAGTACAAAAGGAGTTTGAGCAAGGAAGCCCAAGACTGAAGCACTTTGGTCAAGACATTCATCTTGATCTGCACCAAGGGTAGCTCCAGGCTTAGGACCTCTGCAGTCCTCACCACCAAGTAAGATGCCCCCTGCTCTGTAGCCATACCAAGTGGAGAGAGCAGTATCTGGAGATGTGTCCAGTCCACTGGTTCTTCTAAGATTATCATACCAGTCCAATTGTTGCACTAAAGGGTCCAGTGACCCCTCCAAATTCTCATCCATTCCTGAGACTTCTTCAAAATGCACAGGCAATAACGTAGATCCTCTGGACTTCGCCGGCGCTGGAGTCAACGTCGACTGACGTCGATCCAACTTCAATTAGTTGGTTATCAGAATGGGCCTTCTGCACCATGGCCCGGCAATCCGAGCACAACTTTGAGTCGTGGTCGCAGCTCGAGACATCACACGCAGACAAGATGGGGGTCGGTTACCGACATGGCGTGGTGACAGGCGCCACACGGTTTGAGCCCTGTACATCTAGAGGTCATCCCTTGACACACAAGTAAAAATGTCTCGACACAATGTAAAAAGAAGCCTGTAAAAAGAGACAGAGGGGTATCTTTTCTTTGGATCAGCATTTAACTGGTATGGAAACAAAAGAACTGACATCTGCACGCCTGGGTGGTGCCTGTACAGGTGACTATGATGTCACAAGCGACGCCATCAACGCTGGGGAAGTCACGCAGATGATATACAAATACTTCTGACAGTCCTAAATTTTCCTTTAAAATATTAATGAGCCACCCCTAAGGTAGGCCTTAATATCCCTAAGGTATTTAAAAGTAAGACATGTATCTGTTTAATGTTGCACCTGTCCTTACAGTGAAAAAGCCTAAACGCTATTTTCACTGTTGCAAGGCTGGATGCCTCCATAGCAAAACCCTGAATTACATTATTGTACTTTATGATGCTAATTTTGGGTTGGTGACTGCTACAGAAATATTTCAAGGACTCTTCTTAAAAGTTAGACAAAATCCAAGCAAGTGATGAAGTTGAATTTTATCTAATTCCTCCCACGTGTGGGGAGGGGTTGCCCTTCCTTTGACAGGATGGCCTGGGTCTTTGCCCAGGCCCTTGATTAACTTCAAAGTAGACCTAACCTTTCACAGGCAGCTGTAGCTCACACCCACAGGCTGGTGACAGGCATACATTTGACACACACAGTACCCTTCTCAGAAGATTGCTGGACCTGAGGAAGATTCAGAGGAGTACTGTCCAGCTATCTGAGTACCTGAGACTTGAAAACACTGGACCTGCTTTCCTTGTACCCAGGACCCTGGAAGTGATTCTAAGAGTCATGAGGCTTACCTCCTGTTTGAGCACAAGGTACACTACAAGCTTCAAGAGACCGTTTTCCTGCATTTCCATCGGTCCAGTTCCAACTGGACCTGCCCTGGATCCTGCTGCTGCCTTCTGCTTGAGTGAGTTTTTTTTTTGTCAAATCTATTTTATTAGCATTTTATATTTTATACTTCAGGGTACAATGCAAGAGTCAGTCAGCATAAATTGGCGAACCAAACATATCTGTACAGTATTATGAAATCACAGAACAGAGCGGTGTACAATCATGTAGCCGCGCTGATGGTAACACATGTGGGGATAATTGCAGTATGCCCTGGCACGCCCATCCAAGATGCTGTCCGAACCGTTTTGGGGCATGGTACAGCTGCCCTGTAGCCCAATCTGGCTTAGTGACATAATTACGGGGTGAATCCCGCAGCTATGTAGCCACGTATAGAGATGACATTAATCTAACAAGTATGCAAACATTCAAACTATAGCGGCAAAAACTCATACACATGTGCATGCAACTCCCCCGTCCCCGTCCTGCCCCCGTCATCCCCCCAGTGCGCATCATCTTGTGTAAGCCTGGGTGCATCACAGGCCTGCGCGCCAAGAGGCGGTAAGGCTTAGTATGGCGCCAAGTCTCAACAGTGAAGTAGCCCGCGGCATGCCCAACCACCTAGGGCAGTTACCTAGGCTGCTCCATCATCCAGTGCATCCATCCCCTCTGGCAAGCGCAGAGCGCTAAGCATACATTCCCACTGTTCCGCCATGGGCTCCTTACGGTGCCCAATCATTTCCTCTCTCCGTATGGCTATCCATTCCACCTGCGCCCACGCCCTAAGGGAGGATACCCACGCCTGCGCAGCTGGTGGTTCGCGTGCCTTCCACCGTCTCGTGAGCAGTCGCTTAGCCACCACTAAACCCAGATCCAGAAAACGGGAAGATGCCTTGTCTCGGAATTTCCTCTGGAATTGGTGCAGGATGTACTCGGGCCAGCCATAGGGAATGACGCGGCCCGTGCACTCCCTAAGCGCTCCACAGATCACGTGCCAGTAAGTGCCCAGCCTGGGACAGTTCCATAAGAGGTGGACCAGCCCTGCATCCAGCTCATCACACCTGGGGCAGGATGAGTCAGATCGGTGGAAGTATCTATTACTGAGCTCAGGGGTGAGGTAGGCCCTATGGACAATAAAGAGCTGTATCTGGCGAAGGCGCATATTTTGGGGTATGCGCACCGGGCTCTTAAGCAGCCGCTCCCACTCCTTATCAGTTAGCACCCTGTCTAAGTCTCGTTCCCACTTGCCTCTGAGTGGGGCTAGACTGATCTCTGTGTGCGCCCGTATCGATGCGGTGAACCAGCGGACCAGGTGTCTGCCCCTCCCCATGACGTGCAGGTACGGCATAGTGGGATGTTGCGCGGGTTCCGTCGCCATGTCGCCCCAGCGAGCCGCCATTTTCGCCACTAGCGAGCGGTGCAGCAGGAATCCCCCGGGGGGTAACCCGTTTTCAGCCATCAACGTTTCATAGGCCACCAGCTCTCCGTCTCTATATAAGTCCCCCAGTGTCTGAACATCTGCCTCTCCCCACTGATCTAGAAAAGGGTGAGCGATAGCGCTCCTGCTCCCTGGGGAGCCCACCAAGGGTATAGCAGGTGCATATGGGAACACCCTGCGAGTGAGGAATAGGGCTCTACGAAAGCATTTGTATGCGACCGCCAGCAACGGCGGAGTGGGCTTCTCAGGCGGCGCTAGTGGGTGAAAGAATGCGGTGACACAGCTCAGGGAATACGGTGGCTCAGCGTGGCAGTGTCTTCCCTTCCCCTGTCTGCCAACCAGCGGGCAATCCACTGTAGCTGCGCGGCAAGGTAGTAGTGTTCAAAGCAAGAGGCAGCCAATCCCCCCCTGTCCGTTGGCAGGAACAGTTTCGGTAGCGCTAGCCGATGCCGGGACGAGCACCATATGAAGTCGCGGAGGACTACGTTAAGTTTAGAAAAGAAGGGGCTCGGGATGAACAGGGGCAGATTAACGAAATAGTATAGAAGCCTAGGAAGCATGATCATTTTAGCCAGTGCCACCCTACCTGTAATGGTTAGCGGGAGTGTGGACCAAAAGCCTATCTGGGACTTAAGCGCTGTCACCGCTCGCCCCAGGTTCCCGTCGAGCAGGTCAGCCGGTTGGCGATAGATCTGGATCCCCAGGTATTTAAATGTATCAGCCCTCCATAGGACTCTTGTGCCCCCTAGGCAGTACTCTGGGTCGTCCACCCCGCTGTTGAACGCATATATACAGGACTTGGCCACATTTACCCAAAGTCCTGAGATTGTAGCAAACTCGTCGAGCCGTTGGGCCAGCTGCCCCGGTATACAGTGCACGTCTCTAATGAATACGAGCAGGTCGTCAGCATATAGCGAGATTTGGTGCGTGGCGTCCCCTAGAGGAATCCCTACATCTAAAGTCTGCCGCAGCGCTGCCACCAAAGGCTCTATTGCTAGTGCAAACAGTAGGGGCGACAGTGCAACCCTGCCTGGTGCCCCTGCCCACGGCCACTGCCTCCGAGACGTAAGGGCCCAACCGCACCCACGCCACAGGTCGCTTATAGAGGAGGTCAACCATTTGCAGGAAGTCCACATCAAACGCAAGGTGTGTCAACACCTCGGCCAAATACCCCCACTCCAGGCTGTCAAAAGCCTTTTCCAGGTCAAGTATTAGGCATCCCGCCCTGGGCCACCTCCCCGGTGCCCCATCCGCTACCCTAAAGAATCTCCTGAGGTTCAAGGACGTGGACCGCGCCGGCACAAACCCATTTTGATCAGTATGTACGAGGTGCGGGACCACTGGCGCTAGCTGTTCAGCCAGCAGTTTAGCTAGGATCTAGTCATCAACATTGAGCATTGCCAGCGGTCTGTAGGAGCCCAGCGCAGCCGGATCTCTATCAGGTTTGGGCAAGGAGACCAGAAACGCCTCCCGCATGGATGCAGGAAGCAAGCCCTCATCAATCGCTGTGTTGTACATGCGTAAGAGTAAGGGAGCCAGGGTGTCACGGTAGGCCTTATAATACTCAGCTGGCAGTCCGCCAGGCCGGGGCGTCTTCCCAGTCGCAAGGGCCTGGATCGCATCTCCCACCTCTTCTAGTGTGAGAGGTGCGTTGAGGGAATCTTGGTGTTCCTCAGGAACCACCGGCAAGGTGACTGAGTCCAGAAAGCTTTCTAACGCATGTCTAGGGCCAGTGCCCCAGGCCCGGTATAACTGCGTGTAGTGTGCAACCAGGGCACAGTGAATCTCGCGCTGCGTGTATAGCATCCCTCCCTCCGGCGTGCGGAGCGCTCCATTTGGTGCTCCCCTGCTCTCCTTTTGTATCAACCAGACTAGGAGTCGCCCGGCCCTATCTGCCCTGGCATGTGTTATAGTTGTGTGCGCCACAAAATTATGGCACCTCAACTGCTCCATGAGGGTTGCATGAGTAGCGCGCATATCATTCAGCGTTTGTGCGTATGGCCCTGCCCCCTCGCCCCCCTCTCGTATTGTAGCAGCTCATTCTCCAAGCGCGTGAGGGAATTGGACAGTTGCTTGCGTATGTTCCATGAGGTTCCCATACAGTGCCCCCTTATGACCGATCTGTGTGCGTCCCACTCCACTGTAGCGCTGCTTGCAGAGCCCACATTGTTTTCAAAGTAGTCTAAAACAGCCACGCCCAGTGAAGAGCGGAACTCAGGGTCTTCAAGCGCAGCCGGTTGCAGCCTCCACGTAGGCACGGGCGGGCGGTCTGCTCTCCAGTCCAGCTTAAACCGCAGGGGGTTGTGATCGGAGTGTGTCCTCCCCAAGTATTCCGATTCTGCGAGCAAAGGGAGCAGCGACTGGGTGCCAAGTATCCGGTCCAGCCGGACATGCAAGCCATGTACTGGGGAGTAATATGAATACACTTTATCATCGGGATGTTGAACCCGCCATAGGTCTTGTACCCCCCAGTGTTCGAGCCAATCCCCGAACGCTTGCGCATTGGACATTGCCGCCGTAGCTCGGAGCGGGGGGAAGGAGCGGTCCAGCCCGACGTTCAGCACCATGTTAAAGTCCCCGTCTAACATCCAGGGGAGGCCAGCATATGGGTGCAGGATCTGGTTCGGGGACTCTAGGAAGGTGGCCTGGTTTGTGTTGGGGGCATAAAGGGAGCCTAGCAGGATGTCCTGACCATTTAGCCTTCCCCGCACTAGGCAATATCTGCCCTCCGGGTCTATTTTCGTGTCTGTACAACTGAACGGGACACCTGCTCGAACCCATATTAGTGTGCCTCGCGCATGCGCCGAAAAGGTGGTACCGTGTATTTGCCCCCGCCAGCACCTCCGGAGCCTGCCCAGCTCGACCTGTGTCATGTGTGTCTCCTGAAGGAAGGCAATCCCCACCCCATGGTGCTGCAGATAAGAGAATACTGAGTAGCGTTGTGTCGGTGTATGCATGCCGCGGATATTCCATGTCAATATATTAGTGTGTGCCATGTGATCGCGCGTGTCTTGCCCGCACATCTCCAGGAGGGCGCCTCAAGGGGAGCAATGGACAGCTTCTGGGGAGAAAGTAAACGCGCCGCATACTGAACAGGAAACAATGAAAAGGAAACTCAAAACCAACCAAAAGGGCGCATCTTCGAAGGAGCATACGTCCAAACTGCAACAGGATCCACCCTCAGTAGAGGTGGGAGGTCAGCATAGTGGCTGTCTAGCTGGGTGTGCTGTCAACGACCCAAAAGCCCGCGGCCAGCAAGTACTCCAATGGGTTCCCCTATCCGGGGCCCTTAGAGCGATTGAGATGTGTTTGGTACAGCTGAAGAGCTACGATGTGCCAGGGCTGCTCGGCCTGCCCTCCAAGTGCCTCTCTATGCAGCGGGGGCCTAACCACCTCCCCAGACAGCGCGCCGCAACATAGCTATGATACCTGATTAATTCTGCATTTTAGGCTTTTACAAAGTACCAAAGACTGTCTCTAGCCCCAGCAGCGCGCCGCACCCAACATGTAATGGGTATAGTGAACATTCTGAGAAATATAGGCAGAGCAATAGTCCATCAGAAGTCCATTATCAATCACGCTATGTAATCAGCCATCTGCGGCGTCACCGTAGGCAGAGTAGCGTCGTCTGACAGCACAGTGGATGGTGAGGACGTTCCGCTTGCGATCATTTCAGCCGGCAGCCGATAGTCCGTGCTCTCGGTAGCGTCCACCACTCCCAGCGTTGCCACCGCCTCGAGTGCCTCCTACCGCTCCTGCCTCATCTTCCCCAGGCTGGGTGCTGCCAGTCCTGGGCCCACGGTCCTCCGGGCCTCCCGCTTCCTCCTCCGTTTCCTGGAACGTTGCTCCTGCCATCCGCCCTCTTCTGGGCCTGTCGGTCTCGTCCCTGACCATTGTCCAGTCTCTTCCAGCCAGTCCCAGGCATCAGATGGAGCTTCAAAGAAGCACGTGCCCTCCTTGGTGACCACTCGCAGGCGGGAGGGGAACAGCAAGGAATAGGGTAGGCCCAGTTCTCGGAGTTGTTTCTTCACTGCCAGATAGGAGCCGCGCCGTTTCTGCACCGTCGCCGTGTAGTCCGGGAACAGCATTACATGGCTATCGCACACCCTGAGGTCGCTCAGCTTCCTGGTCTCGCGGAGCACCGTGTCACGGTCGCGGTAGTTGAGCAGCTTGAAGAGAAACGGGCGAGGTCTGGCTCCTGGCCTCCGGATCTGCGCCGGCACTCGGTGTGCCCTTTCTACCACGAAGTGCGGGGACAGCGCTCCAGCCTGCATAAGTGACCGCAGCCAGTCCTCGGTATACCTCTCAGGGTCTTTCCCTTCTTCTCCTTCTGGCAGGCCTACTACTTTGACGTTGTTACGACGAGAGCGCACTTCTGCGTCGTCCGCGCGGTCCTCCAGCGCGTGCACTCTGTCGACCAGGTCCTGCAGAGCCGAGGCATGGCTGCGCGCCACTGGCTGCCTTTCTTGAACCGTGCGGCATTGTTTCTGTGACAGAGTCCAACAATTTGCGATGGTCCGCGTGGAGCAGCGTGAAGTCAGACGTGACTTTGTCCAGGCGTGCTTCCAGGGAGGTCTTGGTTTGCGCCAGTGTGGTGCCTATGCGTTCCACTGCAGCCAGAACAGTGTCCATTTTGGCTGCCAGTGTGGCTTCAGGCTCCGCGACTTTTTGCCCCTGTATTTGCATGGGGTCTGCGCCACTCGCATCTTGTTGCTTCGCCGAGGTCTTGTCCCGTAGCCTGCCCATTACTAACTGCTGCGCCGTAGGCATCAACGCGCCAGTCCCTGTGCCTAGTGCCGGCCTGAGAGGGAGGTTCACCTCGTACAATAGGGCGGCGGTGCGCGTCAAGTAGGCGGAGAAGGAGCCGCCTCGTCAGTCTCCCACCGTCAGGCGCCACGCACGAAACAGCCAGGGCCCAGCGGCCGCTCCACCCAGCCTCTGCCAAACAGTGCTCGCCCCATCCCAATGAGGCAGGCGGGTGCAGGATATAGTCCTCTCCCAGGGGCGCCCCCCTCTCAGCCGCACAGGGGGGTTTTCACCTGTCCAGTTCCCACCTCCGGCTCCACCTCAGTGTCTAGCAGCAGCGGCGCGTAAGGAGCGGCCAGCTCAGTCCAGGGGCAGGGGCCACACACCACAGCACTTGTTCAAAATGGCGCCTGTGACAAAATGGCCCCTCAGCATTTATGTTGTTTGGCCAGGCACAATACCTCTGTCTCGCAACATCTGCCCTCCGCTGCTACGTAGGGGCTCCCAGCTCTCAGCAAAGCCCCAAGGATCCCCTCAGTCCACATGCGGTGCTCGAAGTGACCGGCCAGCAGTGTCTCCTGAGGCAACAGTTCACTGCGTGACAGCGAATAGCGTCAGCCACAACCCCCAGAGAGTGTCAGCGCCAGCCAGCCACCCCTTACCAGGGCAGGGCTCAGCTCTACAGTTCGCCACCAGCTCGCCTCAGCATACCACAGGCTTACCGCCTTTGCCCGTGTTGAAGACTCTTCCAGGCCATGTATTTGCCAGGGGAAGCCTGCCGTGGTCCACCTCGCCACCTTCTGCCGCGCCACCTCCAGGGCCGGACCCGCCAGCTGCCGATTCTCCGTCTCTCCTTCTGGTGCCCGGGCAGCGTAAGCAGTGCGTCCAGAGAGGGTCTCTTTGCCTCTCCGCAGCTCTGCCCGCCCGCGCCGCACCTCCGTCACTGTTTGGCGCCGGTCAGTGCAGTCACGGCACCCGACAAGCCCGGCCCCGCACGGCTCCGCCAGCTCCTCTCCAGGCGCCGCCTGCAGTGTTTGAATCATGGGTGAGTTTTCGCGTCTTTACCGCTCCCACACGCCGCCGCCGCACAATGTCTGCTCCGCTGTTGCCGGCGACTCATTCCTCTCCACAGTGCTCTCTCGCAGACTCCACAGTCGTTTCCGCAGCCTCGCCACGTGGCAATCAGGCGTTGGGAACACTTTGGCAGGGGAATTTATGGATAATTCAGGGCCCGCCGGACGGAGCTCTAAAGAGTCGCATCCGCCATGTTTGCCTGGCTGGCCACGCCCCCTTCTGCTTGAGTGAGTTTTGAACACCAGTGCAGTCCCCAGGGTCCTAAACCCATGGCTGGTGTCAAAGTGTACTCCTCTAGCCTAACCTACAACCTGGGACCCAAAACGTTTTGCCAAGTTTTTGACTGGAGAACTGTTGAGAGACTGGGTTCAACCTGCCAAGCCAATCTGAAGATGGTGCTTCACCCCAGGGCCTGAGTTCGCCACAGCTAAAGCTACATTATTCTGTGGAGAAGCAAATTATTCTCTGCGGGCACTCTCGCCGCCAGAATCCGTCGATGTCGAGCCCTCTTCGGCTACAGCATTGCTGTGCTGAAGAAATTTGACTTTCAGATGAGTTTCTAAGTCTGAATGTAGAGCGCTTCACCAGCCCCACTGTCAAAAGAGACCTGATTGATGTTGAGGATGTATTGAACAAGAAATCTAACCTTTTCCTGCTCTGAGCTTTTCCTGACTTCATCGACGGCTTCACCAAAACCAGTCCTCTAGCAATCCATTATCGATAAGCTCTTCTCCGGCTACCACATGCTGCCTTACACCGTTGATGACTTTCCATCTCCATAAAAGTTCCTAAGTGCAAAAGAAGCGTTTTGACTGGGATGAACCTGGCCCCTGTAGCCGACCTCTAATCCATCGCAGTCAGCCTTACCTTTCACCTTAATACTGGTCAAGCGCAACCAGATGATTGTGGTTGGAGCTTAAAGCTTTTTGGTGCTATTTATAATTTAAACTTAAAAGACTCATCTCTCTGGTTCCCTTTTTTGGGACTTTTGCTGTTTTGCATCATTTTATTAATTAAAATATTCAGAATTTTTCTAAATTGGTTTGAGATTTTTCTTGTAGTGTGTTTTTACTTAATTACTGTTCAAGTACTTTATAAATACTTTATACATTGCCTCTATAGTTAAGCCTGTATGCTCTGTGCCATTGCTATCAGAGGGTTGAACTATGGTTTATTTAGCAGCTTTTGTGGTTCACTGCGACAAGGATGGAGATTATTTATTACTTGAGTTGGGTTCGTACCCGTCTCAACTAATAACCAAGGGCCAGATGTAGGTGGCCTATTACCGGTCGGTAAACCCGAAATTCGGTAAATTTCAGGCTTACTGACCGGTATTGGGCCATTTCCTATGTAGGGGATGATTCGGTAAATACCAAATCGGTATTTACCAATTCGGTATTTACCGAATCGGTAAATGGCATGTAGGAAGCACTTTAAAGAGTGCTCATGTGCTTTAAGGATTCGTTATTTACCACCAACTATTAGTTGGTGGTAAATAACGAATACCTTTAAATATTACAAATCTGTGCATTTTCAACAGTGCCATGTGGCAGACATGTGCACACAAGCACTATTCAGGGGTGCAACAGGGTGTCAATGTGACACCCTGCCACCCTTGAATGTTTCCCTATTTTACCGAAGATTCGGTAATTCACATTCATTCCTATGGGCCTCCAGGCCCATAGGAATGAATCGGAATTACCGATTCAGTAAATACCGATTCGGTAAATACTAAATCGTACTGATTCGGTAATTTTTACCGAATTTTTTGCTACATTGCATTTACCGATTCTAAAATACCGAATCAGTAAAATTCGGTATTTTAGAATCGGTAAATGTACTTTACCTACATCTAGCCCCAAAGTCCTTATAAATCCAATTTTAAAATCAAAATCAGAATCATTTGTTTGACTACAAACACCATCCAGTGTGCAATAAATCACACAATTCAACTTACATAACAGATCACAAACTAATAGATTTACTGGAATTGTTTGCTAATTTGTAGTGGAGCCTATTATTACATAGACATTTGCTGACACCTTATTAGTTACCTGTTTACTTGAAATGCCTACTACTTGCCTTCTTTTCCAGAGATGGTAGCTTTGGAACTTCCACTGATCTAACTGTGGAGTGGGGAGCACTTGTGTCAACCAAAATGATACAGTTTGGCCACTGAATCCTCCTTCTATAAATGGGCTATTCTTAGCATCCATTCCACTGTGTTGCCTGTAAATCGGAATTAATTCCATTATTTTTGTAACAATTTACCTTTTTTGCTGGAACCTTTCCTTTTAATTGCTCAATTACTTGAGCATATTTTTGCATGCCAATTGGTGAGGCCTTGTAACTAGGACCATCTCCATGTGGTTCTTTCTCTGGCCACTTTTTATTATTTTACACTCATTCCATAACCCTTAGGCACAATAATTGAAAATAATACATCCAAATCTTCCCAAAGAGCTGTCCTATCCATTACTGTCACCCACTTTTCAGGCTCCAAACTTGGGGGTCTATTATGATGTCCGCCCGCCATTGCCCCAGGAAGTGGGACCACCTGCTAAGGGTGCAGCGGTCCCACATGGGCAATTAGGATGCGCCCGCCACACTGGCTGGCGCATCCTGCATATTTTGCAATGCGGCGGGCGGTGCTGTCAGCAGCAGATGCCGCAAGGCATGTGCGCATTTGCATGCACAACGTGGCAGGCCCCACGCAGTGCCTGCCATGTCGTCCATGCAAATGAAGGGGGGTACCATAGGTCCCCCCCATGTGCTCCCCCACCCTCCCAACATGCTGGGGGCCAGCAATGGGCCCCCAACTGAAGACACCGAGACACTCCGTGGCGGCGTAGGGCTGCTTCCCGCTGCCATCATGATATGGACAGACACCCCCACCTTATCAGGCACCTTTTCCACCCCGTCACCTGTGAGACCGGCCGCAAACCAGCGGACGGTCTTTCCGTCCGCTGGGGTCCCCAACGCCATACTAATGTGCCATGCGGGCAGTGGCGATCGTCCCGACATTCTGATAGACCCCTAAATTTTGGAAACCCCTTTGTAAAAATCCTATGATCCTGTCTGCCTTAAGAGATGTGCATGTAAGCTCCTCCAGACACTTTTCTCAATGTACAGAACCACTCATGACTTTTTTCATTTTGCATTTCTGTAGATTTCTGTGGAATACTCTCTTTAGCCAGACTCACAGAGACGTCTTCAGCCATTTTTTCAAGATTTTCATATGCATGGCAAGCTTGTTTCCCGGCTTCCAAATTCAATAACACCAATTTATCAAAAACAAATTTTTGAATTTTACAATTAAAAATATCTGAACCGACAGATACTTCTGAATCTACTCTATTTTTAAGCATTCCTTTCCACAATCTTTTTCTCACATTTTGCCAATTCACCAGTCTCTGATTCATCTTCCCTTTCATTTGGTTCACTCAATGCAGTTCTTGAATCAGAATTAGATCCTCATTATAAGGAGGTGTTCTTTTATGTTGTTTTCCCACAAACCCCCCTCCCAGCCCGTGTTTTTGCCCCCTGCCAGCCCACCCCCCCCTCCTCACTATCAATCTGCTTGCTCTCCCTACACTGGTCTATATCCAGCCCCCCGAGCATCCACACACACCATCTGAGTGAAGGCCATTGCATACTGTATGGTACAGGATGCCAGAATATACGTTACGAATAGAAGTCATAGTTGGGCGGGCTGCTCTGACGCACATGATGAGACATAGTTAAAGGATGTGAGGTGGCGTATGGCTTTGCTGTAGATGTTCCAGGTGGTGGGGTACACTGTTTAGAGTTATATATATGTTTTTATTTAATTGCTCGTGGTTTAACTCTGTATGTAACAACAGCATGACAAGGACTCGCAACTAGTGCATGTAAAAACTGAAGATGCTGGAAATAAGGAATGCTACAGATGTATTGATTGCTTACACAACACTTTAGTTTGTATGGTGACATAACTACGTATAACTGTACTTTATACAAGGATTATAGCAACAATAATAAAAACAAAGTTAAACAAAAAAAATAAGGAGGTGTTCTTTACACAATCAATAGACCATCCATAAATTCATCTTCTTCCTCAGAAGCACTATTTTCTAATCTTTATTTTTATTAATATTCTCTGTTGATTTGTTTTATTTGAGCCACTAGCAATAACAGGAAATGCACCCGCTATTTCTAGCACTCCCTCATGTCACATATTTTCCTCAAATGCAGTCTTGTATGCCAACAATCATGACCTTCAACATTTTGTTATGTCCTTACTCATTAGTTACATAAGAATAAGGAGTAAAGAGGTATTAGGCAAGAGTCAGCACCTGTCACTATATGTGGCTAACTAGTGTCAGTGGTGATGCTAAGAAACCAGGAAGTGTACCCCTCTACACTTCCTATTGGAGAAAGACCCAAACAACTAGAACAAATAGCATTAAGTGTCCTTGAGGATTTGAAGAAATTCGCACGATCCAGGTGTTGTCTTAATGTTCAAAAAGATGTTTTCATTATTAACCAAAAGTCCGTCAAGATCCAGTATTGCCAACTTTCATTAACCCATCTAGCCAACGCGTTTTGTCTCAAAATGACTTCTTCAGGGCTAAAAGGAAGAATACATAAACATTTTTTTGTAAATACTGGAGCAGTAATAATATATATAAGTACACAAGATCAACTTGTTACAAAAAAATAGGTGTGAATACATTGCTAGTGAGTTGGCCGAAAATAACATAATTATATCATATTGGTGATGGTTCCAGCAAATTCAATATTTAACAGTTGATTAAACCACTGTATTAGGGAAATGGATAGCTAGGAAGAAAGAGCCAAAATCCTAGTAATGCATAAGATTTTGCTTAATGGTAATACGTATATACACTCTATATTCATATTGCAAAAACGAATGATCTGATTAATCCAAAATATATTGCTCATCAAACATTTGAACTGTAATATTACTAGTGATTTCCAAAAAGTGCACTGGTATAAAATAAAAGCAATATTATTTTACACTTTAAGTCAAATACACTAATTTGATGACAATACCACAGTTGGTCAAGTGGGTGAATCACATAGCATCGCTAATAGTACATGAGACCTATTCATTGAGAATGCATCTGGACGGCATATATTCGCGAGTCAAGTGAAACTGGGCCGCAGAAAAACGTCCGTATAAATACTAAAGTCTGTAAAGTGCTTGCACCTGTATGCTTAAGAAATAAAAAACGTACTAATGATCAAACTGAATTCTTAACATGTCGCCCATTTTGAAATGTGCAATGCTCGCATCTAAGATGCGAGAATACTAAAGTCGGTAAAGTGCAATGCTCACATCCAAGTACTTTACTGACTTTAGTATTTATACGGACGTTTTTCTGCGTCCCAGTTCCACTAGACTCGCGAATATATGCTGTTACCATTGCTGCTGGCCACCTTGCCATTTACCGGTATGTTTAGTTTTGGGTTCTGCTGTTTCCTGAGAGACGCACTGAGCACAACATTTTGAATAGCAGCTTACAAGTTACTTTTTCATGTCTTATTTCCAAATGATGCTGACTTAGTCATCATCGTTTTAAGGTATTGCCTTTTTCGTTTTGCTTTAACTATTAGAAATTTGCTATATGTATCTATCATTTCTAAAGCAAAAGTGGTCCTTTTTTTAATTTATTTTTATTTAGTAAATGAAGTTTACACTGCTCTTCAGCCAACAACCCTGAAGCAGGCAGCTAGTCTCAAGATCCAAGAACAATATAGTGAACCGCGTGTATTTCTACATATGTGCTTCTGTCATCAACAAGCCATTGTGTCCATAAGTCCAATGCGATCCGTAGCAGTTGTAAAGCATTAATGTCCAAACATCACAAATTAGGCCGATAATGTGCTTCATAACAACAAAACGATTAGTGCCCTATCGCCTAACCTGCAGTGGTCGTGTCTCACCCTCGCTGCGCCCTGTCTTTAAGAAGTCTAAGTCTCGAGCCTATCTTAACCTCTACACTCGCACCCACAATCAGCAGAACTCCACCTGCGTATTATAACAGAGCCCCTGGTCCCAGCATCCATCATACAACAGACATATCATCCATTCGCATGTACTCTGAAAATGACCAACCCGTGAACAATTTAGCTACGGTATTTCAGTCCGGTGGACTCCAGCCATCGTATCAGTGGCTGCCATATGTCAACAGGTCTGGAGCGCTGTGGCAGTAGCTCCCCGTACGTCGTCAATTGATCCTTACAATATATAGCCGCGTTAATCCAGCCCGCCACTGTGGGTGGGGCCGTCCGCTTCCAGTGCAACGCTATTTGTCTCTTGGCCAGCAGCAGCAAGAGAGCGACCAGTTTTCGAGAAGCGCGCGGCACGTCCCGAACAAAGCCCAAGAGAGCCACAATGGGGCCTGCCTGCAGCTCTAAGTCAGTTATCTGTTTTATGCACTGCAGGACTTCAGTCCAATATGCATTCACAGGATCGCATTCCCACGTTAAATGAAAAAATGTGGTTTCAACTGACCCACATCTCCAACATTTCGCGTCTGCTTGTAGGCCCATCCTGACTAGCTGCGTGGGTGTTCGGTATGTCATATGTAGATAATTAAAATGAATGAGTCTGAGCCTATAGTTAGAGGACAGGTTTTCCAGTTGTGAGCAGCAGTAAAGCCATTCCTTCTCAGTGATGATTATGTTTGCTTCTTCTTCCCAACGCCTTCTAGATGCGACTTGCAGCACGGGAGCAGTGTCCTGTGTTGCGTTGTAGATTCGCGTTATCAATTTCCATGGGGAAGCGCTTGCCAGCACGTTTTCGAGCGCCTGTAATGTCTGTGGCTCATCTGGGAAATCCGCATATCTAGCCCTACATGCCGCTCTTAGTTGATAATAAAGCAGCATGGTGGTAGCAGTGGGTTCGTCCGGTTCACACAACTTTTGCATGGTCAGAAAAGTGCCGTCCGGGTATAAATCTCCTGCCGTGGTCAAGCCGCACCTGTGTGCTCTGTCAGTCACTGGCCTGTCGGTCAAAGGCCCCAGCAGTGGGTTCTCGGCCAACGGTATCGACGGTGCGTATAGCTCCGACATTCCCGCCCGTTTGGCTATGTTTGTCCAGGCCCATCACACCATTTCTACCGTATTAATATCTGTCGGGGAGAGTTTATTTGCGTGATACAGTGCTGCCCGAAGTGGGGTAGGCGCAGCCACATCCTTTTCTATCGTCACGTGTGGTTGGTACGGGATTGGGTGTTGCCAATAATAGATATATTGGGCCTGCGCGCTATAAGCATATAGCTCGAAATCCGGGGCCGCAAGCCCCCCTTGCGTGAACGGAAGCGTGAGGAGTTTCCATGAGACACGAGCTTGTTTGCCCGTCCAGACCAGTTCCAGAATGGCAGTCCGCAGGCGTTTAAAGAAGGCCATGGTTAAGGGCAACGGAATGTTCACAAAAAGGTAGAGGAGCTTCGGCAAGATCACCATCTTTGCTATCGCTATGCGCCCTGTCAGGGACAGCGGCAGCATTTTCCATCTCTTCACCTTCACTTCCAGCCATTCCATTGCAAGTCCATAATTTGAGAGCCATATCTCTTGTATTGAGCGACGAAATCTTATTCCTAGATATTTCACCTCATCATCCGCCCAGTCTATCTTTATCTCAGTCTGGCATTTATCGGTGCCATCAGTAAGTGGGAACATCACCGATTTAGACCAGTTAATATGTATGCCTGCTAACCCGCCGTATCGTACTAGTTCCCTCATTAGTGGGTCGAAATTCTCGGCCGGGTTCATCATATAAATGGTCATATCATCAGCATATAAGGATATTAGTAACCCCCTCGAGGTAAAGCCTATGCTACGGTGAGTATGGTGTTGTCGTAGCCTCACCGCCAGTGGCTCTGTAGCTAGTGCAAACAGCAAAGGCGATAGTGGACATCCCTGCCGCGTCCCCCGTGTAATAGTGAAGGGGTCTGATATCTGCCCATTAACTTTCACCCGAGCCGTAGGAGCATTGTATAGTAAACTTATTTGCTGAATAAATAACGGGCTGAACCCCATTCGCTTGAACAGGGTAAAGAGAAATTTCCATTGTAAGGAGTCAAATGCCTTTGTGGCATCTAATAGGGCAGCGGAGGCCTCTGCCTTCGGGTCGATGTAATGCAGAAGACCAAATAAGACCCTCAAATTGTGTGAAGTAGATCTCCCGGGGACGAACCCCGATTGATCAGACAGCGCTATCATTGGCAGCATAGGCTTTAAACGTTCAGCTAGCAATTTGGCGTATATTTTGGCATCCAGGTTTATTAATGAAAGCGGACGATATGATTCCGGGTGTGTCGGGTCTTTGTTGGGTTTTAACAATGTTATAATCATCGCTTCCCTCAACGACGGTGGCAAAAGACCCGTCTCCATGGACTCCATGTACATTTTATGCATTCTTGGTGCTAATATGTCCGCATATTCTTTGTAAAACGCCGCCGTCAGTCCATCCGGACCCGGGGCCTTGCCCGCCGGCATACCTGCAATGACTTCCTTTATGTCTTTGATGAAGAACGGAAGCTCCATGTACTATCTTGCACCATCATTAAACCAGGCAAGAGCTATGGTGTCTAAGTAGTCTTTTATCACCGCGTCCTGTGGGTCTACCTGTGATGTGTATAGAGTCTTGTAAAAGACAGACATCGTGTCTAAAATCTCTCGTGGAGTCCTTACCACATTATCGTCCGAAGTTCTCAGTTCAGTAATGTATTCCGCGCCCCGTGGGGCGCGCAATAGTGCTGCCAATGTTTTCCCTGCTCTATCGCCCTCCCCATATCTCCTAGCCTGTGCGTATTTATTAAGAAATGTCGCTTCCCTTTCTGCTTCCTCCTGAAATTGTGTTAGTTTCGCCCTGAGTGCTGCACGCGATTCGTTCGTAGGATGTCCAATACCATAAAGGCATGAAGGACCAAGCGCGCAGCGGTTACGCGCAGCGGGCGCGCCGTAGGGGCGCCGGAGGTGCGCCAGAGGTAAGCCCGTTTGCGCCCGTTCGCGCTTCGGAGGCGCTAAGGGCTGTATCCTCTGATCCCCCACTGTCCCATCGTTTGGTGTACTCTCGGGCTGCTTTATTGGATTTAGGACCTGCTCAGGCGCCCCTCGTTCGGAGGGCTAATGCTCTCGGCCCATTACGATCTCTGTCTTGCGGACTCCTTAATGTTAGGTCGCTCTGCAAGCACTATACCGAGATTGCCTTCCTGATTGATTCCTCAGGATTGGACATTCTGTTTTTAACGGAAACGTGGACCCGGGAGGACTGTCTGGTCGAATTAGGACTGGCCTGCCCCCTAGGCTTTAAAATTATCCACACCCCACGCCCAAAGAACAGAGGTGGTGGAATCGGCATCATTTATAGAGAGTCGCTGGGTCTCTTCCAGCTTAAAATTAGTGAGGTTTCGGGTTTCGAGCTGATGGGATTTTCCATCAAAGACCGGGAAAGAACACAGTTCACGGGGGTGTTATGTTATCGCCCGCCGGGCTCTGCCCCCTTTCTATTAGACTTTCTTGATCTAATATATGATCTCTCGAACTCTCACGCTAAGCTGCTGGTCCTGGGGGACTTTAATCTTTGGCAGGGTGGACCTCTGGATGGGGCGTTCTCGACACTTTGTCAAACTCTTGGCAACATTCAGTTGCAGCAACTGGTAGGCGGTGCGACTCATAGAGGAGGGCACATCCTGGATCTGGTATTCGCTGACGCTCAAGCAGTAGCGGTAAACGATATCTTAAGCCAGTGCTGGACAGATCACGCACTGGTGGCCTTTTCCCTTGATTTAGGTCCCTACCCTGCGGAAGCTGCGGGGGCAGGTGGCTCGAAACTGGGTAGACCCTGGTCTCGTCTCTCCAAGTCTTCCTCACTACCCGCACTACTATCAGCCAACTTCTGTTTGAGCAATTCGGTGGAGGAAAGTTATCTTTCCTTATGTCAGTCTATCACCGAATCGTTGGATAAGCTGGCTCCTCTTCGTCAGTCTCGAGGGAGAGTGAACCGGGCTTGCCCCTGGTATACGGAAGAGCTACGACTGCTTAAACTGGGTTGTAGACGTGCTGAGCGGGCGTGGAGGAAGCAGTATCTGCCATCGGCAAAGGCCTCGTTTAGGGCTGCTCTGCTGGGGTATAAGGCGCAGATCAAGTTGGCCAAGGCGGCCTTTTTGGAATCCATCTTGAATAAGGCGCCTAATAAATCGCAAGCCCTGTTCAAAATCGTCAGGGACCTGTCTCATCCAGCTTGTGTGGCCAACACGGTCGTGGCGTCGCAAACCCTGTGCGATGCACTGGCGGGTGCCTTTGAGGAGAAGACTGCTAAGATCCTAGAGGGCTTAAAAAACCCTCTGTCAGCAGACCTCGGTCTGGGAGCTCCGGTTGGCTCGATCAATCGACCCCGGTCAGGCGGGTCTCGTCCTGACCCGGGAGCTCCGAACGGGTCACCCAGTCGACCCCAGCCGAATGATGCAGGCCTTATACAGGCTACGCTTGGAGTGGGAGCTCCGGGTGATCCCTCCAGTCGACCCCAGGTGGATAAACCTGCTCCCACTCTGGGAGCTCCGGTCGGAACACCCAGTCGACCCCACTCGAGTGTCCTTGGTCTTTGCTTGGGTGCTCCGGATATTTTACCCAGTCGACCCCAACTAAGACAGTTTCCCCGTCCCTCATATGAGGAATTCTGCAGTTTGGCACAAACGGTTGCTTCGGGCTCTCCGCTCGACCCACTACCTCCCAAATTTTGGAAGGTCTTCCATGCAGAACTCTTTCCGCCGTTGCACGCCATCTGCCTCCAGTCCTTGGAGTCGGCTTGGGTTCCTGATTGCTGGAAGTTAGCAGTGGTATCTCCACTGCTCAAGAAGCCAACGTTAGACCCTGCCTGTCTTTCCAACTACAGGCCTATCTCTTTGCTCCCATTTCCTATCAAGATCATGGAAAAATGGGTGACCCGCTCGCTCTCTGGTTTTCTTGAGAACATCGGTTGGTTTGATGAGGCACAGTTTGGCTTCCGCCCCGGGCATGGGACGGAGTCAGCACTGGTTACCGTATTGGACAACCTCCGGACGCGTGTCGACAGTGGACGGGCAGCCTTCTTAGTGCTGCTCGACATGTCGGCCGCGTTCGATACGGTCTGCCATCAAACCCTCATCAGAAGACTGGAGGAGTGCGGGGTCACAGGGAGCGCAAGAGATTGGTTGGTTTCTTATCTGGGTAGCCGGCAACAGCTGGTCTCGCTTCCTCCTTTCCGCTCTGAGCCACGGAAAGTGGGACAGGGGGTTCCACAGGGCTCGGCCATCAGCCCGATACTTTTCAATCTGTATCTTCGCCCCCTAGTCCTGCTTATTAAATCTTTTGGTGTCTCGGCTTTTAATTACGCCGATGACACCCAGCTGGTCTTTTCTCTGGAAGGTAACAACGCGGTCTCACTGGAAACTTTCCATCGCTGTATGGCAGCTACAGCGGATTGGCTTCGAGCCAATTCTCTCCAATTTAACAGCTCTAAGACGGAGGTGCTCCACTGCTCCAGTGATCGAATTCCGCGGGCTCTTCCAGAGAACTTCTGGCCCACTGCTTTCCCGGAACCAGTAGCGGCGGCGGAATCAGCCCGCAATTTGGGGGTTATTTTTGGCCCGAACCTACAGCTCGACCTGCACGTAAACAAAACTATCGCCACGTGCATGATGCTGTTACGCATGTTGCGTAAAGTTCTGCCTCTTCTCCCCGCCCAGGCCAGGCCAGAGGTAGTTCGCAGTACTATTTTAAGTCGTTTAGACTACTGCAATGCGCTGCTTCTGGAGGCCCCAAAAAATCTGGTGGGGAAGTTACAACGGGTGCAGAACATGGCTGCCAAGCTGGCTCTCTCGCGGGCTAGATTTAGCTCTTCCACCCTGGCTCTAAGAGACCTGCACTGGCTTCCGGTGCATCTGCGAGTGATGTATAAAGCCGCGTGCTTGGTGTTTAAGGCCGTACACCAACAGGGCCCAATACCACTTCGCGACATGTTTGCTTGGTATGCTGCCTCGCGGCCCCTCCGCTCATCCTCAGCCAGTTTGTTGGTGGTCCCGAGGTTCCAGAGAGTCAGGATGGGTGGCCGCTCATTCAGTGTCGCGGCGGCCAGACTTTGGAACTCCCTTCCTCTCTCTCTGAGAAGCCACAAGGATTACCTACCATTTAGGAAAGCGCTGAAAACGCATTTGTTCCCGAAAATTGTTTGAGCAGTGAGTTGTGTGCCTGCCGAAGTTCAAAGCGCCAGGATGCCCTCTGGGTGATAGGTTGCGCTTTATAAGTACACAAAATAAATAAATAAATAAAAATAAATGCACAGTCAATTCCTGTTCCAGGGCAGTCAAGTCCTGTTCTAGCCTTTGTAGTGTATCTCTGATAGATCTCAAGACACTGGTTCTAATCGCCATGCAATGACCCCTCACCACTACCTTACAGGCCTCCCATAGTGTCCCCCGTGATTCCACTGACCCCTCATTTAACTCGAAGTATTCCGTCAGTTTAGCCCGAATCTCTTCGCGGAACACTAGATCTAACAGTGCCCTGGATGGGAATCGCCAGCTAAAGGGCTGAACATATTGCAGAGGCATTGCCATTTCTATTACCACTGGGGCGTGATCAGAAAGTGACCTTGGCATATGTGTGGCCTCATGGACATTTACACGTAAGTCTCTGGATAGCAACCAGTAGTCCAACCTGGACCACGCATTTCTGTGTAGCGTCATGCAGGTGCCTGTCCTCGTGTCAGGGTGTAGTGCTCTTCAGGTGTCAATCAGTCCAGAATCAGATATGATATCACCCAGTGCCTCAGCTGCTCTAGGGTGATGGTCCCTAGTTGTCCCCTGTCTGTCTAGTGTGTCTGACAGGACCACATTAAAATCCCCGCCCCACATTATCGCTATCGAGCCAAATGTTTGGATCTTGTGCCATAGGGTTTGGAAGAACTCGGGGCAGTCAGTATTAGGGCCATAAAAAACCCACAATCAATATCCGCCTTCCACACAGCGTGCCGCTCACTAGTATATATCTGCCTTCTGGGTCTGCCAGGGAATCATGCGTTTTCCATTGAAGACCTCTCCTGATCAGTACCGCAACCCCCCTTGCATAATTCGAATATGGAGCTTCTATGATTTCACCCCATCTGCTGTGTTTAAGCGCTTGCGACCCCGCGTTCGGCAAGTGTGTCTCCTGGAGTATACATATGTCTATCTCTTTCCGTAGTAAGAAAGCGTGGACTAGCCTAGCCTTTCTGCGGTCATTCAAACCTCTTACATTCCAGGTTAAATATTTAATGGTCTTCACAGCGCAACACTCACACTTATATATGTCTCAGCACTCCCGTCTCTGAGCGCTAGCGCGTCTGCCATCTCCGCTGTAACAGTCTCAGGTGTCACAGTTTTCTCACTGATAGATATCTTGCCAGTTGTACCAAGTGGGTCTCTGTAGGGTAAACAACCAAAGCGCAGGGACTGCAACCTTATGCGGGCGCTGTGTATAGTGGCACCTCTCGACTCAGTCCTAAATACTTTCGTCCTCACTTCACCTAGGAAACAGGGCCTATTCTGCATAGCGGGAAGGCCATGTGCAGTCAACCATTTGTGAGCATATATTGCATTTATCCAGGTCATAAAACAACAAGAACTTACAAACCCAACCTCCCCCCCCCGCTCCAACCCCCCAATCAGGCTGTGCATCTACCGTCCCCACCACCCTATTCCCAACTGAAACTAGAGCCAATATCATACGAATTGGCCAAAGATTGGGAAACATCCCTCGGGGAACGTGGGTCAGCCGCCAACCACCCCTGTGCTCGTGACAGGGTGACCAAGTGCTGACCTGACAGTGATGACTCAACGGCCTTTCCCTGCCCAACTAGCATTCTAGTTGAGATTAATGCTATAAACATTGTTCTGCATCTCTCTAATATAATTGGAATCAAGATATCTAAATCGATACAGCCACCCCCGCCTTCTAGTATACTTAAGGCTCCTTAATAATTGTTATTCAATGTCACTTAGCCGTTCAGTCGAGTCTCGAGCCTCCAAACTGTTCTGCTGCTTCTGGTCCTTGGCCAGTTGCTTGGCATATTGAAGGGCTGCCTTGGCGTCCACAAAGAAGGTCGGTCTACCCGGTCCCTGGACTCTTAGTTTCGCCGGGTAGATCAATGCGTATTTTGTGCCCGTCTGCTGGATGATTTTCTTGGCTGGGATAAATTCTCTTCGGGCTGCTTGCACCTGCAAGGTGAAATCCGGATATAGCGCTATGTTGTTACCTTCATATTGTATTGCGCTCATGTCTCTCGCCAATCGAAGTATGGTGTCCCGGTCCCTATAGTTCAAAATGCGTGCCAATATTGGCCTTGGTGGAGCTCCCGGTTTTGGCCTGGGCCCTAATGTTCTGTGGGCCCTCTCAACAAGGAACATGGGGGAAAGCTCTTCTCCGAATAGGTCCCTCATAATTTTTTCAACGTAGCGCTCCATATTTTCTATATTCGTGGATTCTGCCACACCCGTAACGCGAACGTTGTTCCTTCGTGACCTCGCTTCCAAATCTTCGTTCTTCTGCTGTATCACTGCAAGGATTTTGTCCTTCCCTCTCACCTTCTTCTCCAATTCCGTTTGTTCCTCTTCTGTTTCAGTCACTCGCGTTTCCAAGACTCCGACCTGTCCCTCTTGTTTGTCCATCCGCCGCGTTATATTGTCCATCCTAGTGGCGAGTGAGTCCATTTTTGCATCCAACCCTTGCAGGCTCGATTTCAGGTCCAGAAACATGGATTTTATGTCTTCCCGTGCCACTGGCGTCTGGCCCTCCGCACCTGCGTCCTGTTCTGCTTGCTCCGCACCAGTCTGTTTCTGCCTGGTCTTGTCAAATGTGATCTTAGGCTGCCTGGTGTCTGGTTTGCCCATGATGGTGTGTAGACCTACTCTACTGCGACGTACGTCGGTGTGCGCGTCAGCCCAGGTGAGTTGTGCAGCAGCAACACCACTAGAGTCGGCTACTGGGGGGCAGTCTCCTCCGTTACCCTCTGCGCCTGTCAGCACCAGGCCCACTATCCGTGCGTGTCAGCGCCCACCGCACTCTGCAGCGCCTCTTCAGACCGTCTGATATGCACAGCCTGGGCTGGCGATCACATACACTCCAGACCGCTTGACCATGCAGCGCTATTCACGACTCGGCCTGCTCGTGGGTATGTCTCAACAGTGGAATACCTGATCGTGGATTTGGCCGCAAGTAGTGGTATGACTCAACTAACCAAGTCTTTGGGGGTAGGGTCCCGCAGCCTCCCTCATGTGTTCATAGGCGTGTCAGCATGTAGTGCCCTCTGTCCTAATTAAGCGTTTCTGGATTCACTCCGAGCTCGGAACTCTCACAGACGGTAGGGACGGTTGCTCTGTTCCCCCTGTACGTTCCTGCGTTGTGCCAGTCCCGGCAGTGTTTCTCCCCCACGCCGATCTGCCCTTGCAAAAGCGCTGTCCGTTACTCACAGGATCACTGCCAGCCCAGAGACGCAATGGCCAAGTTTAAGAATTGGCTTTTGTAGTTTGAGGAGACAGCTGTGAGGGTTTATAGTGATTACAGATACCCAGGCGCTCTACCTCGAATCAACGTTACAATTCGTAGGAAAACAATGTCTGTGGTGTGGTGCGTATAGAGCGAACGGAATAACCCTAAACCGTTCCAAGAAAATCTAGGAGACTTTCGCTAATAAGATAAAAGCAATGCTCTCGCAACCACAAAGCAGTGTGAATACATAAAAAGAAAACAGTAATTTCAGTGAAGTAGAAAACAACAACAGAACTTCAAATTCTACATTTTTCTCCTTCAGGACGTTTATTGGATCCACATTCAGCCGACACGTGTTTCGTCGTGTTCACAAAAGTTGAGTCGACACGACTCTTCAGGGCTGGTAAATAGACCAAAGCATCTAAGGGTCGATGCACCACGTAGGTGAGTTGAGCGGAGAATCCAATTTATAGATTGACAGGTAGTCAATCTCTATTCAATTCAAAGAGCCCTGGTTCCGGGTTCAAAGTTAAATGTGCGACAACGTTTCAGACCGTCCGTTCTTGGAACACGGCGACCGGGAACACACAGAGGAGGGATCCCGCATTTTAGTGCACACTCGCATGGAAAGTACGGAATAGGAACTCAGTTCTCAACTGTCACATTGGGATCCCCTCCCGGTACAGACGGACACCCACACGTGTCTAGTCTTTCCCGTTTTCTTGCATCACACGCGCTTTACTGAGCGCCGTCGTCTGAAACGTTGTCGCACATTTAACTTTGAACCCGGAACCAGGGCTCTTTGAATTGAATAGAGATTGACTACCTGTCAATCTATAAATTGGATTCTCCGCTCACTCACCTACGTGGTGCATCGACCCTTAGATGCTTGGGTCTATTTACCAGCCCTGAAGAGTCGTGTCGACTCAACTTTTGTGAACACGACGAAACACGTGTCGGCTGAATGTGGATCCAATAAACGTCCTGAAGGAGAAAAATGTAGAATTTGAAGTTCTGTTGTTGTTTTCTACTTCACTGAAATTACTGTTTTCTTTTTATGTATTCACACTGCTTTGTGGTGGCTTTTGTAGTTTGGTTTGCCCTGTTCCCATCATGCACTGGGACAGGAACAGACTAATTTGCATACAGCCAGGTTCTGAAACTGGGATGGTGCAATGAGCTAAAAAACGGTGTTGGATCTAGCCCTGATCTCTTGACTGGGTGAGAGTATTCTGCTTAATTCAGAGACTCTGTCCCTCACCACCCCTTGTTGTAAATAATTTTGTCCACCCTAAGCGTGGAAGGGTATACTCAGACATGAGTCCCTTGCTCATTGCACCATCAGGATTCAAGCAAGCCGGGCCGAAGACGGCTGTAATGCCAGAAACCGGTCCCCGGAAGCTTGTTTCCTTCCCAGTGTAAGAATTGGCTTTTGTAGTTTGGTTTGCCCTGTTCCCATCATGCACTGGGACAGGAACAGACTAATTTGCATACAGCCAGGTTCTGAAACTGGGATGGTGCAATGAGCTAAAAAACGGTGTTGGATCTAGCCCTGATCTCTTGACTGGGTGAGAGTATTCTGCTTAATTCAGAGACTCTGTCCCTCACCACCCCTTGTTGTAAATAATTTTGTCCACCCTAAGCGTGGAAGGGTATACTCAGACATGAGTCCCTTGCTCATTGCACCATCAGGATTCAAGCAAGCCGGGCCGAAGACGGCTGTAATGCCAGAAACCGGTCCCCGGAAGCTTGTTTCCTTCCCAGTGTAAGAATTGGCTTTTGTAGTTTGGTTTGCCCTGTTCCCATCATGCACTGGGACAGGAACAGACTAATTTGCATACAGCCAGGTTCTGAAACTGGGATGGTGCAATGAGCTAAAAAACAGTGTTGGATCTAGCCCTGATCTCTTGACTGGGTGAGAGTATTCTGCTTAATTCAGAGACTCTGTCCCTCACCACCCCTTGTTGTAAATAATTTTGTCCACCCTAAGCGTGGAAGGGTATACTCAGACATGAGTCCCTTGCTCATTGCACCATCAGGATTCAAGCAAGCCGGGCCGAAGACGGCTGTAATGCCAGAAACCGGTCCCCGGAAGCTTGTTTCCTTCCCAGTGTAAGAATTGGCTTTTGTAGTTTGGTTTGCCCTGTTCCCATCATGCACTGGGACAGGAACAGACTAATTTGCATACAGCCAGGTTCTGAAACTGGGATGGTGCAATGAGCTAAAAAACGGTGTTGGATCTAGCCCTGATCTCTTGACTGGGTGAGAGTATTCTGCTTAATTTAGAGACTCTGTCCCTCACCACCCCTTGTTGTAAATAATTTTGTCCACCCTAAGCGTGGAAGGGTATACTCAGACATGAGTCCCTTGCTCATTGCACCATCAGGATTCAAGCAAGCCGGGCCGAAGACGGCTGTAATGCCAGAAACCGGTCCCCGGAAGCTTGTTTCCTTCCCAGTGTAAGAATTGGCTTTTGTAGTTTGGTTTGCCCTGTTCCCATCATGCACTGGGACAGGAACAGACTAATTTGCATACAGCCAGGTTCTGAAACTGGGATGGTGCAATGAGCTAAAAAACGGTGTTGGATCTAGCCCTGATCTCTTGACTGGGTGAGAGTATTCTGCTTAATTCAGAGACTCTGTCCCTCACCACCCCTTGTTGTAAATAATTTTGTCCACCCTAAGCGTGGAAGGGTATACTCAGACATGATTCCCTTGCTCATTGCACCATCAGGATTCAAGCAAGCCGGGCCGAAGACGGCTGTAATGCCAGAAACCGGTCCCCGGAAGCTTGTTTCCTTCCCAGTGTAAGAATTGGCTTTTGTAGTTTGGTTTGCCCTGTTCCCATCATGCACTGGGACAGGAACAGACTAATTTGCATACAGCCAGGTTCTGAAACTGGGATGGTGCAATGAGCTAAAAAACGGTGTTGGATCTAGCCCTGATCTCTTGACTGGGTGAGAGTATTCTGCTTAATTCAGAGACTCTGTCCCTCACCACCCCTTGTTGTAAACAAGTTTCACAAAAGGGCAGCGGATGGTAGATACGACGTTTTCGTCCCCCGCACTTCTGGAGCGCCCGCCGCCGATACGCCACATCCATGCGCGGGCAATCCTCGGCACCTAGATTGCGGTATTGGAAGCGGTCCCCACTCCAAACAAGCCCGTCACACTCGCGGCTGCCTGATCCGGTGCTTCGTCGCAGGCACTGCACCCCGATCCGGCCCAGTCGCACTCTTTTCCTAACCTCGGTTCCGCGCCGTCTTCGGGTGCTCCGAGAGTCAAGTCCCCGGCTCCGGGTCTTGCTGTAGGCCGCTGTTCCGTCTCCGATCCTCTTGGCCAGGTCGTCGGCCGGCAGCCTCGGAGCTTCAGACTCGGCGGGGAGTGCCTTCCGATTGCTCCCGGCGGTCAGCTGGTCAGATCAGGCCCGAGTCACCTCTCCCATGTGCCGGATAAATGTCGGATTTTTGTCTTGGTCGGCGGAGCTGCGAGGTTAAGCAGCCATTCCGCTCGCTGGCCAAGCCACGCCTCTAAGCAAAAGTGGTCCTTAAATGGAACTATAGGAACATACAGATAAAGTATAGTCTTCAATGAGCACTATATTCATTAATGTCCAGCCGGACACATTTATTCAATCAGAAAATTCACAGAGTAATCGAAATGTAGCGGACAAACAATACAGTCGGGCACAATCCTGCATCCAATTTACACGAAAAAACCGACAATGCAGTGGGACACAATCCTGTATCCGGTTTACACAGAAATCACACAAAAGAAAAAGTGGGTTTAATAAAAACAAATAGTACTTTCAGGCAACAGTTTGGCGGGAGCTCAAGGTCAAATGGGAATATATAGACATGCTATCTGCGATAGTTAGCACACTGATAGGACACAATGGTCGACTGTGTGAAACTATACAGGTGGTTGACGGCGTTTCGATCCCATACAGCGTATAGTGGGATCATCAGGAACAGAGTCCGGTGTAAAACACCCAACGCGCCACTTGTAGAACATTGCGTACAGACTGGTCACACTGAGGATGACCTACATTGGACATCGTTTCAGACCGTCCGTTCTTGGAACACGGCGACCGGGAACACACAGAGGAGGGATCCCGCATTTTAGTGCACACTCGCATGGAAAGTACGGAATAGGAACTCAGTTCTCAACTGTCACATTGGGATCCCCTCCCGGTACAGACGGACACCCACACGTGTCTAGTCTTTCCCGTTTTCTTGCATCACACGCGCTTTACTGAGCGCCGTCGTCTGAAACGTTGTCGCACATTTAACTTTGAACCCGGAACCAGGGCTCTTTGAATTGAATAGAGATTGACTACCTGTCAATCTATAAATTGGATTCTCCGCTCACTCACCTACGTGGTGCATCGACCCTTAGATGCTTGGGTCTATTTACCAGCCCTGAAGAGTCGTGTCGACTCAACTTTTGTGAACACGACGAAACACGTGTCGGCTGAATGTGGATCCAATAAACGTCCTGAAGGAGAAAAATGTAGAATTTGAAGTTCTGTTGTTGTTTTCTACTTCACTGAAATTACTGTTTTCTTTTTATGTATTCACACTGCTTTGTGGTGGCTTTTGTAGTTTGGTTTGCCCTGTTCCCATCATGCACTGGGACAGGAACAGACTAATTTGCATACAGCCAGGTTCTGAAACTGGGATGGTGCAATGAGCTAAAAAACGGTGTTGGATCTAGCCCTGATCTCTTGACTGGGTGAGAGTATTCTGCTTAATTCAGAGACTCTGTCCCTCACCACCCCTTGTTGTAAATAATTTTGTCCACCCTAAGCGTGGAAGGGTATACTCAGACATGAGTCCCTTGCTCATTGCACCATCAGGATTCAAGCAAGCCGGGCCGAAGACGGCTGTAATGCCAGAAACCGGTCCCCGGAAGCTTGTTTCCTTCCCAGTGTAAGAATTGGCTTTTGTAGTTTGGTTTGCCCTGTTCCCATCATGCACTGGGACAGGAACAGACTAATTTGCATACAGCCAGGTTCTGAAACTGGGATGGTGCAATGAGCTAAAAAACGGTGTTAGATCTAGCCCTGATCTCTTGACTGGGTGAGAGTATTCTGCTTAATTCAGAGACTCTGTCCCTCACCACCCCTTGTTGTAAATAATTTTGTCCACCCTAAGCGTGGAAGGGTATACTCAGACATGAGTCCCTTGCTCATTGCACCATCAGGATTCAAGCAAGCCGGGCCGAAGACGGCTGTAATGCCAGAAACCGGTCCCCGGAAGCTTGTTTCCTTCCCAGTGTAAGAATTGGCTTTTGTAGTTTGGTTTGCCCTGTTCCCATCATGCACTGGGACAGGAACAGACTAATTTGCATACAGCCAGGTTCTGAAACTGGGATGGTGCAATGAGCTAAAAAACGGTGTTGGATCTAGCCCTGATCTCTTGACTGGGTGAGAGTATTCTGCTTAATTCAGAGACTCTGTCCCTCACCACCCCTTGTTGTAAATAATTTTGTCCACCCTAAGCGTGGAAGGGTATACTCAGACATGAGTCCCTTGCTCATTGCACCATCAGGATTCAAGCAAGCCGGGCCGAAGACGGCTGTAATGCCAGAAACCGGTCCCCGGAAGCTTGTTTCCTTCCCAGTGTAAGAATTGGCTTTTGTAGTTTGGTTTGCCCTGTTCCCATCATGCACTGGGACAGGAACAGACTAATTTGCATACAGCCAGGTTCTGAAACTGGGATGGTGCAATGAGCTAACAAAACGGTGTTGGATCTAGCCCTGATCTCTTGACTGGGTGAGAGTATTCTGCTTAATTTAGAGACTCTGTCCCTCACCACCCCTTGTTGTAAATAATTTTGTCCACCCTAAGCGTGGAAGGGTATACTCAGACATGAGTCCCTTGCTCATTGCACCATCAGGATTCAAGCAAGCCGGGCCGAAGACGGCTGTAATGCCAGAAACCGGTCCCCGGAAGCTTGTTTCCTTCCCAGTGTAAGAATTGGCTTTTGTAGTTTGGTTTGCCCTGTTCCCATCATGCACTGGGACAGGAACAGACTAATTTGCATACAGCCAGGTTCTGAAACTGGGATGGTGCAATGAGCTAAAAAACGGTGTTGGATCTAGCCCTGATCTCTTGACTGGGTGAGAGTATTCTGCTTAATTCAGAGACTCTGTCCCTCACCACCCCTTGTTGTAAATAATTTTGTCCACCCTAAGCGTGGAAGGGTATACTCAGACATGATTCCCTTGCTCATTGCACCATCAGGATTCAAGCAAGCCGGGCCGAAGACGGCTGTAATGCCAGAAACCGGTCCCCGGAAGCTTGTTTCCTTCCCAGTGTAAGAATTGGCTTTTGTAGTTTGGTTTGCCCTGTTCCCATCATGCACTGGGACAGGAACAGACTAATTTGCATACAGCCAGGTTCTGAAACTGGGATGGTGCAATGAGCTAAAAAACGGTGTTGGATCTAGCCCTGATCTCTTGACTGGGTGAGAGTATTCTGCTTAATTCAGAGACTCTGTCCCTCACCACCCCTTGTTGTAAACAAGTTTCACAAAAGGGCAGCGGATGGTAGATACGACGTTTTCGTCCCCCGCACTTCTGGAGCGCCCGCCGCCGATACGCCACATCCATGCGCGGGCAATCCTCGGCACCTAGATTGCGGTATTGGAAGCGGTCCCCACTCCAAACAAGCCCGTCACACTCGCGGCTGCCTGATCCGGTGCTTCGTCGCAGGCACTGCACCCCGATCCGGCCCAGTCGCACTCTTTTCCTAACCTCGGTTCCGCGCCGTCTTCGGGTGCTCCGAGAGTCAAGTCCCCGGCTCCGGGTCTTGCTGTAGGCCGCTGTTCCGTCTCCGATCCTCTTGGCCAGGTCGTCGGCCGGCAGCCTCGGAGCTTCAGACTCGGCGGGGAGTGCCTTCCGATTGCTCCCGGCGGTCAGCTGGTCAGATCAGGCCCGAGTCACCTCTCCCATGTGCCGGATAAATGTCGGATTTTTGTCTTGGTCGGCGGAGCTGCGAGGTTAAGCAGCCATTCCGCTCGCTGGCCAAGCCACGCCCCTAAGCAAAAGTGGTCCTTAAATGGAACTATAGGAACATACAGATAAAGTATAGTCTTCAATGAGCACTATATTCATTAATGTCCAGCCGGACACATTTATTCAATCAGAAAATTCACAGAGTAATCGAAATGTAGCGGACAAACAATACAGTCGGGCACAATCCTGCATCCAATTTACACGAAAAAACCGACAATGCAGTGGGACACAATCCTGTATCCGGTTTACACAGAAATCACACAAAAGAAAAAGTGGGTTTAATAAAAACAAATAGTACTTTCAGGCAACAGTTTGGCGGGAGCTCATGGTCAAATGGGAATATATAGACATGCTATCTGCGATAGTTAGCACACTGATAGGACACAATGGTCGACTGTGTGAAACTATACAGGTGGTTGACGGCGTTTCGATCCCATACAGCGTATAGTGGGATCATCAGGAACAGAGTCCGGTGTAAAACACCCAACGCGCCACTTGTAGAACATTGCGTACAGACTGGTCACACTGAGGATGACCTACATTGGACAGTGTTGAGTGTACTGAAACTGCCCCCGCGAGGCGGTAACATGTCTCTTTTGTTGAACAGAGAGGAGTTAAAAATGATAATCCGCTTTGACAGCATTAGAAACGGACTGAACCGTGCAGAAGACTGGACTTCTCTTTTGTAAGCATGAACACTCACAATCTCCTGCTGTGCTCGCCTGCTATCCCAAGACTCTGTTCTTCAAATGTAAATGTAAATCTTAATGTTTGTTTGTTTATTCTCTTGACTGTTCACTTGAATCTAACCTGAATCCCAATCCCCGAGTTGTGACAATATGACTTGAATTGTAACACGATCCATCATGGTGCTTGACAAACATAATTTTCCAAATGTTAACCAATGGCTAAAACTTATCTGTATCTTCTTGCTTCCTCAAATGTTTATGAATCAGAGTTTGCAGGTGAATTGAACTCAACGTAACCATGTCTATCTTCAACTATACCCCTTTTTCCTCTTCTACTGTATACTATCCACAGCTCTCCCCGTCACTTTTTACACTCACACAATATGGCCGCCACACTAACGCGGCCCACACTCCTTAGTATTTAAGTACGGGGCCACACCCCCACGCCAGACGTGGCAGCTCGCGCTATTGCGGTAGCGGTCGGGAGCGATTGTGCGGTCTCGGAAGGTAAGGATAGTTACCTTTATCCCAGTTGCTCCTTGGTTCCCTTCGCCCACACAGATTCTAACACGTCCTTTTACACCCACTGGCAATGCCCTTTTCAACTGGTTGTTCATCAAAATAATTCCCAAGCAACCTCGCCCACACGCCGGAGGTTCTACCATTTCACCAAGGTAATGGCTACTGCCGTGCTTGTTTTATTCACCTTCACCCGTACCGATCTCTGCTCTCTTACAGAGTCACTTGTTCCCCTAAGTGATGTACCCTTGATTATCCACTACATTACAATTCCTCCATCGAAGTGCTCAGACGTACTCCCTCCACCGAGGTTTGAATTGAGGCTTAGGCAGTTACCGGTAAACAAGCCTCGTGGTGCCGCGGCCTAGGCGACTGACGTTGGAATCTGGGGATCACGGTTCGATCCCCAGCGCCGGCGGCAGATTAGCCCAGCACCATGTGACTCTGGGCAATAGCTTGCTTAATCTTCCCGACGGCCCCCAGCGCCTAGAGACCCTTACGGGTGATTGTGCGCTTTACAAATGTTGATTATTATCTCGGCTCACGGATCCTGCCACTCCACCCGTGTCATCCTTGAATTATTCGGGCACCTTGCGCAATGCACTTTCCATAGCCGTTTCTAATTGTGCCGTTAACCCGATCCCGCAATTATTTTACGAGCAATCACACCCCACTCGTGCCCTTCAGCAACCAAATGGCTTCACTGCGTGGTCAATAATGCGGTCTGTGATGCGGTTGTTTATTCGATTCCCTGCTGCCACCATTCTTATGCTCTTTGTCTGAGACGCTTAATACCGGCTCACTATTCTTCTTTTTTCGCGTCCTCTCTTGGACCCCACCAGTACCTACCGAGTCACCTCATCGCGCAATCTCACTAATAGTGTTACCTGGTCTCTTCACTAGACTTCACTGCCTGCTATGCACTCTTGCATGGCCCTGACTTGATTATTGCATGGTCTTCGCTGAACAACCATTGCGGTCTTTACTAGCTGTACTTTCTCTTCAGCTCCACACTTATGTCTGCCTTCTCTATCCCCTTTTCCCTAACAGGCAGTAATACAATTCAGGCATGTGAATTGCAACAAGTCCTGATGATGATCCCACTATACGCTGTATGGGATCGAAACGCCGTCGACCACCTGTATAGTTTCACACAGTCGACCATTGTGTCCTATCAGTGTGCTAACTATCGCGGATAGCTTGTCTATATATTTCCATTTGACCTTGAGCTCCCGCCAAACTGTTGCCTGAAAATACTTTTTGTTTGTATTGAATCCACTTTTTTCTTTTGTGTGATTTCTGTGTAAACCAGATACAGGATTGTGTCCCACTGCATTGTCTGTTTTTTCATGTAAATTGGATGCAGGACTGTGTCCCAGTGTATTGTTTGTCCGCTACATTACGATTACTCTGTGAATTTTCTGATTGATTAAATGTGCCCGGCTGGACATTAATGAATATAGTGCTCATTGAAGACTATACTTTATCTGTATGTTCCTATAGTTCCATTTAAGGACCACTGTTGCTTTAGAAATTATTATCCAAGGTCCTTAACTACCTATTGGGTTTCCTTGTACCCCCTTAACTTTTCTCATATGTATCTATCATAACACAGTCCCTTCGTATACTGACTAACTTGTTATCTAAAGATGGTACTTATTAGAAGGGTGCAATAAACATTTGCCGCAGCATAGATCTATCGTTAATAGACAACCTGTTATTCAAAGATGGCGCTTATTATTTTTCTGTGATTTTTGCAAACATTATTCTTACGTGAATCCCGATACAAATCACAGTTTGTCATTTCAAAATGTCACATATTATATTCATAGAGCTTCTCTAAACAGTCTGTTCACGTGTCGATCATAATGGTTGGCCATTGATCGCATTTTTGTAATTGTTACTGTATTAATGTCGAGCTTAGACCACACATGCTCTGTAAAGGTCAATTTGCTCATGTCGAGCATATACCACTCATGCCACTTTCAACTCGATTTTCAAAGATGGCGTTCATTATTTCATGGAGCGTCCATAAAGTGTTTATTCCCATTTACCTAGAAATTGCTTGATTTTCCATTGACAACTTGACATTTAAAGATAACGCTCGTTCTTTCCTGTAGCGTCCTCATGTTTTGTAAACGTCTATTTGTTTATGCCGAGTATACACTACTTGTACCACTTAAAACTCGATAGTTGTAACGTCAATTTGCCCATGTCGAGTATATACCACTCGTGCCACTTATCACTTGATATTAAAGATGGCGCTCATTATTTCATGTAGCGTCCACAAATCTTCTATTGTCATTTACCATTTATATCCCACTCGTGTCACTTAAAACTCGATATTTGTAAACGTCAATTTGTCCATGTCAAGTGTATATCACACGTGCCACTCACAACTCGACATTTAAAGATGGCGCCCGTTATTTCATGTAGCGACCTCCTGCTCTATAAACGTCAATTTGTTTATGTCAAGCATATACCATTTGTGCCATTTACAAATCGATATTTGTAAACGTCAATTTGTTCATGTCGAGTATGTACCACTCGTACGACTTATAACTCGACATTTAAAGATGGCACTCATCATTTCATGTAGCGTCCATAAACCGTTTATTTCCATTCGCCTTGAAAACATTGTTGGAGTTTCCACTGATTACATTAGGGTCTAACAACTAACAATATAAACTGTTGATATGCTGGTTTAAATGTTGGATCATGACAAGACTTAGGTCTAAAGAGTACTTTCATCTTTTTTGTTACAGACTAATGGTGTGTTACTTGACTTTCACTTAACTCCATATAAAACGTCATTTTGAATAAAATTGAGTTCCCATAAGAAGATATTTTAGAGGTACGTTTATAACAATCCATTTATGTACTGCTGGCTATCACCATGTCAACTTGCTCATTTGACTAAATACTGCCATTGTTATTTCTCTCACGGTATCATAGTAATATTTTAAGTAGTTCTTTTCCCCTTTTCCACTTTTTCCTTTCCTCCCTTGCTCACCATTTACAAAGAAACAAAATAAAAATGTGTTTTGACAACAGAATGTTAATGAATTTTACAAAATTCCCTGTTTTGTCTAGGAATTTAATCCAGATGTATTCTCAATTAATAGGTCTCATATACTGTTAGTGATGCTATGTGATTCACCCACTTGACCAACTGTGGTTTTGCCATCAAATTAGTGTATTTGACTTAAAGTGTAAAATATTATTGCTTTTATTTTATACCAATGCACTGTTTGGAAATCAATAGTAATATTACAGTTCAAATGTTTGATGAGCAATTGATTTTGGATTAATCAGACCATTCCTTTTTGCAATATGAGTCTAGAGCGTATATACTTATTACCAGTAAGCAAAATCTTATGCATTACTAGGATTTTGGCTCTTTCTTCCTAGCTATCCATTTCACTAATACAGTGGTTTAATCAACTGTTAAATATTGAATTTGCTGGAACCATCACCGATATGATATAATTATGTTATTTTCGGCCAACTCACTAGCAATGTATTCGCACCTATTTTTATGTAATAAGTTGATCTTGTGTACTTATATATATTATTACTGCTCCAGTATTTAAAAAAAAATGTTTTATGTATTCTTCCTTTTAGCCCTGAAGAAGTCTCTTTTGAGACGAAAAAAGTTGGCTATATGGGTTAATGAAAGTTGTCAATACTGGATTTTAACTGACTTTTGGTTAATGAAGAAAACATCTTTTTGAACATTTAGACAACGACTGGATGCTGCGAATTTTTTCAAATCCTCAAGGACACTTAATGCTATTGTTAAACGATTTTCAATAATCCAATTTGATGGGTGCTGATTCCATTTCTTTGTCATTAGTTACATAATCTCATTCATGCAACACTTCAAACTGCATAGGTCTCAATTGCGGTTTAATTTGAAAAAATATACACCTTAAATAATCAAATGTCTTCACTTCAAACGTACCATTTTCAAGAAGCTGCAACTTTATTATTTGCAGCAGCTTTGTGCCATTCTTTAAATCACTTACAAGAATACAAACAATGACTGAAAAACATTTTGTGCGCATGACCTTCTAACAGTGAATTCATAGATTTTGCAAAAATGACCACAATTGTAGATTCAAACACTTCACAATATGCATGCACAATTAATTATTATACAATTTCAAGCAATTTCTCAAACACAGTAATTCAATGAACCCATAACAATAAACAGTGTCTGTGTACTGGGACACAGGAAGGAATTCAAATACACCACAAAAGGGAAGCAGTGCTTCAAAGCACTACACCATCATACACACTCAGCTAGGCTTTTGACCAGCAATTTCAAAACCTGGAATCAGTATTACAAACCCTTACGCACAGACTAAACACCACTGTTCTTAATTAATACCCATTCACAACTAGACTACTGAGGATATCTTTGAAAACTTTATTGTGGCTATTACAGCCATAAAAGCAGAATTTAAAAATAAAATGTTTTTCCATCAGTTTAAAAAATTCGAAAACCGATCGATATGAGAGTGCAAGAATACAAATTAAGCAGACAAATATAAATTTGCTTGTAGGGACAGTGGCCAATAATGATGCACCGGGTGGGGGGGGGGGGGGAATATAATACTTTAAATATCTTAAAAATATAATTTAACTAGATAATAAAAACAGTATAAAAATGACATAAAAATGTACTAAAGCCCAACATCTCCCTCCGCAACCAATGGACATTTAACGGTCATGTAGTTCACAATTGCCTTGGGGGAAGGCCATATCTTGCCTAAACTTCCGGGAAAATGTAGGTGCCATGCGAGTGTTATATATTCACATTGCAATTATCAAGCAGACGTCTACACTTAATCCACATGGCAAACAGAAATTTGGCGATCACAACAACAAAAACCGGGTCTGTAGGCGTTTTTAAGATCCTAAAAATGTCTAGGTAATTTCTAATTCCCAGGTTTCTGCACAATTGGATCACCCACCTGCATCTAGGGCTCTTATACGCCAGACAAAATAGAACCACGTGAATCACGGTTTCTTCCTCCTCTAAACAACCAGGGCAAAGGCCACCACTGCTACCTGCCCACTTGTTGCTTCTTACATATAGTGGAAGGTTCCCATATCTAAATTGGAGGAAAAGTTTTTTTGCCAAGACAGGTTGGATGGTGTCTACAGCCTGTTCAAACTTGTATTGGCACTTAAAGTCGAGGAACCCATATTTTAGACTGGAGGAGTCAACCGTCTGAACTATGCACGACAAATTGAAGTCCTTCATGGAGCTTGCTAGGGATTTTTTTGAGATTTCTGGGTACGTTGTTTCGGGAGTAGTCCATAAATCTTCCCTACCCATAGCTCTTAGGTTGTCTCTTATAAAGGCCATCCAGGGGATTCCACCTGCACCCAGTATGGACAATACCGCTTTAAGGTCATCCCTATAGTGGGCCAATTCCGGGGTACTCCAGAGCCTATGCCAGTACATCAATGGGTGTGAAGATATTAACTCTGCAATAGGGCAAATGCCCAAATCCATTCTCAAGGGAACTAGGGGTGTGTTTTTGGCAGAGTTAAAATCTATCTCATAAAATTATTTTCTGTTACTGTGAGGGCATTGGCAGAGCGATGGCCCCACAATTCTGCCTTGTATAGGGTGGACCCCCTAGCCTGTACTTTGAAAATTTCGACTGGCAGGCTAATGGCCTTTAAAGCAGAAGTTTTGGGGAGTTTTAAAATCCCTCCAATGGCCTGAGTTAATTTTAAGTTAGCCTTGTTGATCTGTGGGTCCCTCCCCATTTTGTCGTTAAGGGTAAGTCCTGAATAATCAAAAATGGAGACCCTCTCTAGAGTTCTACCATCCATTCTTGGGTGTGGGCAATTGGCCGTGTTTGAGTTAAAGACCATATATTTGGTCTTTTTGATATTAATCACCAAGTTCTTCCTCTTACAGAATTTACTGAATTCGTCTAAGACACGCTGCATCCGCATTAACGATTTTGAGAGGAGCAGAGTGTCATCTGCGAACATCAGTGCAGGGATTTTACGGTTCGCCAATTTGGGAGGGTCAATATCCTTAACGTCAAGAAGATCATTGATTAGCCCGTTGAGAAAGAGGGAAAAAGGGTTGGAGCAAGGACACATCCCTGCCTCACCCCTTCTCAATGGGAAAAGGGGAAGTCAAATTCCCATTTTTGCCAAACCTCACCCTGGCAAATGTTCCCTCATGGAGGCGCCTAAACTGGTGGCATAGATATGGTGGGGCCCCCATATCTAACAAGATGCCCTACAGCTGTTCGCGATCCACCATATCAAATGCGGACTTTAAGTCCACAAACGTTAGGTACAAACTTCCACCCTCCAAGGCTATATGCTTCCAGTGTATCAGTTGTAACCTGAACAACTGGTCAAAGGTCGATGTTTTACTTCCAAAGTCAGCTTGGAAGGGGGGTTAAAATATCCTGGTCCTCCATCCATTCATGGAATCTACCTAAAAACATCCTGGCATATATTTTTTGGGACACGTCAATAAGGCTAATAGGCCTGTCATTTATAGGGTCAGTTGGAGATCCCTTTTTGTAAATGGGTATAATCTCTGCCCCCACCCATGTAGAGGGTGGCGGCAGCCCATTAAGGATTTTGTTAAAAAGCGATTGTAAATAAGGAGCCCACACTACTTGTTCACTTCTATATAGATCCCCCGGGATTCTATCTAGTCCTGGGGCCTTATTAGGTAAAACCTTTGCAATAGCAGCAAGCACCTCTGTAAGCGTACAGATCGGCGAATCCCCAGAAAAAGATAAATTTGAGCAATGGATAAACTCCCGTTCGTGTTTAAATCTTCATTGGCCATTATCAAAAATGGGGTGTCCCAGTATCTGGTCAAGGACCTGGGTTCTATATGGTATCAAAAACAATGGTCCAAGACTAACGATCATATATGAAACAAATTCACACTTACAATCAATATTTACATTTTTTGAAACCTCTAAACAGTAAGTTTATATTGTATGGATCAAGGTACTTGGTTTTTGGACATATGCAACAACTGACCAGAAAATATCTTTCAGAGATGGAGTTTATTAAGTCACTCCCTCCTGTAGAATCAATTATCTGTTGCTTATACTTTTTCAATTTTCAACAATTATCGGGACGAAAAGAGCATAGTGTGTCCAGGAATGTGCAAAAGGGTGCTTAGGTGATAAGAAGAGATGATGTGAAAACATCAAAAGGGTGACATAAAGAGAATATTTACAATGATTTTTGTAAAAACTGGTTATACACCTGGCCACGGGACTTTGTAATATCAATTCAACATCAGTGATTTACAGCAGAAATAAATTGATTAGTTGGAAAATACAGGGAGTGGTCTTGGCGCAAGGTAAAATGGGCATTGACGTTTCAACCCTTTTGGGGCTCAAGGGTGATTGAGGACCTCGGCCTGCGGGTCTTCTTCGGGACGGAAGGTGGGGTAGCCTGGGTACCGATAGTGTGGCTTGGTCACAAATCTAAGGGTAGATTAATTCATTGTGGGTCAGGGTTGCATAAATTACAATAGCCCATCGTTTGTGTCAGATGGACACAGGGTGAAGCTTACCCATATATCTTCATGAGAACCAAGGGGATCCCTGGAGCATGGTAGCAATCCAGATGATCACTGGAGGGCATTACGTTTCATCCTGATCTGGTAGGGATAGGGAGGTATAATTGTTTTGGAAAGGGTCCTCACAAGATTAAAAACATTTAAAAATCATGCAGAGTGTGTCTAAACAACAACTACAAGGGTATGTCTATGGGCCATGGCGCAGACTTACCCGTGATTGAAGGGTAGCGCTCAGTGCAATAATTTAGTTGTTCCTCCCTCGGCCACAGTTACACAGCTGTAGGGAAAGGACAGTAGAAGTATACCAAGGGACACAGTTTAAGGGCAGAGAAGTCTCGCTGGTAACTGGCGCTTACCTATTTTTGCTCAAGGAATCGGCGTCAATGGATTGCACGGGCCGAAAGAAGGGGATCAGTAGCAGCACCGCGAGGATGTTTTACCGGGAGCGTCCGGCATGCGGTGCACATCGTAAAGACTAACTACGGAACGTTTAATGGCTCTTACACGATGGTTAGATGGAATGTAGCATTCTAAAAACACACAATTTAAACATCAGCACTTGAGAGTTTGGGGCATAACTGAAGTATTTAAAACATTGTGAAAGTACATGTTCAAAGTTTTAAACAGCATGACAGAGGTGTATCACAATACATTAAAAACACGAGTTCCAAGAAGCTCCATCCTCAACCACCTCCGGCAGCCAAGATGTTCACCTGCACCGCATCTTCTGCATCGTGGACTTTTATCCTTTGGTGAGCTGCTCGAGGTCCTCTTGCGACTCCTGTACCTTCGGCCCGTGGGTCCTTTTTAAGGTCTTCTTTGGCTCCAGTGGGCTCCTCTGCTTGCTCAAGGCCTGTCCTGACTTACCTTCTCGTGGTGAGTCACTTGGACCTTGCTGGTCCCAACATTGCACCTTTTTCTAATAGTACGTTGGTTGCCATTGCCAAGGCTTGTTGGTGCCCCTGCCGGACACTGACCTGTTGGCACTTGACATCCGACGTGGGACGGCTCATGAACGGTTCCTGGTCTTCCACAGCATGGCTTGTCTGCACACCTGCAACTTCAAGTGCACCGTCAACTCTCCTGCATCTCAAACATCGGTTGACATTTGTCTTCCGGGCCGCCTGGTCTTTCCTGAGTGGCATAGACTCTGTCCCATCTGCTTACACATACCTCTCATCTTGAATCCACCTTTCGGTTCCACCGCACTCCATCACCTTCGTTGCCAGTGGCATCTTCACTGAAGTCCTCCATTGTGGTCTACAGTGGTTTGCAACGTCACATCTCACCTATGCACCCGGCTTCCCTGGTGTAGGTATCCTGGTTCCTGGGGTATCCACGGGTGGGGGGGTGTCTCTGCACACGGCCTCTGTGGGGTTCCTAGTTACTCACCTTGGTCATAGTTCGCTTTCCACTATTTTAGTATATGGTCTGGGCTCACCCTGGAGACCGTTGTGTATTTGAGCTACTTATTATGTGTTCCATGATCAAAGTATTGTGTGTTTTGTGATTATATTTCTGGGCAGGAGATATTGCAATGTGTTAGTGAGTGTTTATAATAAATACATATTTTTATAACTACATTTCATTGTCTTTTTCACTTAGCCCATACCGGAATATTTCCAGAAGAACTCAAAAAGTCATACATGCGCCCTTTACTGAAGAAAATAAACTTGGACCCGCTAAACCCTGACAACTACAGACCTATTACAAATGGACCTTTCCTGAGCACACTGATAGAAAGAGCAGTGTTCAACCAGATGTCACAAATCATGGAAGAGAAAGCCATACTTTGATTTCCAAACAGTATTCCGTTCGGGAAGAGGCACAGAATCTGCCCTCCTTGCCATCTGGGATGATCTGAAGAACAACGGGGTTGCAGCGTTACTCCTCTTTTACCTGGTTGACCAATGCAGTCTGATAGAAAGACTCTACGAAGCCGGCATAGAGGGAACTGCTCTAGACTGGATCGCATCCTTCCTTAAAAACCGAACTAATGTCATCTATACCCCACCTTTCTCATCCTAACCATACTGCACAAAAGCAGGGACCCTCAAGGCTCTATCATCTCGCTCATGCTTTTCAACATCTACATGAAGTCATTACCAGTACTGATCAATCAATGTCACCTCATGTGCTATAATTATGCAGATGACACACAAATACTTCTTCAACTGGAATGCCCCAAATACATTGGAAACTAGCCAATTTTCAGTTGTCTCAGGGCTGTGGATCAATGGACGACTTGGAGCCATCTCAAATGGAATGCTTCCAAAAAGGAAATACTCACATGTGGCAATTGAAAATATTATGACCCGCTTGCCACCTGGCCTGATGAACTGGGATCACTGCCTAAAGTATCGAAGGACGTAAGAAATCTCGGAATGACCATAGACTCCAAACTATCGATGAATGCACAAGTGGACAAACTAGCAAGATCAAGCTTTGTTACTATAAGAACTCTGTGACGAATCTTTCCTCATTTGGGATTTCCACACAAGGTCCAAGTTACCATCTCCCTTGTTCTGTCCACACTTAATTATGACAATAGCTTCAACCACGGATCACCTTTAACAACTATGAAAAGACTACAACGGATTCAGAACTCGGCTGCCAGACGACTATTGCATATGAAACTGCAAGACCACATCTCCCCTGCCTTGAAAGCCCTGCATTGGTTGAAAGTTGCCAGAAGATCCATGTTCACCCACAAAGTGATACATGGAATGAGACCACTCTTCATCAGGTATAAAATCACCAAACACATTTAACAAAGGAATCTCAGCTTTAGATTGGCACCTCACCTCAAAATCTTAAGATACAAGAAAAAAAACATGGGTGGCACATCCTTCTCTGTTCAAGCAGCCAAACTATGAAAGTATTTACCCCCCAACATAACATCCACCAACAACCACCTTATCTTCAGTAAACTACTCAAGAATTGTCTCTATATATGTGTATTGCTTTGTATAAACATGTAGAATAATTATGTTTAAAAAATAAATAAATAAAATAAATTTTTAAGTACAACAGCACTTGAAAACTAGAGTTTATCTAATGCATCTTTAATCTATATATACTTACTTCCTTTATGGATCTATATACCTTCCATTTAATTGGATCTATATATGTATTACTTTTCTCCTAAAAAAGCATATAATGCACTACCCTATTTCTCACCCTATACCTCTCTCAATATATCTTCTACCACAACTCTCTGACTCATCCCTTTCCGATCGAATGTTATTAGGAAAATGTTATTGTGTACTTTTATGCATATATCAAATGCGAATAAAGTTATTTGATTGATTGACTCATCTCAAACCTCTATCTACTATTCTTTCCAATGCACTATCTTATTCTTCACCCTATACCTGTATCAATATCTTTAATCTACATATACTTACTTCCTTTATGCATCTATATACTTTTCATGTATTTATGGATCTATATATTTATTACTTTATCCTAATTCAGCATATCCAATGCACTACCCTATTCTCACCCTATGCCTCTCTCAATATATCTTTTACCTCAACTCTCTGACTCATCTCAATCCTCTTTTTACTACTCTTTCCAATGCATTACCCTATTTCTTACCCTATACCTCCATCAATATACCCTCTACATCCACTCTCTCATTCATCACAAACCCCATACCACTACTATGATCCCCAAAATAACCCTTTCTAGACTCTCCCCTACTCTACACCTCCTTGCATCATCTGTAACTTTTTTTACTATACCTATCCCCCCAAACAAGCCTTTCTAAACTCTTCCCTCTGACTCTTACCCTTTACATCACTTTTTACTCATCCCAAGCCTCCTCCTACTGCTATGACCTCCAAAACAAAATAAAAAAGTCTAAATCCTTCACTCCTCTATCCCTCCACTATCCTTTTCAATCAAAATACCAGATTAACATGTCCACGTCTCACATTTCATATTTCACTGTACTAATTCACTGCTAATCTTTTATGGGTTTCAAAGTAGCATGTCACTCGCCGAAAAAGCACTTAAACACCTCTTCAGGATAGCAAGAACTATATAAATGCAAACCTTTTTCCCTCTCCTATCCCTCCGCTACCCTTCTCAATCCAAATAACTGAATAACATATCCACCACTCAAATTACTTTCATATTTCACTATACTAATTAAACACTAATCCTTTATGGGTTCCGGAGTAGCGTGCTACTCACCAAACAAGCGCTTCAACACCCCATCAGGGGTAACTAACGCTATATAAATGCAAACCTTTTTCCATCTTCTATCTGTCACCTATCCAACTCAATCTAAAATAACTGTCTAATATCCACCACTCAAATTACTTTAATTTTCACTATACTAATTCAACACCAATCCTTTATGGGTTCTGGCGTAACGAGCTACTTGCCAAATATGTGCTTTGACGCCTCACCAGCAGTAGTAAGCGCTATATAAATGCAATTACAATACAATCCAATAAGATTAAGTACTAGTAAAATAATCTGCGTCACACTCCTTCTGGACTAAGCCTGAAGGCTGCTCCCAACAACTACCACTTAGAGAGCTTTCTAAGGTTGTTCAAGACCACTAAAATCACCATAGCGGTTGTCTGGATTAGTGCAGGGTGCTACACTTAAATAAGTGAGCACCACATACTAAGTCAGCCTCCTACACTCACCAAATTATACTTCTGGACAACCTCTACAGGTACTCTGCTAATGCTCTAAAAATCTCCAGGATTCTCCAACTCCTTAACAACCATAAATGTTCACTAATTAGCCTAACTAATGTTAATTAGCTTAAATAATGAGTCCATTCCCAGTACGGGCAACCAAAAACTGTTGACGATTTAGTTAAGAAATTAAAGGGCCATTAGTTGGGAATGGGTCAAACTAGACCTTTTATAGATTTAGTCCAAAGCTAAAACCTGCACATGGCAAGATTCTACAATTAATACCCTCGTGGGTTTATTAAAAAATAGTATCATTATAGAAAGCAAAAAGATGAATGAGTCAATCAGAAGAGAATTACAGGCACTAAAAGTATCTAAATAAATATTCAAAATAGAAATGCTGGTACACCTAAAATTAAGATGCACTTTTCGACAGCATTTCATGAATGATTGTCAAATGCGGCCTGGTGAGCTTTATTTATGCTGAGTCATGCATAAATTAATTATTATTTCATAAAAAAATAAAAAAATGTAACACCATCCATCATCCACGTAATACCTTTAATCCCCCACAGCAGCCTTCTACCTAAGATTTACTTGCATAAAGAGTAGGTCTTTTGCAGGCTCTCTTGAAACATCTCTTTTCCTTCAGCAATTAACATCATTAACACTTTTAACAGGTGAGGAGAAATGCAATTAAAGAATGCAGAACATAAAGAGCCAAAAACTGGTCTCCCACAGGGCACAAAGAATCACAGGTAAAAAGCAATAGCATGATGTGGAATTAAGCGGCCATGGAGACAAGAATGCTCTATTCCCTAAAAGATTCAGAGTATAGGCCCAGTTTATCTGCCACAGAGAAATCCAATGAAGATCTCTTTGAGTCTTTGAAAGGCGGTCAACTTTTGTTGGTTGCACGAGTCTTCTGACGAGCAAAATTCAGTTTTCTCTGTAGTTTGTTAGGGATGAATCGGGAAGGCTCAAATACAAAGGGGTACTATAATCGGTGCGTGACAAAACACAAGTTCTCCTCACTTTGAGACCAGACCATGTGCAGATCGAAGAAAGCGAAATACCCTACTGAGAATGCGTCCCGAGTAAAAAACAAGCAGTAAAGGAGCGAGCCATATCATAAATAATGATTTGACATTCCTTTCTGGCAAAGGTGAGTACCCTAGTTCAGATGAGTTGAGAAAATTAAGCTGATTAAAAGGAGCTTTGTTCTGTTGACATCCTATGTCGAAAAGTGTAATCTCTTCCACTTCTCGATAGCAAGAAGACAGTTAAATTGGTTGTGATGGGGACACAGTGGTCCAGCCGGTTGCACCACATAGCAACCAAAGGAAATATATAAAATACGTTGCTCTAGGGGTCTACCATAAAAGAATTAAGAGCATGGAGGATAGAGATGAACCCAGATAAACTGACTGGGAAATGTATTAACTTACATGGGGCATGCTAAATTGCTTAAGAGCAGTCTTTCATAACGCAAGAAATCATGTCTGCTATTGATACACAAATGGCTATCTCGTTTTGCCTTGTCACCATAATGGTGTGTGCCACCGTATCCAGTGCTGTGGGTGGATCTTAGAAGGTCACTCCTGCATTATCGAAGTTGTCAATTATATAACACTAAGGCCAACTGACATGTTTTGTCCGTCGGTGCGAAAATGATACTGCCACTGGTTCAAGATGTGATTCCACTTCAGGTAAATTGAGGACTGTCTGACCATTACACTCTGTAATTTGGCACAGAGCAGCAATGGGATAAAAGAAGCACAGTAGTTTTCTGCTACACTGATGAGTAGGTTGCCTTTTTTTAATAAAAGGAGTAATACCACAGGGTTTTCAGTTCGGAGGGCCTAAAATGTAGGATAAGTATATATTCAACATCGTTTGTACTTGCAATAATAGCAGAAGCCAATGACTGGAGTACCGTGACTGGCTAAGTGGAAAAGAAGAGGCCCCCCTTTTAAATGTGTGGAGGAGTATTAAAACACATTTTTCTGCCTATGATCTGTTTACAAACGATAAGTTTCAGCGTGGTTATACTAGAGTAGATTTTCTTCAGGAAAATGGTGGCCAGGTTGTCACATACTACCTGTTAAGTTTGGACTTGTTTGCTGAACCACAGGGGCTTCAATCAGAGTTTTAAACTTTTAAAAAAGCAGTTCTGAGCCGAATGTTATTTAAAGCATAGAGTGTTGTTTTCTGAGTCTGACTCATACAGGCTGTAGTTAGTAGGCTAAGAGTTGTGCTTTTTCTGTTGAGATTTTGAAAGTCATAATTCGTGTCGTCTAGTAGTCAGTCAGTCAAATATCTTTATTTCGGTTAATAAAAACCATAAAAGCAGTACAAAATCATTATTACACATGTTAAAATTATACAAATGTGTACATGATTGCAGTTCAGTGTTGACAATCTGAAACAATTAAAATCTTTGATACAAAGAGAAGATAAGTTAAAATTATAAAACAATAAACCCACCACACTTTCAAACGATCCTCAGTACATTATTAGATAACATTTCTGGACAGTATCATCCTGCAAATTAATTCGTCTGGGTGAGTCTTGTTTTGTTTATGCGCACTGCCGCTACCAAAAAACTGGCTACACTGTGGGTGACCTGAACGGAGTCAAGCATTTGTAAATGTAGGAGGGCAAGCCTTACCTGGACAAATTTTAATTCCTTCAGGATTGGGTTTAAACATTTTTTGCGGGCCACCAAGTAATGATCACAGAACATCACTAAGTGGAGCATGTCCTGTGTGGAAAAACTGTCACAGGTGCAAGGTGGGGTATCTTCTGGGGTCCCCCACTTCGGATAAGTGCCCAGCGTAAGGTGAATGAGGTTGAACCTAAATCTAACCAGAAGGAAACGATGATAGGGTATAGTCACGTACTTCAGGTACGGTTCCATAACTGGGGAGATTGCCAGTTGATAGATTGATCTCACTTTGGGTTTCCTGAGTTCAACCTCCTCCCTTTCTGACTCCAACAAATTGAGGAAGTTACGCTTGATCCACCCTACATCCTCGTTCTTGAGGCCCTGAGGAAATAAATACATTTGCGGACGCCCTAGCCTATCGCATGCCGCTCTAACATACGAAAGCCAGGGTATTCTATTAGCTCTGTCCAGGGCCACACAGTCCTTGAGTATCAGGTGGTTCAGCGTGATCTCCTCATTCAACCAGGTTTTAACCCATCGTAACAAAGGGGCCATTTTCAGATGGTCAGAGATATACCCCAAGCCCACTTCACAATGAATTGAAAATGAGGGGGATGATTGTGGGAGTAACAAAAGGGATCGGATAAACTTGTTTTCTATGATTTGGATCCCAGGTGTTGGCACGTAGCCCCAGATATCAGACCCGTATGAGGCAATTGCCATACACTTAGATTTATAAATACGGATCATAGCCTCCATGGGTCTTGCTCCCAGTCTCTTTGAAAAGTTTAAAAGTGCTGTGGTAGATCTTACAGCCACATTAGTCTTGAGCTTCATCTGGGGACCCCAGTTCCCCCTTTCATCAAATACAACTCCTAAGTAGCAAAAAAAAGGCACCCTTGAAATTGGTGTTCCGTTACATGTAAAGGTTTTAACCTTCGTGGTTTTCCTACGTAATCCGGCCACCATTACATGGGATTTCAAGGTATTTATTTTTAAGTCCAGGACTTCCATAAAAGTGCCAAAGTGATCTAAAAGTCTTTGTAGCCCCATGCCTGTGCGTGCAAGTAGGACGGCATCGTCCACGTACAGGAGGACCAGAATGGCCGACCCTCCTATACGCGGAACATCCAGAGTGGCCAGGTCCAGGGATTCGCCCAAAGAGTTAATATAGAGCGTGAATAGAAGAGGGGCCAGAATGCAGCCTTGTCTGACCCCTCTTCCTGATCTAAATTGCTCTGTACACCTGCCATCCCTTGTTACCCTGACAGATGCCGACAAGTTCTGATGAAGATCACTTACAAAAATAACCACGGTGGTGTCTAGACCCATATCCCGCAAAATAAACCATAATTTGGAACGATTAACTAAATCAAATGCAGAAGATAGGTCCATGAAACCCAAATAAAGAAGCCCCTCCTTCACCACTGTGTATTTACTGACAATAAAATGCAGATTTAAACATTGATCCATAGTCCCCCTGTGAGCTCTAAAGCCGTACTAGAGATTAGAGAGAACCCCACTCCCCTCAAGCCAATCCCCCAGTCTCTGTAAAATGACTCTGCCTAAGATCTTAACGGCAGAGTCCAACAGGGAGATTGGCCTATAGCAAGTAGGGTCCCCTCTATTCCCCTTCTTGAAGATTGGAACAATAATGGAGGATTACCAAGAGGATGGGAAACCTGCGGTGGGTATTGCATTAAAAACATTTATTAAAAATTTGGACCAAAACTGTGGGTACAGGATGTAAAGGTCTGCGGGAACCCCATCAGGGCCAGGGGCCTTATGTTTACTTGTATCTTTTATCGCCTTTTCCACCTCAGAGGTATTAAACTTAATGGGCGTAGTGTTTTGGGGTACGACAGTATCAGGGGAGGTGAGAGCCCCTAACTCTGTGTCATAGATGTTTTTAAAATGCTCGAGCCAGCTCTCATCAGCAATTACACAGTCCATGTCTGATTTCCCATCCTCTGTAAAAAACGACTGATTAATAATGGCCCAGAATTTCTTGCTGTCCCTCAGCACATCTGCGGATTGCAGATTATCCCAGGCTTCTTCCTTGATTTGGTTCTTGCGTGTTGCAAGTGCCAGTTTGTATTCCTTGCAGAGGTTCGCCACTAGCACTTTATTCCTGGGTCTATGTTTTAGTGCTTTAAGTAAGGCACCATGAGTGAGTGAACACTTTTTATCGAACCATTTATGCGGCCTCCCACAGTGTGAGCCCTTACTGGACTCCAGGTTCTTAGAAATCCGTGAGCATATCTCAACATAAGCAGCCACAACATCAGGCCCTGGTGAAGTGGGGTCTAAGCAAACGGCCAAATTAGCCTTGGTTTCCTGTGCAAGTTTCTTAAAAAAGGTTTCTGGAATGACCTTCTCACACTTAACCCGCCTACCCTGATCCTTAGTTAACAGATGTCTTGGAGCCACCACTCCTAGGTTCCTCCCATACATAGAACTCTCAAGATCCACAGCCAATAGAACCGGGTTGTGGTCACTAAAAATTGCGGTCACTACCCTATACTCCAGGGTTTTGGCTAACACCCCAGAAGATACAAAGATATAGTCAATGATGGTGTTTGCACCCCTCCCAATAAATGTGGGGGCTCTGACCTCATCTTTGCCTAAACCTGGTTCAAATAAGTTTAAATTGGAGAGGAGCCTCTCAAGGGCATCATCCTCCTTGCTATGTTCAAAGTGGGGGATCCCCTCCACAGGTGACCCTCCGTGTCCATCATTGCAACATTCCCCCTCACAGGGGTGAATATTAAAATCTCCCAGGATAACCATCTCTGGGGGAATAGTGCAATCATGTTTATAGACTGACAGAAAATCTCCCAGGTTGATCAAGTGCTCATTCCCAGATGCTTTTTCTGTTGAGATTTTGAAAGTCATAATTTGTGTCGTCTAGTAGTTATCTCGTGAACCCCTAGGAAGTGTTTCTCCATACCAAGAACCTCACAAATTCCTGTGTTAAACTCATTAATAATTGAATCAGGTAAGGCAAGTCAAGTAAGTACCTGTTGAAATACATTTGAGACCTGTCCTTCACCTGGAAAGATAAGTTTTCCCCTGGCAACGGCATGCTTTGGATTGTAGATAAGGGACACATTTTGTATTAATCTGCCCTCATCAGTGAAAAAGAGTTTAAGCTTCCTAGGTTGTACCACTTTGTTCGCCATAAGTTGGCAGGGTATGCTCAGAAGTGAATCCCTTGCTCACTTTGCCACTGGATTCAAGCAAGCCGGGCTGAAGGCAGCTGAAATGCCAGAAACCGGTCCTCTGAAGCTTGTTTCCGGTCCAGGGAAGGCATGGCTTGGCAGTTCGGGCTGGACTGTTCCCAAGAGGCACAGGGTCAGACTGATTTGCATATGGCCATGTCTGAACTGGGGTGGCAGAGTGGGCTAAAGAACGGTGATGGATTAAACCCAGATCTGTTGACCTGGTGTGAGTGTTTGATTGGTTCAGATGCTCCGTCCAGCACCACCCCCTTTTGTACCATCCTGTAAAAAGGGCAAATAAAATGAAGCTTAGCTCGTTGGTGCTCTTCTACTCTCCTGGTGTGTATTTCAGGTGCCAGACTACCACCACTGTATCATTTATTTGCAATAAGATGTACTTCATGTGACTAAGTCATACTTCCAGCCTTCGCCAGTGGTGCAATGTTGGTGCTAAATAACTTCTAAAGGATAATCAAATTTGTGGTGGTGTTCGACTGAAGCAGAGACAAAGAGCTTTGGCCAAGTGTAAGGGCGAAAGAATGGGGGAACCTATACTTGCCAGCTTCCACAAGCAATGAGAATAACACCAGAGCGATGCGCTTATGATACTCATGGACTGCAGCTGTACAGTCTACCAGAAACCACAGCTCAAGTAGTACAATAAGTAAAAAATAAAGTTCAAGTACATGATGGGCGCTCAAATTTACAGGTTTTTATCGGTTAACAAAAGACAAGTTGGGTACGAAAATATCAATCACAACAAATCATATTCAATATTACTTTTACATCAAATGTTGCAAGGCATGTTTAGAAATTCGCATACCTGTTTCAACTGATGTATTTCATTCTCTCTTTGTTTATTCACAATATTTAGTTTCTGATTATGCTGAACTGCTTCACGCACTGTAAAAAAACAAAATCATTTTAAAAAAGATGCTTGAAAAACAATGTATTTACTCTAGCATTTGGCGTCGTCGTACACCAAGGTCTTATTTAGCATTTAGACCGCATCAGAACTCTGGCCTCATTCCAGCCCGTTTGTGCTGTTGCAGACAAAGACAATTCCAAACTGTATGCAAACCAGTCGTGTCCTGCTAGAACACCAAGCCACAGGCAGCAGCACCCTATCAATATGGACGTTAGGGACGGTGCCCGACTACACTTGGAAAAGAGAGCGGAGCAGCATCATTTAGAATCCACCCTCATATGTCACAAAAGTGCAAACATATATATGTTCACTTGACAATATATTGACTGTGTGCATTACCTTTATTAACTTGTGTGAAGCATTTAAAGATATTACTGAAATGTATTCGCTGTAGAAAACTAGAGATTTAGATACGTGTGCACTAATGCTTAGTTTAAACATGAAGAGATTTAGTTCTCATTTACATTTTACACTTACATTTTGAGCAATATTACATTTATTTTGAAATGACGTATACAGCAATGTATTAATTTGTTCACATTTAACATTTATTCCTAGATTTACACGTGCATGTATAATCATGTATTCGAAGCGCACATTAAAATGTTTACCTAAAGTGAGCCTGACTGCAGGCCTAGTTGAAATGCATTTTGCTTTGCCAGCAGGATTTCTTTTTCTCTTGCAGGTGATTATCATCATGATATTAATTAGCTAGAGAAAGGCTTATTGTCTGTACCTGGTGACTGATGGAGAGGCCTGAGAGGAAACTTGCCAGATGAACTTGGAGAGATAATGGTCAAAAGAAGTCTTCTGTTCATCATGTACCAGGATGGCAAGATGTTCAAGGTTGAGAACTGAACCCGCAGTTCGATACCATGTGAACCAAAAATTATGTTGCAGATGCATTCAAGCAGTGACTTGACTGGCCCCTGGTGGTGTGAGAGAATTAAGAATGTTCTGAATCTCTTGTTACATTTAAAGTGGTGCTCATACCGTTGAAGGTAGAGCAGAGCAGATTCCCTTTAGATTTGAAGAGGTCCAGACCTCTCAGCTTGCACTATTCTTGCAAGTGTAAAGCTTTATGCTAAACACTGATTTCCCTTTCTTTTAGACTTCTACTGAAGTGTGACCATGCAGACTCCTTTCTTCCCTTTCTGTCCTAAGCTCCCGATTTAGATTGTTTTACTAGATGACCTTAAGTCTTGGTTAGGAGAGAGAGAAACTTCCTTTTCAAAGTTTCTTTATGGAAAACCTGTTTGCTCTAATCTGTGTTTATACAATTGTGATTATTGCAATTCAATACATTATTCTGTGTCTTAACCTGCTGAGATACTTAGGTTTACCTTTTGTATCCCCGCATTTACTGAACGTATTTCTTGTCTGCATTTGTAAACCCTTTTTACCAAATTTAGTGATTCCTTGTCCTTATTGTGGAGTCAACGGGGCTTCATAAGTTAGAAATGTATTATTGATGAAAACTCCTTTACAATGCTTCATGCCAGCTAATAAACGTTCAAATGACCATTGGGGGAAATCTTTGATGACTTGACTAAGAGATTACATTTCAAGGCCCAGTGCTCTTTCAGATGTTAGTTTATCGGATGGTTAGCTACTGAAGCAAACGGAGTTATTGTATCCCAGTTTAGATTTTGTCCATACACAGTCTTAGTCCTTAAAGCTTATGGTTCAAATCAAGGGATTGGGGAAGTTCCAGTGCTTTGAAAAAGAGTTGTAGCAGTGGAGGTGTGAGTATTAATAGGGTTGCGTGTTGTGATTGTTAATGTCGAGCTTGCTGTATTTTGCAGAAGTTATTAGGCTCATCATAGCCTAAGATTCTAGGATACAGATAAAAAGTGTAGGATACACTGTATTGTGATTTGTCTGCTAAGTTTGGTGGTACTAATTGCGAGATATCATTGGCTACACAATTGAGATAGGGGCATATACCTTTGTGTGAGAGTAAGGTGTGGTTGGTGTAGTGGATCCTATTGCGCAAAGAGAAGATGCACTGATCAGTGTGATTCCTGCAGGTCAAAATTTCACTTGAGTGTGTATCTGAATAGGTTGGAAAGTGTTGCTTCGGACCAATTTCTTGTGTGATTAATTACTTTAATTTCTTTAGTGGAGAAGACAACAAGTTTTTTGGCAAAGTCGCTTTGTGTTTTGTATGCTAAGTGCTGAGAAGAGAGTGTGCTCCTGAAAATCGTAAAGGAAAGTGAACCACTGCAAGGAGTGAGCACTATGCAATAGTTTGCCGTGCTCGGATTGGTCAGTAGGTGTTTGTGCAGCACTGTTATTGGTTTATATGGGTTGCAATTGGTTGTTAGAAGGCGAACGAGATTTATGGGTAAAGAAATGATTTCCTGGTTTGAGATAGATTTATACTGTGATTGTTAATTATATTGTTGGAAAATTAAGTTTTTCAAAGCTATACGATATCAGATTAGGAGAGATGTGACAGTCCCTGTTAGGGGAGGTTAAGAGGCACGGGCAGAAGATATGAGAGGTCATTATATGGCTATAAATGTAGGGCTCCACAGGTGTATTTGGCTGAATCAATGGCACATTTGATTTGAGAATTATACAAAAGTAAAAAAGGGTATTCTATGAAATGAAGCAACCAACTATACCCAGACAGTACGAGTCACTTAATGCTTGGGAGCGTATGGATCATGCCAAAGAGAAAGAGAAATATCATGGTAGGGTCAGAAAGGCACTCTGTACTTATGTTGATGCTAGATGGGTTGCCGAACAGCAAAGATGGATAACCGATATGATTGAAGTAGCTACGTTATACCCTGGATTGACATGTGAGGAACCTCAGAAAGAGAAGGAGAAAAAGCAAAAGGACGATGAAGTAGGGGGTGTACAGGGAACAGGCAAAGATAGTGATAGTGATTCAAGTGATACATTTTTGCATGTGTTGCTGTCGACCTGTCCACCTCCTTATAATGTGACCCAACCTGAAGGAATGAATAGTGTTGTTACCTGTGGAAGTTCAGAGGGCACCACCACTACAGTGAATAAAAGCCTGAACCCTATGGGAGAGATTTCAGGCATTTGTGTTCCCATTAATCCCATTATTACCAATACCCAAGATGCAATAACTGTTCTGGTTGTAATTAATCCTGCAATTCTGTTGTGAGAACCGGAGTCATCAGGGAATACAACACATGCTTTGACAGTTCCTACTGGAGTAAAACGTCAACTACTGTTCCTGATGCTCCCGGATGGGGAGATATGGAAAGAACTTCACCATATGTTGCTCCTGTACCACTAAGGATATACCGGACAGGACTTGCCCTGGTAGAGGAACCCTTTCTGAGGTCACCAAAAAAACATTTTTTCTGGAATTCACCTCAGTGCATCACAAGTAATAGACTTAGGAAAAAGGTTACAATTAATACTTCTGGAGTTTAAAATGGTGTAAATTCACAGGAATTGGATGATTTGATTATGTTCTTCAATGGGCCTCCACAAGAAGCATAGGGTTCAGGATAGAGAAGAGAGATTCAGGCCCCAGAAAGTGAGAATGCAGTAGATGTGATCAAATTAAAACTAGATTTGGATGAGATTATTTTAGGAAATCACGATCTTTCCAGACTGGATAACTATCAAGAGAATGCACTTCTATACATGAGTGAAGCTATCACAAAGTGTGCAGGACAAGCTAATGATAAACTGTATGAATTAGCTAAAGAGTATGATGCAGATTTAAGCAGAACCAAATCTTTGCGGAAAAGTTATTGTGTATGTTTTGACGAAAATGACATAACAAGTATGATAACTTCAGTAATGAGAATGCAGATTAGAGAATTAATCAGTAGCATCCGGAGTTTGAATGAATTAGACAAGTGGAAAGCGGCCAAGGACCTTGCAGGTAAGAGGGGGGGGTTGCATCAAACAGAGGCAGCCCTATTACCCGAACCTGCGGCAAATTGAAAACTATAGTACTAACAAAGGTTCAAGCACAAAATTACACAGAACATAAATATGACTCATATTGAAAGTAATACAAATACAAGAATTATACTAAAGAATCATGAAAGCTATATCACAAAGAACAAATTGTGCCAAATTATTAATAGATAAGGTGATACCCGTACGAATTAAGTAATATAAGCCACTTCTACTGAGACAATGATATAAAAGGACAATACACTTATAGACAAATGGTGCTCACACAGTTACACAACAACCATTATCAAAAAATACAACTGACAGTGTAAATTAACATGAAGACTGATTGGACAAAACAGAAAACCAGGAGAAACAATAAATGCATCCTCTTCAATAATTGCCAAAGATGAGCGTCAATGGCGTGTCAACCAAACTAAATTGGTATGGCCATCATCAGGACAGACAATACAATTGTCAGAGCATACAACAGAATTTTTCTTTTTTTTCTTCTTTTCACTAGATCACTAGAGGTCAAAATCTCATTCATGGACATGAGCCTATAAACGTAAGGCCAATGGAAGAGTAAATTGCATTAAAAGTTTTTGGAATAAACCGAAGTCCAGCTATACATGTGCTAGGAGGGAGAGGGCGTCTGAACAAATAATGACCCTCACATGGAGGCCGGTGCGGGCTTAATAACCGGCCCAAGAGAAATTCAGAGTAATTTTATATCTGCCCAGAACTACAGGCCTGCATCCATCTTAATCGGCGTGAGTAAACTTGCCAGTGAACGTGGAGAGACAATGGTCAAAAGAAGTCTTCTGTTCATCATGTACCAGGATGGCAAGATGCCCAAGTGTGAGAACTAAACCTGCAGTTTAATAAGTTAGGCCCGTGGAGTTAAGAGCGGTGGGGCTGGGTTGGGTTGGGTGGGGGGGTGAATTTCGACAGATGACGAGGGAAAATTAAATGAATAATTAATTAATTTCCCCTCATCATCGTCTGTCAAAATCCCCCCAAACCTGGCCCCACCACTCTTACCTGCAAAGACCGTGGCTGGTGGAAAAGTAGATGAGAAGAAACACCCAAAGAAAGTGAAGAGAGAACGGCCTCTGTCTTTGACAGATGGAGAAGAAACTTTGACATTTCCATTGAGTGAAGTGTCTGGTGGAAGTTACATTCATGTACCATGGAGTATGAGGACCTTACAAAATATCTGAACGATTTACTCAAATTAAGAGAGAAACCTGTGGAGTGGTACACACAGGTTGATCGCTTTGTGAAGATTTCACAAGTATTGTCGATAGTTTATTTTTTTTAGCAAAATATCAACATGTCTCACACACAGGTGAGAAACAACTCATACAACAGATATGTCACCAATTCTGCACCCCCGCTCAAACAGCACATATTAGTACATATTTTTCACACCCTGTCAGCCACTCGATTATAAGCTGCCAACTGCAGCTGTTCCACCTGCATCCTCTGATATGGACATTAAATATATGTTTAGAGGACCCCCTATGTCCTTGGGTTGAGATGTTCTCAGCAGTTCCTCTGCATACAGTTTCATTTGTGACTGACAATAGGCCTAGTCGGACAGCCAAGCCTTCTTAGTAGGCTTAGCCCTACCCCACCAATGTAGTGTAACCCTCCTTCTTGTCATGAGAAGGCACACCAATACAAAGCTACAGCTCAGTAGTTTTTAATCAGTCGTAAGAAACACACAGCTGTGTCATACCTGACCCGCTCCGATACCAAATTCATCAATGCCTCCGTTACCTGAGTCCAATATTGCATCATCTGAGGGCACGTCCAAGCCAAAGGCAGAAAATCTGTCTCACCAGTACCACATATGATACAATTTGCATTATCTTTTAGCCCATATTTGTATAGCTTCAATGAAGTGTAGTACATTTAGTTTAAGAATTTGAAGTTAATTATTCTCAAATTACAATTAGGAATGAGTTTGCGCAATTGCATACAGCAACATTTCCTATCAGTATCTTCTATGGACCGCGGCAGCGCCACGTTCTAACCCTCAAATGCTTTTTTATCTACGTATTTCCTACTGGTTTGTGCTGCATTGTACAGGTTAGTGATGAGATGCCGGTGTGTTGTGCTGGTGAGTAGAACCTGTAATGCGGCAATTGTAGGGTGCTCAGTTGGGAAATGAAGATTTAGTCTCCTCATCGCCGCGGGAAGTCAATAATAAATGAATGTCAGTTCTGGGGTGCCCACTGTGATGCAGCGAGGTCCACGAGAGTCAAAAACTCACCTTTGGGGGTGTGGCCAAGCAGTTCACAATGCCAGACACGCTTTATATGAGCTCCGGAGGCCCGCTCATAATCCTGCAATTATCCTGCTTCATCAGCCGGCATCCTACCCCCAAGCCTCTCTGACATATTGTCCCACGTGTCCATGCTATCTCGTGGGGACAGCCAAACCCCGATTTGAGGCCAAGACAAAGATGTTGTGGGAGGACCGGCGAGCGGAGCCCGGTCCCACGTTGGGTAGCTTACCATCCTGGCTCATTCGCTGATTTTAGACCGGAGAGCAGCCCGACCAAGGTAACGGGCTGGGCAGCGACAATTGGAGTGGGGCCCGGGCTGTATGACGGCCGAAGGAGGGTGCAGTGGGCCCACGGTTTGACGCTGCCTGCCACCTAGGACACCGGACAAATACCTGCCCGGCGGCTGCTGTTGACGAGCTGTGTGATTGTACCGAGGTCTGAGCTGGCGGCAGTAGGCTGCGGTCGCGCACTGCACTGGTGTCCTGACTCTGCCTTATGTTGCTGGGGGGAGGGGCGGCTTCTTGTGACATCGGAGATCAGGGGCTCCCCCCTCCTCTGGCCGTGAGCTGCGGTCCCAAAGCCTTGGATGCTCCCTGCAATGCTGTGCCCCTGCCTGGGACTCATGCTGTAATCAGAATGCTTGGCCCACATGGGATTCTGGTGGCACCCCCCCCTCTGGCGCTCCTGGCGCAGGTGAGATTGAGGTGCGGAGCAGCCTGGCTAATGCTTGTTGCATGCCTTGCCGAGTGCTGTGACCTCCTTTGCTGTCTGCTGTGGTCTGTGCCTTCTCTGCGCATTATACAGACCTGGCCCTCCAGTGCTCCAGGAACTCAGCGGAGTGAGCAACTGTGACCCGAGTTGTGTCCTACATGTGCCCTGCCTCCTTGTGGCAGGGTCCCTGCATCCTGCCCTGAACAGCAAAAGTAAGCGGAGAAACCACTCTCTGTGAAAGCTACACGGCACTGTGGAGAGGGGCTGTGCAGGGGCACCCATTAGGTGGTAGGGAGGTGGCTGCACACGGTAGTGGCCGGACTAGGTCCGTTATGGCCTGTGTGGGGGTCACCTTCACGCCTGCCTCCTGCCTGCCTCGAAGACAGGTGTTATCTGAATAGACGGCCGCAGGAGACCCTTCGCTCTTCAAAAGACAGTAGTATTATGGCTGCGGACTGGGATGTGACCGCCTCGCATGCCGGCCCCTGTGGACCTGCGCCAACATTGACTGGAACCGAACACTACTGTTGAAAATGACCCGAGACAAGCTGCAGGGCAAAAAACAAAGCACATTGGATCGCTATGCCTGAGCCTGGGCGCAGGTGGCGGAGCCGGTGAGCCAGGCCTCTACCAGCCCAGACAACGCTGCACTGATGGTGGCGATAACGCAGTCTCAAGACGCACTGAAGGCCAAGATCAGGGCAGTGTGGTTGGATGTTATGCTGAGCTGCCAGGATCTCCGCAAAGCGGTCTGCTGGATAACAGAGACTGACACCCGTATATATATAATACAGAGGACACAGTTGCCTCCCTCCAAAAGAGGGTATGCTCTCTGGAATCCATCATTAAAGGACTTGCGATCAGGGCAGAAGATGCTGAGGGCAGAGCATGGAGGAACAACCTTCACTTTGTGGGCTTCCCAGAGGGCTGCGAAGGCAACAATATGGAACAGTTCCTTACCACATGAATGGCGGGATGGATCCCTCAGTCCTCTCTGTCCCAATGCTTTATTCTTGAACGTACACATCGTGCCATGATGCAGAAGTCTTCACCTGGGGCCAGACCACGGCCCATTATCCCTAGGCTCCTAAACTTTCATGATTGTGACGCTATCCTTATGCAGGCCAGATTGGCTGGCAAACTTCATTATGACTCCCATCCCATTTTAATTTTTCCAGGCTACACGAGACTAGTGCAACAACGCCGGCAATCATTCACGGCCGCTAAGGCCCGGCTCCGGGACCTAAAAATTCAGTATGCCCTGCTCTTCCCGGCCCAACAGAGGGTTATCTACAAATCACGCACGTTGTTCTTTGACTTCCCCGAAGAGGTCTTTGCCTGGACGGACGAAAGGCAGAAGCTCAAGCCGCACACCCCACCGTCTATTGACTTGGAGCTGTCCTCTGGAGAAGCCGTACAGAAGAGTGTCAAATCTAAAGGGAATTCGAACCATAGATCACGCTCGAGGCACCGCTCAAAATCGTGGGGAGCATTCAGCTCCCGAGTGGATGAAGACGGATGTGATTCATCATTGCCACACAATGGAGACTGAGGGTCATGAGTAAAATGTTTATTTGGCCTTTGTGGAACTTTGCCCCCCATAACTCTCCTCTCACTATCTGATAACTTTATCTATGAATGGGGATGGTTTACTGGGGATCCATTGGTGTGGGGTTGCGCCCTGCCCCTTTGGAGCAGAAGTAAGACCCCAACCGGGACAGATGCTTCAACTGTTTTGAGGTATTGGGTGGGGTGGGAGTGGGTGGGAAAGGGATTGTTCAGTTTTGCTGATTGCGCTGTGCCATACTTTTCTATGCTTATGATCTTCATGCCCCACCACAAGTGACGTCCTACATTTATTCCTCAAACTCTGCCCTATGTCAGACCCCGCTAGTAGGCTCTAGATAGTTAGCTAGAATATACGGGGGGCACTGGACAAGATCAAAAGAGGGTCTGTCCTTCGGCTGGCCAAACGTGCTTCGACTGATGTCCTGCTACTGCAGAAAATCCAGCTTCTGGGTTCTAAGGCGCTATGTCGTACTCGTTTTGGCTACATACAGGTCATCCATGCAGGGTTCACCAGGGGTTCCTGTGGGGTGGCAGTCATTATTCAACGGAGAGTCCCCTTCACACACACTAAAACATGGTCAGGCACCCAGGGTAGGTATATTGTTGTGACAGGTATGTTATATGGGAAACTCGTTATATTTGGCAGTGTCGATGCGCCTCCCACACTGTCCGAGTCATTTGTGGAACCCCTAACTAGACTAATGCTAGAGATACCCAAAGGCCTCTCTATTATAGGTGGGTACCGGAACGATGTCTGGACCCCGGCTCAGGATAGATGGAGACCGCGTGGAGTGCAGGGGACATTTTGCGAAACACGACTACAGACATTAGTGTGGGACATGGGCTGGATGGACAAGTGGAGACATCTACACCCGACAGCGTAAAGCTACACTTATTATTCTACAGTACACGACTCATTCTCATGCTTGGACTATATATTCGTGCCGACCAATTAATATTATCGAATCGCGGAGGCGGATATCTTGCCTAGGGGCCTATCAGATCATTCTCCAGTAGTGCTGGCATTGTGGATGGGCGTAGTCCGCCCTCCCTTCCGCTGGACCCTATTGACCTGGCATCTCCATGACCCACAATATAAAACGTACATGCATCAGGCCATTACGGCTTATTTCACTGAGAATCTGGGAACGGTGAGTTCGGTGGAGACCATGTCGGAGGCTATGAAGCCAACCCTCAGGTGTGCTGACCTATCTTTTTGTGCCGCCCAATAAAAAAAGCGCCGGGAAGTATTGCTCCATCTCCCAGGAAACCTCCCCAGGATGTATATAGTTACCAGGAAACCTCCCCAGGATGTATATAGTTACATGCTGGCCTTCAGGAACCAGACTCGGCGATTCAGAGACCTCACTCAAGCGAATCTGGAAGCCAGCCAGGAGGAAATGAAGATGTGGTACGATCAGAATGCCACTCTGATTGAGCCTCAGCCTGGACAGAAAGTTTGGGTCATGGCCCTGTGAAGCCTTGTGCACTCCAGGACAGGTGGACCGGTCCATATGAGGCGATGGAGTGCAAAAGTGATGTCACCTATCTGGTGAACTTGCAGTCTCCCAGGAACCCCTTGCGGGTCCTGCATATTAATCGCCTGAAGCCCCACTTAGAAAGGTCCAAAGTGGGGATGCTCCTAGCGACGGATGATGGAATGGAGGAGGAGACAGAGCCTCTTCCTGACCTCCTGTCTGCAACAGAGCATGATGGGTCAGTGGATGGTGTCAGCCTCTCTGCCACACTGACTCCTGATCAGCAGCAAGATTGTCGCCAACTGTTGGAGCAATTCTCTGATCTATTTTCCTTGGTTCCTGGTGTCACAGAGTGGTGCGTCCATGATATGGACACTGGAGACAGTCCTCCGGTGAAGCACAAGGCTTACAGAGTGACTGACAAGGTCAGGGCTTACATTAAGGAGGAAATCTCCAAAATCTTTGCTTTAGGGGTAATTGAGTCCTCAAACAGTCGTTGGCCCAGCCCAGTGGTCTTGGTCCCAAAGGCTGCCGCACCGGGTGCCACACCTGAACTCCGGTTCTGTGTGGACTACCGAGGGCTCAATTCAGTCACCAGGACTGACGCACACCCCAGTTCCAGAGCTGATGAGCTCATTGATCTGTTAGGGGCTGCACGGTAGCTCAGCACGTTTGATTTGAAGTCTGGGTACTGGCAGATCGCCTTGACTGATGGGGCTAAGGAGAAGTCAGCATTCTCCACCCCAGATGGGCACTACCAATTCTGGGTTATGCCGTTTGGGATGAAGAAAGCCCCTGCCACCTTTCAGAGGTTGGTCAACCAGATGTTGGCTGGACTGGAGGATTTCAGTGCGGCCTATCTGGATGACATTGCAGTGTTCAGCGCCAGTTGGGAAGAACATCTGCACCACCTCTGGGAAGTGTTGATGGCACTGCGCAAGGCTGGCATCACGATCAAGGCGAGTAAGTTCCAGATCGGGCAGGGTTCCGTAGTGTACTTGGGTCACCAGGTAAGGAGCGTCCAGGTGGCGCCCCTGCAACCCAAGATTGATACCATCTTGGCATGACCCCAAAGACCCAGACACAGGTGAGAGCCTTTTTAGGACTCACGGGGTACTACAGGAGGTTTGTCAAGGGGTATGGCAACATTGTTGCACCCTTGACTGAGCTGACTTCCAGGAAGCAGCCCAAGAAAGTGAACTGGACAGACACCTGTCAGAAGGCTTTTGAGGCCCTGAAGACTGCCATGTGCACAGCACCCGTGCTTCAGACGCCTAACTTCTCAAAACAATTCATTGTTCAGACAGACGCTTCAGAGCATGGTGTGGGGGCTGTTCTATCACAGATTAATGAAAAGGGCCTTGACCAACCTGTACCCTTCATCAGTAGGAGGTTACTTTCACGGGAACAGAGGTGGAGTGCAATTGAGCGTGAGGCATTTGCTGTGGTCTGGGCACTGAAGAAGTTGAGACCTTACTTGTTTGGGACTCACTTCCTGGTTCAGACCGACCACAGGCCCCTCAGATGGATGATGCAGATGAGGGGTGAGAACCCAAAGTAGCTGAGGTGGTCCATTTCCCTATAGGGTATGGACTTTACGGTGGAACATCGCCTTGGTACAGAACACGCCAACGCTGATGGTCTGTCCAGATTTTTCCACCTTAATGAAGAGAACTCCCAAGGGGAAGGGTAGTTCTCCCCACATTTCAGCTGGAGGGGACACGTGTTAGACCCGGCATCATTGGCGTGAGTCTCCCTTCCATTTTGACGGATTGTCTCCTCTGTTTTGATGTTTTTGCTGGTTATATGCTTTGGGCACTGTACCACTGCTATTCAGTGCCACAGTGCAAGTGCTCCCTATGTTAAATTGATGTACTAATTGGTGATTCCACGATTGGGTTATTTGATTTACCTGTCAGCCCCTAGCGCAGTGCACCATGTGTGCCCAGGGCTTGTAAATCAATTGCTGCTGGTGGGCTTGCAGCACTGGTTGTGCCACCCACAGAAGCAGCTTGTAAAGTGTGTCTCAGGCCTGCCATTGCAAGGCCTGTGCGCAGTCTAGTACTGCCATGTTGACTTGGCAAGTGCACCCACTTGCCAGTCCCTAAACCTTCCCTTTGCTTCATATTAGCCACCCCTATGGTAGGCCCAAGGGCAGGGTGCATTGTAAGCATAAGGTAGGACATGCTCTGGTGTGTGTAGCATGTCCTAATGGTGAACTACAGCCATTTTCATTTTTCACTATTGCAAGGCTACCTGTTCTCCATAGGCTAGAATGGGCAGTTAGATTATTACATTCTTATAATCCTACTTGACTCAGGGAACATGGTAGAAATTTGAGTTTATTATTTTAGTAAAGCTGGTTTTAATATTCTGTGTTTGAAAATACCACTTTTAGAAAGTCGTTTTTTTTTGTCTAACTGTCCAGGCCTGCCTCTGCTAGGTTGTGTATTCCTTGTCTGGGTTTGTGAGTGACAGGGCTGGGGGATTCCAGGAGACAGGCTGGGGCAGCCCAGTGGTGAATAGAGAGATCTGCATCTAGATGGGAGGGAGAAGTCGCACCGGGGACCTGAGTAGGGCTGGGCCTTCCCTCTACAATGCTGGCTCCACCTCCTGTGGCTTGTCTGATGTCTCTGCCCTGCACTATGAAAGGAGAGAAGGAATATTGTCAACAAAGTGCTCCAGAGCTGTGCCTTCCCTCCCCTGTGCTAGCTCTACCTCCTGGGGGGCGTCTGATGTCTCTGCCCTGCACAGTGAAAGGAAGGAGAGAGTCATGTAAACAAACTGCTCAGGAACTGGTTTGGACTAGGCAGAGACATCTATGCCTTCAGAGAACAAAGGATTTTGGGGTATAAATATTGGGACCCTGAGCCCAAGAAATTAGATCACTTCTGGAACAAGAAAACGTTTGCCAAGGAGAAGAACCAAGGAAGCTGTAGGAGTTTTACTGCCCCTCTCCCAGTATGCTGTTTGCTGGGTTGGCCTGCAGTTGTTGCTTCATTGCCAAGGAAAGGAGAAGGAACTTTTTAAGGACTTTTCATCATCTACAGAATATTCTCCAAGGGCTTGATCTGTGCTTGCCTCCTGCTGAAGTCTCAGGGACAAAAGACTTCACCTTCAGCTCCCTTTGTGAATTTCCTTGCTGGGAATTCTATCTACAGACATTTGCGTGTCACTGGGAGCTGGAAGCGTGATGCAACGAGAAGAAGCGCGTCGCCGCTGCAGCTGAAATTGTCGCATCGCCGGAGAAGTGAGCATTCCTCGCATCTCCCTGGAAGCATGTGTTCATCAAAGCTGCCTGCTGTCGCATCACCGGAGAAGCGTGACGCCATCGAGAGAGTCGCCATTGCATCGCCAGAGAAGCGTGTCGCAGGGCCTGTCGCGGCTCCAAAGTACAGAGTCTTCACAAGGCTGCCAGGGCGCCTACGCATGATAATCGCAGCATCATTGCATCATCGCATCAAGGGCGCCATCTTCTCGCATCGCAACCGGATCATCGCATCGTGGCGCCATCTTGCGCACTGCAACGGGCCCGCAGGCTGAGAATCTATGCATCACCTCCGCACCGGTAAGGATCACAACCTTTCTCCTACTCTGCACAAGCATTGAGGCCCGACGCATCCTTTCCCTCGGATCACGGAACTGACGCATCTCCCCTTTTATGAGCTTTTTGTTTACTTTGCGTTACGCATCCAGGTACTTTGTTGAGAACTTTGTCGCATTTATCATCAACTTGAACTAAGCAACATTTATCATCTTTAAAGCAATCTTGAGTGTAGTATTGTGGATTTTTGTCATTTGGGGTCTTGTGTTAAGTCTATATAAAGAATACTTATTTTTTTAAAACCTGTGTTGTGTCCATCTGTAGTGTTTTCACTGTCTTACTGTGTATATTCACAAATGCTTAACACACTACCTCTGAGATAAGCCTGTCTGCTTGTGCCAAGCTACCAAGGGGGTGAGCAGGGGTTATTTAGGAGTGTAATCCCCTTATCCTGACTTAGAAGTAAGGGTCCCTATTTGGACAAAGGTGAAACCATTGCCCACTAGAGACCCCCAGATCTAACAACTACCCTTTCTCAAATTGCATACACTTTAACATGCTACATAGGTCTCCTGAAACGTTCTATTAAGAACATTGAGGAGAGGATTATACATAAAACTATTTTATTACCAACTCTAGCAGCGAATACCAAGCTCTTAATGAACAGGAAAAACCATAACCGGACAGAACTACATTTCCCAGGAACTTTCAGGGCAGTCCCAAAGTGACGCCTGGAATAACTGCAGACAATTCCTCTGAGACTGCCTCTTTTCTTCTTCTCAGTATCCAAAGTTTAATCAACAGAAAAATTCACTACTCCTGTTTGTAATCCATTCAATCCTGTGGAGAAAACCCAAAAATCAAACAGATGTAAATAGAGACTCAATCTCTTGTCGATGCCAACAAGATCAACATCATCTCTTTGGAAAGAAGGAAACATTAACTTATAACCAGGACTGGTGGACGTATGCAATGGGAGGGATCAAATTATGCGACAGGGTTGACTGACTTATGTGGAAGAAAGTGCAAATTATTTGGCATAATGTGGCTGCTTATGCCTTAACAGTCACCATGGGATAGGTATCCTGTGAAGCAAACTGCAGGGCGCAGTAATCCTTGCCTCCGTGTCCTTAATCGAATTAAAACTCTCCATCACATTAGTTAGGAAATGTTACATTGTATGTCAAGACCATAGGCAAGGATTATGCAGGTTGAAGCTTATACACCACCAAAGAGGCAATATCCATCATCGGGTTTAACTTCTTGAAGGTAATTCCACTGACCAATCCATGTCATTCATAAAGTCTTTTAACCTGCCACCCAAGGCAAAGTCCTTGGACACCTTTGCCCCTCTGACCAAATAAGCTTCAAATCTGGATTAATCAGTTAGGAGTAGGCGTATCTTGTGTAATTCCATATAGCGTAATCATGTGGCATTACCTAAGAATTCTGCAAGATTATGCTTGAATTATGTGAAAAAAGTAATTCTGTGATTAGACTTCTTAGCGCAAAAATACCCCCTCACATCCAAAACGGACTCAAAGGTAAATTTAAGAAATAGCGCTAGCTGCTACAGAACACAGATAGTGAGCGTGAACAGCTGTTTGTGCTCGCTAAATGTGCTCCTGGGCTAGGATTTCCCCCACATTAGTACCGGCACTAAGTGCTATTTTCTTAGTGTAAAATGCACCCTCATGTCCAAAATGGACACAAGGATGCATTTTGCGTAAAATGCAGCAGAACACAAAGAGCAAGACCGAGCAGCTGCTTGCACTCACTAAATGTGCTCTTGCAGTAAGATTACCCCTAAATTACTTTTAATTACACAAAGAGAAATTGCGAAATTATCGGTAGTTCTGCATTAAAGAGTAATGTGGAATTACCAAAATTACTCTGATTACTTAGGCATAACTAAAATTCCGCCCAAGGCTAGTATCGATGCTTGCTTCAGATATGACCCAGTGCAAACAACTTCCAATTGTCTGAGATGAGATTGCCCCAAAAGACTTCCTGATCAAGATTAGCAGTTGCTGGATTCCTGCAGGACCAATATTTCATTGTCATTTCCTCTTAAGCCTTAAAGCAACACACCACACAAAGCTTGGTAGAGTTTGATATGGCTGAATAAGATGTAGTCTAAGCATTAGACTTCATTTGTCTAGCAATATTAAAAGTCTCCAGATCCAGGGTCAAAATCCTGCCAAACATAGAGTCATCGCTTCTGAAACGCATCTTCAAGACACCAGACACGGCAACAATGACAGCTCTGCTGGAAGCTCTTTTCTAGAAAGGAGCTCCGTTGTGATACAAAACAGTAAGAGGTTAAGGACCAGATTAACATTTCAGAGACAGAAGAATCTAGGATCAGTGGGTCTAGATATTTGGATACCCCTCATCAACTTGCAAACAAGTGGAAGTTACCCTGCAGGATGACTGTCCACGGGAACATGTTCAGCAGAAACCACAGAGCGAACAATGCTAATCAACATGCATGCTTCACCCTGTTAAGCCAACTCCAAGAAAACCGTTATTATGTGTCAACTGCGGAGCCCGGGCTCCGAATCTCACTCCACACAGATATATACCTATTAATCCAATGCCTCCAAGCTGATCTATACCGTTTACATATACTCTCCACCCCGGCTCTGTGAATGAGTTCTTCAGCCTGTTTCGAAAGTCCAAGCAATGAACTGCGGTCCTGGAAATCCGCCGTGACCTAAGCCTTAAGAATCCCTGTTGGACTAGAGGTCCTTCAGAGTTCCAGATCGTCGGGTACATAAAAGTTGCAGTACCAAAGAAAAGTTCCAGAAGACCTGGAAACCATACCTGTGCTCTACACACGAGTTGCCAACACTGCCTACGCTTTCTGTGTCCTCCCTGTGCATAGCCCTCGTGATCATGGCAAACTAGAGAGAGCACATTTGCATTTTTTCCCCAATCCTGGAGAAAGGCATCCACCACTAAGACCCCTGGGTTAAAGGACCAAACTAAATAATATTTCATATGGATCTCAAAGCACCCTTGGTTTCTGAAATATCATGGGGCCCAACTTTCAGTCTTAGCTGAAGTTCCAATATGCTACCAGATTGATTGCTGCTGGTAGATGCTCTACCACCACTAAAATCTGCCCATCTAGTCAATACCATCAAAAGTCTTTGGCAAACTCAGCTAAAGCCCTGAATTTGGTGGCCACCAGTCAGTTTCTTCACCTGCCCACTGAGATGTTGTCCATCCTCAGGAGGACGCAGAAGGTTACTCAGGGGCATATTACGAAGGGCCTTATCGCCGCTTTAGCGGGAATTTTTCCCGCTAAAGCGGCGATAATTTAATCGCCCTATTACCTAGCTGTCGCTAACACCAGTTAGCGACAGCTAATAGGCGATAGCGGGCATTTAGGGGCCCACTTTGCATGTCAGCGATAATCATCGCTAATGACATGCAAAGTGGGCGTGCCAAGATGTTAGCGACTGAAAACAGTCGCTAACATCGCTATCCCCTATTACCAACTTTTGGAAATAATCGCGCTAAGCGCGATTATCTCCAAAAGCTAACGCCTGCCCCGAGCAGTTCTTAGCCATGTTATCCAACGGCAGGTGGATAACATGGTTAAGAGCATTTGCTCGCTAATGCATAAATATTGCTAACTTTTCAGCGATATTCATGCATTTCGGCCAATTTTTATCGCTTAGGAGATACACCTTGATAATATCAAGGCTCCTAAGCGATAAAAATCGTCGGAAGTGCAGCGTTATAATTTTGCCCGCTAACCAAGCTTAGCGATAATTATCGCTATAGCTTGGTAATATGCCCCTGAGTCCTTTGTAAGGCACCTGACCACAAAGAATCCTGACACTGCATCAGTGATGTAATTTGAGATGTCATCATAGATGTCATCAGTGATGTTACTGACCATGTCATGAATGATGTAATATGTGACATCATCACCAGTGGATTGCGAGAGTTACAGTTAGTACAACTAACTATAAGGGAGGAATTTCAATGGTTTTGTATGAGTAAAATGTCCAGCTAACTATAACACCCCTGGAACCTATGGTTTGTTCAGTGAATTTCTAAGGTTTTTTAAAGGATAATTCCTAACTATAACCTGCCTGAAACCTAAGGTTTTGTCAGTGAATTTCAAAGGTTTTTTAAATGTCAATATCTAACTACAATATCCCTATAACCTATAGTGTTTTTTAAGTAAATTTTAAAAACACGTGTATACTTTTTATAGTAAAAACAAACTTAACAGTAGTGTTTTATAACTTATAATTATAACTCCTGGTTTATGGTATTTCTTGGGGGATATTTCCATCTGTATTTATCCATATTTTTTTAAATAATTGTATCTGTATTTACCCATATATATTTCGGGTTTCCTAAAAAAAATCTAAAATTAGTATATTTCCACATTTATTTACTGATAAATACACTCATGTAAACACTCTTAGATGATAAACTATACACAACCTTCATATTAAAATGTGCAAGTTTTCTTATACAAGCATATATATTACTCTTTAAGGTTCTTTACTAAAAGTCTTTTATTGTTTTTACCCTTTTACTTTTAGAACGACAGACCTATTGGCCTAGTACTCATCATTGACAGCATTTACAATCACTTAAAAAATATCCGAATTTCCGTATTTATCCACACTTTTAAAAAAATACAGAGGAAAATAAATACCTTTCTGCCTGTATTTATCTGTAAAAATCAGTAAAAACATAAAACAGGGAGCCCTACTTATAATTTAAGAATATTTTCAACTTAATTAGCAGTAATTAACATATAAGTGTGGTAAAAGTATGACGCAGCACCTATAATACCTGACTTCAAACAACAGCGTTCACAGTTCGATTCCAAAGTCCATCCGCATATTAGCCGGCTCACCTTTCTGGGGGTAGCTTTATGCTTAACAAATGCTGGCATTTTTTTAAAATTAACAGCATAGTGATGACAAATATTAGCATGTTTTTTTTTTCTTCTAGTGTAAACGATATATATATATTTTTTTTCTATTTAGATGTTTTTAATCATGAGAATGCAAAGGACACAGTTTACTGGGTAACACGTTTTAAACTCTCCAAAGTATGTAGATAATAAGGACCTTATACGTGTAACTCTGGAAATCGAAACCTTTACAGCTTCAAAGTTTGTAACTTTTCCCAACACGTGCCCAAGTAAAACAGTTAAAACGTGAGCACGTGTAAACTGTAACACGAGACATCTAAATAGGCGGAGCCGCATCTTCCTTCCATAGACTACTAAACAACCAAAAACTATATAAACCACACCTATTGTGCGATTAGTTTCGTTTTCGCAAGTTATTTCTGCGTCGCCAATCTGTGATGTAGGTTCCCTTTTCTTGCATCGGATTCTTGTTTTGCGTCAACAAAACATATTCCGGAGTTGTAAGTTGTTTCATTATGGCATATTGATAGTTATAATTTGTGGCTATTTGTCAATATTTAAACATTTATATCTAGAAATAAAGTGTTATTGCATGTTTTCCCCTTTTTCTCTGTACCGTCAGCAGCTTATTTCAGAAACAGATAGATTACAACAAACATTGCTTCTTTACTGGCTCCTTTCTGCTGATATATTGTGACTTTCTATATTATAATTAAGGCTTAATTAATTAATGTATTACACAATACATACAATGGTAGATATTAGCACTATACCATAAATATATGTTAACATATTTCTTTATTTAAAGACATTTCATCCTGTTTTTTAATTTCCTATGCTGTCCATCTGCCCAGCTGCTGGCCTATAATTCATGAAAGAAAGCATGGAGAGTCGCTTAAAAGAAGCACAATTTTCTGTATTTATCCACTTTTAAAGATAAATGCAGACAGAAAACACATTGTTTTCTGTCTGTATTGATCTGTAAAAATTTGTAAAAACGGAAAACCGGGAGCCTTAATTATAATATTGACACTGTACTTCGCTTCCGAGGTGTTGGCGACCCGTCAGCGCAAAACCTAAACATTTACAATCAACGTCACCACCTTCCAGTTGTTAGTGTGTTTTCCCCTAGGGATTATATACTGTTAATATGTATATTATAATATTAACAGTTATGCTGATCTCAGTGGAGTTCATGACCCGTCGGCACAAAGAGTAAAGGTATATAAGCAACATCACCAGTTTCTGGTTTTTAGTCTGTTCCCCCCTTTCAATCATATACTGTGAATATGTATATTATAATTTTCACACTCATAATGATCTCAGAGGAGTTTATGACCCGTTGCCACAAAGATCAAACTTTTCGACGTCCCGGAGAAAAGAAGCTCAGAAAATAATTACCGCTCGAAAGTATTTCGTTATGGATCTTCTGTTCTATAGATAACTTCATTTTCCTTTTCTTTTTACTGTAACAATGGTATCATTTGTTATATTGTAATAGATTGTCCTATTGTTACAGAAGAGGAATAGGTGATTTTTCGGCACCATCTGTAATACAGCTTACAAAACATTAGAACGTACTTGATCAGATATTTTTTTCAGTGAGCATATTTTACGAAATTGCGGAATAAAAAATATAGCTTTCATACATACTTTGTTACTTTAAATATTTGATAAACCCTACATTTCTGAATGTTATTTTCTAATTTCTAGTCTTCTCAGTTGTGGTTCCTATTCACATTCTCCCTATAGAATATTTAGGACCAGTACTGTATATTAAATTGTACTATCCTATATATTCTTAAGTGAGTATCTGATTTGTTAGCGGAACAGTGTGTGACCTCTAAGCACTACGACAGAACGTTCCTGAATTCTACAAAATACAAATTCGAAAAATAATAATGCATACATTTCTATCTAATATGAAGTTACTTGTATTTAACTGTTTTTTACTTGTTCTCCTGACCTCAGATAATGTAGCGCGGGAGTGTTTGTTGTAGCACTTCTATTCTACTTTATCTAAAAGTCAATTGATGCCCTCTTACATTATCAAGAATATGGGGCAACACTTTTACAAACTATAGCAGAAAAAAGAAGGGTATGGCCACGCTTTACTGATATTTTATGAAATTCCATTTTTATTTGTCACCCCTTTCATATATACAGCGTCAGTTTCTGAAGAAAGTTTATTTGTAATTGCTAAATAAAAACAGTTTCAAACCTAGACTGAAATTTTTGGTGCGCAACCACACCTCCCCATCAGAAAAGTAAACACCACATTATAAGTAAATAGTGCTCCTGGGAAGTATCCCACCCGCAAACTTGATTAAAAAACACTGCAAGACACTGTCATTTTTCCGCCGGGATTTGTACACCCCACGGCAATTATATAAAGAGCCCTTAAAACATATAAAAACAATTTTTACCTTCACAATCCCTGTCCACCACCTTGTGACCACTGTACAGAGTTAATAGTGTACCTACCCTCCCCTCAACTACTTTCTTTTCCCATACTCCTTTGGAAGTGCGTCACAAAATGACTGACAACAGTGAACTGTTCCCACCCAATAAGGAGCAAACTTGTGCTCGAAACACTTTAGCCAATAAAATGTCCATGTTCTTCCGCAGAGGAGGAAGGAATGACTGCCAACACCTCTACTTTTAATGCTTCACAGCCAATGAACATTAAACTTCGTAAGGTCCCGCTTGGAACACGTTACCCAATGAAATGTCCCTAATACTTCACGAAGAGCAAAAGAATCGCTGACAACACTTCTACTTTCAATGGTTTACAGCCAATCAACATTAAGCTTGGGAAAGTCCTCCTTGTAACACGTCAGCAAATCAGATGTCCCTCCTACTCCACAGAGCGGAAGTGAATGAATGCCAACATTTCTACTTTCAATATTTTGCAACCAATCGACATTAAGCTGTAGAAGCTCCTCCTTAGAGCACGTCAGACAATCAGATGTCCCTCCTACTCCGCGGAGAGGAAGTGAATGGCTGGCAACACTTCTACTTTCATTAGTTCGCAACCAACCAACATAAAGCTCAGGAAGGTCCTCCTTACAACATGTAAGCCAATTAGATGTTCTTGCTACTCTCCGGAGCAGAAGTGAATTGCAAAAAACACTTCTACTTTCGATGGTTCACACCCAATGAACATTAAGCACCTCAGCCAATTAAGCATTAATTTTGTTCCACTCATACATACAGAACACGCCCTCCCACATATTAATACATTTCCTGTAACAAAGTGACTTTATCCGTAATAAAAGTGAACACTGACTAATAAATAAACACTATTCCACATTATATAAAAGAAAAGCAGCAATACGCCGCATTGTTGTTTGCCCAATATAATTTCCACAGCCTACTGCACCCTCCTCCCAACATGAGTGAAGCCCAGCGAACCCCCGCTATTATTTTTTTAACAAATACCCCCAGTACCTATTTCCACAGCCTCCTGTACCCCCTCTCAACATAACCGAAGCCCCGGGACTACGGAGGCCCCAGCGAACCCCAGCTATTATTTTTCTTACATTTTCCACTGACTTCTTCAACCTCGCTTCTTCCAACGCACAAAATGGCTGCCAACACTTCCGGGTTTCGAATGTTGACAACCACTTGACAGCCAATTAGCATTCAGCGCGTGATCGGGACGGTGCGCTTATAGTCCGCGCAAGATACGCGCATCCAAAAAGGCCATAGATATATATGTACTTTTACTTGTAATTTCCTCAGAAACTACTGAACGAATTTACACCATTTAAGTAAAAGGCACGAGTCTGAACCGAGGACTACCTCTTTGCCAAATTTGGTGTAATTCTGTCCATCTGATCGGGCTGTAGCCGCAATGAACGGTTCCTATGGAAAATTGCATGGGGAAAACACATTTTGGGACCTCCCTTTTTTCTCTGCCCCGCTTCAAATGCAATGTTTTAGACCACGGGATTTGTCCTCCCCAGATAGCTAATTTTTAAACAAGCACAGGAGCCTGCGCTTCGTTTTAATTTTTTTACAGAGGATCCATGCACCCAGCGCACATCTATCCGATTAACAAAAAAATAAAAAAATTGGGGGGGCCCTAGGGGTCCTTGTGGGACCCCCTCAGCATGTCTAGAGGGACACAATATTTCTTACCTGCCCATGTTATACATTTTGAACACTTGTTCCACTAATTTCTAGATCCTCGCTTCTACCAAGGCACAAAATGGCTGCCAACACTTCCTAGTTTCGAATGTTGACAACCACTTGACAGCCAATCAGAATTCAACGCGTGATCAGGACTGTGCGCTTACAGTCCGCGCAAGATGCTCGCATCCACCAAGGCCATAGATATATATGCAGTTTTAATTGTCATTTTCTCAGGAACTACTGAACAAATTTACACCATATAAGCAAAAGGCACGAGTCTGAACCGAGTACTACAACTTTGCCAAATTTGGTGTAATTCCGTTCAGCCATTCTGGCTGTAGCCGCGATGAACGGTACCTTTGGAAAATTGCATGGGGAAAACACGTTTTGGGACCACCCTTTTTTCCCAGCCCCCGCTTGACGAATCAACCCAAGACTTTCAGGATAGGAGCGGACCGCAGCGCCCCACCAAGTTTGATCAATTCGCGAAGATTCGTCAACCGGTGCCAAAGTTTTTCCAAATAGAATGTTGCAGATTTCCTATGGAAAATAGGTCCTAACTATAACTACCTACTGGCAACCGCCAGTAGGTAATATAAATAAATATATATATATAGTGAACAAGGCGGTAACGCCGAAACGCGTCTAAGCAGCAACTGATCTAAAGAATAAAAGTTTGGATTCAGATTCACGGAGTCAGCGCCTTCTTTAATCGTGAAGTATGGCATGTGAGAATATATATATATATATATATATATATATATCAATCAACGCTCCACTTTCTTTCACTACGGTAAAAGAATTGACGGCACTCCACAACCCATATTCAGTAAGACTCTATGTTTATTTCAGAAAAACAGGACGCGTTTCGGCATCAAGCCTTTGTCTGCTGTGACTGGCGCCAAATTCATTCGTTATTTAAATAAAGTTTTGTCACGACAGTCTTCTCATGTTCAATTAACACAAAAGAAGTATACATGAACTTATATATATATATATATACATATATATATATATATATATACACACATAGATAGATAGATAGATAGATAGATAGATAGATAGATAGATAGATAGATAGATAGATAGATAGATAGATAGATAGATAGATAGATAGATAGATAGATAGATAGATAGATAGATAGATCTATAGATAGATAGATTACCTTCTAGTGGTCTCCAGTTGGTAGTTAGTTAGAACCTTGTTTCCATAGGAAATGCTTTTTTTTATTTGCCAATAACTTTGGCGCCATTTGACGAATCTTTACGAAATTTTCAAAACTAATTGTTCACTCACTTCAGTGCGCCAAGAGGAGCATTTGCAGAGTGGTGTAAATAGGGGCGTGGCGTTGGACCACCTCACAGCAATCCCACTGTGTGGGGCTTATTGGAGGTACCTGGTGGGCTAGTTGGCCACAAGGGACCATCAGGATTTATGGGGTCTTAATCTCCCAACTTAGAACATGCAAGGAGGCGCATATGCAGAGTGGTGCAAGGAGGGGGCAGGGCCTCCAGCGAGATGCCGGCTTTTCTTTTTTTTTTAGAAGGGAGCTGCTGTGGCCCCCCTTTGCGTAATAGATTGTGGACCCTGGGGAACCCATCCCCCAGGGCCTGACCCATTCTTTAAAAATAAAATAAAAACGCCGGAACTGAGCACCCCTCCCGAGGTCAATTTCGACCCGGGGACCCCACCCCCCAGGGCATGGCCTCCTTTTTTTATATTTTTTTAAATGTATAGGGGAGGGGGGCCATGTGGCCTACCTTCCCTGGGCCACTTTGGCCCTGGGGACCCATCTTCCGGGGACTCACCTCTTTGTTGGGGACCGCGGGGGAGCCCCAATGCCCCGTGGCCCCAGCAGAATAACTGACAGAATATTGATGACAAGACTATCGATGACAAAAATATTGGACCCGAAATATCGAAGTCTAGAATATCGAAGTACTATCTACAGAAAGGTAAGTACAAAAATATTGAAAAAAGAAATATCATTAATAAAAATATAGTTGTTAAAAATATTGTTTTTTAATGTTTAAAAAATAATGTAAAATAAATTAAACAATACATATAATTAAAAAACCATAGTTAAAATTAATTTAAAATGTTTAAAATTATGACTAAAACATATAATGTAAAAATAAATTAAACATATATGTATAAAATAAAAAATATATACTTACTTAATAACATTTATTTTTGTTGTTGTAAACAAATTGTATTCAGTTACAGCACAACAAGTAGGTACTATACAGAGGAGTGGAAGATTGCCAGCATTATGTTGCTAATAGTAATCGACAGTCATGTTAATTAGTATACATTGCTAAGTGCGGCTTCTCATCAAGTGTCACTGTTTCTTAAGGTACATCGGTATTCATCCATCTTATCAGTATTCGCAGGAGAATCACGTTCCATATCCCCATACCGGGAAATCAACTTCATAAGTGTCCATACCAGTCCTCATTCGTATCTACCCCAACAACCAATCTTACTTATTGACACTTATAAATAATTATTTTAATAATTTATACATTGTTAAACGAGATATCAACCCCTCCCATGCTCGTGACGGAACCGCTCCGTGAAGAGCCTCGGGTGGGCTGTGCTTGTGACGGAGCCGTTCCGTCACGGCCCGCTCGGTGCACCTTAGCGGCGCTGATTACGCGCCTGCTCGTCGCGTTCTATTGAGCGGGCGGGGCCGTGATGGAACCGCTCCGTCACAAGCACAGCCCACCCGAGGCTCGTGACGGAGCGGTTCCGTCACGAGCATGTGAGCGCCGTATGGCCCCCCTCCCCTCTAGCGCTGCGGCGGAATTGCCGCCGCAGCCAAGGGGTTAAAATGAATAAATACATATATATATACACATACACAAATAATAAAAATATAAAAAATATTTTAAAAAAATTAAAAGGATAAAATATTTTAAATCTTTATAAAATACATTATACACTACATTAACTAAAACAGTAGAGGATAGCGTAGGGGTAAAAATTACTATTCCCACTCTAGTGAGTGCAACAGTAGGGAAAGTGTTGGATAGCGTAGGGGTAGAAATTACTATTCCCACTCCAGAGAATGCAACAGTAGGGAAAGTGTTGGATATAAATGTAAATGTAAATGTACAGGAATTTATATTGCGCAAATCACCAAGCGGTTTCTAAGCGCTTGCTTAGGGAACCCGTCCTGGTATTCCCCTGTGAGATAACCCCGGCAGGGTATCCGCAAGGTGAAAGCCAGGCATCCCGCCGCGTTGTGGAGATTAAGCAAGCTATTGCCCAGAGTCGCAGAGTGTGAACCCGTGAATCGAGTAGGCACCGGAGCGAGAATTGTCGAGTCCATGGACATTTTAGGACTCAAGACCCCGCCGAGCCGGGAATTGAACCATGGTCCCGGGATGACCTCTCCTTCCAGGTCTGCCTCCTCTAACCAGTGAGACACACTGGATAGCGAAGGTGTTCAAATTACCATTCCCACTCCAGAGAGTTCAACAGTAGGGAAAGTGTTGGATAGCATAGGGGTAAACATTACTATTCCCACTCCAGTGAGTGCAACAGAAGGTAAGGTGTTGGATAGGGTAGGGGTAAAAATTACTATTCCCACTCCAGAGAGTGCAACAGTAGGGAAAGTGTGGGATAGCGAAGGGGTTACATTTACTATTCCCACTCCAGAGAGTGCAACAGTAGGGAAAGTGTTGGATAGCTGAGGGTTAAAATTAACAGACTTATCAATTAAATAATTATTTAAATACATACATATATATATAAATAATTATTAATACATTCTTTATAAATAATAACAAATAAAAATTAATATTTACTTCATTATAATTAAATTACTTCCCACTCTATTCCCATAAAAACCCACAACGCGCTCCTAACAAAAGAACAGAATTAATATAATTATCAATTAATCAATTAATAAAAAATTATTACCAATTAATAATTTATTTACAATCATTTATTTATCAATACCAATAAATAAAAATGAAGAATTACTTTATTAAAATTAAATTGCTTACCATCCTATTCCTATATAAACCCAGAACCTGCTCTTAAAAAAATATAACACAATAAATATAATTATCAATTAATCAAGTAAGTGTTGGATAGCAGAGGGTTAAAATTAACATACTTATCAATTAAATAATTATTTAAATAAAAATAATAATAATAATTGATTATCAATACAAATAAATAACAATTAATAATTACTTTATTATAATTAAATTACTTCCCACCCTATTCCCCTATAAACCCACAACAAGTAAAAAAAATAAATATATATATACTTACCAATTAATAATTAATAATTAACGACCAATTAATCAATTAATAACTAATCAATAATACATTAACTAACACAATTAACAATATAAAATATTAAACACATAAATATTAACCAATTAAATATATTAATTAATTAATTATAACTAAATTACTTCCCACCCTATTCCCCTTTAAACCCACAACCCGATACGGAATTAAAACACAACGGGCCAATTCCGATTCGGGAAAATGGGCTCCGAATAGCTGTATGGTGCGTTTTTCCCGTACAAATCGTACACCTTCAACGTCCCCGTACGTACGATCAAGTACGATCCAAACCTAAAGCATGTCTACGTACGAATCGCACCAAACACCATACGACATACGATTTGTATCCGGTCCACGCAATACGCTACTCCGTACGTAAACAAGCAGCAGTTTCCGGCCCAGCAAGTATGATTCGTGTCGGCGACACTCCGTACGACCCTTTTTCTATGGGAGCTGAAAACGTCCGTAAAAGCAGAGTCCGGCCCGAACCGCTGGCATGGTACGCGACATACACGCCTTGAACCCCATCGTCCGTGTCATCCCAGTCCTGTACGCCTACGACCTGGAGCATAGAAACCGACGACGGGGCAGACTGTGAGAACGACGTACCGCAACAACGGAAGTGTACCTGTACGGTGCGTCATACACGCTCGCGTATGGCACCATTACAATAGTAATACGAGCCGCACACACGCCGTGAATGTTGGGGTACGGTGTGTCACGCGCGCTCGCGTATGGCACCAATGCAATAGTGATACGAGCCGCACACACGCCGTGAATGTTGGGGTACGGTGTGTCACATGCGCTCGCGTATGGCACCATTGCAATAGTGATACGAGCCGCACACACTGGGTGAATGTTGGGGTACGGTGCGTCACACGCGCTCGCGTATGGCACCATTGCAATAGCGATACTAGCCTCACACACGCCGTGAATGTTGGGGTACGGTGCGTCACACGCGGTCGCGTATGGCACCATTGCAATAGTGATATGAGCCGCACACACGCCATGAATGTTGGGGTACGTGTGTGACATATGAGGGGTGGGTGGATATGACTCCCAGCAGTGGCCAACAGTATGGGGTGGGTGGATATGACTCCCAGCAGTGCCCAGATTTTAGACGGGTGGGTGGATATGACTCACTGAAGTGGCCAACAGTATGGGGTGGGTGGATATGACTCCCAGCAGTGCCCAGACATAAGAGGGGTGGGTGGATATGACTCACAGCAGTGCCCAAGAGTATGGGGGTGGGTGGATATGACTCCCAGCAGTGCCCAGACATAAGAGGGGTGGGTGGATATGACTCCCAGCAGTGTCCAGATATAAGAGGGGTGGGTGCACAAGACTCCCAGCAGTGCCCAGACAAAAGAGGGGTGAGTGAATATGTCTCCCAGCAGTGTCCATACATATGAGGGGTGGGTGGATATGACTCCCAGCGGTGCCCCACAGTATGGGGGTGGGTGCACAGGACTCCCAGCAGTGCCCATACATAAGAGGGGTGGGTGGATATGACTCCCAGCAGTGCCGAGACATAAGAGGGGTGGGTGGATATGACTCCCAGCAGAGGCTAACAGTATGGGGGTGGGTGGATATGACTCCCAGCAGAGGTCAGAATATGAGGGGTGGGTGGATATGACTCCCAGCAGAGGCCAACAGTATGGGGGTAGGTGGGTATGACTCCCAGCAGTGTCCAGACATAAGAGGGGTGAGTGGATATGACTCCCAGCAGAGGCCAACAGTATTGGGGTGGGTGGATATGACTCCCAGCAGTGTCCTGACATATGAGGGCTGGGTGGATATGACTCCCAGCAGAGGTCAACAGTATGCAGGTGGGTGGATCAGTCTCCCAGCAGAGTCCAACAGTATGGGGTTGGGTGCACAGGACTCCCAGCAGTGTCCAGACATAAGAGGGGTGGGTGCACAAGACCCCCAGCAGTGTCCACACATATGAGGAGTGGGTGGATATGACTCCCAGCAGAGGCCAGACATATGAGGGGTGGGTGGATATGACTCCCAGCAGAGGCCAACAGTATGGGGGTGGGTACACAGGACTCCCAGCAGTGTCCAGACATAAGAGGGGTGGGTGCACAGGACTCCCGGCAGAGGCCAACAGTATGGGGGTGGGTGGATATGACTCCCAGCAGAGGCCAACAGTATGGGGTGGGTGGATATGACTCCCAGCAGTGCCCAGACATGAGAGGGGTGGGTGGATATGACTCCCAGCAGCGCCCAGACATAAGAGGGATGGGTGGATATGACTATCAGCAGTGTCCAGACATAAGAGGGGTGGGTAAACAGGACTCCCGGCAGAGGCCAACAGTATGGGGGTGGGTGGATATGACTCCTAGCATAGGCCAACAGTATGGGGGTGGGTGGATACGACTCCCAGCAGTGCCCAGACATAAGAGGGGTGGGTGGATATGACTCACAGCAGTGCCCAACAGTATGGGGGTGGGTGGATATGGCACCCAGCAGTGCCCAGACATAAGAGGGGTGGGTGGATATGACTCCTAGCAGTGCCCAGACATAAGAGGGGTAGGTAGATATGACTCCCAGCAGTGTCCAGGCATAAGAGGGGTGTGTGCACAGGACTCCCAGCAGATGCCAACAGTATGGGGGTGGGTGGATATGACTCCCAGCAGAGGCCAACAGTATGGGGGTGGGTGGATATGACTCCCAGCAGTGGCCAGACATAAAAGAGGTGGGTGGATATGACTCACAGCAGTGCCCAACAGTATGGGGGTGGGTGGATATGACTCCCAGCAGACGCCAGACATATGAGGGGTGGGTGGATATGACTCCCAGCAGTGTCCAGGCATAAGAGGGGTGGGTGCACAGGACTCCCGGCAGAGACCAACAGTATGGGGGTGGGGTGGATATGGCTCCCAGCAGAGGCCAACAGTATGGGGGTGGGTACACATGACTCCTAGCAGAGGCCAACAGTATGGGGGTGGGTGGATATGACTCCCAGCAGAGGCCAACAGTATGGGGTTGGGTGCACAGGACTCCCAGCAGTGTCCAGACATAAGAGGGGTGGGTGCACAAGACTCCCAGCAGTGCCCAGACAAAAGAGGGGTGGGTGGATATGTCTCGCAGAGTAACCACTGTGCCTTTAACTAGGCCGGGTCACCCCTCCTGCTGCCGTCACCTTCCTGCCTGCTGCCGCTGTACCGAGCGACCCAGCTGCCGCTGAGCCGCCCGGCTGTGCCGATTTCCCGCCGCTGCCTCCCTGCGGCCCCGCCCACCACTAGCCCATTGGACGCCCCGCTCCCGCCTCCCAGCTGACCCGCCCTCCCGGCTCCAGATTTAAGGGGATTGCAGCGAGAGACCCAGGAGTGACCACTGTGCCTTTAACTAGGCCGGGTCACCCCTCCTGCTGCCGTCACCTTCCTGCCTGCTGCCGCTGTACCGAGCGACCCAGCCGCCGCTGAGCCGCCCGGCTGTGCCGATTTCCCGCCGCTGCCTCCCTGCGGCCCCGCCCACCACCAGCCCATTGGACGCCCCGCTCCCGCCTCCCAGCTGACCCGCCCTCCCGGCTCCAGATTTATGACGCCCCCAGAGCGACCGCGCAGTGGACGCACGCAGCGGGAGCACCGATTGAGCGCCGAAGGTGCGCCAAAGGTAAGCCCGTCTGCGCCAGTGCCAGGACCCCTGGCCCCCACCGACGAAAGCCGACCCGACGGACCTACGACGCCGCCGAACTCAACGCACTCAACACCGGCCGTACCCCGGGTTGCTACCGAGCCACACCGAGACGCACCCCCGGACCCTTCAGCTGCCACTCCTGCAAGTTCACCTGCAACCGGACCCACGCCACACCAGCAGCCGGACCCACCAAGCCGAACACCAACAGCATCCACCTGAAGTGCATCCTGCTCAACACCCGCTCCGTCCACAGACACGCCGTCGAGCTCTGGAACCTGCTCGACACCACAGCCCCAGACGTCGCCTTCCTCACGGAAACCTGGATGAACGCCTCCTCAGCGCCCGACATCGCCATCGCCATTCCGGACGGCTACAAGATCATCCGGAGGGACCGCGTCAACCAGACAGGAGGAGGCATCGCCATCATCCACAGGAACACCATCCGCATCACGACCAATGCCGACGACACCCTCGCACCCACCGAACACCTGCACTTCCAGATCCACATCAACCCCAAGACCACCCTCAGAGGCACCCTCATCTACAGACCCCCGGGACCACGCACACAATTCAGCGAGGACATCGCCGACTTCATCAGCCCGCACGCCCTCCTCTCCGCTGACTACATCCTCCTCGGGGACCTCAACTTCCACCTGGAGAACAACAACGACCGCAACACCACCACCCTGCTGGACAACCTCGCCAACCTCGGACTCAAGCAACTGGTGACCTCCCCCACCCACTACGCCGGACACACACTCGACCCGGTCTTCTCTTCCAGCAAGGACATCGCCTTCAGCCACGCCACGAGACTCCACTGGACGGACCACAGCTGCGTCCACTTCAGCTTCAGAAGGACCACGCTCCACCATCACCAGCAACAGGTTCCCCGCAGAAGCTGGAACAAGATCACTGCAGACCAGCTCGCTACTTCCCTGAGCAAGAACCCTCCCACCAGCACAACGAACCCCAGCCAAGCGGCCACCAACCTCACGAAATGGATCAGCGACTGCGCAGACGACCTCGCCCCTCTGAAGACCCCGCCGAGCAGACCCGGCATCAAGAAAGCCCCATGGTTTAACGACAAACTCAAGAGCTCCAAGAAGAACTGCAGAGCACTCGAGAAAACCTGGCGCAGAGACCCAACACCGGACAACATGACTGCCCTCAAGCTCGCCACCCGAAAACACCACCAACTGATCCACGCCACCAAGAAAACCGCATTCAAGGAACGACTGGACAACAACGCACACAACAGCAAGGAACTCTTCAACATCGTGAAAGAGCTCTCCAACCCCAACGCCGGTAACAACGACATCACCCCTTCGCAAGACCTCTGCAACTCCCTCGCCTCCTACTTCCACAACAAGATCGCGGACATCCACAACAGCTTCAGCACTCAACCGACGCACGCCACGACCGAACCACCGCCCCCCACCACCACCCTCCGCGCCTGGACCCCGATCAGCACCGAAGACACCATCCGCGCGATGAACTCCAATCACTCCGGATCTCCGACAGACCCCTGCCCTCACCACGTCTTCAACAAGGCCGACGCTGTCATCGCACCCCACCTGCGGGACATCCTCAACACCTCCTTCGACATCGCCACCTTCCCGGAGAGCTGAAAGCACGCCGAACTCAGCGCTCTACTCAAGAAACCATCAGCCGACCCCACCGACCTCAAGAACTACCGCCCCATCTCGCTGCTCCCGTTCCCGGCAAAAGTCATCGAGAAGACCGTCAACAAGCAACTGGCCGCCTTCCTCGAGACGAACGGTTCCCTCGACCTCTCGCAGTCTGGCTTCCGGGCCAACCACAGCACCGAGACCGCCCTGATCGCAGCTACCGATGACATCCGAGCCCTGCTCGACAACGGAGAAACAGCGGCCCTCATCCTCCTGGACCTCTCCGCGGCCTTCGACACTGTCTGCCACCGTACCCTAGTACAGCGCCTCAGCAACGTCGGAATCCAGGAGAAGGCACTGGAGTGGATCATCTCCTTCCTCGCCGGAAGGACACAGAGAGTCCGCCTCCCCCCGTTCAGATCGGAGGCCACCGAAGTCATCTGCGGCGTTCCTCAAGGCTCCTCGCTCAGCCCAACACTCTTCAACGTCTACATGAGCCCCCTCGCAGCCATCGCACGCCAGCACAACCTCAACATCATCTCCTACGCCGACGACACCCAGCTGATCCTCTCCCTCACCAACGACCCCACCACCGCCAGAGCCAACCTGCACGAAGGGATGACAGACGTAGCCAAATGGATGTCGAACAGCCACCTGAAACTGAACTCGGACAAGGCGGAAGTCCTCATCCTAGGATCCTCACCCTCAGCCTGGGACGACTCCTGGGGGCCCCCCGCCCTGGGCAGCGCACCCAAACCAACAGACCACGCACGCAACCTGGGCTTCATCCTGGACTCCTCCCGCTCCATGACCAGACAAGTCAACGCCGTCTCCTCGTCGTGCTTCAATATCCTACGCATGCTACGCAAGATCTTCCGATGGATCCCCTCCGAGACCAGGAAGACGGTCACCCAGGCCCTCGTCACCAGCCGTCTGGACTACGGCAACTCCCTCTACGCTGGAACCACAGCCAAACTCCAGAAGAGACTCCAGCGGATCCAGAACACCTCAGCACGACTCATCCTGGACATCCCCCGCCGCAGCCACATCTCCGGACACCTGAGAGACCTGCACTGGCTCCCGGTCAACAAGAGAATCACCTTCCGGCTCCTCACCCACGCACACAAAGCCCTACACAACCAAGGCCCAGGATACCTCAACAGCCGCCTCAACTTCTACGCTCCAAAACGCCAGCTTCGATCGACCAGCCACGCCCTCGCCGTCGTCCCCCGCATCCGAAGAGCCACCACAGGAGGAAGGTCCTTCTCCTACCTGGCCGCCAAGACTTGGAACTCCCTTCCGACCCACCTCCGCCTGACCCAAGACCACCTCGCCTTCAGGAAGCAGCTCAAGACCTGGCTGTTCGAGCAGTAGCGGACCCCCTCCCCCCAGCGCCTTGAGACCCTCCGGGTGAGTAGTGCGCTATGTAAATGCTTTGATTGATTGATTGATTGATTGTCCAGACATATATGGGGTGGGTGGATATGTCCCCCAGCAGTGTCCACATATATGAGGGGTGGGTGGATATGACTCCCAGTAGAGGCCAGACATATGAGGGGTGGATGGATATGACTCCCAGCAGAGGCCAACAGTATGGAGGTGGGTGCACAGGACTCCCAGCAGTGTCCAGACATAAGAGGGGTGGGTGCACAGGACTCCCGGCAGAGGCCAACAGTATGGGGGTGGGTGGATATGACTCCCAGCAGAGGCCAACAGTATGGGGGTGGGTGGATATGTCTCCCAGCAGTTTCCAGACATAAGAGGGGTAGGTGGATATGACTAACAGCAGTGCCCAACAGTATGGGGTGGGTGGATATGACTCCCAGCAGTGCCCAGACAGAAGAGGGGTGGGTGGATATGACTTCCAGCAGTATCCAGACATAAGAGGGGTGGGTAAACAGGACTCCCGGCAGAGGCCAACAGTATGGGGGTGGGTGGATATGACTCCTAGCAGAGGCTAACAGTATGGGGGTGGGTGGATATGACTCCCAGCAGTGCCCAGACATAAGAGGGGTGGGTGGATATGACTCACAGCAGTGCCCAACAGTATGGGGGTGGGTGGATATGACACCCAGCAGTGCCCAGACATAAGAGGGGTAGGTAGGTATGACTCCCAGCAGTGTCCAGGCATAAGAGGGGTGGGTGCACGGGACTCCCAGCAGATGCCAACAGTATGGGGGTGGGTGGATATGACTCCCAGCAGAGGCCAACAGTATGGGGGTGGGTGGATATGACTCCCAGCAGGGGCCAGACATAAAAGAGGTGGGTGGATATGACTCACAGCATTGCCCAACAGTATGGGGGTGGGTGGATATGACTCCCAGCAGTGTCCAGGCATAAGAGGGGTGGGTGCACAGGACTCCCGGCAGAGACCAACAGTATGGGGGTGGGTTGATATGACTCCCAGGAGAGGGCAACAGTATGGGGGTGGGTGGTTATGACTCCCAGGAGTGCCCAGACATAAAAGGGGTGGGTGGATATGACTCACAGCAGTGCCCAACAGTATGGGGGTGGGTGGATATGACTCCCAGCAGAGGCCAGACATATGAGGGGTGGGTGGATATGACTCTCAGCAGTGTCCAGACATATGAGGAGTGGGTGGATATGAATCCCAGCAGTGCCCATCAGTATGGGGGTGGGTGCACAGGACTTCCAGCAGTGCCCAGACATAAGAGGGGTGGGTGGATATGACTCCCAGCAGAGGCCAACAGTATGGGGGTGGGTGGATATGACTCCCAGCAGTGTCCAGACATATGAGGGGTGGGTGGATATGACTCCCAGCAGAGGCCAACAGTATAGGGGTGGGTGGCTATGTCTCCCAGCAGAGGCCAACAGTATGGGGGTGGGTGCACAGGACTCCTAGCAGAGGCCAACAGTATGGGGTGGGTGGATATGACGCCCAGCAGAGGCCAACAGTATGGGGTTGGGTGCACAGGACTCCCAGCAGTGTCCAGACATAAGAGGGGTGGGTGCACAAGACTCCCAGCAGTGCCCAGACAAAAATGGGGTGGGTGGATATGTCTCCCAGCAGTGTCCAGACATATGAGGGGTGGGTGGATATGTCCCCCAGCAGTGTCCACACATATGAGGGGTGGGTGGATATGACTCCCAGTAGAGGCCAGACATATGAGGGGTGGATGGATATGACTCCCAGCAGAGGCCAACAGTATGGAGGTGGGTGCACAGGACTCCCAGCAGTGTCCAGAAATAAGAGGGGTGGGTGCACAGGACTCCCGGCAGAGGCCAACAGTATGGGGGTGGGTGGATATGACTCCCAGCAGAGGCCAACAGTATGGGGGTGGGTGGATATGTCTCCCAGCAGTTTCCAGACATAAGATGGGTAGGTGGATATGACTAACAGCAGTGCCCAACAGTATGGGGTGGGTGGATATGACTCCCAGCAGTGCCCAGACAGAAGAGGGGTGGGTGGATATGACTTCCAGCAGTGCCCAGACATAAGAGGGGTGGGTGGATATGACTCCCAGCAGTGTCCAGACATAAGAGGGGTGGGTAAACAGGACTCCTGGCAGAGGCCAACAGAATGGGGGTGGGTGGATATGATTCCCAGCAGAGGCCAACAGTATGGGGGTGGGTGGATATGACTCCCAGCAGTGCCCAGACATAAGAGGGGTGGGTTGATATGACTCACAGCAGTGCCCAACAGTATGGGGGTGGTTGGATATGACTCCAAGCAGTGCCCAGACATAAGAGGGGTGGGTGGATATAACTCCCAGCAGTGTCCAGACATAAGAGGGGTGGGTGCACAGGACTCCCGGCAGAGGCCAACAGTAATGGGGTGGGTAGATATGACTCCCAGCAGAGGCCAACAGTATGGGGGTGGGTGGATATGACTCCCAGGAGTGCCCAGACATAAAAGGGGTGGGTGGATATGACTCACAGCTGTGCCCAACAGTATGGGGGTGGGTGGATATGACTCCCAGCAGTGTCCAGGCATAAGAGGGGTGGGTGCACAGGACTCCCGGCAGAGACCAACAGTATGGGGGTGGGTTGATATGACTCCCAGCAGAGGCCAACAGTATGGGGGTGGGTGGTTATGACTCCCAGGAGTGCCCAGACATAAAAGGGGTGGGTGGATATGACTCACAGCAGTGCCCAACAGTATGGGGGTGGGTGGATATGACTCCCAGCAGAGGCCAGACATATGAGGGGTGGGTGGATATGACTCCCAGCAGTGTCCAGACATATGAGGAGTGGGTGGATATGAATCCCAGCAGTGCCCAACAGTATGGGGGTGGGTGCACAGGACTTCCAGCAGTGCCCAGACATAAGAGGGGTGGGTGGATATGACTCCCAGCAGAGGCCAACAGTATGGGGGTGGGTGGATATGACTCCCAGCAGTGTCCAGACATATGAGGGGTGGGTGGATATGACTCCCAGCAGAGGCCAACAGTATAGGGGTGGGTGGATATGTCTCCCAGCAGAGGCCAACAGTATGGGGGTGGGTGCACAGGACTCCTAGCAGAGGCCAACAGTATGGGGGTGGGTGGATATGACGCCCAGCAGAGGCCAACAGTATGGGGTTGGGTGCACAGGACTCCCAGCAGTGTCCAGACATAAGAGGGGTGGGTGCACAGGACTCCCGGCAGAGGCCAACAGTAATGGGGTGGGTAGATATGACTCCCAGCAGAGGCCAACAGTATGGGGGTGGGTGGATATGACTCCCAGGAGTGCCCAGACATAAAAGGGGTGGGTGGATATGACTCACAGCTGTGCCCAACAGTATGGGGGTGGGTGGATATGGCTCCCAGCAGTGTCCAGGCATAAGAGGGGTGGGTGCACAGGACTCCCGGCAGAGACCAACAGTATGGGGGTGGGTTGATATGACTCCCAGCAGAGGCCAACAGTATGGGGGTGGGTGGTTATGACTCCCAGGAGTGCCCAGACATAAAAGGGGTGGGTGGATATGACTCACAGCAGTGCCCAACAGTATGGGGGTGGGTGGATATGACTCCCAGCAGAGGCCAGACATATGAGGGGTGGGTGGATATGACTCCCAGCAGTGTCCAGACATATGAGGAGTGGGTGGATATGAATCCCAGCAGTGCCCAACAATATGGGGGTGGGTGTACAGGACTTCCAGCAGTGCCCAGACATAAGAGGGGTGGGTGGATATGACTCCCAGCAGAGGCCAACAGTATGGGGGTGGGTGGATATGACTCCCAGCAGTGTCCAGACATATGAGGGGTGGGTGGATATGACTCCCAGCAGAGGCCAACAGTATAGGGGTGGGTGGATATGTCTCCCAGCAGAGGCCAACAGTATGGGGGTGGGTGCACAGGACTCCTAGCAGAGGCCAACAGTATGGGGGTGGGTGGATATGACGCCCAGCAGAGGCCAACAGTATGGGGTTGGGTGCACAGGACTCCCAGCAGTGTCCAGACATAAGAGGGGTGGGTGCACAAGACTCCCAGCAGTGCCCAGACAAAAATGGGGTGGGTGGATATGTCTCCCAGCAGTGTCCAGACATATGAGGGGTGGGTGGATATGTCCCCCAGCAGTGTCCACACATATGAGGGGTGGGTGGATATGACTCCCAGTAGAGGCCAGACATATGAGGGGTGGATGGATATGACTCCCAGCAGAGGCCAACAGTATGGAGGTGGGTGCACAGGACTCCCAGCAGTGTCCAGAAATAAGAGGGGTGGGTGCACAGGACTCCCGGCAGAGGCCAACAGTATGGGGGTGGGTGGATATGACTCCCAGCAGAGGCCAACAGTATGGGGGTGGGTGGATATGTCTCCCAGCAGTTTCCAGACATAAGATGGGTAGGTGGATATGACTAACAGCAGTGCCCAACAGTATGGGGTGGGTGGATATGACTCCCAGCAGTGCCCAGACAGAAGAGGGGTGGGTGGATATGACTTCCAGCAGTGCCCAGACATAAGAGGGGTGGGTGGATATGACTCCCAGCAGTGTCCAGACATAAGAGGGGTGGGTAAACAGGACTCCTGGCAGAGGCCAACAGAATGGGGGTGGGTGGATATGATTCCCAGCAGAGGCCAACAGTATGGGGGTGGGTGGATATGACTCCCAGCAGTGCCCAGACATACGAGGGGTGGGTTGATATGACTCACAGCAGTGCCCAACAGTATGGGGGTGGTTGGATATGACTCCAAGCAGTGCCCAGACATAAGAGGGGTGGGTGGATATAACTCCCAGCAGTGTCCAGACATAAGAGGGGTGGGTGCACAGGACTCCCGGCAGAGGCCAACAGTAATGGGGTGGGTAGATATGACTCCCAGCAGAGGCCAACAGTATGGGGGTGGGTGGATATGACTCCCAGGAGTGCCCAGACATAAAAGGGGTGGGTGGATATGACTCACAGCTGTGCCCAACAGTATGGGGGTGGGTGGATATGACTCCCAGCAGTGCCCAGACATAATAGAGGTGGGTGGATATGACTCACAGCAGTGCCCAGACATAAGAGGGGTGGGTGGATATGACTCCCAGCAGTGTCCAGGCATAAGAGAGTGGGTGCACAGCAGTACTGAGATATGGGGGGACATCATCATCAGCATACCACAACTACATGGGGGTATGTGCACATCCCTTACTTGTGACTTTCATGATAGTGCCATAGCAACACATCACTTAAAACAGTGTCCCACTCCACGGAGGATGGATTTCTGTCACACACTGTGTGACACACCACATGTGGGTGTGATGTAAAATTACACATGCATACCCACCCATGGAGGTTGCGGGCAACATACACACCCTACCATCATGACACAATAGTGTATAGTCATATATCAGCCCACCAAACAAAGAGAGCGAAAGGGAACACATACTGTCACGTACATCCCTGGGCTGATATGAATGTTCAGGTGGTGGTCAGACCACCAAGATGTAGTCTCTCATGGAAGGAATAGGTTTGAAAAACATTAGATACAATGCTCAGAAACGTGAGTCATGTGCCCAAATACCCTGCAGAACAATTTCCAACATAGGGGTAAGCTGTGATGACACACATGCATAGTGGTAAAAAGGGTGAATGCATCCATAAAGGCATTTAAACATACTCAATACACAAGTAGAGTTAGTAGCATGGATGGCACAGACTAATGAGCAGTACACTTCTGTGAGCAGGTATGGCCATTGCTGAAGGGAACTGTCACCAAAAAAGGAAATGTGCACACTTGTCAGCACAAGAATTGTGCAACTGTCTGAAGTGAAGATCTCAGGTGTCACAGAGGAAGGAACACTCCTTGGGACAATGTCTCTAGCCAAATTGGACCCACACAACCAATGATTAATTGCAGAGACATTGTGATGGCACATAGATACCATGGTCCACCTCATTACCATCATCAAAAACACATCTCAGAACCCAAAAAAACATTACCATGACACAAACTCCAGGGCCGTCAGCAACAACAGCAGTTACCTGAAATGCCATAGTGTAGAATGCAAAATAAAAGGCTTTAATGAGCTTCAAATGAAAATAAGTGAAAACATTAGTCCCAGCTCAAACAAGGCCAATGGCCAGTCCACAACAAAGTCTCGTAGGGGGACGTTGGGGAGGTCGTCTACCCCAAACTTGCCTGCACAGGAATGACCTAATGGGCTTTTGACTCTTGGGGGGCATCATCCGGGTCAGTACCAGGCACCGCAGGGACAGTAGTGGGAAGGGTCGGTGTTGTGGGTGCAGGGGGGGGAGGTATCTTCCTCAGTGGCTTGTGCAGCGCAGAAGGTGGAAAGAAATTCAGCGCTGCACACTGCTGCCAGTTCATCCAGAATACCACTTGCACCCGAGGACACAATGGGAGTGGAGGTAGAGGGCTGTGAGTGTTGCAGACTTTCTCTTTGGCTGCGTGTTTGCGGTCTGACCCCAGTCCCTGTGGGTGTGCCTGCAGCCCTCTGAGATTGTGTGCCAGGAGATGTGCGCTTACACTTCTGTGGTGGTTTGCTGGTTGTGTCCGTTGGTGTGCGTGATCGTGCTTTTCTGCGTGTGCTCTGGACAGGTATGGGGAGGGGGGTATGGATGGGTCCGAAGGAGGGGAGATGGACTGCTGCAGGAGGGAAATTGCTGCCATCAGTGAGGAGTCCATGGACGTGAGAATCTGACGTTGGTCAGACATCGTAGCTGACATGCCCTCCATGAAGGACAACAACTGGGTCAGTATTTGATTCTGGCCATGGAGGACAGTCAGCATTGATGTCTGACCAACCTGAATCTGGCGGAGTAGATCCACAGGCTCCGCACTGAGGGCAGCAGGGGAGACATGGGCAGGGGCTGCGGGCCCGGTGCCGAAGGCTGCACGGACAGAAGGAACCCTAGCAACTAGGAGGGTGGAGATGGGTCTGGAGGAGGAGGGGGCAGACACAGTGATGTTGGATAGTGTCGCGGCGTATTCCCCCTCCTCCTGGGAGTCAAAAGCAGATCCGTCAGCGTGGTAGGAAGTGTCACCTACCAACAGTTCCGCAGCCTGACTCCCCTCATCCTCCGAGCCACTGGCTCCCTCCACCTCCTCAGCTGTGGTGGCACTGTGGCTGGGTTCCTTCTCTTGGTCCGTGCTCATGTCTCCTCCTGTCTCTGTTGATGATGCTGTGGGCAAGGAGAAGAAACAAAAATGCATCAGTCACCTGTACACATCTGACACATGAGCACAAAATCAGTAGGTCACATGGCAAATCATGGAATGCATCATGAGTAACAGCCAGATAGCTCTGCACATATTTGAGACTTGTACTGCCCAGTTGGTATAGACACAATGCTACTTGGACACAAGGATACAAAGAACACACCAGGCCACAACTTGAATGAGAATTACACTGAGAAGCTTCTGTTTGTTTACAGGACAGCAGATCAATACAATGAAGTGATGCCACCTCAAGTTCACAAATAAATAAACAGTTGTGGTGCCCCTCAGGGCAAACTAACACACCTCACTCCCCAAGGTGACACCACACTCAGAGCCCTGTAAGTAGATTTGGGTGAAAAATAATGTTACAAATTGTTGGCATCTTGGGACTCACCATACTTTACACATTCGACATGTATTGAATGTGTTAATTCGCCATCTTGTGAAGAGAACACATATGTGCCTGCATGAAAGATGTCTCACAATGAAATGCACACAAAAAACATTTACACATTCAGTGAAACAGCTGACACCCTTTAAGATGAAACACTGTTAGAAACAAATGGCGTGGCAGAATAGCCATATACATGGTCCAACAGAGGTCTTGATGGCTTGACACACATTAGTTTGTACAATTGACAACAAAGGACTTTCAAGAACTCAAGACCACTGTGGGGACATGTATATGGAGATCAAGGCACAACATTAAGCACTAACACTGGCCTCCTTCAAAATCTGCCTGCTTCTGTCAAAAAATAGCAAATGTCGTTTTGTGTGCACTACCCTGTGAGACAACTATCATGGAGGCACCTACGTGTTACTTACACAATTCTTCATATTAACACATTCAAAACATGAACAACTTTTAACAAGTGTTGGGAGTGCCAAAGTACAATTATTAATGTGAGACAACTTGAAATATGTCAGCCCTCGCAGGGGCATCCATTACATGATTATACAGTTGCTAGCACATAAGACCTACTGGCTGTCATGTCAAGTGGGGCACATGTCCCAATTCAGGACAATGCTTAAGCTAATGGGCCTGCAATTGTGATGAACAAAATCATTGCTGCATTGTGGACACACCCTTATCCCCAGGCAAAATGTCAACACCGTAGTGTGCACACTAAGACAAAACAGGGTTGCACCAGAACTACATACATGTGGCAAAAATGAATGAGGCACAATCATGTCTGGAACCAAATGACATAGGCTGTCAAGCCCCAAATGAAAGCACTGGCCACCATCACAGGGGAAGTGCATGGTGAAACATTGACCAGCCAATTCTCACCCACAGGTCACACCTGGCAAGGCCAAATCAGGTAGGCCCATTAGACCTCTCTTGCACAATACCCCCATCCCTCAGTCAATGTGATTGATACAGCTCAAGAAGTGAGAGCTCAGAATCTGGGTTAATGTTGATGTTAATGTTAGTTTGGAATTTATAAAGCGCGAACTGTCGCTCCGAAAGGAGCATCCTGGCGCTGTGGAGGGGAGAAATCAACAGACGTGAGTAACAAAAACTGTAAAGCAACAATTCCAAAAGTAACCCAAGCTCACCTCGTGAGGCTGGCAATACATATTAGTCACAAACAACCAACAACAGATTGTTGTGAATAGGCACACAGGCACTGCCCAGTGTGAGTATGCACAAGCCAAATCGTGTATCCATGTCCAGTGGGCACATGTAGCATACACAGGAAAAATACAAACTATGCCAGGTACCAATGCCACAAAGGCAGACCCATGCTGAACCCACATAGAATGGGCACAGTGTTGGATGACACACATGATTAGGCGGCCAGGGTGTCTCAGGGGACTGTAGTGGGCACACTGATCAGTGGTCCTGGAATGAGCTGACTGTACCATGAGTAACCGTCATGGCACTATGCATTTCTCCCAACTGATGTACATCATGTCTGAGAACACAACATGGGTCATGCATGCTGCAAGGGTGTGCAGTTGAAACCTCACACTCCTATGTTGAGACTCATCATCAGTGCAAACAAATATGAAGCCCAAACACAGTGCACAGGTCATGGCACAGGCAAGGTCCCAACACATGTCACAGACCACCCTCCCACATGATGCGCTAATCAATGTGCAGTCTAATTATCTTGCACTCTAGATGAACATTGTTGGGACGGGAAGTCTCCTGCATGTCTCTGGAGAGAGTGCTTCCCCTGCCTTATGCTAATCTCCAGGCAAGTCGCTCCAAAGCTACTGTATAGTTTCTAGATCCCTACCTAAGTGAGCATGACAATCATACATGTCCACTGAGGGTCTCCTTGTTTACATGGATTGAGACCCTAGAGCTTGGCTCTGAGGTCGAGCGGGCATGCCTAGTGCACCCCTATTTTTCAGAGAGTGGCTACTGCCCTCTCTATTAAGGCTGTGGTAGACTGACAGTGGTGGCAGCAATAAATATATAGTCAGGAGGGGTGAGTCCCTAGGCACCCTCCTGACCAAGTCTGTGCAGTTTGCCATGCCTGTGGGCCTGTTGCCTTTGTCTGACTGATGTGTGTTTGAGAGCCTGTGGGTGTACAGGGGAAGAATGGTGATTTGAGCCAGTGTGAGGAATGCGATCTGTTCTGCTGGACATCCCAGCTCCCCCCGTGCCCCTCCCTATTTCCTTAGAAAGGCCTGGTGGGCTGGGGTAGACACTCTGCTCTTATCTGGGTTTAGCTGAACTAACGTTGTGGAGAGAATCCTCCCCCACTGGTCAGGGCCTCCTGGGCTGGAGTTAATTAAAATTCCTCTCTAGGGGGTTGCAGAGCCTGATACCAGAACAGGACCTGCTACATGCTTTACCCATGCATTGAACATGCGGTGAATGGTCTGTGATTGGAGGTGTATTCAGAATGCAAAAGTAGCAGACCCTCTGATTGGATGAGCCTATCAATCAGAGGTGATAAAAGTCTGGCCTGAGTGGTCAGCTGTTGTTCAAAGACTGGTCTATGACAGAGAAGATAGCCAGGCACGGACCCCACAGTGTGAAGACAGGAGATAAGACTGTTCACTGCGGTCTGGTAGGAAGGCATCAGCAACATTAAGGACCAGCTGTTTTTGTGAGGCTTGGAGGAGTGTTCGCTTTGGACCAAGGAAATTACAGACAGCTGCCCAAGGTGTGGAAAGGAAGCTTGCGGCATATCACCCAAGGTGATGAAAGGAAGCTTACAGCACATCACAGAGGCTGGTGGAAAGAAGCTTGCAGCACATGACGAGAGCCAGAGAGGAGGATGCTTGATTCTAGTCTTTGAAGGTGAGATCAAATCCCCTCTAGGCTCCTCTCTTGCGGTGTGGGAGTCTGTACAAGCAGTAACTGGGAATAGAGGCCAGTGAAGCAGGCCCCCACCTTTCTTTTTGTGAACTCTGAGGGTATCAGGGTGAACTGGCACTCTGCCCAGCCACTACCCTCCTACAGCTAGCCAGTGACTAGTGGGACTCCAGTAAACTGTGCCAAGACATCCGGCACCTCTGATCAGATCCCTGATACCACTAGAGCGGTGTCCTCACTCACAATGGGAGGGCACTTTTGTTGCTTTGGGGGGTTATGGGGCTGATCACGAACATTTGACTTCACATCATATGCTGAAACTATATCCTTTCAATACAAAGTTTGGTATCAAGGCTCTAGTGAATGAGAACAGCCCTGTGTAACATGATCTGTAATATGCAATGCTTACTGTGTGTTTTCATGTTAACTGTGTTTTTATAGTGCTTGGCGTCTAGGCGCTATAATACTGTTTGGGGTCAGAATTATGTCCCAGAGGGTTGTAGAGACTTCTGGTTTTCACTGTTTATCCTAGTTTTATGTGTAGAATAATTATCTTATGTGTATTAAAGTACTTTTCTTTTATAAAAAGTAAAGCACTGACTGGACATTGAGTTTATCAGCTGGTGGTACGGTTTACACTGTATTCTGAATGTCTAACCCCACCTCACCTCCTTGAGTAAGCCTTGGACTGCTCTGTCTCGCTACCTTGAGAGAGTCAAGTGCCGGAGAGGAGTACTTGGTTATCCAGTTTTGGGTCCCTTAGTACTGAGGCCCCAGGACATCAGTGAGGGAACACTCCAGTTGATGCGATTGGAGCGCAGTTACCCCTGAGTGCCCTGGTACCCAGGAAGCCAGGTCTAACAAACATGTGCAAATGTGAATACACACAAACCAGGGGACACATGTGAAGGAGGGGAAGGGATGAAAGAGAGCACCAGCTGAATATAGGGAATTGAAAATACACTGCACATATAACCTGTCTGAGCAGACACCCCAACTGTGGGAGTGTATCCAGGCCTCGGAGCACCTCAAGAAGCAGGTGACACACAACACATCAAACAGCCATGTACCTACCCCCTCCTTGCTGCTGTCTCCCCTGCAACTGCCTATCGAGGTCTGGAAAGACCACTGCCAGGAGCCGGAGCATGTGGGGGGTGAGGTGATGGTGTCCGCCATGTCGGCATGGAGGCTCTATCTTCAGCTTGACCCGGGCGATATGCCGGGTCCAGCATGGGATGTCTTGCCACCTCTTCTGGATGTTGCGCAGCCGCTGGCGATGTACCCCCACAGACCTGACAGCCCTGACAATCTCCAGCCATATCTCCCCCTTCTCGTAGGCAGTTACCTGTCAGGAAGACAAAGTGAAACAACATCACTACACCTGCTCCATGTCCCAGAGACACACACTTGCACAACATTGATAATGTGAACAGGGCATAGGATGCTGACAGGACTTGCATCATTGTCCATGTGAATTAGGCCTGTGGGCAAACCCCAATGCACTACATGCCATTGAAAGGCAACAGATGGCATAACGGGTGCAACACACTCACTGATCATGGCACACACTGGCCAACACAAGCAACTGCAGGGTGTGGGACAGCACGTGGCAAGCAGTCACATATCCCACTCCACTTAAGAACCCTCAGCAGACCAGACAGACACACCCTGGAACATATCACTCGCCTGTCACTGACAACAGCGGATACAACCCTCACTTTGCATATGTGCCACTTGACAATAATGTGTCACAGGTGTCGTGCTAACTTTGCGCTGGGGATGCCCAGACGTGGGTCCCAGGCACTCCACACCACTTGGAGTCAAGCTAGCCGGGCTGAAGAGAGGTGTTACCTCGAAACCGGTCCGGTCCTCGGATGCTTGATTCCGTTCTGGGAAGGACATGGCTTTTGTAGTTCGGACTGGACTGTTCCCATGGGGCAACAGGGTCAGAGCTGATTTGCATATCGCCATTGTCTAACCCAGGGTGGTGTGGAGTGCAAAAAAACGATGGATTTGGGCCCAGATCTTTTGACTGGGGGAGTGTGTGACATTGATCCACATTCAGTCCATCACTTGTTGTTTTTGCAATTGCCGCCCTAAGTGCGCTGGGGATGCCCAGACGTGGGTCCCAGGCACTCCACACCACTTGGAGTCAAGCTAGCCGGGCTGAAGAGAGGTGTTACCTCGAAACCGGTCCGGTCCTCGGATGCTTGATTCCGTTCTGGGAAGGACATGGCTTTTGTAGTTCGGACTGGACTGTTCCCATGGGGCAACAGGGTCAGAGCTGATTTGCATATCGCCATTGTCTAACCCAGGGTGGTGTGGAGTGCAAAAAAACGATGGATTTGGGCCCAGATCTTTTGACTAGGGTAGTGTGTGACATTGATCCACATTCAGTCCATCACTTGTTGTTTTTGCAAACTTTGCAAGTCAGGCACACAGCACTGCTTACTTGTCACATCAGATGGCTATAGGGGCTGCATACGCCATGCAGCAGTGGTGCAACACATCACATTCACACTCACCCAGATGACAAGGAACATTCACACACTTCAATGTCCATGATGTTAAACACATCATTTGTACAATATCACCACAGGTCCACACAAGTAATAAACATCTGTGAATACAGTCAGCTGTCACTCCGGGGGAAACACTGTTACACCTCAGTAAATTTGGGAATAAATCCACCAAGGTGTGGCACGGCTGAATGTGTCATTCACTATGCATTGAATGTCACAGTAAGCATAATGCAAGTGAGGAGTGAACACACATGAACTACATCATGATCTGCATGGGAGACACCACCATGTACACCCCCGGGACTCAATCACAACCACATTGCATGTCTGTCCCACCAATACACAATGCCTGTTGTGACACTCACACGACAGGTGCACAGTCAAAGGTAGTGCAGTCAGCACTCACCTGCTCCCCTGGTCTCCCATACATCTTGCTGTACTGTGGTAGGAGGGCATCCAGCAGGGCCTGGTTTTCCTCCTCAGTGAATGCTGGGGCCTTCGCCATGGTACGCGACACAAGAGTCCAGGGAATTCAGAGACAGCAGCAGTGTGGTCCCCTCCAATGTTGTGCAGGCAAGTGCTCTCTCAGGGCTACATGCAGGCTTAAATCAGTGCTGCTGTGGGGCTTTCAGTTTCAGGAGTACAGTGTGATAGGCCAGATTAGTTTGCATCCTACGTTTCATCCAATCCCTTTACACATAAGGCCCGACACACATTTGCATGGTTTAAAATTTGAGCTTCAGCTCCACAATCATTTTGCAACATTGTATATTTTTGCCAAACTGACATTTGCAGGATAACTGTAGCACACACTCAAATCTCAGTAGCCATGACAACCAGGCTGCATTCAGGGCCTACCACTCGTCCCCTAGGTGTCCACTAATTATTTTTTGAGATCCACACCCGTGTACGGTGCGTTTCAAGTCGCGTATGGCACCATTGCAATAGTGAGACGATGCACACACACGCACGTAATGTTGGGGTACGCTTCGCTCGCATATGGCACGATTGCAATAGTGAGACGATGTGTACACACGCATGTAATGCTGGGGTACGGTTCGCTCGCGTATGGCACGATTGCAATAGTGAGACGATGTGCACACATGCACGTAATGCTGGGGTACGGTTTGCTTGCGTATGGCACGATTACAATAGGGAGACGATGTGCACACACGTACGTAATGTTGGGGTACGGTTCGCTCGCGTATGGCATGACTACAATAGTGAGACAATGCGCACGCACGTAATGTTGGGGTACGGTTCGCTCGTGTATAGCACGATTGCAACAGTGAGATGATGCACACACGCATGTAATGTTGGGGTACGCTTTGCTCGCATATGGCATGATTGCAATAGTGAGACGATGCACACACACGCACGAAATGCAGGGGAACATTGCGTTTCACACAGTGCGTTTCACACGCAGTTGTGAATGCAGGGGTACTGTGAGTTTCACACGGTGCGTTTCACAATGCAGTTGTGAATGCAGGGGTACGGTGCGTTTCACACGCAGATGTGAATGCAGGGATACGTTGCGTTTCACACGCTCACGCATGGCACCATTACAATTTGGGTCTGATGGCATCAGACATTATTTTTCCTCAGGCATACATGTCTGCATCGTGACAATGGCTGTGTTGTTTTGTTGTCACATGAACACCTCAATCGCAATGTGTTTGAATTGTACATTTGCCATTCCATGTGAGCTGTGCGTGTGCCTTGCAGTCAGCTGTCTGGATGGGTTGACAACCTTCCACTGCAGGTTTGGGGACGTGTGTCACCCCAGTGATATTTTGGGCTGTTCACTCAGACCACACCAGCAGCTCGTTTCAGGGCATGTCATGTTTTTTAAGGCAATCAGCAGGTGTATCTGGATTTTTGTAGGAGTGCCAGCAAGCTGGCATATGTGTCCTGGATGTATTGCACACGCCAGACTCCATAGTGACCTGATGTGTAGTAGCAGTTTTGCAAGTGCTATGTACATTGCCATTGATGTTGGCTGACAGTTATTCTCCATCCTTCCCAAATATGTCATGCAGGGCACTGCCTCTACCAAGGCCATTTCCAGACTTGGCTACCATGAGGGAACGTGCCTGCATCCGACGTTACAGATCCACTCGACAGTTGATTGAGACTTGACGAACAGGCTGGAACCACATCTCCAACCGCAGCACAGGTATCCTACTGCGCTGACCCCCAAGCTGAAGGTGATGGCAGCCCTAATTTTTTTTGCTACAGGTACGTTTCAATTAACCATAGCTGATGTTGGTGGAATGTCCCAAACCATGTTCAGCCGTGTCCTGCATGATGTTTTAGCAGCCATGTTGGAGCACATTGATGAATTCATCAAATTTCCAACTCCTGAAGAGTTGAGAGATGTCAAGGGTGAATTCTATGCCCTGGGAGGGATGCCACATGTCATTGGGTCCATTGAGGGGGCACATGTTGCTTTGGTAACACCACAGGCTCAGGAGCAGGCTTACCGCAACAGGAAACATTATCATTCAATAAATGCCCTGGTGGTGTGTCTTGCTAACATGCTGATTTCCTATGTTTGTGCACGTTTCCCAGGATCGGCACATAATGCATTCATCATGAGGCGTAGCAGGGTGCCAAGAATGATGCTGCAGCTGCGGAATGATCGGGCATGTCTTGTTGGTGGGTAAACTCTGTTTGTCCTGTGTGTTTCAATATCTTTTGCTCTGACAGCATCTCCTGAACAACTTATTGACATGATGTATATTTGTAGGTGACTTGGGATATCTCAACATGCCATGGCTGATGACACCTCTACGAAACCCAAGAACAGCTGCAGATCAGCGGTACAATAATGCACACGGGCAGACCAGGCAAGTGATTGAGCGGACGTTTGGCCTCGAGAAGAGCTGATTTCAGTGTCTCGATAAGACCGGCAGATACTTCCCATATGCCCCGGCCAAGGTCTGTAATATCTTCATCGTGTGCTGCATGCTGCACAACATGGCAGTTGAGAAGGCAGTGCCACTCATCCTGGATCCTGAGGAGCAGGAACATCCACCAGTTGAGGATGAAGGGCTTGGTCACGATGCAAGTGATGAGGAGGAGGAGGAGGATATCCGGAGTCAGCTCTTACGCAACTTCTTCTCATAATGGTGAGTCACTGCGAATAAGTGTGCAAGCTTTATTGAATGCATTGAATGGCATGTGTTGCAATGTGTGTGTCCAGCTGACTGTATGCAAAGTCACTTTGATGTGTGTTCTGATGTGTCAGGCAAGTGTTGATGTCATGCCACACAGAAATGCGCAATGACTTAGCTTTAAATTTACACGTGTACTACATTGTTCGTGTTTTGTACATGCCCATGTCTTTAGCAAAGATTTTTAACGATGAGCCCTTGTGTGTCTGTCATTCCCAGGTTGCTGTGCCTGTTGTCTGTTTGTGTCATCTCAGTCCTCCTGCTGTTCCTCATGATGATTGCAACGTGGGCCGAATAAGCGTTCCATGCAACGACATCTGTAAATGTCAGTTCGGGTAAGAGATTCAAACAGGCTGTTTGGGGTTGGTATGGTTTGGGAATGTGTGGGAAATGTTGTTGAACCATCCATACATGTCTCGTCACCATGGATCAAATTACATGTAGCCCCACTCCCATGACAGGACAGTCACCCTTCTTGACAGTCATCTGTTGTGCAGTATTGACTCTGGTGAAGGCATCAATCTGTGTCAACCTTGACCCTGACACATTGCGGATACCACGGGTTGACATTGTGTGGGACATCACAACCACAGGCTCCATGAGGAATTGCAACCTCACTGTGTGCAGCAGGATGTGTTTGGCTCATCCACTTAATCTTGTATGCCAGTACAGTTTGATTTCAATCAACCATGTTTTGAAGGTGTGGGCCAGCGTATGTCCCACATGTTCTGTCAAGTGTCCTGTGAGTCTGTTCGTATGGATGCATTGCCCCATGTGCCAGTATGTCATGTCACTGTCACGTTGCTTCCTCAGGGCCGGTGGAGTACACTGCTTTGCAACCCTTCTCGGTCAGTTGATGTTAACTTTCTGTTCCCATGATGCCAGGAATGTTGCGCTGATGACGTCACAACGTTTTGCTGTAGCAAATGTAAACGCTTCCGTGGCACCAGTCGGGTGACGTTAATCCCAGGATTCTCTTGTGGCATGCTGCATATCCTGGTTACGGTAGGGATGATTTTGTGCCATTGCTCCTCATTACTCTCTGTTGAGTTCCTGACCTGCAGCTTGTTATGTTAGGTATTTCAAAGCCCAGTTGGGCGAGCCAATGACTGTCTCTTGTGGAGTTTCCTTGGGCCTCATTTATGAGGCCGTGCGTCACTTTTACGCCACCGGTGCGTCACTTTTTGTGACGCACCAGCAGCGTAAAAAATGTGCCTTGTTGTACCATATTTACAAAGTGACGCATCTAGGTAGATGTGTCACTTTGTAAACCCCTCCGCTACATTATACCTACTCCAGGTATAATGTATGCAGGGGGGGCGTTCTGACGCAAGAAAGAGTCATAGAAGTGACGCAGTGAAATCTATAAGATTTCACTGCGCCACTTCTAGGACACAAATGCGTCAATTTCTTTTGCCTGCCTCACAGCAGGTGTAAGAATGACGCAGGCCATTTCACATTGCTGGAGTTGCGTCACATTTGTGACACACTCCAGCAATGCGTCACTTTTGCGCCATTCAGATACGTCAGAAATTCTGACGTATCTGTAACTCCTTGCGCCATGATGCGTCATACTGTAAATATGACGCATCATTGGTGTCGCAAGGAGGGCGCAGTGAAAACTGACGCATCGCTGTTTTCACGCAGCGATGCGTCACTTTTCATAAATGAGGCCTCTTGTGTTTACATATTTCCCTCCCTCATTGGATGAGCTTCTTAAGGCTCTTGCGGGTGATGTGTAATTTCCCTTCTTGACCCTCACTGATTCCCAGGGGTAACTACGGATTGTTGCCTTTGTGTGAGTAGCACTGCAGCGCATTAGTATTTTTGTTGATTGGAGCATTAGTCATACACTGTGATTACCTTTATTAGTGCATGGCTCTAATTGCATTGAAGCAGCCTGCAGAGTGTTATACACCCTTCATTTAGCTGCAAAACACTGCTACCTTTTATGTGACTGTGTTCAATCCTCAGATCTAGTATAATTTTCATTACTGTGATGACAACTAGGCTACAGTGGCTGTTGTTTTCCTTTACAGGTGTAACTGTTACAGTATAGGTCCTGAGGTATTCTGTGATTCAGTGGCAAGAAGTGTAGAATCCTTATGCTTGTTTACCTTTGTTTCAGATCTCCCTCCCTGCTGTTTCTTTCCTTTCCTTCCCTTGCCTGATCACCCTTTTGAGTCAGTCATTTCTACTCAGACCAAGGGGCTATTGGGAGATGGACCACTATGATCATCGGACCTTTATGGGGATTTAAGGAACCAACAGTCCCAGGCAGTCATGTGCACATTGTCTCACCAGCATTACCAATACACTCATTGCATGACTGTTATTTTCTTCTGAGCAATGGCACTGGCCATGGACATTGGCTAAAGCAGCAATGCCTCAACACAAACTGTATACATTTGTTTAGCAAATGTGTTCCCCACTGCACAATGTGCATCATTACTGTCACCGTAGATCTTTTGCCAGTTTGCATGCGTCATCTATGGCATAATTGACAAAGATTGTGCATATGGAAGTATGTGTACTGTGGCAACTTGCATGCATTTTATCATAGCTAATGAGACTAAGGGGCTATCGGGAGATGGACCACTATGATCATCGCACCTTTATGAGGATTCAAGGAACCAACAGTCCCAGGCAGTCGTGTGCACATTGTCTCACAAGCGTTACAGGTACACTCATTGCATGACTGTTATTTTCTTCTGAGCAATGGCACTGACCATGGACATTGGCTAAAGCAGCATGGCCTCAACACAAGCTTTATCCATTTGTGTAGCACACTACATCACCATTGCCATCACAGACGGATACGAGATCACCCACAGGGACCACACCAACACTCCAGGACGATGAATTGCAAATCTTTCTGAAGTACCTCCTCAGAGTCACATACAACACCAACGACACGCTCAGCATTGTCAAACATCTGCACTTCAGGTTTCACACCAACCCCCTGACCACTCTCAGTCTAACTATCATCTACAGATCACCAGGCCTACACCCACAATTCTGCTAAGCCATCTACAATTATAATAATAGTCATGTATTGAGCGCACATCTAAGCCAACAGAGTTGTCCCAGCGCTGTAGTGTGCCGAAAATGAGGCAGCATACGGAGGAGCAACTAATCAAGCATGCTAAATATCCAGGTCTTAAGGGCTTTACGAGACTCACATTCAGACTGAATCAGACGCAGCGGAAGAGGTAGCTTAGTCCAACATTGGGTGGTTCCTACCTGAAAGGTTTCACCTCCTGATCTAGGTTTTGCAAAGCAAGGACTAATGAGCAAGTGCTTGTCATTGGAACGTAGAGATCGTGATTGACAATATGGACGGAGTCTCCTCCTCTGGTAGACCGGACCACGGCCTTGTCCTTGACTTTCACGAGCGCAATCCTCGTGCTGTTCCTGTGGCCAGGAAGCTGAAGGGACCCCTGCACCCCTCGGGCGATTGCATAGTAACACACACATGGTCGCTGAAACTAGTTGAAGCTCAAATGCAGTGACTCATTCATCTGCCCAAAAACAATCGTGAGCGTCGTCGAGGCTGGGCAGGTGTGCCTTCTTCCCAAATCTACCGTCGAAAATCAGCTGTGCATGTGCACTCGCATGGAAGCCCCCCCACACACTCGCAGTGTGCACCGTCTTCCCGCCATTGACTCACCATGATGGACAGCTCACCCAAGGGACCCCTGTGCCCCTCGGGGCGATTGCATAGTAACACACACATGGTCGCTGAAACTAGTTGAAGCTCAAATGCAGTGACTCATTCAGCAGGGCAAATCCGCGGATCCGCAAGTCCGCAAAATCCGCGGATCGTGGATCCGCAAAATCCGCCCATGCTTAATTGACATATGGATGAACATCAGCCACACGAGGCTGGACTTGGACAAGACTGAGCTCATCATCTGAGGAATGTCTCCTTAGAGCTGGGACAACTCCTTGTGTCACAGCGGCCTGGGCAGCGCACAGGCACATGTTGGCCACACATGCAAGCAGGTGCTCATCGTACACTCCTCGCTCACAATAACCATGCAACTCAACACCATCTCTACCTCATGCTGCAAGTCCCTCCGCATGCTGCAAATGTTCATCAGATAGATCCACTCCTAGTCAAGACAGACAGTCACCCAGGTCCATGACACTAGCCGGCTCAACTACAGCAATGCCCTCTACGCAGGAACAACAGCCAGACTCCAGGAGGACTTGTGCACATCCAGGGTGCATCAGCACACCTGATCCTCAACATCCCCTGCCACAGCCACATGACCGTCCACCTGAGATACCTACAATAGTCTCACTGTCAACTGCAGGATCACCTTCATACTCCTCAGCCACACTCAGGAGGCACTCCACAACCCTAGCACCCGAAGACGAACATGGACGTCTCTCATCCAACACCCCATTGCCCCAACTCCCTCCATCCAACCTTGCCCTGGGCACCATTCATCACTTCCACAGTACAACTGCATGCGGGAGATAGTTCTCCCGCATCAACAAACAGACCTGGTACACCCTCCCTGGGCACCTCCACATAACCCATGACCTCTACACCTTCATTAAACTCTTCCAAAACTGTCTGTCTGAGCAGTATGGCAAGCCCCCCCCCCCCTCAGCAGATTGAAACCATCACAGGTGACTATAGTGCTCCATGTATGTATTTGATGATACATTGTGACCTATGTGTGGCCTAGTGATGGGTGCTGTACAAAAAGGGGCGAATCCAAAGTTCACAGAGGGAGATGTGATGCCTTACAGTTTGAGTCAACTCCCTTCCGACCCACCTACGCCTGACCCAAGACCACCTCGCCTTCAGGAAGCAACTCAAGACCTGGCTGTTCGAGCAGTAGCGGACCCCCTCCCCTCAGCGCCTTGAGACCCTCCGGGTGAGTAGTGCGCTATACAAATGCTCTGATTGATTGATTGATTGATTGAGTCCAGACCACAGTGCTTGGCATCATTGGTCATATTGCAGCCAGCAAGTCCATGTGGGAGAGAAGGACAGTCAATGAGGTGATGCTGTTGCACACAGACTCCAGGGGCCAGACCAGGTGACCTGGGAGATGCGCATGGCCCGCTGCCTCTCACTGTCTCTTCCGTGGACGACCCACCTTCCTTGGGGGACCCTCATATGCGGGCCTTGACGATGCATGGGACGCTCCGTCGGATTAATCCTCCTCCTCCTCCCTCCCTGTGCCTGGTGGCGGTCTTTGCCTTGAAGTGTCTTGCCTGGTGCCACAGGGATGGTGCTGCATGTTGTCAGCGATCCGACGGAGTGAATGGCTTATGTCCCTTTGTACCGCTAGGATCTCAGCCAGTCTTGCCTCCATCCGTCCTTGGTGTTGTTATTGACTGGTGTGTTGCTCGGCCTGCAGGTTTTTATCTCTGTGAGGGCACCCACTACCTGGCTGAACTCCCTGGTGTCCCGCCGGTATGCCTCCATGATGTTGCGGAGCTCAGACATACCAGGACCTGCAGCTGGCTGGTTAGGTTCTCGCCTCCGCCTGCTGCCTCTCCCACCACCCCATCCCACACGAGCCAGGCCTGCCGTTGTGGGCACATCGACTCGACGGGACTCCTGAGTGATGGCAGTGGTGGTGTTGTCTGCCCCCTCATGGGTGCCCGCCGAACATTGTCCCTCATTGTCAGACTGGCTCAGTTCTTGAGTGTGGGCAGGGCTCCGAGCTGTCTGCTGGGATGTGGCAGGAATGGTTGTGGCGGTTGGCGCCGGTGTCCCTGGTCCAGGTGCTGCGGGGTTTGGGGCACCAGAGAGGCCAGGTTAGTCGGGGTCATCCATGGAGTGGTGAGAGGGGTCGCTGTCGGTGGGATGAGGGTCCTGAAGAGCCTGGGACTGTGAATCATCTTCCCCATTGTTGGGGTTCGATTCCGCACGTTACCCTGTGGGTGTGAGAGACAGACAATGTTAATGCCATTTAATGCAACATACATTTTTCATACACATTGTAGTTGGCACAGTACCACCTGGTAGTTGTCCATGCTTTGGATTGTCCTCAATGTTCACTTGTGGATGGGTATGTTGTGAGGTCCGATTGATATGTGCTCTTGAGTCATTGACATGGGGGGGCATATTTACAATAACTGGCACAGCCCTGCATATCAGCAGGGATTCACCAGTCATTGTGCACCACAGCTATGTCAGCACGGAAGCAATGCATTCACATTGTGAAGCACCATGGTGAAAAAATGGCACAGCTACGTCACACATCTGTGCTGTATAAGTAGGCGCATTGCTGGAGTTGTGTCACCAGCGCAATACAGCTCCAGCAATGGTCTGTGGGGCCCTATCTGTACAATGTTGCTTCAATCCTTACACCTGCATCAGGCATGCACATTTTTTGACGCAGCATGTGCTTAAAAGTGACAGAGTGACATTTTGTAGATTTCATATAGCCACTTTTGGGAGGCGTGGCTGTGCCGTAACATCCCCCCCATGCGCAATAACACCTACCTGTGGCGCAGGACTTTAGAACGTGACACATCTCCCAGATGCGTCACCTTGTAAATTCCCAGCACCATGGTGCCTCTTTTGTGCCACCGCTGTGTCACAAAGGTGATGCAACGGCGGTGTGAAAGAAGCGCAAGGGGCTTGTGAATGTGCACCGTGCATTTGTTGCTTGGATGCTGACAGTGGGGCACTCCATTGCCTGTCCCAGGAGGGTATGTTTGTGTAAGGGGTGTGTGTGACAGGCCGTGCTGGTAGTTGGAGTCTGAGTTGGCACTGGGCCTCCCTCGTGGTGTGGCTGTCCCCCATGGAGCATGCTGCCATGACAGTGGTTGTGAGTTCCTGCCCAAGATATCTGACCTTGTTGTCCTGGTGTTTGTGTTTGCACTGGTCACAGGAGGGCCTTGTGCTGCCTACACCAGGTCCCAGTGTCAGCTATCTTGTCAGTACATTCACACTCCATGTGCATTGAGCATGGTGCATGGGTGTGTACCTAGGCCATATGGGATGAGTGCAATTGGACTTGGGCATCCACAGAGATGGTTATAGGGCTGGGCAAACTTTTAGCTTCATCACCATCCCCCTTGCACCCTTCTCACCCTCCCTCTTGCACCCTTCTCAGCCTCCCCCTTGCTCCCTCCTCCTCTCTGTCTTGCACCCTTCTGGCCCTCTGCCTTGCACCCTCCTCCCCTCTGCCTTGCCCCCTCCTCCTCTTTGTCTTGCACTATTGTGGCCCTCTGCCTTGCACCAGTCTCACCATCCACCTTGCACACTTCTGGCACTCTGCCTTGCACCCTTCTCGCCCTCTGCCTTGCACCCTCCTCCCCTCTGCCTTGCACAATTCTCGGCAACCCCCTTGCACCCTTCCCACCCAATGGAGGGTGCTGCCACCTGGGACAATGGCACCATTTCAAAAGCATGATGGACTAGGGCCGGCCCTGACTTGGCCCACACCGGACACACTGGCGTTCCAGGGGGGGCCAAGAGCCACCCTTGCCCCCCCTGCGGACGCCCATGCAATTGGGTCTTATTTGGTGTCCCACAATGCATTTTGTGACAGCCACCCTCCCAGGATACCGGACGTCCATTCTTGGATCTGTGCTTCGTGTAGCATGGGACATAGCATGGCCTTGGTTTGTCAATGGGGCATACACATGTTAGTGGCATTAGCGTTGTTTTTGCCTGTAGTTATGGGCAGCGGGCGCTTGGCGTGTAGATGCCATTACCCCATGTTACTTGAGTTGTTTGTATACTCACCAGGCTCTACGACTCCTTCAATGCCATGTACTCTCACTGGTGGTAGCAGGGCCATGACCTTCTCCTCTCAGGGATGGTACTGTACTGGTCTGCGGGGACCACCACCTCCAGTGAGCTGGCTCTGGGCGTTGTCCTCGTCCATCTTCCTCTTCACCATCCTCCGCAGATCGTACCACCTGGCCTGGCAATCCCTCCTGGTGCGTCTGATGGGTGCAACAGCATTCACCTTATTGACGATCCTCTCCCACAGTTGTGTTTTCTCGGCTATGCTGGTCCGTCTGACCAATGCGCAAAACAGTTGTGGCTCGACTCAGATTACTTCATCTACAAGGATCTCCATCTCCCCCATTGTGAACTTTGGATTCTTCTGTGCGGACATGGTGTGGGGTGAATGTGCTTGGGGGTGAGGGTGTGTATGGATGTGGGTGTGTGGGTATGAATGTGAATGGTGGTGCGTGGGTCTGAATGTGATTGGGGGTATGTGTGAAGGTGGATGTCTGCAGTTGTTGGTGTGTTGTCAGTCTCTGTAGCAACATGGGTCTGTTGCAAAGGATCATGGTTTGTGTGTGTGGGCCCTTTTTATTGGTCCATTTGTGGGTGGGGCTTAGTTTGAATTTTTGGTGGGTGTGTTATAAGGGGTGGGTCTGAGTTAGGCCCTCTGTTTGCCTGTTTGGATCTTGCCAGGACATTCATTTCCAATGTTTTGTACACAGGAGACATGTTTTGTGGTGTTGTGCGAGTCGTTTGCACCCTCCTTGTGTTGCTTTTATGGCTTCGCGTGCGCTTAGTTCAGGGGGGTTCGATTCGTATTTTTATGTGGCTCGCTCATACGCAACGTTTATACGGGGTTCGCGTGCGCTTCGTTCAGGGGGGGTCGTTTCGTATTTTTCGTACGCGAAGACGCTTTCCTGTACGAATCACGTTCTCGGGCCCCGATCTGGATCGTACTTGTCGGGTCGTACAGCATGTTTACGAATGGTACGGTTTATTTCCCGAGTCCGTATCATACGGATTCTCGCTTGATTTTCGTACGGTTCGCAAGGATTCGGACGTATTTTTTAGAAACGGATCGTACTACGCGATTCTGACGGATTAGTACGATTGATACGGAAACGGCTACGAATTCGAATCGTCGTACGGATTAGTTTCCCAAATTGGAATCGGCTCCAAAATGTACCTAAAAATAATTAATAACTTCTAAAAATGTAATACATATATTAAAAAAAAATCAATACTTAAACAAATAGAATACATACATTTAAAATACATATAAAAATAAATGACACTAATATAAATATCGATATTATTAACAACGATATTTTTACAAATGATATTACTGTCTTCGATATTAAACAACTCAATATTTCTTACCTTACTGACAATATTCTGGTCCATGATATTCTTCCTTTCTATATTTTTGTACCTCGATATTAAAACCTAGATATTACTGTAGGTCTGAAAAAAAAAACTCGATATTATATTTATTTACCCTCCCAGCAGGCTCCCCGCCTCTTCGGTAGCCAGCATTGCTTTTGGACATTGGGAGCTGCTGACATGCAGCTCCCCTTGTCACAAGATGGCTGCCAACACTTCCTGGTTTGAAGTGTTGGCAGCCAATCAGAGGCAAGATCGTGCTCAGGAGGGCTCAGCCAATTAGATCTCATAATTCTCAAATATCAATATCTGTACATCTTTAAATATCTCATAAAACTACTGAACGAATTTACAGCATTTACAAAAAAGTGTGCTTTCTGGACCAAGAGCTATTTCTCTGCCAAATTTGGCATAATTCCGTTCAGCAGTTCAGGCTGTAGCAGTGTCCAAAGTTTCATATGGAAATTAACGTGGAGAAAACATATTTTCGGACCACCCCGAAACTTTCAAGACAGGTGCTGACCTGAGTGAACAATTAGTTTTGAAAATTTCGTGAAGATTCGTCAAACGGCACCAAAGTTATTGGAAAATCAAAAAACGCTTTTCCTATGGAAACAAGGATCTAGCTATAACTACCTACTGGCGACTGTCAGTAGTTAATATCCAAAAGCTCCACTTTCACCAAATCCTACTCAGGACAGTACGGACACGGACCACAAATTGACAGGCTAAAATATTTATTTTGGATTTTCCACCATAACGCGTTTCAGCCGCCCTCGGCCTTCATCACATGACTTCTTTGTCATTCAGGATCCACAAATTTAATGTGACGAGTGCAGAAAACTTCATGAATACAGACAACAGACTTGCATCTCTACAATGCTGGTAAATATTCAACTATTATATAAATATATATTCATATACATACAGCTCTTGGCTACTAAGGGCATTTTTAGTCAAATATATACATGAATGTACAAATACATATTGTAATCAATTCAATTTGAATGACAGTTATGGTTAAATACCCTGACAATCTGTTTTGTCTGCAGTAACTCAATGAAAGTGCTTCAAGTATAAAGTGCCAATGTGCGCCTTCACTCTCGTGAACAATAACATTACTTATAAAGTGCCAAAGTGCAATACAGTACCTAACCTAGTGTGAGCAGCAGAAGAAAATAATCTAAAAACTCCGAAAATACATTCTCCAAAAAGGTTCTCACAATGCTAATATAAATTCATCAATAATCGTTTGACAAGCGATAATGCAATTTCTAGATTAAATATCTATCTAAAACTGTTTCACAACTATTGGTAAAAAGCATTAATTAAATTGATAGATGTTTAAGATTTAGTATAAAACCTGGTTCCTTTTCAATCATCAAGTACAGTTATAAGCAAGTACATAAGTCTTCGCTAGTGTTCAGACCACCCGGAGTTTTGGTGTCCAAATCTAAAATGAAAAGTGTTTCCAATCGCCTGAGTTTGGCTTCCCTATTTCCTCCTCTTTAGTGATTGGGGACAGAATCCAGTAGGAAATATTTAAGGTGGTTCAAATCGGCATTATGTGTTTCTTTAAAATGGTGTGCTACAGGGTAAGTACGGTCCGAGTTGGTAATGGCCCTGATGTGTTGAAGTATACGTTTATGGACTTGTAATTTAGTACTCCCAACTTATTGAAGTCCACACGTACACTCCAGTATGTAGACCCCATGATCCATCTTCAGGTAAGTTGTTTGCTGATTGTTTGCACTCTATCACTGAATGGAGTTACTTATGCAGTTTTATTTACCCTGAATTTGCAAGCCTTACCGGTTGCATGCTTATAAAAACCCTTTCTTGCCAAAAGCCAAGTCCCTACTTCTTCTGTTTCCGGACTACTCTTAATTAGAGCATTCCTCATGGTTGCCGTCCTCCGATATGTAATAGAGGGTGTTTTAGGTAAAAGGTGTCCGATGATGGGATCGTCCAAGATTATTGGCCATTTGCGTTTGATGAAGCCCCTCAGCTGCCTCTCTTGTTTGTTATATGTTAAAATCAATCTAATAGGCTCTCTTCCCTGATTTGCTTGTGTATCTGAAGCTTCATTCTCGCCCCCTCTTTTGCCAAATAATAGTTCAGATCTGCTGTGTAGTTTGGATTTTGCTATTGCTGCATCAAATGTTTTAATGGAATAGCCCCTTGATTGAAATCTCTCTTTGCTTTGATTCTGTTTCACAGCTAAATCTACCTCATTGCTGCATTTTCTTCTCTGTCTTAACATTTCACCATATGGTATGCTTTCTATTAGATGCACAGGGTGGGAACTAGTGGCATGCAATACAGAGTTCCCTGATGTTTCCTTATGGTGTAGTGAAATATCTAATCTGTTATTTACAATGCAAACCTGTACATCTAAAATATTTACTTTATCTGGGCGGACTATGGCTGTGAAATTAAGATTGATATCATTCTCATTAATCTTGGAGACAAAATCCAAAGCACTCTTTTCCGGTCCGTGCCATACAACAAATAAATCATCAATGTATCTTAGCCATGTTACTACATATTCCTTAACTCATGGCCAAACTTGTCGCTGAGGGCCAGCTCCTCCCACCAGCCCATGTTTAAACAGGCATAGCTGGGATAGAAGATGGCCCCCATTGCCACCTTCCGAAGTTGTTGGTAGATCTGATTATGGAACATGAATAAATTGTTCTCCAAACAAAATAAAGTCATGTCAGTCAGCATCCTACTGTGCAGTGAAAAGCCAAGAGATCTGTTACTGAGAAAATGTTTCAATGCACGGATACCGTCTTTTGTGTCTAATGCTAGTGTATATTGATGTGACATCTAGTGTCATCAGAACATACCAAGTGTGCCACTCTATTTTTTGTATCTTCTGCAAAAAGTCACTAGTGTCCTGAATATAGGACTGGGGACCTTTTACATAGTCCTGCTAGAAATAGTCGATATATTGGGGTGTATTTTCAAATAGGCCAGCACATGCAGATATTATTGGCCTGCCAGGTTTCCACATATTTTTATGGACTTTGGGTATGAAATAGATTACTGGCATAACTGAGTGTTCCTTTTTCAGATATTTATACTCTTCTAGTCTCAGCAATCCAGCACTTTTACAGTCCAGAAGTTTGGTATAGAATTTGTTGTATGTAAATCTGGCTGCTTGTATGGAACTTCTTTTGTAACAATCAATGTCACTTAGCTGGGATAGTGCCTTCTCCATATAATCTTTTCAAGGCCAGAGGACAATATTCTCACCTTTGTCCAAGTTCCTAATTACAACTTGCTTGTCATTTTGTAGTTTCGAAATCAATTGGCGATATCTCCACTCTTGATTCGTAAATGTTGGCTTGGCTTTCTGGAGACTGAAATTTAATTTCTTTGTTTGAGCCACTACCTGTTCATTGAAGATGTCTAAAGAATCACGAGGCATGATTGGATTAAAGGTGGATTTGGTCTTAAAAGGTGTGTATGGTCTGGCAAATTTTTCTGTAAGTGATGGAGTGGAAGTGGTTGCCTATGTAATTGCCTCATCAGCGCAGTCTTGGCTGGTGCTTTCCCTTTGCAAATCCTGGAGGTTTTTAAGCAGCGGCAAGTCCCCGATTGTTATATATGTTACCTTCCTGCCCAGTTGTTGTGTTTTCTATAGTAAATTATGTTTTCTCAGCTTCAGTTTATGTATGAATTTGAAAACGTCAGTTCTGATCTGTGCGTAGTTGAAATTGCTTTCAGGGCAGAATGACAGTCCCAATGATAGAAGTTTTAATTCTGCTTTATTTAAGTCGACTTGCGCCAAATTTATTATCGTGTTGGCATCTGGTTGCATCTGAGTTATTTGCGTCTCCAATGTACACTCGTCATTTTCTTGCTTTTTACATTTTCAGCGGGATTTTCTCCCTTCCTGATGTCTTTTATTACGCCTCTGCTGGTTCTGCTGTTCCTCTAGCATATGCTTTCTCTTCTGTCCTGTCGTAAAAAATCAAGTTCCTCTGCTAAGGATAATTTTAGCTTAAATTGACTGACTCTTTCATGGTTTGTTTCTGGCTCCAATTCGCTTCCCAAAGCTGAGCTCAAGTCCAATGCTGATTTTATAGCAACTGGACCCTTATTCTGCATGGTCTCCAATTCTTTAACCTGTCGGCTGATATAGATATAGACTGAGGGTTAGGAAGCAGCAGCTGCTCTTATAAGCCATGAGTCTCAATATAAAAGTTTGTTCCTCTGATTGAATCTCACCTATAGAGAGAACCAACAGAAACAAGCATTGACAAAGCCAATAGGTCTTGCCTATTAGAGATCAATTGGATTGGTCAACCTTTACTTTCGCCTTGTTGTAAAGCAGTTCAGCTCCTATGCAGCATGTTCAAAGCAACAAGGGAGGCAGGATACTGGATAGGAGGGAGAGGAAGGATGTGGTGCTATGAGCAGAGCTGTGGGCCTCAGAACTGCAGAACCTGGTTCGAGTCTCTCAACATCCTGTGATTAAGGCAAATCACCTCTTGTCACTTTCCTACAAAATATGAAGCATGTGAAGTTGCAGAATGTAACTGGTGCTCATGTAAAGTGCTGATACATTTGGGTCGGGTTCGCGCTATGAAAAAGTGCCCAAAAAAGAAGAAATAGTACTTATATCACAGCACAAGCAGCGGATGGACATTAATTACCATTAATTAATCTGTACTTGGTCCATGCAGAAGTAATGGCTAGCATATTCTGCTGAATTAGAAGGCAGCATAGATCAGTGATAAGGAGGCCAATGAATGGAAGTGGTGAGTTGGATAAACGCCCCTTTTTAGAGTATTTTTTTTAGACACAAAAGATCATCACCATATTGACAGCGCATGTATACTGCCTGCAGGTGGAACCTAAAAATAAAAAATAAACAATCTGTAAAATGACGCAAGCGTCTTGTTTTTCCTTTGTAGCTACCGATCTGATGTGGATCAATAACTTAAAAGAGAAGAAAATGCGCAAAATTACTGTTTGTATTTTTAGGGGGGAGGGTGGAAGTAACGTAAAAGCAACATGGTGGAGACAGACACACACTTAGGGAGAGCGGGGGCAGAAGGGAAAGCAACAGGGCTCGACCTAAAAGTTACGGTAATGTTACTAAAACAATCACAGTTTGTCAGCTGCTTGCATATTTGGAGGTAAAGGGAGATGTTCATGCAAAACTTCACTACAGAGCAGTGGTGGCCGGCATGGCTTGAGGATGGCTGGGAGGGCGAGTCGCGCTGGGGGTGGATCGGGTGGCAGAGGGAATCCAATGAGGTGAACCCGTTCTGTTTTCACATTTGGGTTCGATTTGTGGCACATCTCTGTGTGTGTGTGTGGTGGAGGCTTCTATCCTGCTCAGGGGTGGGACAAGAGGGCATAATATGTCTACCTACCTGTTAGTTTGATGAGGGTAATGTAATGGCTGCCACACGCTTTGGGTAGGGAGGGAGTGCTACATCCTGCTCGGGGTGGGACAGGGGGTCTGGTGGGAGTTGTTGTGAAGGCCTCCCACTCTCAAACAGCCCTTCCTAATGAGATAGCTATCTACCTTTTATTTGTAACTGTACAATGTAATGGCTGCAACATGCATCTGGGAGGGAGTGCTCTATCTTGATGAGCTGGGGAAGAAGGGGGCATGGTGGGAGTAGTAGTGCAGTCTTCCCACCCACATACACCCCTCCCTGTGAATATGGCTACCTACCTGTTCGTTTGTTTGTAGTTATACAATGGCTTCCAACTGCTTCAGGGAAGGGGGGTGCTCCATCCTGCTCAGGTGTGTGACAGGGGGCCTGGTGGGAATTATAGTGCAGTCTTCCCACCCACATATACCCCTCCCTGTGAAGATGGCTACCTACCCGTTAGTTTGTTTGTAGTTCTACAATGACTTCCAACTGCTTTTGGGGGGGAGTGCTCCATCCTGCTCAGGTTTGGGACAGGGGGCCTGGTGGGAGTTATTGTGCAGGCTTTCCATCCTCAAACAGCCCTCACTGTTGAGATGGCTACCTACCTGTTATTTGTAACTGTAAAATGTAATGGCTGCCACATGCATCTAGGTGGGAGGGAGTGCTCCATCTTGATGAGCTGGGGAACAAGGGGGCATGGTGGGAGTAGTAGTGCAGGCCTCTCACCCATATACACCCCTCCCTATGAAGATGGCTACCTAACTGTTAGTTTGTTTGTAGTGAAACAATGGCTTCCAACTGCTTCTGGGTGTGGGGTGTTCCATCCTGCTCAGTGGTGGGACAAGGGGCCTGGTAGGAGTTGTAATGCAGTCTTCATACCCACAAACAGCCCTCCCTGTGAAGATGGCTACCTACCTGTTAGTTTGATGAGGTTAATGTAATGGCTGCAACATGCTTCTCGGTGGGGAGGGAGTGCTACATCCTGTTCGGGGTGGGACAGGCGGCCTGGTGGCAGTTGTTGTGCAGGCCTCCCACTCTCAAACTGCCCTCATTGTTAAGGTGGCTACCTACCTGTTAGGTGAGGGTGAACGGTACAATGGCTTCCAACTGCTTCTGGGTTGATGTGGAGTGCTCCATACTGCTCAGGGGTGGGACTGGGGGCATGGTGGGAGTTGTAGTGCTGTTTACCTGGACACATACAACCCTGAAAATGTTGGATACCTTTGGGGTGATTCAGATGGAGTGAATGCTACATCTGTGTAACTTGTGTTGGATATTGTGATGCATATGGATATACTTGGGACTCTGAGATGTGGCTTTGTAGTTGTGCTGGACAGTACATAGCTGTGTAATGGTCTACATTTGTTTGTGCTTACCAGCCTTCACTCCCCCAGCTATTCCTGTGAAACTCTCTGGATGCAGTATGGCAAGCACCTTCTCCTCCCATGCAGTGAATGTTCTTTGTGGAATAGGGGGCCACCGCGAGTCCTCTGAGCCAGCTCACGGTTCTTGTTCCTCTTCTTTTTGAGAACACTCTTCAGGTTATGCCACCGCTTCATGATTTCCTGTCTGTTGCGCAGGGTGGTCCCTACTGCATTGACCTTGTTGACTATCCTTGCCCACATTTGTGCTCTTGTGGCAAATCGTGTCTTTTGGACCAGGTTCCCAAGCAGTTGTGGTTCTACTCTGATTATCTCATCTACCATGATTGTCAACTCACTCTCTGTGAATTTGGGCATTTTCTGTGGTACCATGGTGTGTGATGTGCAAAGGGGTTATAGGTGCAGGGGTGTAAGTGGTGGGGGTGGGGGTGATGTGTATGGTGTGTGATGTTCAAAGGGGTTAGAGGTGCAGGTGTGGTAGTGGTGATGGTGCTGTGTGTAGTGTGAGTAGTGATGGTGTGTTGATTTGCCTGTCCTTTGTCCTTAAGGGTTGGGCCCTTAAGTTGTGGAGTGTTGCAAAGGGTTGTGGTCAGGGAATAGGCTGGTTTTATACTCAGCTATGTGGGTGTGTCCAAATGGGGTATTGCTGTCAGGTGTGTAGTGTGGGTTGTCCTGGGATTTGTATTTTTGTAATTGCCATGAGGTTGTGTCATTGGGGTGTGTTATGTGTTTTTGAATGCATGGCTAGTTTGCTGTGTGCACTTTGTGGCCTTGTTGTGAGTTTTTTCTGTCGACTGCCATATTTGTCACAGAGCGCCTGCAGTGGTGACTATGCTGCAGTTCTTCTGCCGGCTCTCCCATTCATCACTGTTTGCAACCACGGCGATCAGAAACAGCGGAACATACCGCAATCACATCGGGGATATTTAAATTTTCCGTGCCGTGTCTCTGCTGTCCTGGCGGCAGTTTGGTTCTTTTCCGTCGCGAATCCGACCGCCGCAAACCTTTTTTTGTCCTTCTCCGCCCTCTAAGGGCGTTTTTTCTTTGCCTCGTTCAGCCGCGATCGTTTTTTTGGGCGGTTGATCCTAATTATTCCGCCGGTTTTGCTGCGGTACCGGCGGGCGGTTCTTTTCTGCTACCATGGCAGTCGGGGTGGTTATCCGACAGCCATGCTACTGGGCCCCTATATTTCTTACCTTAAATTCGATATTCTTGACCACGATATTCTTGCTGTCGATATTTCTGTGTCACTATATCACTATATTTCCAACTCGATATTTGTGTAAGTCAACATTTCCAACTCGATATTCCTTCTGAATACCAGACCCAGTGTGTCAGAATAAAATGTCTTCATAAATTAGGAAGTCTGTACCAAACTTGCAGGTTCCCAGATATACTATCATTCAGCATAATGCCTCTATTCAATTAGAAAATGAAGCAAGCCCCTGATATATCTGGTAAACAGTAAAGACATAGGGGTGCATTTAAAATATGATGTGCAAAACTGATTCAACAAAGTATTGTATTGTATACTATGTTGCCTCCTGCTGTCTTCCCTGCTCAAAAACAGTCTACTTCGTGTTCATCAGGTACATTCCAGACAGCAATGTGTTAGGAATTTGTTAAGATGGCCCAGGAGTGTCAAGTATCTGGCATCTTTTTGGTCTAATATGACTCCTTTTACCAACGTGCTAACAATAGCAAATGAAACATTATTATCTCGTTTGAAATACCAGGACAGGGTAGGAACGTTGAGCAGTAGACCTCTGTTTGGAGTCAAAAGACTTCTCTTGTTAACCGCTACCGCGCTACCGCGTTTTCCCGCTGTGCGCTGATTTTTAAAAATCGCGCTGTTTATGACAAAGCCAGCTCGTCATCCGCGTAGCGCAGGTAACGCCCATGACGATCTGGCTTTGTCATTAGCGTCGAAGGGGTTAAGACTGTCTAAGACAGTCTTGCTGCAACAGTAGCAGGCAAAACATTCCATGAGTTCTATGCAAGTGACACAGAGTAGTGAGGTTCAAGCTTTTCTTTGATGTATCCCAACCCTTCTCTGTCCTTCTGTGCTCCTGCCCAAGACCCGACCGAAGATCTATGCACCAACAGTAGCTAATACCTAACCAGGCACACATTTCATATTATATAGGCGGTCTGTGGTGCTGAGGAGCCAGCCGCTATTCTGTGTCAGTATGTTTGTCTCATCTCTCCTCTGTGCTACATCAACAGCGATTGGCCTACCAAATAGTATTGCCTTCATAACTTCTTTCAATCCCATTCTTATTATTAGCACACGCAGGACAAACCATTCGACAGATGTATTAAAACTCTTGAAATTCAAGAACTGACTAATATTTTACTGCGGCGTCGATGGTAACCGAAAAAGGCAGGCTATGTTCTGACTTTTACACATTACACACAACTACACATTACCATTCTGTTCTAACTTCTCTTGAACTGCTTCCACCATTCCAAATTGCCTTGTAAAGGTTGCATAGCATTTTTCAACCTCACTCAGCTGCTTTAGATTGTCCTCTTTCGCTGACATGGTCAACTGCACCTTCTGCTCCTGTTTTAAATAACACATAGAAACAAATTAGTATCTCCTGCCTCCTCCAATATTATATTAAAATCTGTATTCCTCAGAGAGTTCACAATGTAAACCTACTTTCTAGAGTATTTGTTAAAGACTTCACAATATAAAACCTGACTCTCAGGCCATTAACGCAGAGCAGTCCAGGGCTAACTCGTAGACCAGATGTGAACTAGAAAGTCGAAATTGAGCAACACACAAAAATAGCACACAATAAATGAATATGCAATCAAAGCTTTGTCTTTAAAAAGGAGAAAGACGTCATTGTACTTAAAACTAAATACTATAATCAAAATGTTTGTTAGATTTCATGTGGGATTTCAAATTGGAACCCCTCCAGTAGGCGCCTTGCAGATTAACTTGGGTGCAGATCCTGAATCCTAAAGCAATATCACAGAGGGCACTTAAACCTGTAAATGTAGCCCGCTACTGTTCCCTCTGAGGCACTTTGTGACAATCTGTATACCAGGAGGCTTTCATCGAAAAAAATCTGAAATGGACCTACATGGGCCTATAAGAAAATACATTTAAATCTGCATGCTTTGCCAAGTCGTTCTCATTGTTAAATGAGAGCCTTTGCTGCTTTTTGTCACTGCATTTGATATTCAATAAAACAAGCTTTAACTTGGACATAATCATGATCATGTCATGTCCGCATAGGGTGACCCGTTAAACAATTTAGGTAGCCCCAAAGTATACATCGACATGAGCATTAACTCCATTCCTCAGACCCCAAGCATTAACTGTGGCCGGACCAAAACCCATTCCTATTGCATATGCCTTAAGGTTGATCATGTAAAACCCATTCTTATTGTGTATGTTAAACATTTCAAAATATAAAGCCTCTTCCTACTGTGGCTGTCATGGAGTTCACAAGGTTAAACGACTTCCTATTGCACTTAGCGAAATTCCCAATGTGAAACAAGTTCTTGTTCCATTTGTTAGTAGGTTCACAATATAAAGCCTCTGCCTATGGTGTTTGACTTAGAGTTTATAATGTAAAACTCCTTCCTATTGCATTGATCAGAATGTTTGCAACCGAAAACATCTTTCATTGCATTTGTCAGAGTCCACAAAGTAAAACACTTTACTACTTGCAATAATGAAAGCCTATTGCCTTTGATATAACTTTTGAATTGATTGTCATTTTTGTAACAAGCCCTGTTACCTTCTGAGTGTCCTGGCGCTAAGATTGTAGCTGCAGTGTTATATAAGGATCAGAGAAATTAGAGATTGAACAGGTGGGCTTTGAGGTATTTCATACATTCTGAGTGGTACATGACAGAACACAAGGAAAACTGGAGTGCATTCCAGACTATGGGGTCGATTATGATGCGTCCGTCCACCTCCCCCGAGGTGGAGGGTCGTTCGCAGGGGCAGCGGCGTTCCCTCCATTGGAATCAGGATGTGACCGCCACCCTGGCGGTCACATCCTGTATATTTAACATTGCAGCGGGTGCTGCTTTAAGCAGCACCCGCCACAAAGTTAAAAATGCATGCTGTGCATTTGCATGCACAAAGCGGCAGGCACCAATTGGTGCCAGCCGCATTGTGCATGCAACTGCAGAGGGGTACCATAGGTACCGCCCATGTGCACCCCCCACACCCTCTTCACCCTGGGGGCCCACAACGGGCCCCCAAAGAAAAGACCGTATAAGGCGTTGGACCGCCAGCATCTTAATATGGTTGGCGGTGTCTCGCAGACACCGCCACCATATGTGAGCACTTTTTCCGCTGGTCGTCTTCGCGGTTTTGCCGTCCGCCGCAGACCCCCCAGCCATCCTAATGTGGCGGGGGTCATTTCAAGGAAAATGGTAGACGGATTGCCCCGCCAGCCCTGCGGAGGCAATCCGCCCGCCATCATAATCGACCCCTAAATCCGCAAGAAAGCCAAAAGAGCGGCCACTGAACATAGATTTATTTGTAGGAGGAATGTAGAGGAAATGTGCAGAGGCAGAGTGGAGTCTGTGAATCAGTGTATATTACTTAAAGAATTCTTGCAGATAGATGTGTGCCGGATTGATGGCAGAAGCGCAAAGGTTTGAAAAAAATTGTGTTTCTAAAGGAAGCCAATGTAATTAAAATTGAGTCATACTTTTGATTCAGAGAAGGAGGTGGGCTGCAGCACTTTAAATCATCTGTACCCAGGGGATTTTCTTTTTTGGAAGGCCATGAGAGATCAATTTTCTGTAGTCCAGTCAAGAAACAACAGTGGCTTGGACAATAGTTTATGAACTGCTGGTATGAAGGGCAGGACATTTTACAGTAGCTTCAGGAGAAAGAAACAATTTACAGTAGTTATGAAGACATGTTCAATGAATAACAGACTGGTATAAAAAATAATACTTACTGTACAAAATCTGCCATTTCTGCGTGGTCACCCCAGATTTTTCATCTTTTGCTGGCCCTATATTTTTGCTGCCTTTAGAAATGTGTGCCCTTTACCCCTACTACCCAGTACTAAAGTGCCTGTGCATCCCTTTCTAACATAGCCGAATTGGCATATTCCGAACTGATATATTTAACTCACCCACAAATCCCTAATCTATGGTACAAGATGTACCTATGGCCTAGATTTTAAATGCCAATAGTGGAGCAGCATCTGCTAGTGTGGCAGTACAAACATGGTCCCAGCACTATCAATGTGGCCTGACTGTAACAGTGAATAACATGCACTGAGGCCTGTTAAAATAAACCCTTTTTGACAGGTAAAAATCTACATTTAAAAATTAGTAAGTCATGCCAATGTAGGCATTGTAGCCCAAAAGGCAGTGTGCATAGTATTTAAAAGTCAGACATGTAGAAATGTAATGTTAACATGTCCTTACAGTGACGAGTTCCCAGAAAATCTTCAATGTGACATGCCTAGCTGTCCTATATAGAACACCAGATTACAGATTAAATACTAGTACTGTTTCTCGGGAAAGGTGAAATCGAAGTTGTAATGAATGTTAAGAAAAAGTTACTTATAGAAAGTAACTCTTTACCTGCCCTAATTATCAGAAAGCTAACTAACATAAGCCTCTGTGGGGCCCCGAATACAAATTAGCCTTTCGGCTAACTTAATGGGCAGAGATGGCTCCTCTGGACTACACCGAATTTGTATGGTGGGGACTGAGGGCATCCTTTTTGATACTACATTGTCAAATCCATCTGCTGGGCTTACATTGAACACTTGGGCACACTTGAAAGGTTAGAGAATGCCATGACAATTCTTGTGTATCCACTGCCTGTTTGCTTGAAATCCCTGCTTTTGCCCTACCAGACTTCTGTCTCTGGGTTTTACGTATGGCATCGGGGGCTCAATAGAAAGGAGAAACCGGATGCCAAAGCAGTTCTTGTATATCCACTGCCTGGTAACCTGAAGAACCCTGCTTTTTCACTAGCAGACATCTGTCTGTGGGTTTATTGGGGTTACAGTGGCTGTTTCAAACTGAATATTAGTGTTTGATGCGGGAGGACAGAACAATAACCACAGTGAACTCCCTACACACACAAACCTAGCCCTCAGAGAACAATTTTAGTGTGACTGAGGACTTTTGCCATCTTGAAAGTGCCCAAAATGGGTAGGGTTGGGCCAGAGAACATTTACCCTATTGGGTAGGGTGTGCCCAGGAGTCATTCTAACTCACTAGCTAGTGCCAGGCATAAATTTGACATCTCCAATCACTCATTTCACAACACTGCTGAGGAAAAACATAAGGAGACTGGATCTGCTGTCTATGACCTGAGAGCAGCTCTGAAGGAGTCCCTCGAAATTTCTATACACCCAGAAATTTACCTCAATAAAACCCTCAAGGATTGATAAATCGAAGACAGTGCTAAACCTTAATTTTATGAGGCAATGTGTCCCAGAGGTAAAACACTTCCTAACACATCTAAATATCAGGAATACAGTCAAGTAGGTAAAGGGTCCAATCAATAACTGAGTTCTAGATCAGTGGAATACATTTAAGGGTTTCATTACAAAACTCAATCAATCAATTTGTATTGGTATTGCACATCACTGTCACCCCTTAGGGTATCTGGGTGCTAGGATGCTGTGTCTCCTCGAAAAGCCAGGTCTTAAGTTTCTTTCTGAAGTCTGCCAGGGACAGAGCTGTTTGGAGGTGGAGGGGCATGTCATTCCAGGTCATGGCCATGATGAAGGAGAAGGAGCGGCCGCTGCTACAACCGATGTGGGGGTGTGTGTGAGGACAAGAGAGGTGGAGCGCAGGTGGAAGTTCAGTCGATGGCTGAGATATGATGGTCCTGGATCGTGTAGGGCTCTGTATGCATGCGTGAGGATCTTGAATTGACATCTCTTCTGAATGAGGATGAGGAGGTTTCTGAGGTGAGGGGTTATGCGTTTCATTTGGGAAGGTCCAGGATGAGTCTGGCTGCAGTGTTTTGTACGGTCTGGAGTATTTTGGGGAACTGGAAGCAGATTCCAGCATGGAGAGCCTTGCTATAGTCGAGGTGGCTGGCGAAGAGAGCCTGCATGATGGTCCTTTTGATGTTGATGAGGATCCATCTGAAGAGTTGGCAGAGCACGCAGACAGTGTGAAAGCAGGAGGAGGCGACTGCGTCGACTTGTTGTTTCATTGTTAGTTGACTGTCGAGTATGATGCTGAAGTTGTGTGCATGGTCTGTTGGTGTGGGTGTTGGTCCCATACGGAAGTGTCTCTTCCGGCGTTGGAGGTGTCCTCAGTAAATGAGAGGATTAGTTGAGTGTCATCAGTGTAGGAGATTATGTTGAATCTGTGGGATCTGACGATGTCTGCGAGGGGGTCATGCAGATGTTGCATAAGGTGGGGCTGAGGGATGAACCTTGGGGTATGTTGCAGATGACGTTCCTAGGTGTGGAGGTGAAGGGAGGTAGTCCGATATGCGTCCTTAGATGAAGGAAGCGATCCACTTTAGGGCGTTCTGCTGTATGCCAAAGATGTGGAGTCTATCAATGAGGGTGTGGTGCGAGACAGTGTCAAAATCACTTTAGAGCCACAGTTTCTCAGCTGTCTAGGAGAGTTCTGATCTTGTCTGTGGCAGTGATTAGTGTGGTCTCAGTGCGGTGGTTGGCGCGGAATTCAGATTGTGAGGCGTCGAGTAAGTGATTTTGTTCCAGGTATTCAGTGAGCTTTCAGTTGATGGCTTTCTCAAGTACTTTGCCCGAGTAGGGGAGCAGGGTGAGAGGTCTGTCATTTTTGAGGTCGCTGGTGTTGGCTGAGGGTTTCTTCAGGAGGGGTCAGACCCATTGTGTTTCAATTTGTCAGGGAAGGTTTCTGTGGAGATGCAAGTGTTGAGGGTCAGGGCTGAATGGGTTGGCTCTGAGGTTGAAGAGACAGTGCAGGCAGGGGTCGCTGGGAGCCCTGGAGTGAATGGACGACATGATGGCTGTGGTGGTCTGGGTGTTGAGCGAGGACCAGGTGGTTATATTTCAGCTAGTGTTCAATGGTTGTTTGAGGTTGTTGAGGCCGATCAAGGGAGGTTGTGTGCGAAGTTGTTGTAGATAGTGGCAATCTTGCTGTGGAAGTAATCTGAGAGGATGTCGCAAAGTACTTGGGAGGGACGGATGGTGTTCTATGTAACTGTGGGGTTGTAGTATCCCTTGACAATCTGGAGGAGTTCCCTTGTGTGTTTCAGTTTATTTATTTATGCATAGTTATTTAAAACCATAGCATACACTGCTGAGTCTGGTGGGTCAGTGGACTAAAGCAGCCACTTCAGGTGCCTGTGTTCGATCTCATGGTCACAGGTTCAAATCCCGGTGGGTCTACTCAGCCTTTCATCCACCTGAGGTCGATAAAATGAGTACCATTGAGTTGGGTAACAATAAACATCTGTTATTCAGCATCAAGACACCTACGGGTAATTGTGCGCTTTACAAATACACTTTATGTTATGTTATGTTACTCTGCAAGAAAATCAATGAATTAAAAAAGATAATACATCAAACATATTTCATTAAAAATGTTTTTTAAATTATAAAAAGAAGGAGGCATTTATAAAAGTATATACTGTTTGTAAAACATGAACAGCATTACATATCAGAGAAGAGATCTTTTTTTCTGTCTGTTCCTGATCCCTGTCGGTATTTTGTATCCCTAAAGTGCATATGTGCTGTTTTAAAAGTGCAATGATATTAGCAATGGAAATAAGACATGAGGTTATGACGAATCAAAATATTACAGAATAAACTTCACTTATTTTATACAATCTCATGTGCAGGCCAAGGGAAACATCCTTTACAACGCAACTTTTACCACGCAGTGCCTTTACGACCAACTATTACAACGCATGTCATTACAACGCATAGCGCTGGGGGGGGGCTCTAGGATAGGTAATAGATTTAATTTACTATCCAACACCTTCCCTACTATCCACGGGGACTGGAGTTGGAATAGTAAATTAAACTATTCACTATCCAGCACCCCTTAGCGCTATGCGTTGTAAAGGCATGAGTTGTAAAAACTGCGTTGTAAAGGCATGCGTGGTAAAAGAATGCATTGTAATGTCATACATCCGCAGGCCAAAGCTCAGCTGTATTTAATAGTTTTTTCTGCCACTATTTAAAACTTTCATATGGCGACAGTTGACCATTGGCTCTATAGATCTTAGACATGCAATGACAGCCTGCCTACAAGTGCGGATTTACTGCTCATTAAAAAATGATTTCAGCATTTTGCTTTTTTCGTTTGTCAGTAATGTAATGTGTATAATGTTCTCCTTCCCTTTGTTACACACTCTACAGAGTGTTTTTGTAGATATTTTATTAAACTAATTTTCTTCACCTGGGATTCTGCCAAAACGATAGTGCATGAAATCAATTTTCAATTTTCTTGACCAGCCAGCTTCTAAATATGGTTGAATTTTGAATTCATTGATCACCGACCAGGCATGGGCTCTGCTGGCAAATTTCTCTCTATCATTTAAAACAGATACTGCCTTTACTGTCTTATTAATCAATTTTTTAAAGCGGTAGGCTGCAGGGAATTCGCCCATAAAGCTTGGCCTAGGTTATTTTCCGAGGCTTTTCTTATTCTGTTCCAGGTTTTCACTTATGTCCCCTTCATTGCTATTATTTGATTTATAAGTCCAAACTCCAGTCTTATCTGGGCTTGTGATGTTTTCAAGGGTTGGTGGAACAGAGATCTAAATACTTTGGAGGTCATTAAATTTAAGAGAACAGCGCCCCTACACAAAGAACTTCACTACCGCATGTGATGGTTGGTATGAGTTTGACTGAAATCACTTTCTGTAGTGCTGTATAGCTGAGACTACTTTAAAGGATCCTGAACGCCTGGGTCAGGGAGATAGCATTACTCCTCAGGTCCTTCTTATGCTGTTTAAAAGTAGCCCGGTCATCAAAAAGTACTCCCAAGGATCTATATGTTGTTGTTGGTATTTGCTCTGATAGTTTTTTTCCTAAAAAACATCTATGCTTGTTTTTAATTTTTTTGCTCACTTCCATTGTCTAAGAGTCGATCTATAAGTGCCTGCAGGCTTGTTTTTGTCTGGCTAAGTAATATAACGTCATCGCATATCGAAGAGTTCACTTGTGTGGCTCCTTTGATGCGCAGGTGGTAGTTGCTGATGGCTGCATCGTGGGTGTCTCTGTCTGAGGGGTCCTAAGTGGTGGGCCAGCATTTCTCGAGTTGGTAGTAGTTGTGCTTGGTGGATCTGAGCTCCGGGATTCACCAGTTGGTTTGTTTTGAGGTTTTGTTGGTGTCCGCTGGTTTTAGCAGGGCAACTTTGTCAGTGTATTTGTTAATCTAGGCGGAGAATTTCTGGGCAGCTTGGTCAAGTTCCGCTGTGGTTTCGGGTTGTGTGGTGCTGAAGGCTTGTGTCCAGAGCTCCTCGGTTACTTTGCCCCAGCTGCAGTGGGAGGTGCTGTGGCACTTGGCTGTGAGGTGATGGACGCTGGAAATAGTAAAGTGGACGATGGTGTGGTCAGTCCAGGTAAGTTGTGTGATGTGGGTGAGTTTGATTCTGTAGCAGGCAGTAAAGATGGTGTTGAGTGTGGGTCCGGCTTTGTGCGCGGGTTCAGTGGCCAAATGGTTAATGCTTCTCCAGGAGGGAGGTGGAGTTGCCGTAGTTAGGGTCATTGACTTAGAAGTTGAGGTTGCCAAGCAGGATGTAGCGGAGGGGGTGATAAGGTTGGAAATGGCATTGCAGAAGGGTGGTCAGGGGCCTGCTGGTCTTTAGGCAAGGGTGCCTCTTATAATGGTCTTAGCATCGGTTTGTAGTCAGAAGTTGAGGTGTTCCATAAGAGGTGTTGAGTAGTAATTGGTGACATTGCATTGGATGATTTCCTTGAAGATGTTGGCAATGCGAGGCCGGGTTTGTCGGAGCAGTCTCAGTGTATTATTGTGTAGCAGTCGGGCGTGGCAGTGGCGATGTTGGAGTTCGAGGTGGGTGTGAGTCACGTTTTGTTTAAAGAGGGAGCAGGAATGGTGGATGCATTGGAGTGGTGCTGGGTCGTTCCTAGTATTTCGAGCAGGATCGATGGGGAGTCCAGTACCGGAAAGGGGTCCCATATGGCAAGAGAAGCAGCAGTGGCGGCAGATGAAGAATCCTTGGGTTAATCTCGGGGAGGCCATGAAGCAAATGTTGTTCCAGTCTCCTGCGTCCAGAGCTAGGAGCTCCTCTGCAGTGGTGCATGTTAGATGGGCCTGGGGTACTGGTGCTGGACATGGTCCAGGCATGGACAGATGCAAATAAGCTCACCTTTGGCACCTCTTTGTTGCGCCACTGGCACGGTTGCACATCAGCCTCCATAAATAGTCATGGGAGGGACTGCGGGGCAGGAGGGTGGGAGTGGGAAACACGTCAGGCGTGGGACAAAAAACAGTGGGAGCAGATGGGAAACAGGAAGGCTATGGCCAAATTGGAATCCCAAAACAGTCCCTAAGGTAGATGAAGCCCAGTGGCAGGCCAAAACAGAAACCATTCAAATAAAAAGAAAGCTGGCTAAAGCGGGAATGCAACTGAGGAATGCCCAGCCCAGTGGACCTCTAACTGTGGTCTTGAACTGGGGGCAGAGAGAACTGGTATCGCAGTTCCGGTCTCAAGAAGCTGGCAGGAGCGGGCGAGTTGCACATGACCAAAAAGGTCAAAACTCAAAAGATGGACTATAAAATAAATTCCATGCTCAGTAAATAAAGCATTAAGGTATTTTTGGAGGCGGGAGCAGGGCAGCGAATGGGCAGCAGGGGGGCGGGCCAGCAAGAATGCAGCAGTGGGAAAAATCAGCGGGACCAGCAGGTGATGGTGGTGGGGGAAAACGGAAGGCAGAGACAGGGCACAGGGCATCTATTCCTAACTTTTGCATTTTCAGTAAGAAGGCAGTAAGGGAGTGTAGTAACTGTGATGGTGCCCAAGGCTGCGATGGGTAAAGTGACAGATGGCAGTAAAATCCAATATTTGTCATGGAACCTAAATGGCCTGAGGTGTCCACGTAGGAGAAGATTGATCCTGAAATATTTAGAACTTGCTCCAGTACAAATTTTCTTACTTCAGTAGACACATTTAAGTCCAAATGAGTTTAGTGAGGTTTTCTCTAAGACCACATGGGTACAGTGTTTTTGTGTCTCGTAACAGACACTGAGTAGCCGAGGGGTAGCAATTGTGATCAAGAAAGGAGTGGCCTGTAGTATTAAGTCTGTCAAAACCGATCAGTCTGGTAGGTGGGTAATTGCTCTTTTACATCTTGGGGGTGTTGAGATGACATGTTCATCGTATTATGGTCCGAATACAGACGATTCTTCATTTTTGGTTAAATTACAGGGGTGCTTAATGTTGGCAAACCCTCCGTTGATAATTGGTGGGGACTTTAACATAAGACTTGACCCAGAGAAGGATAGTTCCAACTTAAAGTACACAATAGCAACCCCTAAATCACGAAGGGTAATGAAAAACTTAATTTTAAACTTAAACTTAGTGGATATATGTAGATCCAAGAAAGGAGATGTCCCGGGATTTACGTACTATAGTAAAAAATACAGACACTCCTCTCGGACTGGCTACATGTTGGCCAATAAAGAACATTTAAATAACGTCATAAGCATCTCGATCCAGCCAGTACATTTATCAGACCATGCTCCCTTAATAACTGTATATGCCATCAGCGGGAAGTGTGTACATCCTAGATGGACAGGGAGATCATACAATCAATCAGTAGATCCTCCTTAGAATTCTTCACTATCAATCTGGGATCAACCTCCATCGACCAGGTATGGGATGCCTATAAGGCCAATCTGAGAGGCCATCTGCACGCCCTAATAAGCTCAAAAAATCGACAAAAGGTCCAAGATTTACTAGCATTAGGAGGGGATGATAGCCGCCCTGGAGGGAGAAAGGAGTAAGCTTAGTGTAGGAGACCTGGGGAATTTTGAGTCAGTTGATAAAAAGTTGGAGGAGGCCAGACAAAAATGTAGGCTACTTTTGGATCAAAAATGTAAAGCGCAGTGGCAATCTAGGAACATGGAGAACTTCGAATATGGAGAGAAGGCAGGGGCACTCCTCGCCTGGAAGGCCAGGCTAGATAGAGCTAAGAACGACATCAATGAATTAATTATAGATAACAGTGGCAACAAATCAACTAACCAGGAAGACATACAAAACACCTTACTTTCACTTTTTTCGGATCTTTATAAAGAAGATCTTGAACCAACTCAGGTTGAGATATCTTCCTGGCGAGCAAACAAGTCCTTGCCTACTCTGACAGAGGCCTCTAGAGAGGCACTTGATGCCCCCATAACGACAGAGGAGATAAGGAACCAAATAAAACGAGCAAAAAATAAAAAAGCTGCTTGTCTAGATGCCCGCCCCAATGAAATATACAAATTACTACAGGAAGATCTCCTGCCGGTGCTCCTTACTCTCTTTAATTCAATATATTGCTCCAACGGGGTGATGCCAAAATCTTGGAGTGAGGCTACGTTGGTGTTAATTTTAAAACCTAGGAAGAACCCCCTGGCAGCAGATTCTTATCGTCCAATCTCCCTGCTGAATGCTGACTATAAGATCTTTATGGGCATTTTAGCGGGGAGATTGGCGAAATTGGCATCTAATTTGATCAATCCAGATCAGAAGGGCTTTATGCCAGGCAGGGTGATTCAAGAACAAACCCAGTTGCTCATAGGTAACATCGACCTTGCAGTTACAAGGACAGATCCCTTAGCAGTAGTTGCAATCGACGCTGCTAAAGCCTTTGACCGGGTGTGCTGGAGGTATCTTTGGGGAACATTAGAGGCTATGGGCTTGGGCCCAGTGTTCATACAGGCGGTGAAGCACTGTTATTCAGATGCCTCGGCAAAAATTATTTTGAACGGTTCTTTGACACCAAGTTTTTCAATTCAGAGGGGGACTAGGCAGGGAAGTCCCCCGTCCCCCCTTCTATTCAATCTCTATATAGAACCCCTAGCGCAGACTATCAGACTGAACAATGCCATTACGCCTTTTAATTCATCGGACTATGAGTGTAAACTGGCAATATATGCTGACGACATCATAGTTTATACCAGCAATCCAGAACATTCTATGCCGCAACTCGAATACACTCTGAGTGAATTTGGTACGGTTTCAGGGTACCTTGTAAAGTCAGATAAGACTGAAATAATGTGCTGGAACACAGTATACAGAAATGGTTCTGAAAGTAGAGAATTTAGATACCTCGGAATCAAAGTAGTCAAAGAACTAAATAAAATCCCGCTGATAAATCTGGGGAACATCGAGAAAGATTTAGATTATTTGTTTGCTAAATGGAAGAACCTCCCTTTGACCATCTACGGGAGGGTTAATTTAGTAAAAATGTCAGTGCTTCCAAAGCTGACATATATCGTCAGCGCAATCCCACTAATCTTTTCCAATAAAAACATCAGCAGAATACAGGGGAAAATTGGTAGTTTTATTTGGGGTCAGAAGAAGGTCAGGATGTTGTGGAAAAAGCTGAGGAGGAAGCTCCTCAAAGGAGGATTAGCACTCCCGGACATCAACTGGTACCTGATGGCTTTCCAATTCAAGGGTATAAGGATGCTATTATCTTATCCTGAACAATCGGCATGAGGTAGAGTACTCAGGGAATTGGTTTTGGTGGAGGGGGGAGGGCTCCATGGTGGCTTTTTGTATAAATTTGGTGCACCAAACTTTTTCAAGAGAGTTAAAATCAGCACTTTCCATCTGGTATAAAATAAGAAGCATTTGGGGCGTAGTGTATTTCTCAGATTTTGCCCAAATTTGGGACTCTCCTGGGACACCACTCTACCTGAAAGATAGCCTGGCGACACCAATCAAAAATTCAGGGATGGTTAGATGGGCAGATTTGGTTGATTCAGAGGGCTTTCCTCCCTGGGAACTTTTACAAGCTAAGATAGGCCCCCAGTTCTCAAGATTTAAATACCTTCAATTAAATCTTGGTATGAATCAGAAGCTGAGGACATCTCAGGAAATTGGGAAGTAGAACAGCTGTTGCAAGATTCGAGCTCAAGGACGAAAGAGATAGCTCTTTGATATACACGAATTCAAGAAGCAAAGGAAGTCAAGATTCCCCCCCCCACCCCAGCATCAATTTGGAATTCAACGCTACTTGCCCCAAATATCGAGGAATCATTTGAAACATCCTTGAGGATCTTATATAAATATGTAAAACCGGCCACCCTGAAAAAAAACCATTTCTTTGTAATAAACAGGCTATATTATACGCCAGCAAAAATTGCAAAATTTGCCCCAGATCCGCCACCAAGCTGTCCCAGATGTGCCCTAATCCACGCCAATGACCTGCATATTTTTTTCCAATGCCCAATACTAGATATTTTTTGGAAGGGCGTGGGGGACACGCTATCATCTATTCTTGACATCGATTTGGAAGTTGACCTACCTCTAGTCTTCTTTGGTATGAACGATCTAACTAAGAGGGTATGCTCACAGAACCAAAAAGCTCTCCTATTATACTTAATACTTTTAGCAAGAAGAGAGATCTGTATTAAGTGGAAATCTGCTACCCCCCAGGTAGGATAGACTGGCTTAGAGCTGCAGTTAATATGTCAGGACTAGAACTAGATACTGGAAATGATGGCCCTCCCAACATTTGGCAACCCTTTACAAGATGGGCATGGCATAGGTACTTGACTAATTAATTAAAGTCTTAATAATCATAACCAAAATCCTTCTTGGCACTACGGTCCTATGAATACACCAATCCTCAATCACATGAGGAAGGCCAAGGGGCCTAGATGGAAACAGTGAGCCAATGGTCCCCCATAAGCCAGTAAATTGGCTTGTTAAATCTGTGAAAGTCTTGGTGAAGATGAGGACAAAAAAGTTAAATAAATGAAAAAAATACAACCAGGCACAATGCAGCAGTAGAGGATGGGCAGACACTGACACGGGCAGCACGGTGGCGTGGGGAGCTACCTGCCTGGGGGCAGGGTCAAGGGTCAAGGATTTTATCATTATGTCTGCTTATCTTGGGTATTTGCTACACTAATAAGCAAGAGCCGAATTCTACGATTAGATGTTGGGTGGTCTGAGGGTAGGCAAGAAGGATGCGACACGTAGATAAGCTGTCCTTAATTTATTCGGAAATGTCAAAGTCAATAGGGAGCAGAGGGAGCAACCCGCAACTCCAGCCATCTTCAATAAAAGCCTCAGAAGAATCATTCCTTGGAGGCAGTTCGAAGAGACAGTACATTTCTAAATGACATACCATATTCCAAACTGGAAATGAAAGATGATAAAATCAAAGTGTGAAAACATCAGATTCAACATTAGGGCAGCAAACTCTAGGAGGGCAAATTAGTCAGTTTCTACCAATGATAAGTGATCACTTAAAGGAATGGGGTTGGTAGACTTGTGTCACTGCTAAGAACAATATGTAGGGACTCCTATGTAAGCCTGGGTGGAGTTCATCGAGTTCTGCTATGTGGTAATCAGCAAACTGCAAAAAAACCTCTTCCGCGCTAAGCAGAGCTCTGCAAGTGGCGGCGTGCATTGGATAAATGCTGTTCGCTGTGATTTTCAGTGCCAGGTGCTTGTCTGCACTGTGCAATCATGGCGAACTGCACCATGCACAGTGCAAGCAGGTGCTGCTTCCTTTCTGCCTCTCCAGTAGATTTTTACTTGAACGTAAGCTTTCTCAACGCAAACGGATAGTTTCTCAATGCGAGCATATGCGACCACTCGTCTTCGTTGAGAAATCTCGCCGGGAGGTTAATTTTCCACGCTCGTGCTCGCCAACTTGATTTGGACGATCATGAATGAGGAAAAATCTTGCCGGGAAGTGGATTTTCCTCGCTCGCACTTGCCAGCTTGTAGGTGACAAATGCGAGTGAGGGAAAAACCTCCGGAGTATTTCTCAACTCCGCGAGCTCTGTGTAACGCAGAGTGCGGAAATCTCTGCAAACTCTGCAAGCGGAGCGGAGTTCACTGCCCAGACATATTCCTATGTGCCATGGGGAGTGAAGTGCAGAAAGTGTAAGGGTCAGTGGTGTAGCAAGGAGAAGGGGGGAGTTCCACTCCGGGCGGCACAAGTTTGAGGTTGGTGATTTCCCCACTACCCCAGCCCTTACCTGCGGCTGCCACAGGGTGGCAAGCGCAGGGAACGGCACAGCGGGCAAAGGTCTAGCTAGTAGCTATGCCACATGTAAGGGTTGTGATATTTGTCAACAAATTCTAAGCATCAGTCCTCGTGTTAACAAGCCTAATACTTAAAGAAAGACTGACGAGTCGCCCTAGTGGCTGCTTAGAAGAAACTTTTTGTTAGAACCTCCGTAGGTGTAATGATGTAAGCAGACTCAATGATGACTCTGAGCCCTTACTGTAGTTAACAGTTATTTATTTGTTATAACTCGGATAATTCCCAAAGAGCGCCGAGCCTCCGCTCCAGCGCCCGCTCTTCCCGCTATACTTTCGCGCTCTCGCGCTCAGCCACGCCCCCAACACCAGCAGCCAATCCTGGCCGCCTGCACGTCACGTCCGCCGACGTGCCGTGCAACATCTAGAGCGTCTCTACATATCTCCCCTTTTTCGCACAAACATTTCAACTTACAGTCCGTCGCTCAAATCATAGTCTCTGAATCTCGTTGGTCTCACCACAGCTCTACCACTCCGTGTTCGTCTCGCAGGGGTGGTGTTGGTCTCTTCTTCTCCTTGTCTGACTCTGTTATCGCCATTCTCCTCAACTCTTATCTCCTGCTCTCTGTCCCTTGCTTCTCCTTGACTTTGCTCTCCTTCATTCAACGTGATCCCATTCTCCTGATGTTCTCGCTTCTCACTCTCACATTCTTCTGATTCTCCGCCTGCCCTTTCACAGTCCCACACTAGGATCTTATTACATCTGGCCATGCGGTCTTGTGACCATATGTTTCCGTCACTCAGCCTGGCCGCTCTTCCCTTAATTTCCTTCACCTGCAGGGGCTTGCTGTATTTGCTCTCTCCTTTTCTTTGTAGAGTGGGCAGCTTGACTCTAACCCATTCTCCTTCTTTGAGTTCTGTGTCTCGCACGTTCCTCCGGGCATTATAATGTCTGGTGTACACTGCCTTGGCCTTCTCAATGTTAGCCCGCACCACAGCAGGGGACCATTCACTTACTACAGTCTTTTCCTTCCACACCCGGTTGTCCTGGGTGAATGGTTCTCGGCCGCGCAGCAGCTGGAAGGGGCTGTATCCCGTACTTGTGGGAGTGATCCTGTACGCCCACAACATGTGCCATATGTCCTTCTCCCAGTCTTTGTGGTCTGAGATGGCTGCCTGGATCGACCCCATCACCACCCTATTGAAGCGTTCGACTTGGCCGTTTCCCGCCGGGTGGTATATTGATGTGTGCCTCGCTTGGATTCCGTTCCTTCCTAGGAAGTTGTCCCACTTTTCCGATCGGAACTGGGGTCCATTATCGCTGAGGATTGACTTGGGTATGCCTTCCCTTACGAAAGTGTCTGCCAGGAACTGCACTATGGTGTCCGTGTTCATGGTTTCCTCGATCTTGATCTCTGGCCATTTCGAGAACCTGTCCACCAGGACACACACGTACTTCTGGACCCCTTGGGTGTCTAAGACGGGGCCTAAGATGTCGACAGACAACTCTTCCCAGGGGTTCTTTGGAGTTTCGAATGCACCCAATGCAGGGCGCAGGGGTTTGAGTGTCTTGTCTGCGCCCTGGCACCTCACGCACTCTCTCACATGTCGTTCCGCTCTTATGTCCATTCCCGGCCACCAATAGTTCTGCTTGGACCTCAGTTTGAGTTTCCCTATGCCCAGGTGCCCTTCGTGCAGCATGTCCAGCAGTCGGGGTATGATGTTCGTTGGAGGGACAACTTTCTCTCCTCTATATACAAATGTTCCTTGATTGTCCAGGAAGAGTTCCTCCCTCACTTCAAAATAGGGGTTGAGTTCCTTCCGAACCCGTCTCTTATCCGGCCATCCATGAGTGATGTAAGTTTTCACCTCTTCCAACGTCAGGTCCTCTGCATACGCTTGTGTCCATTCCTGGAGGCTGATGACACTTTCATGATCCTCCATCAGTGCCACCCATTCTTCCGTGCATGCCTTGTCCTCTTCACTGGGTTCCATAGCCGCCGCTCGGCTCAGGTAGTCTGCTACCTTGTTCTTGCTGCCTGGTATGTGTTCCACATCATACCTAAACTCTAAGAGCTTAAGCGACATCTTCGATATCCGGGGTGTCGCCTCTGCGTGGCCACTCGATGTCAGCACTCTCAGTAGTGGTTTGTGGTCGGTCCGTAGCTGAAATCTGGTGCCCCACAGGAATTGTCGGAAGCGCGTGGTGGCCCACACCACCGCCAGCATCTCCTTTTCTATCACACTGTACTTCCTTTCTGTCTCACTCAGTGTGCGCGAGGCGAAGCAGATCGTCTCCAGCTGACCTCGCCCTCGGTCTTGCATGAGGACTGCACCCAGTCCCTTGTCGCTGGCGTCCGTTGTGAGGACGGTGTTGCCTTGAGGGTCAAACCCTTGAAGGGGTATGGCCCCTGCCACTTCCTTTTTGATAATCTCGAATTCCCTTTGTGTGTCCTCCGACCACTTGAATTCAGTGTTCTCTTTCGTTAGTTGTCTCATATGATGAGTCTTAGAGGCAAAGTGCTGTACAAATTTCCCATAATACTCTGCCATCCCCAGGAATGACCTGACCTCTTCCTTGGTGGAGGGGGGTGGTGCTTCACAAATCGCCCTGACATTGTCGGCCTTGGGGGTCACACCTTGTGCCCCTATCTCATGCCCCAGGTAGGTTACCGAGTCCATCCCAATCTTGCATTTGGACCATTCAGCCGTGAGTCCTTTTCCTTCTAGGATCTTCAAGACCACTGCCAACTTCCTGTCGTGGTCTGGTATGTCTCTGCCCATCACCAGGATGTCATCTTGGAAGTATTGGACGTCCTTGATGTCCTTGAACAACTGGTGCATCATCCTCTGGAACACCGCCGCTGCAGAAGCTAGACCGAATGGCATCCTGCGAAATTGATAGCACCCAAACGGAGTGATGAAAGATGTTAATTTGCGGCTGTCCGGATGCAGAGCAATCTGATGATATGCAGAGGTCAAGTCTATTGTTGAGTACCACTTAATCCCCCTGGTGCTGGCTAGCATCTCCTCTATCCTGGGCAAGGGGAATCTTTCCACCACAATGTTTTTATTTAGTTCCCTCAGGTCAACGCACAACCGGACCTTACCGTTGGGTTTCTTAACCACTACCAGGGGCGCCAGCCACTCGGCGCACGTGATGGGTTCTATGATGCCCTTGTTTTCCAGGTCTTGTAGTTCTGCTCTCACAGCGTCTCTTACTGCCAACGGGACATTCCTGGCCTTGTGGGCCACCGGGACAGCGTTCTCCTTCAGGATGATCTTGTGGGCGAATTTTTCCAGCTTCCCCACTGTGCCCCCAAATACCTTTGGATATTCGGTTTTCCATTTGTCCAGACTTGGCCCGGCCACCTGGTCCGTCAGGAGAATTTGCTCCTTGCCACCCGGATCCAGCTTGATTCCTAGGTCGCCCTGATCCAGCCAACCCAAGACTGACGGGCCCCTCTCCGACACGTAGAGTTTACAGTGTGCTGACCGGCCTCGAAATTCGAAGGTCAAGGGCCTGAATCCTGCCATGGGGATCCGATCTCCGTTATACGTGACCGGGCGGATGTCTAGCTTTTCAAGCTCTGGCCCGAGCCGTGGCACAAATTTCTCCTCCCACACTGCTCTCTGGATGATGGTGAAGGGAGACCCTGTATCTGCCACCACGTTGATCTTGACGCCGCCTATAGCCATCTCCAACACCGGTTTCATCGTGCGTCTACCTTCTCTGTCTAGAACATTTCCCTCCGTGCTTAGTACCTGATCCTCAATGTAGATCACCGTGACTTCTTCCGGCTCCGAATCGCCGTCCGGATGGTCATCGCTTTGATCCACGCATCTCACCATGCTCTTGGAGGCCTTCCTCCTGCAAACCTTCTCGTAGTGGCCGATTATTCCACAGAACGCACACTTGGCGCAAAACGCAGGGCACTTCCGATCGTGCGCCTCGTGCGACCAGCTTCCACACCTGTAGCATGACTTCCTGTTGCCTCCCACTTGTTTACTCGACGTGTTCGTGCTGTTTTGCCACTTGCTGGGCCCTCTTTCTGTTGGTTTCCTGTTTCGGTATTCTCTGCTAGTCCCCTCTTCATCCACTTTGTTCACCATCGTGCTGGACGCCATATCCTTTTTTGTCACTTCAGCGCACCGCCGTGCTAATTCCGCTCTCTTCACGATGACCAATACCTCCTTCAGTGTGGTGTCTCCACTAGCCCACAGCTTGTCTTGCACATTCGAGCACGTGGTATGCATCACCACCTGGTCCTTGATGAATTCCTCTTCCCAGTTGGCGTACCTGCACGTGGCTGCCAGTCGTTTCAGTGCCGCCACATACTCCTCCACTGTTTCTCCTTGTTTCTGCTTCCTCTGTTGGAAGTTAAACCTATCCACCGACACGCACATTGCCGGTCTAAAGTGTTCGTTGAGGTCTTCGAGCGCCTGTGCGTATACATCGTCGTCTGTGGATGTTCTCTGTTTCGGGACTAAGCTCTTGTAAATCCGGAGTCCTTCTGGGCCTAAGTTCAATAGTAAAATACGTTTCTTCCTCTGGGGTTTGAATGCCTCCTCATTCTCATCTTCGAGTACGCCTATGAAATTGTCGATGTATTCCCTCCAATCCTCCCATTTCATGAGGGGTTCTCCCGGGCGCGGTAAGAACTGTACCGGGGCCATCGCGTAGCCTGCTTGCGCGCTCATTTTCTCGCTCTTCACAGCAGGTAGCGATCTTACTTGGCCACGGGTACTCCCTGGTGCGTCGTCTTGTTCTTCTCCACTTGCTGGGGTTCGGGGACTGTCCTTGTCAGCCCCCTCGGCTCCTTCTGAACCCTCCAGCGCGTGCTCACTGGTCTGTTGCTCGCTGGGTGGGCTGGCGCTCTCCTTCTGCCTTACTTCTAGGGTTCCTGGGTTTTTTTCCTCCCTTCTTCCTTCCTCTGCGCCACACCCTCCTGCGTGCCGGGCTCTGCCGCGCTCTTTGGGGTACCTGTTCTCCTGCACCAGGTAGTCTCGCTCCTCTGTACCTTGTGGGGTGGTTCTGAAGCTTCTGGTGCTTGCTTGTCTCTTAGGGCCGAGTCTGAGGTTCTGCCTTGCTGGGGGGTCTTCAATCCCACCCTCGTCGCCACTGTAATGATGTAAGCAGACTCAATGATGACTCTGAGCCCTTACTGTAGTTAACAGTTATTTATTTGTTATAACTCGGATAATTCCCAAAGAGCGCCGAGCCTCCGCTCTAGCGCCCGCTCTTCCCGCTATACTTTCGCGCTCTCGCGCTCAGCCACGCCCCCAACACCAGCAGCCAATCCTGGCCGCCTGCACGTCACGTCCGCCGACGTGCCGTGCAACATCTAGAGCGTCTCTACAGTAGGTTACGTCCCTGATGCTGCGTTGGCTTTAGCTTCAAAAGCATGGATTTGCTTAGAGGGGTGCGTACAGTGTATTATTTCATAAAGCAAGATATACCAATAAAGTACTGGAGTCCTTGGAGATGTGGCAGATAAATGTAGTTTATCAAAAAATTTAAACTAATAATACCTTTTCAAAACACATTTTCCAGTACATCAAGTCAGGTACACGATTTGATAAAACCATACTTTCCAATCTTGTAAACATACAGTGCGTTTTCATTTTTAATGATCTTTGGTTGAATGCCTCGAATTCAGACTGTTCTACTGTCTATTAAATTACCATTAAAGAAATTCTATTCGATTCGGCTTGAGTTCCTAATTTCCAGACATGTAAGTGCTATAAATGGCCGAACATAAAAATATAATAGAGGGTGACAGTAATCAGAAGTAATTATCAACATAAGTTTCGCACAATATAGATATGCAGAATTCGTTCTTCAGGTTTTATAAGGTATGAAATTAAACATGATACAATAAAACGGAGATTCATAAATGGCCTGGTAAAGAAACAACAACAATTTTAAAAATCAAGTTCACCTCTTTAGTCTATGAATTTTCATGTATGTCTGTTCTCATCTCAAAATCCTTAATGATACTGTAAAAATGGAAATACACTGCTCACAAAAATCATATTACCATGGTAATTAGTTTTTTAATGTAATGCATACTTAAAGGTACCTATAAGTTATTCAAAGTAAACGAATGTGTATTGTGTATGTGTATCGGTAAATATCTGAGAGACAGAGTAAAGTGTTTTGGATTGTTTTAATCTCGACATACAGTAGTTGCACAGTAAACTCATAGCACAACAGAGTGCAGTTAAAACGAAACAGAAATTCTTCTATTAGTGTCGATGTCTTCTGGAAGTGATGTCAAATGTAGAAGCAATAGAAACATGACAACTAACACTTTTAATCTAAAGGCCAGAGGTAACCTTGTACAACACACTTTAAATTTAAAACATGGGAAAGGAGATTTACCTTTCACCAAACAGCATATAATGAGTTGTTTGTTTGGGAAAGGCATATTTTTAAAACAAATAGAGAAACTGACCCATGCCCAGAGGGAACTAATTGGTATAAATTAAAAGCATATGTGTCGCTTGTGGATAAAGCAAACACAAAATGCAATCTATACATCATTGTATAATTTACAGCAGATTTTAATTCAGACAGAGGTAAGCTTATAGGAAAAGATACACGTGCAGTGTATAATCGGGACGACAAGTGGCCTAGTGGTTAGGGTGCGGACTTGCAAAAATCGGGACGAGGCTTCTATCCCTGCTTCCGCCCGTGATCTTTGTTATGTGGTAATGTCAATACTAGATCCTGAATCTGGCTATTCAATGCTATGGGCTAACAACAGTGGAAAAACATGACTTACTTTTCCACGGTTATGGTGGTTGGGAACAACCCATCTCTCTGCGGCCATCTATGCCAGCCCTCATGCCTGTGGGACTGCTGTGCCCCAAAACTGGAAGTTGAGAGCCTGTGAGTTCTTTCAGATAAAGACCTAAATAAGGGCCTCCCTGGCCAAGAAGGAAGCATGTACCTGCTTTGGCCTTCTAAGAGCCCTCAGGAAGATTATTAGATGGCTCCCTGTGGAAACCCATAGAACAGTGATACAAGGTCTCATTCTGTCGCAATTCGCTAAATCTCAGCAGTCCTGGGTATGTGACCAGGAAGCTACAGATTATTCAGAATGCTGCATCCGGAGTCTTACTGAGCATTCCAAGATCACAGTCTGCATGCTCAGCGTTGGTTACCCTCCATTGGCTACCAGTAAAGAAAAGGATAGAATATAAAACACTCTGCATTGTACACAAAGTAAATCATGCTCCGAGCCCACATATCATTGGTCATCTCAGCATCCCGTATAAAAACGCACGAGATCTAAGGTTGTACTATCACTTTCTTCTGGCTACTTCGAGAATCAACATGGCCAGAAGCGGTGGGCAGTCCTTTGCCGATTGCATGACATTACAATGCATACTTTTACAACGCACACCTTTACAACGCATTTTTTACAATGCAACATCCATTACAACGCATTCCATTACAACGCATGCCATGACAACAAATTTTTAAAAAACTACCTTTACAACGCACTCCATTACAACGCATACTACCTTTACAACGCATACCATTACAACGCATAACCTTACATTGCATGTATGATAAGTATTGTATAGTGTAGTGGTAAAAATGACTATTCTAACTCCAGGGGGTGCAACAGTAGGGTAAGTGTTGGATAGCGTAGGGGTAAAAATTACTATTCTAACTCCAGGGGGTGCAACAGTAGGGTAAGTGTTGGATGGTAATGGTATGCGTTGTAATGGTATGCGTTGAAATTACTGCGTTGTAATGACATGCGTTGTAATGGTATGCATTGTAGTGTCATGCGTTGTAATGGTTGCGTTGTAATGGCATGCTATGTAATGGCTGTTGCGTTGTAAAAGTTTCGTTGTAATGTTAGTGTGTTGTAAAAGTTGCGTTGTAAAGGTTGTTTCCCTCCTTTGCCTATCTAGCATCTAAGCTCTGGAACTGATTCCCTATTCAACTAAGTGCCAACAGTAAATTGCTAAGTTTCAGAAGACAGCTGTAGACTCATCTGTTCGTATAAGTAGCGCATTTTCTCTCACAACTCCTCTTAGCGCTCAAAATCCCTTTTCTGGGTAGCCATGCGCTCTAAAAGAACTAATAACATAACATATTACATCCCCAGAGGAATCATTTGCCTCTCTAGGTTCCCCATCACGCCTAAGTGTTCAGAGACCCAAACAAAGACGTAGAATGGTGGCTGGTGTTCTCACAAGCCTTCTACCACCTCTCTCTGGTCTCCACAGATCCAAGGGATGCATGAGAAAATGGGTGCTCAGCCTCCAACAAAAGGCAGCAGAACACTGTACATAATCAAAGTCAAGCAAAAAGTCAATAGATATAGGAGAGTAAACTGGGTTGTGTACGGTTAATGCATTGTGATGTAATGTTCTTTAAAGATGGGCTTCATCAACTCTTTCCGAAATTGGAGTAGCTTGGGCGGTCCTGAAGGATACGGTGATGTTGTTTCAGATCCTGGGTGCATAGATAGAAAAGATCTGTTGCCTTATTTTTTCTTTTTTGCTATTCATAATTTGGAGTTTGATTGCGTCCTAGTTGTGGGTGTGCTGAGAACCACCAGAGATGGTAAGTTTGTTTGAGAGATAAGCAGGGAGCTGACGTGATGGCTTTGTAAATGATGCAGCTGATTTTGAAGATGGTACGGGACGGCAACAGGAGCCAATGAAGTTCTGTCAGGGTTTGGGTGACGTGATCGTATTTCTTGAGGTCTTGGATGCGATATTTAGGATGCTCCTAAAAGGTGCCAATGTTGAGTGTGCAAGACCATGAAGTAGGACATTACCACTATAACAATGCAATACCACGAAAGTTTGAACAACAATCCTGAATTTGGTTTCTGGAAGAAACATTTAGACTTTCTTTGGTGAAAGAGCTGATACCAGGTCGCCTTTATGTTTTTGGCAATGTGTTTCTTGAGGGTAAAATTGGTGATCCGAAGCGAGACTGGTAGACGAGCAGTTGGACTTGATCGATGAATGATAGGTGAGTGATGGGCCTGTAGTTGGCGAGGTCATCATGGTCTAGTGCAGGTTTCTTTAGAAGTGGGGGGATCTAGCCCACCTTGAAAGTGTCAGAGAAAATGCCTTGATTGAGGTACACATTGGCAAGGGTGTTGTGGGGCAAGAGCAGCCTCAGAGAGAGCTTAGATGAGGAATGAGGGTTAGGACATCATCTTCATAAGAAGTGTCTTTGAGAGAGTTGAGTATGTATGCAAAATTTGCGAAAGATATGGCTTTGAAGAATTACCATTATGGAATTCTACAGGAAGGGGTGGGTGTAGAAAATGAAGTAGGCTTGGTGTTGTCGATGTGCTGTTGGATTTCCTGCATTTTTTCACTGAAGAAGAATTTGCTGGCAGAGTATTGTATTGTGGAGGGAGGAGTAGGTTGGTCCTGCAAGGGGTTGCCGCTGTGCTCAGTTCCCTTGAAAAGAGTTCTGCTTCTGTTGGTATCTTCATTGATCGTGTTGGTATACTACTTTGTTTTGGCTGATCTAATGAGCCGTCTGCATGTTGTACGGAGGGAGTATCATGAGGTCTTCAGTAGTTCTATTTTTCTTACATTTTTTTACCTTCTACCGATTGGTCTTTAGTGTATCAGGGTGCTGAAGGTGTTCACCTGCACTCAAATTTTTTTATTGGAGCATGTGTCCACATCGGTTTCCAAAAAAAGGGCTGAAGTTTTCCAAAGTGTGTTGGTGACGTCGAGTTAAAAGGGTAAGAGATTAGCTCAAAAGAACAAGTTACTTAGCTTTGATAACAAATTTTCTGGTAGAAACTGAAGAACTTGGTAATTTTCGTTCTCAGGGAATACTTACTAATATAACAAGAACTTGGCACAGACTCTGAAAATATGAAAAAGACATCTTTATTAAACACAATTAAGTGAGGCTACGTCACCCAACTGCCTTAGCAATTGAATGAGGCAGTCTGCTGAATGGTCTCAGCACAGACCTTTTATACCATTTATTATGCCCTAGGCACACATTTTCTCTTTGAAGTACATTATTGTTGGTCATTCCCAGGACGTGCACACAAAGCACTGTATGATGACAAACCCACTTTCAAGATAAGTCCAGGCCATAAACAATGTCCACATAATGCATACATTCTCTAGCTGACAAGGCCGGATAAACCCAAAACAGTAAGATCACAGCCCATGTCATAAATAGCTCGTGGACACAGGAACAGGAACAGATGGAAGTAAGATAGGCAGGGTGTGTGTGCGATGAAAAGGTTTATGGCATGTTGTGCCTGTATGCTATCTCGCTCGGCCACTGGGAAAGGAACTGGCCGGGCAGGTTCGGCCTGGGGCAATGGTTTCAGCTTGCCCAGGTCACAGAGAGGTCAATTAAGGTGCACGTGTCCTTTGGAATCGAATTTGGCTGTAGTTATAAGCCTATGTGAGGGCAACTCACAAAATGGCTGCGGTACACAAAATGGAAGCCAAGGGTTCAGGACGAAAATGACGATTTCGAGGTGAAATTGTTACTGGAATATGACGAAAATGCTTGTACATAGTGTACTAGCCATTCTCGGTCTTTTGATATAAAAATCGTCATGCTACGACAAAGTTTATTACACGAGTCCAGAATTTTCAGTACTACAAACGCTCCTTTTGCCCTTACATAGGCAATAACCTATACTCACGCTAGTCTGAGTCCAGGTCTATATTTATCAAATCATCAAGATGTTGCTGAAGCATAATCCTATTACTTAGCGACAGGTCTCATTACACACGCAGTAGCACAAAGGCCATATATGGCAGGACCAAATAGGCAATGCCTCTATCTGTAGTATGTGGTATAGGACCACACACCCAACAATTAGTGATGTTCACAACTAACTGGTGTCGATGCAGAAACTGTACAAAAGGAATTATCAGTAAACTCTGACCTCCTAACTAGTCCATGTTCAGGTAAAATCTGGAAAGAATGCAAAGAAGTAGAAGTAGGAAGAGACATAGGTTGGGAGGTGGGTACAGATGTGATTTGGGCAGCAAAAAACAATCCCACCCATAAAAGACAATGCCATGTTTAAAAAACACTAGAAAACACGTCATTAAGAACATATAGACAAAGTAGTGACCACTATTACAAATGAATCATAATTTTCCACAACCCTAAGCAAAAAGTAAATCCTAAAATTATCTAGTAACATTTTTATGGCTCCTATGCATTTCAGTAATTTATCATATGTTCAGGTGAAACAGTGGTGACCCTCATTAATGCTCTGAGGTGAAAAGGGGATACTCTTTCACAGAAAATGGACTTTATTCTGCTTTTACTAAACAGAATACGACTTTAAAATAATACCAGCAGAACAATAAAATCATTCTCCTAACAAGTAGTCTATACAATCACACGGAAACCTCTTGTGCAACCAACTATGCCCAGAGTCTGTTCAAAAAGCCTCTCTGGCAGACTTCTATTGTCCAATCAAGTCTGCTCCCGTTGTTGCATGGGCCTTTGGATTCAGGCCTCCCATGCTCTTGATGTTCAGTATCTGTTGGAGTGTTCTCCTGGCAAACACTCATAGCTCATTCACAAAGTCTCAATGTCTCAAGGCAGTGCACCGTATCTCTCCTCTGCGGCAGACACTACAGATATTGTGCGCTTCATTGGTCAATGGGCATAGATCATCTCGTGCAGACCCGGGACCATTCTCAGACTCCAACACTCATCATTCAGTGTCATAGGACGCTCAGGCCGCTCTTTCATGGGCACCAGAATGGAGTGCCTTTTGCCACTCTTGGATCCTCCGGTGCACTGCACTTCCATTGAAGCAAAGGAAAAAAGGGGGGGGTGTGTGGCCAAAACTCAGGCCAAGGGGCTCAAGGGACTGCACACTGTCAGAGGTTAACCAGCACATAACAGGCGCTCTTTTGCACTGCTCAGGGGACTGCACACTGTCAGAGGTTAACCAGCACATAACAGGCGCTCTTTTGCACTGAAATCTCAAGGGACTGTGGCAAAACCAGCTCCTTCTTTTCTGATGTTGAACGCCTTCTGATGAAGCAAGTGCGATGCTTTAAACAGTTCATTGTACAACAAGGGGACTGCAAACAGGTGGCCTGCGATCTTCAAAGGAGTGGCCACACACCATGGGACAATTCTGTGTTGAAATACACTGTCATTCTCAAAGGCAAATACAAAAACAAAGGCAATAGGCAAAACAGTGCCTCTAGGCTCTTCATTTGGGTTTCCGTGTGAGAGCATCTTTTATCATCATAGCGACATGGGAATTCTATCTGAATGGATGTCCTCACACATAGTGGCATGTCTCATGGGGCAAACACATTTTATCTCAATGATACACATAGGTGTTCCTAAATTCCTCATCTAGAACATCTCAAAAGCGGGATCACATACATGTTATCATAATAATTGTGCATCAGGTGGGACTATGCAATACAAAAGCTAATTATCAAGATGTGGAAACAAAAGACAAGAACTAGAGAGTCCTGGAATTTCCATTATTTATAATACATCTGGTCCATCAAAAATTAAAGCAGTAAAAAGGAACTAAAAACCGATTTTAGAATAGACATTTAATTTGTCATAAAAAAAACGTAATGTGTCTCCTATTGAGGTGGAAAGCTTATCTTACTATAGTATTGAGTCAGTAAATCAGTCCTAACAGTCCTAACAGTCAGATTGGAAAAACATCAGAATAGGCCTAAAGAAAATTCTTAGAAACTAGTCTAGTTATGCAAAAGGAAATTATACATGAGATGGGGGTCCCATGGTACATTACTGCAATCTGAAAGTGTGAACCTGAACAATATGCTAATAATAATAAAAAGCTGACTGGTGAAAGGAATACGGAAAAGAGGAATGGGAGTAGAACACAGCTAAAATCCCCAATAACTAGGCACGATGTGCTTGGGTGATAGTCAGGCATGTGACACAATACCAAGAGTATGGGTGATAAAAACCTGGTTCCTTTTACGGCCCAGAGCCATAGGAAGGCCACTTAGGAAGCAGAATAAAACTGACTAATGTGATATAGAAATTAGGTCACCATGTACAAGAGTCACAAATCTATAATTTATCCTTACGTCCAATCAGGATATATAATTTTAGGGCTGCCTGTTCCTTACAGGAAAGGGCAGTATCGTGACTACAAATGACACAATTTGCTGTTTATTTTTCTTCAATACTTATAGCCAAATTTGACATACACTGGTGAAGTGTTGTCTGTCTGGTTCACAATATGTAAAAAAATAATATCTATGAATTTTAGTATCAGCGAAACTTTTACCCAACTGTTGACAGCGACACGTATCGTCATAAATGTCCCCTCACAGCTTCACGGGTGAATTTGTAATAATTTCTTAAGCAGCAACATACAACATAAAACATGCAAAAACGCACAAAACGGACGTCAAGCCATCAGATATACTCGCTGTAAAACGATAGCATACATAAATGAGCGGTGACGCATAATACCGTGTAAGGATACCCTCCTTTTTGACAGTAGATCCCCAATAGTGGGTATCTGCTGTCAAATACAACTTTCGGACACACAGAACCAGCAAGAACAATTCATGATAGATCAAAATACACAAACATGAAAAACGGATGGACATTTCTTTTCAAAGGAGTTGCGCAAAAAAAATCTCATTTCAACCAACCAAACTCACGTGTCTTGTGCCTTAAAAGCCCCCAGAGCAATCCATGAATGATCTGTGAGCAGAAGCGAAAAGGAAAAAAAAATACACAGCACACAAAAGAGAGACATTTCTGACACCAATTGTAACTTTTAAGCAGAAGACAAAACATGATACACATTAAAAAAACACAAAAATAAATTTCCATTACTTAACTGTTACCATCTTGTCAGTCACCTTGCAACATGAAGCCTTTTTAATTTTTAGAGGTAAAATCCTTTCCCTGACAACTAAAATTAGCCTTGTGTCACAATCTCCATGATATAAAAAAAAAAAATCTTAATTGGCAAATCGTTCTTACTTATTCATGTAGGCTTCAAAATTTTAGTAAAAGGCTGCATCTCATTTTTCTGTCTAAGACGTAATGCAACACTTCGTTTTCTGTACTAGCAGACATTGTTTTTTTAGAGCAGAAATACAAATGTCATGATGTTGGGACTTTTTAAAGAAACCTTTCAAGAAACCTTTTTTATATTTCCCTTTGGAATTAAGTCTTTAACTTTAAACCATAAATTCCACCTTTCAGAGACCTGTTTAGCAAGGTTATTCTGTATTTCACAGAGGCAAGGCTTGAATTTAAAAGGTCGCAATGTCAACATGACAAAGACAGAAGGCCTACTGCATTTAGTGAAGGATTCACACATAGCAGTTTTTAGAACAAATGCTTGCTACCACCCTATACAATGGTACTAATTTTAGCCACCTAACATTAATGAACATTAAATGGGCTCCGCTAAAGTTAGAACCTTCAACCCTGATATTAAACACAAACCTCTGCACCGGGCACATTGGCTCACTGAGCTATGAAAAACAACCTCAATATTATTATGCACAAATGTATGCATTTACTGAAGCCAGGGACACTTTCAAGCTATGGTAAATAACAAGAATCTGTGTTAAAAAACCCATTTAACTCAATTTCGACTTTTATCTTTGGGGCACTTAAAAATAAAAAATCCTACAATTATATTACTTATTAATCATACTCAGAATGTGCTTTACACATTGCAAAGACTGGACATTAAGCATATCACATCTAATTCCTTTGAAAAAATTAGTTTTTACGCCTGCGTCAGGTGAAAACCAACATTCAAATTACCTAATTACACCGTAACGCATGACTTAAATCAAATTTTAATACTAGGAGGTCATGGTATGGAGTATTAAGCTTTATAAATAACAAAAAACGATTTTAAAAAACACTTATTTTTTTCTCAAATCATTTTTCCATAATTAATAATTTTTCGTTCAATGAAACCAATTATCTGTTTTTATGATAACTCCACATATAAAGGTAAGCTGCATCCCTTGCCTATCATTTTTAGATGCATTCATTTATGCGTCTACGCACAAAAAGCCTAACTTAAAACATGACATTTTTCGCGCCATTTTTAAAGGACAATCAGTATTTAGCGACAGAACCAAAAATATACTTCAAAAATGCTTTCAGAGAGGAAAACGGCATTTGGAATGTCTTCCAGTGATACAAAGTGATGAACCTTAATTTTGTAACCCTCTAAAACACTATTTTGAAATGAAAAAGACGCCAACTGTGATTACCTAACGGCTAAGTCCTGGGCCAAATAAACATTCCGATGCTATTTATGGCCTTCGAAAAACAACATCTGCTGCCTTAAGGCAGGAAAGGCCGAAACCTGAAACAGTGCTGAAACCTGAGCACGCTTTTAGTTTTACTGAAAACAGACATTTCAAGTTGCGCGTGCAAAAAGACGCATTTAAATCTAGCAAGAAAATTTTTTACTTTAGCTGAGGTGTTTGCCTTTTACATATTATAATGCATGTAAGTAAAAAACGCAACAAATTCGTTTTGCTACAAAAGACACAATTATTCTTGAGGCCCTTCGTATTCCTAGTGAATGTGAATTTTAACTTTTCTATTTTAAGCATTTAACAGTTTGCACATATGCGTTTTTGCTTAGTCTGTAAATTAAATAGCAACATATAGCGATTTTAGCATGTGACATAGTAAATTGCTGGAGTGTTATTTAATTTCTACTTAATATTAATTAATCTGACATTTTACTTAACAGACTGAAAACATCAAGAAACCCACAAACACATTGAGCTCATTGCAAACATAAAGAGAAAGGATTCAAACAGGACACACAATACAGTGCTGTAGCTATTATTTTCATAAATTGCCATCGCAATTCACATACTGAAGTTACACCACTGAGAAAACCACATAGACATTGAAACACACATTGAACCCACAAATCGACATTCAGGACGAAAATAAAGCCATTTGTAAATACTAGCTAAGTCATATTTACAAGAAACACGTCTCAATAGGGTTCCAAAAGACTGCAAAAAACACAGCCCAACAGACTGCTGTATGTGCACGAAGCCACAATACACTTAATTCACTAACTTTGGCTGGCAGAACACCAAAAATCGTTCTGCATATCTCCATTTCATAAAATTGCACAGAACAAAGGATCCTTGTTTTGTATTATGTCATATTTTAATTCCCTGGGGATACAAAATCATAAAGGAAGAAATATGTTTTTAAATCTAAACCTATTTAGATATCCCCTTTAGGGGAAGCCGGCTAATCCAAACGTATACAAAGTTGGCCAACACAAATCTCCAAATTTGCTAAGATCAGGCATCTTATAGCTCACTAATCTAGCTTCAAACTTCAACGGGCTATCTCTATCGATACACTCGTAAATATACAAGACCCTCGGTTTTCGAAAATTGCAATCTTCAAATAAAACTAAGGACCAAACAAATTAAGAACCAAACTAAGGACCAAAGGACTGGGAGCGACCCACTTATACTTAACTCTTACTTTTACTAATCAAAAGGTTATCCAAATTCTAACTGTCAAGTTCTACATGACCTAATGGTCTTTTTAAGAATACTCACGCCAAAAAGGTTATCAGTCAGGAGTGACATCATGTGGAGGATCAAAAATCCAGAAGATCAGAAATATACTGGGCCGCAGAATCAAAGAATCTCCAGAATCCCCGTGCACAGAGTACCTTCTTAGTAGAATCTTGCTCTGTCCTCCTCAGTTTATTTCAGTCTCCTGGCACGATCACTCCCACAGAAAGTCACTTCTCTGATGATTCCCGCGTTAGGGCGCCAACTGAAGAACTTGGTAATTTTCGTTCTCAGGGAATACTTACTAATATAACAAGAACTTGGCACAGACTCTGAAAATATGAAAAAGACATCTTTATTAAACACAATTAAGTGAGGCTACGTCACCCAACTGCCTTAGCAATTGAACGAGGCAGTCTGCTGAATGGTCTCAGCACAGACCTTTTATACCATTTATTATGCCCTAGGCACACATTTTCTCTTTGAAGTACATTATTGTTGGTCATTCCCAGGACGTGCACACAAAGCACTGTATGATGACAAACCCACTTTCAAGATAAGTCCAGGCCATAAACAATGTCCACATAATGCATACATTCTCTAGCTGACAAGGCCGGATAAACCCAAAACAGTAAGATCACAGCCCATGTCATAAATAGCTCGTGGAGGCAGGAACAGATGGAAGTAAGATAGGCAGGGTGTGTGTGCGATGAGAATGTTTATGGCATGTTGTGCCTTGATGCTATCTCGCTCGGCCACTGGGAAAGGAACTGGCCGGGCAGGTTCGGCCTGGGGCAATGGTTTCAGCTTGCCCAGGTCACAGAGAAGTCAATTAAGGTGTACGTGTCCTTTGGAATCGAATTTGGCTGTAGTTATACGCCTATGTGAGGGCAACTCACAAAATGGCTGCTGTACACAAAATGGAAGCCAAGGGTTCAGGACGAAAATGACGATTTCGAGGTGAAATCGTTACTGGAATATGACGAAAATGCTTGTACATAGTGTACTAGCCATTCTCGGTCTTTTGATATAAAAATTGTCATGCTACGACAAAGTTTATTACACGAGTCCAGAATTTTCAGTACTACAAAACTCTATCTAACCACAGATTCTTCACCTTGTGAATTACTCCAGGTGCCATACTAGATCCTGAGAATTCTGATAGCAATTCACTTTCGTGTCAGTAGATGGCATCGTGCAGCTCTGGCCAGCCCCAGATGTGACTTCAGGCCCACTTCATCTGTGTCACCTCTGTGTGCTGATCTCCATTTCTTTCTGATATCCGTCTGTGTCGTCGGACGCGGAGCCCAAATAAAACAGTATAGTTCTGAGTGCAGATCTCTAGATTGCAATCTTATTAACACACTGTATGAGTTCATTCCACAAAATGGATGGGACAGAGAATCGGGAAGGAATCTGCGTTTGGACAGAGTTTCTACCGGAGGAGGCATTACTAAAGGAAAGGGACCTGTTCTTCTAATAGAGTTTTCTGTCGCAGGGCCCACTGCTCCACTCCAATCTGTTTTGTGGCAATACCACATGGTGTTGTAATGTCGGTCAGAACCTGTGCTGGCTCCCCCTTGATGGTCAGGCAGAACGCCTTTAGGGACAAGTGAATCGCTCGCAACTCCAGCATGTTTATGTAGAGGCAAGTCTCTGCTGGAGACAAAGGTCCTTTGATTACCACCTCTCCCAGATGACCTCTCCACCCCAGCAGAGATGAGTCAGTTGCAACTGACAGTCCTGGGTGGGGTATGGAGAGTGGGTCTGCCACCGGCCCAATTGCAGTCAAGCAGCCAGCACTACAGGCCTTACACAGTATCCTTCAACATGTGGATAAACTCTGACAGGTCTCCTTGGTGCAGAGCACACTGAGACTTTAGATCCCAATGCACAGCCTGCATGTGCCACTTTCACAGGATGCAGGTCAAGAAGCCTCAGACCTGCACTCGTATAGACCCAGTTCAAGGGTTGAAACATTGGTATCATAGTCCAAATGACCTGGACTAGCTGAAGTGGATGGAAGGCTCAGAAGAGCACCGTATCCAGGATAGCTCCATTGTGAAGGAGTCAGGTGTAACTTCGGCACATTGATGGAAACCCCCAATGATGTAAACTGGTCAGTCATTGTCAGGAGGTAGCTTGCAATTCCTTGAGGCAAGTTCATCTTCAGTAGGCAGTCATTGAGAAATGGGAAGACTGGTATTCCCAACCTTCGAAGATGGGATGTAACCACCATCATCAACTTCGTGAACACCCGAGATGCAGTGGTAAAGCTAAAGAGGAGCAAAAAGAAGTGAAAGTGCTCTTGGTATACCTGAAACCGCAGGCAGCATCTGGGGTACTGTAGGACGGAAATGTGGAAAAAGGCATCCCGCAAATCCAATGCCACCATCCAGTCGGCTGTATCCAGGGCAAACATTTTGGACTTGTCCTTATGGAGGAAGAAGTTCAGAGTGCAAAGATCTGGGATTGGACAAAGGTCTCCATCCTTCCTAAGCATCAGTAAATAATATGAGTAACAACAGTACTGATCTCTAGTGCCAGCACAGTCTTGGCTTCCTTGGCTGAGAACTTGAACCTTTCCTCAGAGTGGTCCTCCGGGAGGTGTTGTTGTGTGGCTGGCATATCAGGTGGATGTGACAGGAAGAGTAGGGAGTTGCTGTGTTCCAAAATCTGAAGCACCCATTGGTCGGATGTGGTGTTCCCCAATGTAGGAATGCCAATGTCAGTGACCATGAAGCCAGGGGAAAGTATAAGTCTGTTTCTGAATAGAATGAAGGAATGATAGGGACAAGAAAAAGGACCACTGTGGACCGATACGGGCCCACAAGTCACTTTTTTTAATTAATTTTATTATAAACTTATTTGTAATTTTACCAAAAACGACAGGCTGCATTATACCGTAATGGAGCAGTGGACATAAGAAGGAGGAGTCAAAATTCACATTATTTCTACCAATACTTCTAATACCTAGTATCGACCTGGCATTCAGATATATACTGCCTTTCTTTTGTCCCCCCATTTCCAATATCCCGCCTGATATGCCTTATTCCTTACTAGTTCCCCTCTACTTCATTCATTCTCTCTCTCACCCTCACTAATGTCCATGACAGTTGTATCTGATATGTCTGAAGTTCCCATCAGTCACGTAGCAGAATTACTGAGTTTTCTCCATACACTCAAGTCTTCTGCCACTTCTTCAGCAAGCGCCCACTCCAATACATCTCGTCGCCATTTCTCAATTATGGGGTCATGCTTTCCCAGCAATGTAATGGCCACCCTTTGCTGAGCCAGGACCAGCGCCAATTGTGTGAATTTATATGCCATCTTTCTCTTTTTGGGCCCTCTAATAGTGCCCAGTAAGCATGTGAGTGGGGTTTCGTCTATTCTAATGCATGGGATTCTATTGATCTCTGTCACTACTTGTGTCCAGTAGCTATGCACTGCTGTGGAACGCCAAGCTAAGGGTATAAAGTCCGCTCTGGGGGCCCCACATCTAGGGCAGTCCTCGGATTTAGGAGGATTTATTTAAGGAGCATTCTGGGGGTTATATAAGTCCTATGCCGAAAGTTGTAATGGATCAATTTGAACTGAGAATTGCCCGAAACTGTGTGTGTGAGCCCTGCTACATTTGTCCATTCACTATCCGTCAGTGGAGTCCCAATATCCATGGTCCACGCTGTCCATGCCCTAGGAGTGGGGACGGTTGAGTCTTGTCTCATTGCCCTATAAAGTGTGTTATTAAGTGTTGTCCCGCCCCATATGTCAATATTACATCTAGTGTTTCCATGGCTTGTGGAATTACAGGAAAGGATGGGCATATTGTTTTCGCAACTTCAGCCAACCCCATGTAATGTATGTATTGGCCCTGTCCTAGCTCAAATGTATCACAGGCCTGTTCATAGGTAAGATAGAAGTCACTGGGGTAAAGTTCTCCCAATTGCACGCCGCCTCCTGCCTGCCACTCATGGAATGACATGTGCTCCATCATTTGCCGAATTGGACCCAATATCCATAGGGGTAGCTCTCTGTGGAATGGGGCATGTTTCAGTACTTTTCTACATACTGCTGCCAGATATATGCAGTATGTCACACTATGTATGGAAGTTCTCTGCTTACCCCTGAGCCCTTCATCAGTCTCATTGGCAATGTGTCTGCTGTCATTTTCCCCACGAGTAGTCGCAGCTCCCAGTTCTCCCCTGCGTGAAACCACCTGACTGCATGCTGCAAATGTGCGGCATAATAGTATAACTCCATTCGGGGCACTTCCAGTCCTCCTTCTTCATATCTCATGGCCAATGTACTTAGGGCCATCTGCTACACCGGCCCACCTATAGCAGTGAGGTTAGCGCCGATCGCAGTCGAGTGAAGTGAGAATTAGGTATTGGCCAAGGTAAGTTTTGTATAGATTCAATTATCAAGGAGAGAGAGGACTAGGTAGCTAGTCCATATCCTCAGGTTTTATATGTTAATCAAAAAGAGGACTAGCCTATTTGTGAATAATACAGGACTCAGGACTGTATGAAAAGAGGGAGACCATTAGGTTTCTTTATGAAGCCCTCACCCACCAACCAAGTTGGTGGCATGCTTCATCATCGGGCCCACCCAGTGACACCAAGTGTGTCCCGGGTGTGCTTCTACGCCTTGATTAAAGCGGAGCTGGTGTGTTGCTGAGTGTGCACTGTGAGTGATGTGAAAGTGAAATTTGAAAGCTATACAGTGGTCCCAGTTCCCAGAAGGGATAATTTAATTTTAATGTCTGGGCCTCTGTTAGCGTTAAAAACAAGGCAAGTGGATGCTGGTGGAGTGATTATTAGGAACTCCTACATCCAAGGTGTGGTCTACAAGTTTCAGCCAGGCCTTTTCTGTAAAACTGGCTTTCCTCAGAACCGTTAAATATGTGAAAGTGCGATCTAAACTTTAAGTGAAAATGTGATCGAAAAATGTGAAACACATGCTAAGGTGCTATACATGTGGGAGGGGGAGTCCCTCTCCAAGCATTACTGGACATACAACACGTATGACGAACAAACATACAGGGGAGAGTCTTAGCATGGTTGCATGAATCATCTTACTTCCTGTCATGCTTGCATCCTTGATTCATCCTATTCCACATACATTATAACTCAGTTTCCTGGCTATACATTTTCTTGACTGACCCCTTTCACTACAGGGTTCTGGCTCCCTGTGCTTGTATTCTCTATTGGCCCTATGCCTTCCCAAATAGTCATTCAGCCCTCATGCCCCCTCGCTGCAGATCCAGTATTTTTTCCAGAAAACAGGTCAAGGAGGCAGGCTGGGTCAACATGTCTATATCCTGAATGTCTGTAGTCAGATAATCTCCCCTTTCCGCCTCACCCTCCTCATCTATTTTGAGCCTTATAGTGCCATCCTCTCCTACTGTTACTTTTGCTCCCCTTCTGGGACGGCTCCAGGGTCTCTAGTTATCGTAGGGGTTCGTTGCCATTGCCTGCTTGATCTGCAGCCCCATCGCTGTCGCAGGTCACGCGGCTCATGGAGGGGGAGCGACTCTCTCCTAATTTCCAACCACTCTCAGGCTTCCTCGGCCGTCTCGAAAAAATGCACCTTTCACTGTACCGGACCCTTCAACTTTGCGGCATATAAAAGCATGTACTGCAACTGAAGTGTCCTCAGCTTCTGTTTTACCCCTACAAATGATTTCCTCCTGTCCCATACTTGTTTTGTATAATCGGTGAATATAGTCATCATTTTGGTGTTGTCATAGTTCAGGCCAGGATGTTTGTGGGCTGCTCTGAGGATAGCATCTCTATACCTGTAGTTAATAATTTTTGCTATTAGGGCCCTTGGTGGTGCGCCCGGAGGAGGCGGCGGCACCAGAGCTCGGTGAGCCCTCTCACTACGAAGAAATCAGACAATTCCCTAGAGCATAGTTCAGTGCGTATCCAGGACTCCAGGAACTGTTCTGCTGATCCTTTTTCCACCTTTTCCGGGAATCCCAGCGCACAGATATTGTTCTTTTTTGACCTGCCCTCTGCATCCTCTGCTCGTAGGTTTAACGATTTCGTAATCGTGGTCATCTGCGCCATCTGAAGTTTGAGAGTGGACACATGTCCCTGAAGATCTGTTATATTTCCTTTGGCTGTCACTTTACTTAGGTCTGCCCTCCACAAGTTCACATCCAGAGACACTGTTTGAATTTGTGGCTCCTCCATGTGGGCAGAGGAGCGTCGCCCCACTGCTTTCTCGCAGTGCGTGAAGCAGAAACATAAAATGGTATTTTAAGTAGTATTTTATGTTTCTGCTTCTTGCACTGCGAGAAAGCAGAAGACAGGTTTTAGTTGGGGGCGGGGGGGGGTGGGAGTTCCTGCTCCAGGCAGGGAAGGAGTGGCTTGGTCACTGTTGTGGGTGCTGAATGTTTGGTCATGCCCAGGGCCGACCTAGCCAGTCATGCACGCGCTACATTTTCTTTCTGTAGGCTGCAAGTAACCTACATAGAGAAAATGGCCTCCCCATAGACGCCTGTGGGGTCGGCGTCCTAGTCAATCCCAATGCTGCCATTGCAGCATTGTGATTGGCTTAGGGGAGAAGAGGGAGGCTGCCTGCTTCCTGTAAGGCTGTGAGAGAGGAGACGCAACATGGGACTGGAGGCGAAGGTAAGTTAATTTTTTTTTAATAAACCCCACCTACCCGCGCGACTACCACCCCCCTACCGGCGGGTCATGCCGGTCGTGATTGAGTGCAGCCTTTGATCCTTGGATTTCTGCTAGTAATTCCGCCCTAGAGGGCTTGTCCTGCCCCTGCATTTCTTCATCTTTACTGGGGTCTGTTTGCCTTGTAAGTTTTGAGTTGGCTGTTGAGGTGTAGTATATTGGGTAATCGTGTGGCACTCAGTGGATGTACTATGTAGTGCTTCACTCCTGCTCCCTAGGGCCCGCCTCAAGGTCCGTGCTTTACACCTCTTAACTGGGCCTCTCCTTAGAGGGACAAGCTCTCTTTGCCAGCCTCCTCTTAGAACAGGCTCTGTCTGTTGTGCTGACTTATTGCTGTTATATGCAACTTAGGGGGCACCCTAGAACTCGCATTTGGTAGTTCCGCGGAGTTCACTATTTCGCGGCCTGCCCTTTCCCACTAATCAGGTGCGCTTCTGTGCTTCACGCCCCTCTTCAGGACCCTGGAGTGATACCAGTACCTCCACAGAGTCTATGCCATCTGCAAGGCCCTCCTCTCACCACTGAGGTCCAGTTTCTATTGATCGCTCCCCGGGTCTATATTCCCCTTTGTTCAGACTCTGCAGTGAGGCCCAGCCACCCTCCGGGGCCGACACAAATTCTGTCAAGGCTTTTCCATGGGCTTCCGCTGCTCTCACACCCAGCTATGCCTCCCCTGCAGCACTGTCCTAGGGCAGCTAAGGCTTTGGACACACAAGCGGCACTCCTCTCTCCAGTCGTCAATTACACATACTGACCGTCTCCGAGGGGCACGCCAGCCACACAGTCTCTGTTACCCGCAGGGTACACCGCTCACCGCTATGGCCCATGCCTGAGGGCCGAGCTTCTTGTCCCCTCTCCACCATCAGGTCCACCCTTATCATGTGCCGGCACAGATCCTTGCGGGGGCTTCCCCTGGGCCTCAATCACTCTCTTCCCCGCTCACTCCTCCTCCGTCATGTGAGACTCGACACGTTAGGGGTCGTGGCCTAAAGAACAATGAGGCCACACAAAGGACACTCCTCACTGAGGTCACTGTGAAGACAATAGCATCCAGTGCACTCGCCGTCCGCTCGGGCCTGTGTGCTGTGTCTCTCGCAGGCTAGAGTTCAGCTCTGCAATCACTTCCCTTCTTGGTCACTGGCACTATACACCACCACGCAGGTGACCCCACCCTTTGGCGGCCACTAGCTCAGCCGCAAGTCCGGGATGAGATCCCGGTGTCCTGCTGCCCCCTGCACTCCTACTGCCAGGTAAGTCTCATCCCGGTCTCAATTATGTCAGTCACGCATCATGGCATTAGTCGCAGGCCCGCCGCCTCCATCCAGTCGGCTCCAGAATATTTTGGTTCGGAATAGCAGAATATTTGTTTGTCTGCTTCCAGCTGCCCCTGTTGTCTGTATTGCTTTATGCTTTGCAGTTGTTTTGGGCAGTATTGTTCAGGATTATGCAGGATTAATGGTGAGTTGGTCGGGAGCTCGGGGGCTCAGTTGCTGTTGGCCATGTTGCTTGGCTATGCCCCCAAGTCAAATTTTTCGTCAATATTCTTAAAAAGAGGTTACCTACCAGATAAAGAGCGGGCTGCACAGCGCAGGTGGTCTAGATATCAAACCCTGGTGGGAAATACAAGCTCATATACCACACTACCAAGAAAAAGATAGAAAACAACAGAAGCAGACCCAAAGAGACACTGAAAAACTGGTTCAACACAAGTTGAAAAAGACTGCCTTTGAGGGAGCAGCGATGGGCGCAACCGTACAGATGGCACCAGTCTCAAAACTCCAGAGGGTTCCAAACAGGCTATGGTAGTAGAGACCAGGGAGGTTGGCAGCAACCAGACCCTAGGGAGTGCTACTATTGCCATAGGTCTGGTCACCTGGCAGAGAGATGCTGGTTAAACGTTTTACTTGCATCCACAAATTCAGAGCGGCTGACAGCTGTGTCGATCAGGGGCCCTCACTAAGTTAGTCGTCAAGGGGGAAGGATCAAGGGGCCCCACTCTGCTGCTGTTCCCCCAGGGCGAGTTGGCTGGCCACACCCCAGGAGCAGGGCAGTCTGACGAGTGGGTGTGACAGAGAATAGTTCACAGAGGCACCCAGGTCACGCGGCCAAAGTCAAAAGGGACGCATTCCAATCACCAAGTCGAAGGGTCCCCATTTTCGGGCCCCACATCAGGGATCACTGTTTCCTTCATGGCGTGTAGTCCTAACAGCACCCCCCCAAAAGCTTGAAGCCTCTTAATCAAATGGAGGCCTCTCATGGTTGAGTAACCATGTTCTCTTCCTGTGCCTGGGAATAGGTCATGAGGCCACAGCATAATGACGACTCCAAGGTTCTAGTAGAATGGTTCACCAGGGGGACTAGGCGTTCCAGATTTGCAAAGGCAGTCCCAGTTTTTTATCACCGCCCAGCAGACTTTGCAAATTGTTTTAGGCAAAGTCCTGGGTTTTCGATATAGTCAGGTTTTTTGATGTTTCAGGGCAAATACTAGTTTAACTAGCCTTCTACTGTGCTTTTTGTGAATTGTCCCATTTTTTTGGTTTCCAAAAGTCCGTCACCCTGCCAACCCCTTCCAAAAATCAACAAGAAATGTACCAGTTCATTAGGCAAAGCATCCCATAGAGATCCTATCCACAAGCTAAGAGACAGCAGGCCGACCAGTACGCTGATAGGAAGCGGGGTGTGAGCCGAGGGAAAGGGGGTGCCTGAGATGGGGGATTCTAAATCTCCACTCCGGCTCCAGAAAAACATAGGGCATTGGGTGTGCTCACCTCTAGAACAAGCACAGTGAGTAACGGTGCTCCTACCGTGCAGGCATCATCCAGGGAAAGCAGTTGGCCCTGACTTTAAACTCCACAATGCGGCATAGGTGGTAGAATGAGTGGCCACTGAGCAGCCTCAGACAATCTCCCCCGCCTGAGGCCGAACTGAGGAACACACCCAAAACTAAGACCAACTGCCCAAAGTTAGCCCAAAATGAAGATTCCAGATACAAAGGTGGGGTCAAGATCAGCCAAAGCTAGGTCTCGGAAAGCCACAAGGGAGGCCACGCCACGTTACACTCCATGTGCCGGTAACAAGGAGTTACACACACACCAAAACCTGCTCATGGCAGACATTAGCAACCAAAAACATACAGGTAGAGTGGGGTCAGAGGGAAGCAGTTTAAAGACCTACTACTGGTTCACTTCCCCAGTAACAATAATTGAATAACACACAAGAACCTAGGAGGTCTATAAGCCAAGCCAATCGCTGGCAAAAAACTGACAGGATTATCTCTATGTCAGTCGGTGCCCACCGACTGACATAGAGATAATCCTGCCAGTTTTTTTGCCAGCGATTGGCTTGGCTTATAGACCTCCTAGGTTCTTGTGTGTTATTCAGACATTAGCAACACCAATGGCAATAGGCCCCCTCTTACTATGTGTTCCACTCACTTACAGAGGTACTAGGCCAAACAGGGCATTATAAGCGTCCCTGAGGGTAGTATCAAAAGAGGGAGCCCGCAGCTGGGAAAATAACTACTGGAAGGGGCCGCACAGCAATCAGGCACTTAGCCACTGGGCGAAGCGCATATAAAAAAGATTAGCATCGCTATAGGACTACTGCTAAAAGCCACAATTCCATCCCTCCCTGTGCTGATGAGACCACCCAACAAAACATGCTTAGCACCAATCTAAGCATCCAGTTAGGATTGGAGGGGTGCTCAATGCTTATAAAGAAGATAAGATCTGTCTAGATAAGTAATAATCACCCTTAGTCGCCAAAATTAATAAAACATACCCAACAGGGGTCACCTTCCAGAGCCTCACTAGATCGCGACTAGTGGAGTATGGAGATCATACCCCTAGAGTAAAAATAAAGGGACTCGTAAACCATTAATTACAGAGAATGTGAATGTTTCTGAGTTAACAATCAACAAAATTCTTTCAAATGAGGTAAAGGAGAAGGCAACAAATGTGCTCCAACGCTATGTATTGTCAACTTCCACTAACAAAAAAGGGAAAAAGAACAATGTTTGAATTTACGCCAATGAAAGGAGAAATAATGAATAGCCTGCTTAATGAGTGCACTCTCCCTTCATGTAGTCTAGCCTTTCCATGGTGATGATATCCATGAACTAAATACTGCAAACATTTTTAAAACGGTCAGAAGAAACAGCCACGGTAAGAGCACAGGCGGCTCCGACGGGATTCACACCTCGAATTGCAACATCATGACACAACTTATGTATACTAGAATGGTTGGCTACAATCTACCTATTATGGGTAACTCTACTACTGAGGAACTTCCGTGTCAAAAGAGGGTCACTAATGGGGAACTACAGCGCTTGTACCGGGACCTCGTGTATGTCACCTATAATGACACTAAACAGAACTCCAGCATCCCCCATGCACTGTACCCTTTTACATAACACCTGGTATCAACAAATGACCTCAGTTGGTTCTCAACCACCAGCAGGGTCATGTTATGTCTGCTCGCTAATCCCACATACGGTAGGCTCAGATAGGCTTTACCTGTCCCAAAAGGTAGGACCCAATTCACAGAACTAACTTAAGACAAAATCCTAAACTTACTACCATTTGGTATTCACAAAAGGCACTTACTCATTTTGGTAATCACAGAATGTACTTACTCATTTCGGTATTCACAGAAGTTAGGAGTCCTAACTTTGGTACTCCTAAATGTCTTCTGTGAATACCGAAAGTCTTAAAGTTAGGATTTTTCTCAGTTTAGGAGTAGGAAAGTTAGGACTCCTAACTTTAGGACTCCTAAATGCCTTCTGTGAATACCGAAAGTCTTAAAGTTAGGATTTTTCTCAGTTTAGGAGTAGTAAAGTTAGGCACCTCCACGCTTATGAATTTTTAATGGCAGTGAGGCAAGCATGCCTATACTCATTTGGTTCCCGGAAGGAGAGGTGTGTGCTCCCTGGTGATGCTGCACACCCCACACTGGTCATTCGTGGAGAAGATCTAACAGACCTGTACCAGCACCCACTAAGAAAAATGACCACCTTGCTGCACCAAGTTCATGAAAAGAGAGCCGCAGACGATTTTGTCTGGGGTCAGTTCAAGGACATCCCAGCAGAGTTTAGACTGTTCACAGAAGCCTAGCTGGAAGCAAGGAGATCAATACCTTCTTCACCCTGCAGACAAAAGATAATGCCCGCTGGCTTCAAATTAACCGGTGGGAAATGATCAAAATTATAAACAGCACTAATCTCAGTCTCAATTCAATCTAGGAAAAAATGTGAGCCATCCGCCTCATGGTACTGCAGCATTGATATGTGCTGGACTTATGACTGCAATGGAGGAAGGGGTCTGTACCAAGATCAATTCTTCCTGCTGCACGTTCATCCCAGGGAATGATATGGACAATGGAACATTAACACTTGCCATCCAAGCACTGCATAATCTCGTATGCATGAAGAAGGAGGTGCACTTGAGCAGGTGCAGCTTTTTTAATTGGTTCTCTTGGCTCCCACAATGGATATCCAGTCTGTGTAAATCACTGTTGCCAGTTATTATTGTGCTCCAGGTTGGGGATCACCTGCTGTGCAAACATAGTTCTCAAATTAGGTAGAATGCAAATAACCAGAAAGGTTGTCGTAGTCAATGCAAGCAAAGGGAGCAGCAGGACCCTTGGAAAGTAATGGTACAAATGTATGAGTTAGATAGTGTAGGTGAAGAATCAACTAGACAGAAGAATGTTAATATGTAAAATTATGCGCTAAAAATGAAATGTCATCCTTATTAATAGAATCACTTGTCCAGAACACATATACCTCAACACCCAAGTATGTAGACAGGTAGGCCCTGCGATCAAGGCCCAGGATTACTGATTGATGGGCCACAGATGGGAGGGTGCATAGCTGGCAGGCAAACACATGGGCAGTGAACTCTCGATCAAACCCACAGATAGGCACAGCGACATTACAATTGTCAGGGAAGGTTGCCCGCAAGAAAGCACACATGGCCAGAGGGGGATACACATGCTTCTGAAAACACCATAACGTCAGATGCCACCTGAGTTATGAACACAAAGCCAAACAGGACCTTGCAAAAGTAGTGATCACACACTCCCCATGCCGGACTCTGGACGCATTCACCAGTGGCCACACTGTGTCCACGCAAGGTCGAGACCCACCTGCAGTAACCAATAAACATTAATTTATGACTCTGAAGCAACAATCAACATTCCTCACCATATATGGTAAGCCGAAAACTTATAGTACTTGTTGTAATGGTGTATTTAAGACGCATGCAAACCCAATGTAAATGGAGAGAGTCCACAGGCCGCTGCTTGTAACTGTTCTCCCAGCCGAACTGTTTAATTAAACACACTGTTCCTGTATTGCCAAACACCCTTGTCTTCGATTTTATCTAAGGAATTCAAACCCGATCAACACTCTGTTGCCATAGCCAGTTTAGGAGAGGAAAGACCACCATCTGGAGAGTTTTCCAATTCTTTTTTTTTCAGGGAAAAGAGCATATAACAAAGTCCATTGTATTCACACATAAAGACCTAAATACATATCCTGGAGATTAAATATGTTACATTATCCGCAAATTTTATATACGGTTTTATGCTAAAAGATATTGTATATAAAAGGTCAGCATAGGTATACACATATGTACATATGTAATGGCCCAATATTTATTATGTAGTATGGCAGCTTACAAGAGTTAAAAATAAAGGAGAAAGAGGGGCAAATCTCCCCTGTGAAATAGTTAAGCATTAAGATAATTTTTGAAAAAACTAGCGTGGGCCAGAAGCAAGCCAATCTCTGCATCTGAAGTTGCCACTCAACCAGTCCGACAAAGGGGACCAGACAATTTGTCCCCAATTTCTATCCTGTCTACACTTAAAATTATATACAGCTCTTTCTTTATTGTATATAATCATCAGGCAACCAAGCCAAGCCTGAAACAAAGGAAGTTCTGGATCTTTCCATTTAGTAGCGATCAAAAGCCTAGCAACAGCGACTGATAAAAATACAAAATTAATTTGAGTCGTGTCTGATCTACTGTTATTATCATATCCAAGCAACATCATCAATGTGGTAAGGTAGACTTTTCTCCCAAATAATTTCTCCCAGAATGTCTCAAAGGTTGCTTTTCAAGGATGATAGCTTATTACAGCTGTAAAACATATGAACCAGTTCGGCTGGCCCTTATCCACACATAGGACATTTTTTTTCCTCCCTTCATCCCCACCCGAAGAGCTTGGCTGGAGTAAAGTATAGGTTAAATAGTCTCTTGTAGTGTTGAGTCTTCAGAGAGGAGGATCTTTGGAACTAGTGCAAGTGACATATCTGGAGCATTGTCTGTCTCCTCTAATTTCCTGGCCAAGGTTGTTTCGGTCTTCTCAAGATCATCTAACATAATATCCAGTAAGATACTATAGACGTCTTACCTTGCTATTGGTGCAGTTAACTTCCTCTAGGAGAGGGATATTCTCTAAAGAAAGATCCGCCCTGTTTATTAACTTGTAGGTGCTTAAAGTATGAACTGTCAGGTATACCAAGATCATGCTGTAAATCAAGAAATGGACGCAATTGCCCTGACGAAAACATATCCCTAATCCTGGTAAGGCCGCATTGCCTTCCAATCACATCATAAAAGAGAGTCGGAAAGAGCGAGGATTGCCACAAAAGTGTATATTTGTTATAGTTTGGTATCTTCATTAGTTTTCAAACTTTACTTTAAACTTTCTAGGCATTAATTATACACGTGAATCTTACTTTCTTAAAATGGCTTGGCTCCAGTTGTCGGAGCAGCGTACCTAGCACTGCTCTCCCAACTGCTAGCTCATAGATGGGTGGAAGAGCCATTAAGCATTCCTAATCTTCCCATTCTGTATTCTCTACTATGAAGAATATGCTCATCTGCTGGAGGAGAGTTGACCAATAGTATAGCAATAGGCTAGCGGTTGCCCAGCCATCACTTCCTGTGTAAGCATAAGAAATTTCAAAAAGCGTCTAACTTTACCATATTGCCAAATAAAATTGATAAAAATAGAATCTAATTAATATAGATCTTTCAATCTCTAGGGGGACAGACCTTAACAGATATAATATCTTTGGTAGCATTATCAGATTAAGAATTTTGCTCCAACCAATTATTGACAGGTGTAACCCATTCATCCGCCTCAGGTCGGTAGATATTTTACTGATCAAGGGGTTAAAGTTAATTTGACTAATTATATCCACCTTTGGGTTAATTCTGACCCCAAGATATATGGCAGTACCCACTCGACGAGAATCAGAGTAGTCGAAATCCTCTGTATAGATTCGCTGCATCTTCTCCTTGTTTAATAGGTACCCTGAGGCTAGGCCACACTCCCCAGCCATGGCTTCACACTCCTTCATAGTGCTCTCTGGATCGATAGTAACTATGGCAATGTCATCTGCATATGCCAGTACTTTAGTTTCACCATTTGTGATTACCGGTTTTATTCCCTGATTCTGGAAAATGTGTTCGATAAATGGATTGATAAAGAGGGCAAATATAATTGGAGAGCAGGGGCACCCCTGTCTTGTCCCTCTAGTCACCTCTATTCTTCCTGATTGTTCACCCATTAATTTACATCTGGCATACGGATCTGTAACATTGCCTTAATAGCAGTGATCATTCTGGAATCTAATCCCTTTACCTCTAGTACACCTCATAAGTACTTCCATGCGATCAAATAATTTTTCCGCATCGAAAAGGATCATAGCCATTTCATTCCTGGTTACTTCAGCAATGTCAAACAAAGATATGGTATGCCTTACGTGATCAGTTTTCCCCCTACCTGGTAGAAAACGATGTTGCCATGGTATGACCAGTTGTGCTATAACCCTCCCTAAGCATACTGCCAAGATCTTAGAACACAATTTACATCTCAACTGATAAGAGATATTGGCCGGTACGAGGTGGGACTGTCAGGGGGGTTTACCCTTTCTAGGGAAAATAGCGATATCCGTGCCTTTCCAAGATTCAGGAGGGAGCTCACTGTGTTGTACTCCTAGGAACAACTCTAAAAGTAATGGAGCTAGTCCAGTTTGAACTACCTTATATAGCTCCAGCTGTATTTTGTCAGGGCCCACAGCTTTCCCTGAGGCCCGCTGATCTAATGCATTTAATACTTCTGCAGGCAAAATGTCAGCTTCCAATTCTTGCCTGGTGGCCTGATCTATCTTTCCACCCGGGGCTGTCCGAAGCCTAGCCGCATGGCTCTTACCGTTATATAGGTTTTGATTGAATTCTTCAAATACAAATAAAATATCACTAGCATAGGTTACGACTGACGCATCCTTTCTTTTAATCATAGCACTATTATTCTTTGCTGTTTTCTGTCTGGTACTTAGTGCTAGGAGTTTCCCAACTGATTCACCATATTCATACCTATCGTTCCTATGAGACTGGTATATTTCTGCACTTTTCTGTGTATAATAGCTATTTATTTCTGCTTTTAAAATTTTGATTTTAATCTGGGTTTGTACTGTATCTAACCCCTGACTTTTCGTTACCACATGTTCTTTTTCCAGTTCGCCTAATTTTTCTGACAAGCTCCAACTCTCAGCCTCTTGGTGCTTCCTGCTACATGCCACAAAGCTAATTACTTCTCTCCACAGCCCGCTTTAAAAGTATCCCAAACTATACCCTGCGGGGCACTATATCTGTTGTTGTCAAAGTGCCAATTGACCCAACTTCTCATATACTCTATAAATGCAGCATTTACTAATAATGTTCTATCAAATATCCATACACACTGACCGTTATGATTTCCTCGGACCTCAACTTCTAAAACTAAGGGATTGTGATCTGACATAAGCTTTGGAAGTTTCACAATCCCTACTTTCTTCAACATTCTACCAGAAACCAAACAATAGTGCAGCCGGACATTTTTTTTGAATGGGCAAGAAAAATATGTATAGGCTGGGTCGGAGGGTTGTTTAGCATTCCAGAAATTACCAAAACCCTGACTAGTCATAAGTAAAGTCAATGCCCTGTAAACTTGTGACTTTTTTCCCTGATAATTACTCGGTTGAAACCTATCCACTGCCTGATGTATATTGAAGCCCCACAAATTATTTGTGAATCTGACCAGGATCCAAATTCAACTCCCAGATCTTCCAGCACTTTAGGATCATCCTGGTTTGAACCATATAGTATATACTGTTAATCCCATATTCAACTCCACCAATGCCCATCTACCATATTTATCCACCAGTTTACGCCTTATTAGCCCCATTCTATTGCTAGCCAGAGTAGCCACCCCTCTGATATTAGAGCTCTGGGTGGAACAAGCCAATAGAGTATATCCTTTGATTGACAGCATTTCCCTCCTGCTCCATGGGATATGTCTCCAGTTGGCATATTATATCCGGGGCTCCTGATCTTAAAATCTCAGTGACCCATAAGCTTTTAATCTTATCATTTAGCCCTCCCACATTGACAGAGCATGTAGTTATTTTACCCATCCAATATAAAAAAAGATGAACATTATATTTATTTTCTCAGTCATATTTTGACAACATTCTGCCAATCCCTTTTTTCCCCTTCTCTGGTTTTTGTTATATTTTTCACCCCTGCTTACCTCCACCCCCTCCACTTCTCCTACCCCCATCCCCATTCTCCCTTCTACGCCGTCCTTCCCTAACCCCTAACCCCATTCATCCCCCCTTCTTCCCTCTTGCCCTTTCCCCCCAACCTTAGAAGAGTACAGACCACTCATCGGTCTGTGTAGAGATGAGGGCAGCCTCTTCAACCCAAGGTGATAGTTGCATTAGCTTTTCATCATCCACCCACTATCCAATACACATCACCATTGCTGCTTATAAAAAAAACACAGAAAAAGCATAAGACCAAAGCGTAGAGCATAACTAGAGGCTTAAACTCCAGTATCACTAACAAACCTATCTTTATCTTAGCTCCGTTAGGAATTCCTTTGCCTTAAGTTCAAAGCAAAAAAATCATGTCTGACTACCCCAGATCACCTTCAGTGGTGCTGGGTTCACTAGGGAAGCCTGCACCCCTTTTTCTTGGAAGGGCTTAATTAATTGCCGCAAACGCCAGCTTCTCCCCACAGTTATTTGACAGAAGTCAGGTCTGACAAAGAATGAAACATCACCGCTAACCCACTTAGCCTCAGGTCTGGCCTTCTCAAAAATCAACTGTTTTAGCAGACAATTCCCAAAATATACCAGAATTAGGCGACAGCGTGTGTGCTTCAGATGTAGCTATAGCTTCCAAGTTTTGAGACTTCTATATGAATCTCTATAAATCGGTGATGCAGACGTAGATGCCTATGTCGGGGGGGACCACTTTTCCAATATTCGACAAGGATATTACTGTGCAAGGGGTCCTTCTAGCAATACATAGACTGCAACCTAACAAACCCCCAGGACCCAATGGGTATGGGGCTAAGTTCTATAAATTGTTTGAGGATGGCTAGGGTGTGAGAGAATCTCCCTCTGTCTGTGGGGGCCCTGGGTGTCTCGAACCTGCGGTGCTACTACCAGGCGGCACAGCTCCGATATATGGTAGAATTGTCCCGTCCACTTACTGAAAAGCACTGGTGTTTCACTGACCAGGCTATTGTGGCAAAACACATTTGGTGGTGCGGGCCACAGTGGGTGTATGACATAGGGTACAACTGTGGAACAGTCTCTCTACCCCTATCTCACCACAGACCCCCTTGATGGGAAACTCAGACTTTCCACCTACGGCAACAGGAAAGCGTTCGGTGTATGGCAAGAGGCAAACTGCAAGAGGGTGGGAGAACTCCTAGATGGGCTGTTGGACTTCCGTACACTGCATATTAACTTCGTCTTGCCGGAAACAGCGCACTGGCAGTACCTAATGGTGGCCCATTGAGTCACACAGCCCTGGATCCACACTCATGCCGGTAGAGTATTGACACTCTTCGAGAAGTGGATCCTTAGAGGGACAAGTGATAAAAAGCTGCTATCAGATATCTCTTCATTCTTGATAACGCCAGCCCGCCTCCCTGTATCACTGGCCCGGGCTAGGTGGGAGAGATAGTGCAAACGTACTTCAGCACTTAACACGAATAGTAAGGAAATGCTCCTAAAGATTGCCCATTACTGGTATCATACCCCGGCCAGGGAGGCTGCTTGGAATCACACTGGGGATGGGAAATGTTGGTGTCACTGGGGGCAACAGGGTACACTTACACATATACTATGGCAGTGTCCGAAGCTGGACACCTATTGGTCCAAAGTTTTGGATGCGGTCAACACCATGTATCAGATAGATATACCCAAATTTCCCAGCTAAATACTCTTGGGCATGCCCAATTGCCTCACATATCCACTGGGGTCATGCAAGGGTGAAGCGATCACCCTACTGCTGGGGGCCACAAAACAACTCCTATTGGCTACGTGGGGCACGGAAACCATCCAGTCACACTTAGATTGGCTGCATAGGGTCTGGACATAGTGGGTATGGAGAAGCTAAATGCCACAGCTACACAGCACCTGCCACGCTTTGACAAGATGTGGTAACCCTGCATACAATACTTGTCATAGGAATTCGAAGGAGCTTTCCTGCCCCCAGTATTTGCAGATACTGCGCTTAACGGAGCAGGCTCTGGCTGCTGCCCAATTAGCTACAGAATGCCATTGAGGGGCATTTGATAACCATAGCGCCTCCCTACTAGCCCCGTCACACACCAGACCCTGATCCTCTTTCTGTCTTTTTCTGTGTTTCGTTCCTTTTGTGGTTAAACGATACATGCGTACTAGCGTATACAGAAGCTCCGCCAGCCACTGGATGTGGGCGGATTGTTGTGTAGCATGTTTTTATAAAATCATTAAAATAGATTTCAAACCTAAAATATACCAGAATTGTTCGCAGGTTTGAGTCTTCACAGACCGGTTGTTTCACAACAAAGGGTACCCTATGGACTTTTTGCATCTCTTGGGACCAGTTAAATCCTCCTAGCTCTGGAAAAGCAGTGCGTAGTAGTTCCACCATATATACCCGGATATCTGTTCCTTCTTTGCCCTCTGGCATGCCTAATACCCGCAAATTATTGCGTCGTTGACAGTTATCTTGGACCTCAAGCTTCCATTGGATATCAATGAGCTGTGATTCTTGTGCCTCTGCCTGCGCACAGGTCTGTTTCCACTGCCTCAGTTCTTGTTTCTAGGTCCGTTAAATGTTCCCTTATGGAGCTACATGTCTTAACCAGCTTTCAGGCGGCACCCTGTACTTTTCTTGTAGCTGCTTGAGGTTTGCTAAATTATTGTCGCGTTTCTTCTCGATGTGTCATTATACATTGTAAGAAGGTATCCAAAGTTTGGGGGTCTGAACAAGAGATGTCTTGTGAAGGTGCAATCAGTGTGCTGCTGACTGGCTGTTCTGTTGGGTAGTAGTTCCATTTTAAATCTTTGCCACCTAATGTTTGTCGACTTGCTTTCTTGACTGTCTTATTATGGGCTGTCATGGTAGAAGCGCCTCTGCCTGTGTCTGGGACACTATCATTGTCGCTAGACCCTTTGAGTGAACCAGATCCGCTCACTGACCATTCTGTTCCATCAGAGTGAAAAGAAGCAATCATTAGCCTCCATATCCAGGTCGTAGTTCCCAGTTTCCGATCCCAGGTGTCGAATTACTGATTGTTGGAGTCCTTTTAATCGCTGAGTGCTGTTGGAGAGGGGTAGGTCTGGGGGATCTAGCAGGGTTAGGTTACTAGCAGGAATTGTTATGTCATCAATAACCCTAATCTGAGGGCCACTCTTCTGCACTTTAATCGACCCTGTTGAGCCAGGTTCCCCTTTTCACTAAAGTCCTCCCCCACCCTCTCGATGCTCTCAGCACTCTCCTTGTTATCGGGCTTGGCCTCAGTTGAAATGGGCAAACCAGCCCATTTCAACTGGAGGATAAGAAACCAAGTTTGACATACCTCGATCCTGAGGGACCTTTGTCCTGGTCTCTGCTGAGGTCTCATCCCCCTGAAGCATGATGGCTGTCTCTGGGAGTTGCTGAGCTGCTTCGTTATCGGGGGCCTTGTGCTGTGTACGATCGCCAGTCTTTCCTGTTGAGCTTTGTAGCAGTCCAAAACTATAGAGCTGGAAGTGCCACCTTTCCCCCTCCTTTCCAGGGCAGTCTCCTTCCTAGATGCTGGCAATACATGTCTCCCAGGCTGCCGCAGCGCCAACGCTGCACCAGCACCAGTGGCCTCAGCTCTGGGAAACAAACAGTTGCAGCACTCGCCTCAGTCAATGTGGTCCAGCACCGCCAATACTAAGCGACCAAAGGCAACCAGAGAATCCTGGATCAGTCCAGCCCTGGAGCAGCCGTTAGCCCGCGACTGGGTTACTGAGGTGCAGAGGAGCATAATCGGGTGCCTAGATGTCAGGAATGCTCTCACCAACCTGTTACAGGAGCAGTATGACGCTGGTCCCAATGCCCTCAACTGACAGATTGGCCCCAGCAGGGGAAAGGGGCGGGATAGAGAAGAGACAGCTCAGAATGATTGGATTCGTCCCTGCACCTCGCCTCTAGCTTCTTCCTTCTGTGTTCTTTCGGTTCTGCTATTTTCTCAGGAGGGAACCTGCACGAATAGAAAATGGTACAACAACTTAATTGGTCATCCACACTACTCTGCCAGTGTAAAGCTAGTCACAACCCAACAGTGCTTACCCAATTAAATATGGACTGTTGCCCCTCTTCTATTTTTATTTTTCTGGTTTTTAAAATCACTTCTCTTTCTTCGTAGTTTTCGTTCTAAAAGAAAGTTATTTTTTCCTTCTGAAAAGTATGCTTGTCACTTCTTTCTGAATGTTCTTAAAACTCTATTTCATGCCAATGTTTTACTTAACTTAATAATTAAAATTAATTGTTCCCTTAACACAGTACTTCAAGGTGATTCTGGTACCAGACAGCTTTCTCTTCCGATAAGTGCAACCTCTCTTTCTTTTATTTCCTTCACTTTCTTTTGTGTTGGTCATTTATGTAGTTGCTTCATTGGTTTAATTAGCCTGCTGACATGTTTTTCCAAAATGAGGTGACTCACCTATTGAGCTAAATAACTTTTATTTCAGTGCTGATAGTTAATCTATTTATTTGATGTGTTAGGCTAAAGTTGCTTTCCAAAGTTTAAACAAAGCGAAATGTGTTGCTTTTAAACATTAAGCTTTTCTCCCTGACTCGGTAACAATTAATGTCTCTTTTTCAATTTACAGAATTCAGCCCTGTTTTTCGGAAGCTAAATGGTTTACTTTTCTGCTCAGACAACGATAATTATGTCTTTCCAAAAACAGCTGACAGATTGCAACTCTGGAACTCGGAAGCTGAAAAGAATTATAAAACTAGCTCCAACAGCCTCTAGAGAAAGGCTTAACAGCCAGATTCATCAAGCCAAAAACGGCTCGCAAAGGGCCAGATTCTGAGAATCTGGCCCTTTGCGAGCGCTATTTTTGCATTTGGGATTCATCATCTCAAATGCAAAAATCGCAGTTTTAGAAATCGCTAAATGGCGAATAATTGCATTTAAGGAATCTCAATTTGAGATTCCTTAAATGCAAATCATTAACCATTTTAAATTTGCGAATTCGCAATCTGGGGCCGCAATTTACCGCGAAGTCTGACTACGTGGTAAATAGCGAAAACTAAGAAAAATGCACTTTAGTGCATTTTTCTAAGTTGTATGTTACACTCACACATGTCCTTTGGACATGTGTGTGCGCAACACCAGTGTAGATTACCATTTCAGGGGTGCTACAGGGTGTCCTTTGGACACCATGGCACCTTTGAAATCGCTTCCTTATTTGCCATTCGCTAATTGCTAATCGAAAATAAGGAATGACTCCCCATTCCTTCCTATGGGCCCTTAGGCCCATAGGAAGGAATGGGAAAGCCATTCCTTATTTGCGATTCGCAATTAGCGAATCGCAAATAAGGAAGCAGTAGAAATCGCAAAAAATATTGCGACTTCTACATGCATCCCGTTTTGCGAGTCTTTAATAGTGATTCCTTAATAATCGCTATTAAGGACTCGCAAAACAGGACTTTGATGAATCTGGGGGTAGGTTCCTGGAGTTCAATTGACCTTTTCAACCTCACCTGATGACTGGAAACTGCTCTGTAGTTCGGTCTGACCAAAATATTTAATATAAACAATTCGTTCGGAAATGTTCTTTTCGCAAGAATATTATCAAGACAACGTGCCGAACTAAAACGTCAAGTAATCAAGTGAGGCCTCCACCCTGACAAAATCTTTCACAGAGCCCAGGAATGTAAGTCTGACTTAACTGAATTCTTTGATGAAGTGCACAGGTCATAGGCAGTACGCGCTCCACATTCTAAACCTGCCTTCATTAAAGCTGGTCAACCCTAGAATGCCAAGGTGTATGTAGCTTTCTAGCTGCCATCTTGGAATTTTGTACTCCTTTTATTATGTAGCCTGTCATTCTTTTACACCCAACCTTGGACATTCGTGCTGGCTTTCTTCCAATTTTGCCCTACATTAGTGGGGTTCTGACAGTACCCCCTCTCGAGGATAAACCATTGTCCCAAGGTTTGTTTGGAAATTTTGTATAAACGGTCTTGATCAAAGGAGGGGCATGTACATCTGAGTGTAATTCCCAAGACCTTTCCTCAGGACCATATCCTTTCCAGTCGACTAAATAGTAAACTTTTCTCTCACTGTTTTTTTAATCTAGTATTTTTTAAATTTCAAACTCCTTTACAGCTTGGGCGGCAGTGTTTTTCTTAACCCACTAGAAACTTTCTTTAGCAAAGAGACATGAAATTCTGGATATATCTTTATGTGTTGTAGTAGCTTCAACTTATAAGTCACTGAGTTTATCTTTTCAATAATTGAGTAAGGAACCACAAATCTTGGTTGGAATTTTCTATTCCCTTTCAATCTAAGGTTCTTGGAGTTGAGCCAGACGTGTTCCCCTACTTTCAAATCAGGTTCTTTTTGTCTTTTTTTATATGCATGTAACATGTAATTTTTTTTTGCCTTGGTTAAATTCTCAGTTGCTGAACGATATATGGAGGCCAAGTGCTGAGCTATGTCTTGTACTGCATTAATGGCAACCTTCTGAAAGGTCATTGAGAAATTTGGATGTCAATCATAATTCAGTTAAAAAGGAGTATAACCATTGGATATCTTTTTGCAATGTTGTGTGCAAACTGCTGCCCATAAAAACTCTGGTCAATCTTCTTCTACATCTAGCAAATAATCTCAGGTATTGTTCTATTTCTTGGTTCGTCCTTTCAGTCTGCCCATCTTTCTCGGGATGATAACTAGTGGAATACCTTGTGTCTATAGTAAGGCAGTAAGGGCCTTCCAAAAGTGAGGCAGGAATTGTGATTCTTGATCCGAAACTAATATTCTAGGAATACTGTGTGCCTTAACTATGTTCTGATTGAAAGCTAGAGCTTATCCTTTAGCAAAGGGGACCCTTTTTAAAGGAATGAAATGTGCCATTTTGGTGAAGGCGTCCACAGAAAACAAAATAGTGTCAAAACCCTAACTCAAAGGTAAGTCTACTATCAAAATTAGTGTCATAGTATGCCAAGGACAGGGAGGATTGGGTAAAGGTTGCAAGAATTCCTTGGGTGGTCGCCTTTCAGACTTTCCCTGAGCACAGACCCCAAAAGTGTCCACATTTTCGTGAATGTCCCTAGTCATGTTTGGCCACCAAAATTGTTTTAATAATTCTACAGCCTTTTGCGCCCCTTGTGTCCAGCCAGCAGAGTGTCATGGCATTCATATGAGGCCTTTTCTCATAGTTCTTAAGTTGGTAAGCACAGAGCTCTATCATGCAAAGGTACATTTTCTCGGACCTCTCTCACAGGATCTTGACTAGACCATTCTTTCATCTCATCCTCTGTCATAGAATTATGAATGCCTTCTTCAGTTGTTCCTTGCAATATTGCTCCTAGGACACTTTTGCCTGGAAGGATGTTTTGGTTCTCAATCAACTTCTGCGAATTTTCTGTGCCCGCCCTTGACAAAGCATCCACTTTTCCATTTCTTGAACAAGGACGATAGGTTATAATGAAGTAAAAATCGTCAAAATACAAGGACTATCAAAGCTGTCTAGGCGTCAAGGTTCTGGGCGATTTTAAGGATTTCAAGTCTCGATGGTCAGTGTATACGGTCACAGTATGTCAGGCTCCCATAAGGTAGTGTCTCCATTCCTTAAAGACATCCTTAATTGCCAGCAATTCCTTCTCAGTGATCGCATAGTTCACTTCTGGTGGCTTTATTTTCCGTGATAGTTAAGCTACAGGGTGCAGCTGTCTGGTCATCTTGTGCCTCTGAGACAGAACTCCCCCTAAAGCCAAGTTTGATGTGTCAGTTTCTACATAGAATGGTTCAGATGGGTCGGCATGGAGCAGTATGGCGCAGAGGTGAAATGCCCTTTTAAAGACGAGATTGCCTTTTTAGCATCATCTGACCACTCAAATGGAATTCCTTTCTTCAAAAGGCGTGTAAGGAGATTATTTTTGGGAAAAATCCTGTAAATACCTCCAACAAAAGTTAGGAAATCCGATGAAACGCTGAACTTCCTTCACGGTTCTCTGGAGACTTCCATTCGGTGGCTGCATTATTTGCTTTTTATTCTTGGTTACTTTTTCTGGAGATAATACAAATCCTAGGAATTCCATGGACCTCACATTAATAGCACACTTCTCCAACTTCACAAATAAACTACTCTCACCCAATTTTTGCAGAACTCCTCTAACATGTTCTTGGTGTTCCTGTTACGAAGTTGAGTATATCAGGATGTCATCAATGTATACTATGGCTAATTGATAAATGATCTCCTTCATGTCATCATTATTAAAATGTTGAAAGGCTGCTGGGGCATTGCATAGCCCATAGGGCATAACCTGATACTCAAGAGCCCATATTTTGTCAGAAGGTCGTTTTCCACTTGTCTCCTTCTTTTATTCTAATTAAATGATGAGCTCCTCTCAAATCCCGTTTTGTGTAAACTTGTGCTCCTTTCAACGGGAGTGGATATCTATTCTTAATTGTAATCCCATTGATTGCTTGGAAATCGATACACACCCGTAGCTCAACTTCCTTCTCCGGGACAAAAAATAGATTCAATGACACTGGAGATTGGGAAGGACGGATAAATCGATTTTCCAAATATTTCCAAATATATTTTGTTAAATGCTGATCTTCCTTTTCGGTTAAAGCATATATTCTACTGCAGGATAAGTTGAAACCATGTTCTACTCAATCTTGCAATCGAAACTTCTGTGAGGAGGTAATTTTTCCGCTTCTCTCTCATTGAAAACATCCTGAAAATCTGCATACTCTTGAGCAATTACGGTGGTTTGGATTACCAAAACTGTTGATTCACTGTTGCAAAGCATGGTTGCTAGAGTGGTCTCATGATTGGCTTCTATTCTTTTAAAGCAATGTTCTTTGCAATAATCCGAATCCATTGCAATTGATTTGTGGGATTATGCTCTGTGAGCCATGGCCGACCCAGCATCAATTGAAACTGGGGGTCGTCTATTAAGTTGAATTGTATGATATCATGATGTCCTTCTGAAGAGGTTAGGTTAATGGCTTCTGTATGACTTACTATGGGACCAGATGACAGATTTGTTCCATCCACAGCTCTAACTGGTTTAATCTTGTTCTTGCGAATTTTCCTCAAGCCAATTTTTTCAGCAAATTTTAGAACGCAAAAATTTCCTGTTGCACCCGAATCTATAATCACTGCGACATCTTCCAATTTAATTTCTCTGAAACGCAGAGTCATAGACAATGTCAAATGTAGTGAGGAGGACTGTAATATGTTGGCCAGTTGATGATATTTGGGAGCTGTGTTTCTATCTGCATCCATCAGCCCAACTTCTCCTATTGATGGTGCTGAAACTTTTCCTTGGCTGGCAATTTTGGTTTCTTCAGACAGTTTCTCACAAAATGCCCACCTGTAACACAGTAGAGCCATTGCGTATTTTGTCTTCTCCTCTCCTTTTCTTCTTTTGACAAAGGTCCTCTCACCATTCCCATTTGTATTGGTTCTACTCCACGATGACTTCCTTCCACCGATTTGGAATTCTCAACCTTGGCTTGATCAAACCTTGGCACACTGGGACAAACTTCTTGTCGTCTTTCTCCTTCCCTTTCATTTAAACGAAAATCAATTTCTAATAACAAATCAATTAATGCAGAACTTTTGGTAGGTCTATTTGGTACTTGAGCAAGGGCATCTTTCAATTCATCTTGCAGACCCCAATAGAACACTGCAGCCCCCTTACTCTCAGGCCATTCTCTCTCAACAACCAATTGGAACTCGGAAGCTGAAAAGAATTATAAAACCAGCTCCAACAGCCTCTAGAGAAAGGCTTAAGTTCCTGGAATTCAATTGACCTTTTCAACCTCACCTGATGATTGGAAGCAGCTCTGTAGTTGGAGCTGACCAAAATATTTCATTTAAACAATTGTTCGGAAATGTTCTTAGCCACTAACTAAAACGTTGAGTAATCATACCCTGACTAAATCTTTCACAGAGAGATGTCTGACTAAACTAAATTGTTCAGTGAAGCGCACAGCTCATAGGTAGCGTGCGCTCCACATGCTAAACTTGCCTTCATGAAAGCAACACTAAACTGCCAAGGTGTTTGTAGCTTTCTAGCTGCCATCTTGGGATTTCTTACTCCTTTTATTAGGTTGCCTGTCATTCTTTTACACCCAACCTTGGACAATCGTGCTGGCTTTCTTCCAATTTTGCCCAACATTAGTGGGGTTCTGACACTAGGTGAGTTATTCCATCTTCGTTTTTCACTGCAGATCCAAGGGCTGCTGAGCAACCACCTCAAGCGGCCGCCATCTTGCGTCTCCTCCTGAATTGTCCAGTCCACTAGCATGGTGTAAATACAAGAATAGGTTTTCATCAACATACGGTGGATCATCATCATTATCAGTATGAAGATAGGATGTTTCAGAGTCCGAATAGGAATATAAGCGTGTTCTTTGCAACCTTGGGCTTCGAAGTGAGGTTGAGAGTCGCAGTTAGTGTCGGGGATGTACCCACCAGTTATAACCTGGCTGTCCGTCACCTGAAATCCCTAGGGCCCACAGGCGCTCCAGATGGACCTGGTGGGTGCCAAAAATTTAGCTCAAAGCCAAGGTAAAGTCATTGAGCTGTTAAGGCATTGCTGATGGCCCTGGTAAGTTAGCCACATATGCAGAATTGGTTCAGAGAAGGGGGAATGATTCTGTGACCTGAAGGTACCCAGGGCATCGTGTGACTTCGAACAGAGGGAATTGCAGGTCAAAAGAGACCCGTGCTTTGACTTCTTGCACTTTTTTGATTTCTTGGACTTACCAGAATTCCTGGACTTCGAAGGTGAACAGTTGTAATATCGACCCCAGGAACTAGAGTGCATCTGCGCCTTTGACCTCAACCGAGACCAGCCCTTCTTTGAATTCTTCAGAAGTTCTGCAATGGGAAGTTTGGCTTAGCAGTTGCAGATGGCCTTTTTATGTGACTTCATGCAGCATTCAAATGAAGCCTATTCATGCCTCAGTAGAGACACCACATACAGACATCATGGATGTCTGTTACTGACATCTGAAGGTTGTAGTCCTTGTAGGATTTAAACCCTGTGGTTTTTGGAAGGGACATGAACCTTGCACACTGGATAAACTTGAGGGAGAGAAAGCTGTCAAACTGACAGAATTCAGTGGAGCTCTGGATGCCTGTTGGAAGATGCAGAAAGGAAGGAACTGATGTTAGTGGATGGAGGTGGTGCAGATCTAGTTTTCCCAACATCACATCCTGGGCAAGAGAGCTCCTACCTGGATACCACCTACCAACATGCAAGGAATTTGCTATTAAAATTATCCAGATCCAGTCTGATGCCTGTGGCATTCACAAGATGAGGAATCTGTTGTTTAAAAGTCTCCATCGGAAATGAGGTTGTCTAAAGAGAAGTATTTTAAGTATCTGAAGGTTTGACTTTCTCTTTTGGGTTGACCTTACTTTGTTTGTAGGATGCTGAGCAGGGAGACAGGATGGCAAAAGTGGTTGGTCCAGTCCAGGAGTATGAGTGATTAGGATTGGACTGGAGTATAATGATGTTGAGAAGACAAGGTTGAGGATGTAGGTAGTGGGATGATAACAGAGTTGGGTTTATGTGTTGTGCAATTGTTATTTGCGTGTTTAAATTATCTAGCTCGGGGTGTGATTGTGGAGACTGGCAGTAGGGGGTGCTGGGTGAGACACATGATTATATCTTATCTTGTGTATTTCAGTAGAAATGGGATTCTGGCCCAATGCCCTTCCTGGCCCTAACACTCAGTGCCCTTGTCTGTCCTTTGCTTTGGACACACAGGCGATACCCTAAAGAGTTGACTAAACTAGAGAGAGGGCAAGAAGTGATGTTACTTACAGTGCAAACTGAAGATGGGAATTTAAATTATCTTCTATGGCTTTTTATTTTAGAGATGTTTTAGTTAGCAAGCCATCAATCTCACTGACTGTGTTGAGAAAAAACAAATTCATTGCGTGTAACTCTGTAATGTGGGCTTCTGATGCCAATGAGGGGTTCTGGTGACATTTATAAATCACAAGGCCAAAGGCCAAGTGGTTTAGAAATGTTACCTGAACCCTGAGATGGCATTATTGGACCATATTACACATTACTTGTCATGTATTTTTTTGATATTTTATGTGATTTATTATTGATTTTATGCCTTGATCGTACTCCTTAAAAAGATTTAGAGCATATGCATTCATCATCTATTTACTATTCATTGCTTGCCTGAGATTGCAGATGTGTATGTCAATGTGAATTTTGAGGTTTATTTGGAGATAATGCTCTAATACAAGCATTCTAAAATGTGCTTTTCTCTTGAAGTGATTTGACATAATATAGCAGGTTTAGCAAGACATATATAAAGAAAGAAAATAAAGTGCAATGTGTTCAGTGTTTCAATGATTTTTTTTCACAGTGGGAAAGATTCATTTGTAGATATCTGCATCAAAGTACATTCTGCAAGAGTGAGCGTGTCAGGTGTTCTGATTAATGTTCTGAGAGCAGCATTTTCATTGTGAAAGTGTGTTTTTACCAGCAATGAAAAGACAATCTGCTGTGTTTAACTCTTTTATGAAGAACTAAATGAACATGATACCAGAGTCAGCACATTTCTAAAGATGGCATCAATGTTAGGCAGTTGCATAGAATGCTTTACTATAAACAAAGGTCGAAAGGAAACCTTTGGGCCTACTCCCTGTAAAGGCTAAAGTGTAGTTGCTTGGTGCAAAATGCTGCAAAACACAAATTTATAAATGAAGCATTTCTAATGACATATTTCACTTCTACATTAGATATAGTGCAATATGTTTTCAGTTTACTTATTAATAATCTAGCAAAGTGCATACATGTTTTTACTTGTAATTCAATCTCTAAAACGAGCATATCACCAGCATAAACGTGTTCCAAAATGAAATTCTAGCATTGTAAGTAAGTTAATTTACTAAATATATATGGTCATTTTTCCCACAAGGAATACGTTTCTGAATAATAGTAGAGTACAACGGTATCCCTCCAACTACTGATCCTATATACATGTACGATTATTGTTAGAAGTTGGCTCAGTGAAAGAAACTGATGTGGTCAAATTTTGTGTTGTATATTATTCACATAAGCTAAACAATGAGAAGGTTATGATAGCTTGCTAAATGTGGTATAAAACGTCTTTATTTGATCTGAAGTTTCTGCAGGCTGAAATCATATTCTGTATTCAATAACATTTCTGATTTAACAAAAATTGACGTACTTGGAATATCCAAAAATTAATAGGGTAACCCAATATTCCCAAGGAACTGGGTATAATCAATAACACAATGAAAATTTTTTTCCTGAAGGAGTCATTCAATATTATTTATACAATTTTTCAAATTTTTGTCACAGCAGTGAACATCAATTTCAAAGAACTCGAGGGACATATATACAATTCATTAGTTATTTTATTGCATTATGTCATATTCTATTTCATTTGCATACGTGTAAATCATATGTCATTCCATATACGGCAACACAAAAGATGTACTGTTGCTCAGTTCTTTGACATGTACAGTACTTACTGACACTTTTTGTACAAAATATGGATAGTATTTACATATCTACCATATATACATCGTTCAGCAACTATATACAAATTAAAATTCAGTCGTTTTATATACAAAGAAGTGTCGTATCATCGACGTTTCAGTCTCATATGATACAATTCATTGAGACCATCATCAGGACACGTGTTGCACCATGAACCTATCATGAAACAATATACATCCAGTCAGAATTCAGTATATACATACTCTCGAGAACATAATCTGAATCGTCTGCCCACACCAAAATAATTAATTAACTGGTGTCTCAATCATTGTGCCAAGGGATTAAAAACCTATATTTACACCTATATTTACACGTACCACGTGTGGTCATGCCCCAAAATGACATGCACCCACACCTCCAGTGACAATGTGCAACACATACAACAAGATACTTACAAAAGTGTGACTTATCAATTCCTACATGAGACAAAAAATGAATGAACCATCCATTAATATTGTTCATGTCTCACTTGCTGTTAAGTCATTATACGACTTAAATTAAACTTAAACTTTATCTTACCTTCTGCCTCTTTGTATAGTTAATCCTAAACACAAGATGGAATGTATGGATATATATACTCATATGTCCCTCATTTATGCATAGAATCCTCACACCAATCAGTTTAGTTACTTACAGTTAGTGAGCTTTCAAAGAGGTGAAGTCAATCTTCCTCTTCGAGTCTGTATAAAAACAGAACAACGAAATTACATAAGTCAACTAACTATCCGTAACGGCCTCCCTCATCATCCAATCTTATCATTTTATATCCAGAACTTACTCGATATATGCGAGTAAATCGCCTCAATCTCATCCGCGTTAGACAGCAAAACGCCAGCTGCTGTCGGTGTTTACCCAGGATTCTAAGTATACAATCGCGATCACGTGAGCAAACATTCAACATGATGCGTCCTCAATTTCGGGACCATAGAAGATGCCTGACTCTCCATAGATTTGAGCCTAGAGGTCAGGCAACCTACACGAAGGATCAGCAAGTTATATTTCAATGTGGATTAACTTGTATATTCAGAGTCCTATGTTGAAAACATCGCGCATATTGCAACACTCAAGGGCATAGTACCAAACAGCACTTCGTAGCGGTCTAACTGTAAAATTCACTCTTGTATTATCATGGGCAGCCGCCCATTTGTCCAGGACATCACTAATGAATACACCAAATACGAAAAACCAAGCCCGGTTATCTACAACGGGTATCCAAATTGCACTAGTCCAGTATTATAAGGCAACTGCCCCGAAGGAAACAGAGGTTACCTCAAATCACTCCATTGTCAACAATTCAGTTATCAGAAATTTCAACGGAGGGTCGCCAGCACATGCCACTCCACAAAGGAATTTAATCCCTTGGCAACAGTATTGGCAGACCAAATCCACCTATTTTCTTTTTCTGTGAGCAAACGGTCCACATCACGTCTTCTTTTCGATTGTTTTACAGCTTCTAAGATAAACCATTGCATCTGACAAGGGGAATGTTGTTTTTTAAGATAATGTTCCACCAAAGGTGCTGTCTCAATTTTGCATCTTATTCTCGATTGGTGTTGCATAATCCGTTTCTTAACCTCTTGAGTGGTTTTACCTATATAGTACAGGGAGCATGGGCATTTCATACAATATATAACATTCTTGGTTAAGCAGTTCGTATGGTGTCTCAAAGTCCAATTTTTTCCATTTATGCAACAAGACTTTGTTATACACGTAGTTTGACATGCTACACAAGATCCACAGGGGTAATGCCCCACTACGGACGCTAGGCCCCAAATACTTTGAATTGTGCTTGTAGTTGGTTCTTTGTACGCCTTTACAAGGTAGTCCCTCAGATTGCGTCATCTTTTAAAAGCAAATCTCGGTAGCGAAAGCTGAGGTTCAACTTTTTGGATTAAGTGCCAGTTATTTTCACTATTCTTTTGATCAGGTTAGATTCTGATACAAATGTAGTGATACATGTGACTGGGTCTTCCATAGGATCTTGTTTTACCTTAGGTTCCAGTAAAGCTTGTCTGTCATAGTACCACGCTCGCTTCATCGAGCGCTTCACTAGTCTGTATGGGTAGCCTCTCATGGATAGTTTGGTTTGTAATACCTTTGCCTCTTTAAAGTAATCTTTCCGTCTTGTGCAGTTTCGTTTAATCCGTAAAAACTGCCCAAAGGGGAGGTTATCACGCAAATTACGTGGGTGGTGACTTGTGTATTTTAAAAGCATATTACGTGCTGTGGGTTTGGTGAAGAGACTGGTTGAAAGTTTGCCTTCATCATTCCATACTTTAAGGTCTAGGAAATGTATGCACTTCCTATCATATTCTATGGTAATTTGTAGATTGTTGTTTTGTCCATTTAACCACTCATGAAAGTCCTTTAACCTTTGTAATGGTCCTTCCCAAATTAGACATACAACGTCGATGTATCTTAAGTATTCCTTGATGTGATGTTCAAAGGGATTGTTTTTATAAATGACTTCATCCTCAAATGCGGCCACATACAGATTTGCTACATCCGGGGCAAAAATTGCCCCCATTGCAACGCCCTTAATTTGACCATAGAAATCACCATTGAAAATGAAATAGTTTTCATTAAGTGCAATCTTGGCGCATTCGATTATAAAGTCTGTCGGGACTTGGTGTGGACGTGATCTATCCTCCAACACACTTTTGATGATATTCAAGGCCTCTTCTTGCGGTATATTTGAATATAGACTTTCAATGTCCATAGTGACTAAGAAATGTGTTTGATTGTTATATGTTTGGCCTTCAAGACGATTAATAACACTTGTGCTGTCCCTGGTATAGGATTTAGTTAGTAGTACTTCTGATTTTATGAAGTGATCAACATAATCAGCCAATGGTTGTAATATAGATTGGCAACCAGCCACAATAGGTCTTCCGGGTGGTTTCTTATCATCTTTATGCACTTTAGGTAAAGTGTAAAAGGCTGGAATGGAGTCATCTTTTTTGTTGAGGTAATCATATTCTTTTTGGCTTAGCCACCCTCCATCTAGACCTTCCCTTGTGAAACCTAGGATACGTGTTCTGATGTTATCTGTGGGGTCACGTGATAGTTTTTTATAATGTAAAGGATTTTGTAACTGTCTTAATGCTTCTGCATCATAGTCAGTTTTGTCCTGCACAATGATACTGCCACCCTTGTCAGCCGGTTTTATAATGATTTCATCCCAGCTGGCAAGGTTTTTAAGGGTCTCATGTTCATCTTTTGTTAAATTATATTTGACATATTTCCTTTTGTCAAACATTTGGTCTAACTCAGTTAGGACTACGTTTTCAAAATTATCAGTTCTTTAGGCATCAAATTAGTTGCCGGATAAAACGTCGAAGGACAACGTAATCCAGTAACAGTTTGTATTGGTACAGGAGTGTTGTTAAAAAAAATGTTTTAATCTTATTGTTCTAAATAGTTTAAACATTTCAACTTGTGTATTGAACCGGTCGTTTTTACTGGTTGGAACAAATGACAAACCATGGCTCAACACATCTATCTCTTTTTTGCTCAGTGTGTGGGTCGATAAATTGAAAATGGGTACCACTTCTAAATTGATGTTGTTATTGTTTGTTGTCACAAAATCATTTGTCAATGTAGGTAAAGTAACCACAGCAGAGTTATTTACCACTCGTAAAAGCTTTTCCTGGTTTGGCGGAAGCCTGGGGTATACTGGTTCCTGTACCATCCCCTCCGGGTGTTCCGTCCCGACCTCTCTGTGGGGTCCGGCCTCTCCCTAAAAAAGTGGAGGGGTTCTGGCCTCTACCAGATCTATAGTTGGAGGTATTCCCTCTGTCAGTATTCTCATCAGAACTGGAAGACCCTGTATCAGAGAAGTTAATTTGTTTTGGAGCCCAATTAGTTTGATTGGGAGCGAAAAAATCTTTCTTTAGATATGGATATGTTCGGTCTCTGGCATAATTCTTTATATCCTTCTGTAACTTCTCTGTCTTTTTTAGTATGTTGGTCCTTTGAAAATCTGCAATTGTGGTTTCTAGTTTTTTCAAAAACTCCTGATTATCAGTGGCAGTACAATCTTCAAGTACCAGTTTTTTTAATTCTGCGATTTCCTTTTTCAATCTCTGTATGTGTTTTTGGGCGGTCTCAATACTCAGGACCATCCAACTCCTAGAGCATTTATTAGAAACAAAACTAAAACCTATTTTGAAATCCTCGTCCTCTACAAAAATCACTGGAATATTACGTACCTGTAGTCCTACAGGGATAATGTTTTTAATAAGGCAGTCTGTGAGAAACTTTGCGTGCAGTTCAGTTCTAATAAGCTTCTTGTGTAGTCTTTCTAGGTTGTTTCTTAATGTGGTCTGTTGGGTACTTAGCCCTGTACTGCCTGGTTGTTGTCCCAGTAATGAGGGGCCTGCATCTATTCTTGCAATGTAATCATCAGTATACGTTAATGTTTCAAGTTCAGACATTTGGTAAGATAAACTAAAGTTATATATAAGCACACCCAGTGAAAAAATGGCACCTATCTACAAATTTACAAATTTATACAATGGCAGACTGATAAACAAACATAAATGACACAAACCACTTTCTACACAAAAGGGCCCTTGCAGACAGCGTCTGCGCATATATTCAAAAATGAATAGGGTAACCCAATATTCCCAAGGAACTGGGTATAATCAATATCACAATGAAAAAAATTTCCTGAAGGAGTCATTCAATATTATTTATACAATTTTTCAAATTTTTGTCACTGCAGTGAACATCAATTTCAAAGAACTCGAGGGACATATATACAATTCATTAGTTATTTTATTGCATTATGTCATATTCTATTTCATTTGCATACGTGTAAATCATATGTCATTCCATATACGGCAACACAAAAGATGTACTGTTACTCAGTTCTTTGACATGTACAGTACTTACTGACACTTTTTGTACAAAATATGGATAGTATTTACATATCTACCATATATACATCGTTCAGCAACTATATACAAATTCAAATTCAGTGGTTTTATATACAAAGAAGTGTCGTATCGTCGACGTTTTGGTCTCATATAATACAATTCATCGAGACCATCATCAGGACACGAGTTGCACCATGAACCTATCATGAAACAATATACATCCAGTCAGAATTCAGTATATACATACTCTCGAGAACATAATTTGAATCGTCTGCCCACACCAAAATAATTAATTAACTGGTGTCTCAATCATTGTGCCAATGGATTAAAAACCTATATTTACACCTATATTTACATGTACCACGTGTGGTCATGCCCCAAAATGACATGCACCCACACCTCCAGTGACAATGTGCAACACATACAACAAGATACTTACAACAGTGTGATTTATCAATTCCTACATGAGACAAAAAATTAATGAACCATCCATTAATATTGCTCATGTCTCACTTGCTGTTAAGTCATTATACAACTTAAATTAAACTTAAACTTTATCCTACCTTCTGCCTCTTTGTATAGTTAATCCTAAACACAAGATGGAATGTATGGATATATATACTCATATGTCCCTCATTTATGCATAGAATCCTCACACCAATCAGTTTAGTTGCTTACAGTCAGTGAGCTTTCAAAGAGGTGAAGTCAATCTTCCTCTTCGAGTCTGTATAAAAACAGAACAACGAAATTACATAAGTCAACTAACTATCCGTAACGGCCTCCCTCATCATCCAATCTTATCATTTTATATATCCAGAACTTACTCGATATATGCGAGTAAATCGCCTCAATCTCATCCGCGTTAGACAGCAAAACGCCAGCCGCTGTCGGCGTTTACCCAGCATTCTAAGTATACAATCGCGATCACGTGAGCAAACATTCAACGTGATGCGTCCTCCATTTTGGGACCATAGAAGATGCCTGACTCTCCATAGATTTGAGCCTAGAGGTCAGGCAACCTACACGAAGGATCAGCAAGTTATATTTCAATGTGGATTAACTTTTATATTCAGAGTCCTAAGTTGAAAACATCGCGCATATTGCAACACTCAAGGGCATAGTACCAAACACCACTTCGTAGCGGTCTAACTGTAAAATTCACTCTTGTATTATCATGGGCAGCCGCCTATTTGTCCAGGACATCACTAATGAATACACCAAATACGAAAAACCAAGCCAGGTTATCTACAACGGGTATCCAAATTGCACTAGTCCAGTATTATAAGGCAACTGCCCCGAAGGAAACAGAGGTTACCTCAAATCACTCCATTGTCAACAATTTAGTTATCAGAAATTTCAACAAAGGGTCGCCAGCACATGCCACTCCACAAAGGAATTTAATCTCTTTGCAACAGTATTGGCAGACCAAATCTACCTATTTTCTTTTTCTGTGAGCAAACGGACCACATCACGTCTTCTTTTCGATTGTTTTACAGCTTCTAAGACAAACCATTGCATCTGACAAGGGGAATGTTGTTTTTTAAGATAATGTTCCACCAAAGGTGCTGTTTCAATTTTGCATCTTATTCTTGATTGGTGTTGCATAATCCGTTTCTTAACCTCTTGAGTGGTTTTACCTATATAGTACAGGGAGCATGGGCATTTGATACAATATATAACATTCTTGGTTAAGCAGTTCGTATGGTGTCTCATAGTCCAATTTTTTCCATTTATACAGCAAGACTTTGTTATACACGGAGTTTGACATGCTACACAAGATCCACAGGGGTAATGCCCCACTATGGACGCTAGGCCCCAAATACTTTGAATTGTGCTTGTGGTTGGTTCTTTGTACGCCTTTACAAGGTAGTCCCTCAGATTGCGTCCTCCTTTAAAAGCAAATCTCGGTAGCGAAAGCTGAGGTTCAACTTTTTGGATTAAGTGCCAGTTTTTTGTCACTATTTTTTTGATCAGGTTAGATTCTGATCCAAATGTAGTGATACATGTGACTGGATCATCCATAGGATCTTGTTTTACCTTAGGTTCCAGTAAAGCTTGTCTGTCATAGTACCACGCTCGCTTTATTGAGCGCTTCACTAGTCTGTATGGGTAGCCTCTCATGGATAGTTTGGTTTGTAATACCTTTGCCTCTTTAAAGTAATCTTCCTGTCTTGTGCAGTTTCGTTTAATCAATCCCTTTGAACATCACATCAAGGAATACTTAAGATACATTGACGATGTATGTCTAATTTGGGAAGGACCTTTACAAAGGATAAAGGACTTTCATGAGTGGTTAAATGGACAAAACAACAATCTACAATTTACCATAGAATATGATAGGGAGTGCATACATTTCCTAGACCTTAAAGTATAGAATGATGAAGGCAAACTTTCAACCAGTCTCTTCACCAAACCCACAGCACGTAATACGTTTTTAAAATACACAAGTCACCACCCACGTAATTTGCGTGATAACCTCCCCTTTGGGCAGTTTTTACGGATTAAACGAAACTGCACAAGACGGGAAGATTACTTTAAAGAGGCAAAGGTATTACAAACCAAACTATCCATGAGAGGCTACCCATACAGACTAGTGAAGCGCTCGATGAAGCGAGCGTGGTACTATGACAGACAAGCTTTACTGGAACCTAAGGTAAAACAAGATCCTATGGATGACCCAGTCACATTTGGATCAGAATCTAACCTGATCAAAAAAATAGTGACAAAAAACTGGCACTTAATCCAAAAAGTTGAACCTCAGCTTTCGCTACCGATATTTGCTTTTAAAAGAGGACGGAATCTGAGGGACTACCTTGTAAAGGCGTACAAAGAACCAACCACAAGCACAATTCAAAGTATTTGGGGCCTAGCGTCCATAGTGGGGCATTACCCCTGTGGATCTTGTGTAGCATGTCAAACTACGTGTATAACAAAGTCTTGTTGCATGAATGGAAAAAATTGGACTATGAGACACCATACGAACTGCTTAACCAAGAATGTTATATATTGTATCAAATGCCCATGCTCCCTGTACTATATAGGTAAAACCACTCAAGAGGTTAATAAACTGATTATGCAACACCAATCAAGAATAAGATGCAAAATTGAAACAGCACCTTTGGTGGAACATTATCTTAAAAAACAACATTCCCCTTGTCAGATGCAATGGTTTGTCTTAGAAGCTGTAAAACAATCGAAAAGAAGACGTGATGTGGACCGTTTGCTCACAGAAAAAGAAAATAGGTGGATTTGGTCTGCCAGTACTGTTGCCAAGGGATTAAATTCCTTTGTGGAGTGGAATGTGCTGGCGACCCTCCGTTGAAATTTCTGATAACTGAATTGTTGACAATGGAGTGATTTGAGGTAACCTCTGTTTCCTTCGGGGCAGTTGTCTTATAATACTGGACTAGTGCAATTTGGATACCCGTTGTAGATAACCAAGCTTGGTTTTTCGTATTTGGTGTATTCATTAGTGATGTCCTGGACAAATGGGCGGCTGCCCATGATAATACAAGAGTGAATTTTACAGTTAGACCTCTACGAAGTGGTGTTTGGTACTATGCCCTTGAGTGTTGCAATATGCGCGATGTTTTCAACATAGGGCTCTGAATATACAAGTTAATCCACATTGAAATATAACTTGCTGATCCTTCGTGTAGGTTGCTTGACCTCTAGGCTCAAATCTATGGAGAGTCAGGCATCTTCTATGGTCCCAAAATGGAGGACGCATCACGTTGAATGTTTGCTCACGTGATCACGATTGTATACTTAGAATGCTGGGTAAATGCCGAGTTTTGCTGTCTAACGCGGATGAGATTGAGGCGATTTACTCGCATATATCGAGTAAGTTCTGGATATATAAAATGATAAGATTGGATGATGATGGAAGCCATTACGGATAGTTAGTTGACTTATGTAATTTCGTTGTTCGGTTTTTATACAGACTCGAAGAGGAAGATTGATTTCACGTCTTTGAAAGCTCACTATCTGTAAGTAACTAAACTGATTGGTGTGAGGATTATATGCATAAATGAGGGACATATGAGTATATATATCCATACATTCCATCTTGTGTTTAGGATTAACTATACAAAGAGGCAGAAGGTAAGATAAAGTTTAAGTTTAATTTAAGTCGTATAATGACTTAACAGCAAGTGAGACATGAGCAATATTAATGGATGGTTCATTCATTTTTTGTCTCATGTAGGAATTGATAAGTCACACTGTTGTAAGTATCTTGTTGTCTGTGTTGCACATTGTCACTGGAGGTGTGGGTGCATGTCATTTTGGGGCATGACCACACGTGGTACATGTAAATATAGGTGTAAATATAGGTTTTTAATCCCTTGGCACAATGATTGAGACACCAGTTAATTGATTATTTTGGTGTGGGCAGACGATTCAGATTATGTTCTCGAGAGTATGTATATACTGAATTCTGACTGGATGTATGTTGTTTCATGATAGGTTCATGGTGCAACACGTGTCCTGATGATGGTCTCGATGAATTGTATTATATGAGACCGAAACGTCGACGATACGACACTTCTTTGTATATAAAACCACTGAATTTGAATTTGTATATAGTTGCTGAACGATGTATATATGGTAGATATGTAAATACTATCCATATTTTGTACAAAAAGTGTCAGTAAGTACTGTACATTTCAAAGAACTGAGTAACAGTACATCTTTTGTGTTGCCGTATATGGAATGACATACGCATGCAAATGAAATAGAATATGACATAATGCAATAAAATAACTAATGGATTGTATATATGTCCCTCGAGTTCTTTGAAATTGATGTTCACTGCTGTGAAAAATTGTATAAATAATATTGAATGACTCCTTCAGGAACATGTTTTCATTGTGTTTTTGATTGTACTTGGAATATCTGCAGACGTATAGAAATTTATAGCATCATAAATATAGGTATTTTGAATTCTTTGTCAGAAGCAGGGGGCATATTATCAAGGGGGTTTATCTCCGCTTTTTTGGCTTTAAAAGCCAAGAAAGCGGAGATAAAATTATCTCCCTATTACCTAGCTGTCGTTAACACCAGTTAGCGACAGCTAGTAGGAGATAGCGACCATCTTGGGCCCCACTTTGCATGTCAGTGATATTTATCACTAATGACATGCAAAGTGGGCGTGCCAAGATGTTAGCAACTGGAAACAGTCGCTAACATCGCTATCTCCTATTACCAACTTTTGGAGATATTTGCGCTAAGCGCGAATATCTCCAAAAGCTAACACCTGCCCTGAGCAGTTCTTAGCCATGTTATCCAATGGGAGGTGGATAACATAGCTAAGAGCATTAGCTCGGTAATGCATGAATATCGCTGACTTTTCAGCGATATTCATGCATTGCGGCCGTTTTTTATCGCATTTGCGATAAATCTTGGTAATACCGCAGCTCAGCGGTAAAATTTTGTCTCTAACCAAGCAATAGCGATAATTAACGCTATTGCTTGGTAATATGCCCCCAGATGTTTCAGAACACACAGTCTACTTTTTGCTTTATTTTAATCAGCAGCCATGTAAACAAACCTACTAACCAAAGAGATGTAGAAGAAACTACAAATCCCGTAAATCCAATAACTGCATGTGGCATATTAGAATATCCAGAAACCAATCAGCAGTCATATCAGTTTATAAATTGGCTGACCATTATAAACTCCGCCTCATCTTTGTTACGTAGTGGCCATGTTAAGTATTTTACTGTTTACTCTCTTATTCCAATGTAACAGCATTTAGAGCATATTTATTGTGGTGAATGTTATTTCATGTCAACCCTTATTGTGTACCTCTTACTGAGCAGACTTTGGTCGGCAGTCACGTCCAATTACCTCATTGTCCCCAGCTGGTGAGCACCTTCCCGCCAGCGTCACCATTTTAGAGCTTCTACATCAGCGGACGAGGGTGGAGAGCAGCACATTTCCTGAGCCAGACCTCTGACTTGTTTGTGTGTTTGCTTCTCCAGTCATGTCTTGCTCTTCAGAGCACTCTGTATGCGCTCTCCTCCTCACAAGCTTGTCCCCGCCTGCAGCCCTCCTGGGCCATTCCTCTGGCAGATGCTACTCCAATCCAGTCAGTCAGTCAAAAGATCTTTATTCGACCATCAACTCGTCATAAAAGCCACAGAATAAATACAAAAATCATATTCAAATTATAACAAATGCAGTTGTTTAAAACCTAAAGCCACAACAACACTAATGTCACAATTGATACAGAATGGTTTACATTGGATAGAATCTCCTGAGTTGGATTGCAGCAATTATAAAGCTAAGTGTCGCATGGCAAATTTCTAGGGAGGCAAGGGATTGTAAAAACCTTACACCCTCTTTAAATGAGCTAAAATGACAGTACAAAAGTCCTGGATGTAAACATCGAGATCTTAACGGGCCATACAATGTGCAAAACAGCATTACGTGCACAGTGGACTGAGTGGAGACAGCATCACCTGGACAATTGGTGCCTAAGGCGACACTAGAGCCGACCAAAGTAAAGGCAACTAAATGATGAATCAAATTTGGTCTTAACCTTGTCAGATAAAATCTGTGCTGCTGATCTCATATCCAAGTTAAATAGCAATCAATTCTGGGACCACTAAAAATGTACAATAACATTTATGGTAGCACTTGAGATGAGAGACTTTTCAATTCTACTTTGCTCTCTAAAAGAGGCAAAAGCCTCTTTAACTCTTCCTTTTGTCTGAGGGTCTATGCCTTCTGGGGAGTCAAAAAGGGCTCTCAGATCCAAAGTGTAGAAAACTTTTTAAAGTATGCCATCCATGAAATGGCATTCATGTTATCTAGTTTTAAACAGTCCCTCAGAGCTTCCCTAGAAAAGCTGGCCTGGTCAGTGCGCCATAATGTTTACCCATAATAATAAAGGGGCTATACCAGTATGGTCTTCCAGAAACACTCCCATTCATAAATTGAGACAACCTCAAGGGCTGCAACAATCCAGCCCTCTTGTTATACGATTATATAGCCACATATTTGGATTATTCATGCCTGTGCATCCATTTATTGTCTATATATTGGTCAACTTCTGGAACAAGAGTTGTTGTCACCTCGCCTGAGTCTACTCTCGGTTATAATCAGGCTTGCCTGCAGCAGAAGCAAGGTTGCCCTGTACATTTTCAGGGCGAGTGATTAGTGGGTACTTCAATTGAGTCTGCTGATTGCGTCTACATCATATCTCAGTCCAATCCAACTGAATTACCTTTGGATCTCATGCAGAAAAAAAGGAAAAGATTATGTTTTGGGACCCGAAAAAGAGCGTGTGTCCAAAGCCATGCAGAATTATGTTCACAGACGATTATTAAATCTGTGGGTACGTTAGCTGAAAAACAACAAAACCTTCTTCAAAGGGATGCCTTGCTCATGGCCTCAGGGTGCCCCTGATTCCCCAAGGCAAAAACCTACTGCGCACAAGAAAGCATCAAAGAAGGATGCGTTGGGGGGCGTGGCCAAGATGGCGGCTTGAATAGACGTATCTCGAGAGGCTCCCCGGCCCTAAGCCCCATTATCACGTAATTTCTAGCTATCACCCCCTGTGACTCAGCCCAAACCAAGCTCGACCCTTTCTGCTGCCTTGGAGAGCTACCGATCGGACTTCTCTGGGCGATTGACCGCCTGTGGCCCCGCTTTCCCAGCCGCCGGGGAGGACAACGTAATGGCGACGGGGGTCTGAGCCCTTCCACCGCGCGGCTGCACCGCGGAGGCTGCATGCACCACACCGGAGCGCCGTGGAATAGCACACCGGACTGCAGAGAAGCGAACCCAGCGGCTGCGGGAGATAGCCGGGGGACGCGGTGCGCCCGACCCCCCCCCGGACACAGAGCGTCTCGCAGGAGGACCCCTGGCAAATCCAGGCCCCGGCGTGGGCCTACCAGACGACCGGACTGGGCCGACCCCGGCGGACCCACGGCGCCCACGTCCTGCGCATACCAACCCTGCTCCACTGAGGGACCGCCGACCAGAGCTTTGGGCGCCAATGGACGCTGACGACCCGCGGCTTCCGCTGATGCTGCGACCGGTGCACCGGCGAAGAAGGTTAGAGCCCTTCCGCCGCGCGCCTACACCCCGACGGCTGCGGGCGTAGACAGGCCTGCCAGTCCTGCGGTCGGCCACCCACGAAAAGACGCCCAGAACATCTCACGGCGGAGTACCTGAGGGGTTGGTGATCCCAGCCTTCCCGGGCGGCCCGTGCCTCGTCAGCAGCCAGCCACCGACTTCGGGCCCCGGCGTGGGCCTCCAGGCGCATACCCGCGCCCTCTCTTGGCGGGCCTACGGAACCTTGAACCGCACGGAGCGCCGGCCTCCGGTCCTGCACGCTCTCGCCGGCCATCCCCCACCTCATCAGCGGCCCCTGGGAGGGCCGCGCTGGGATCGGTGGCTCCGCTCCGCCGGTGCCTCGTACACCCCAGCGGGAGCCCTCTGGGCACTCTAGGCCCCGGCGTGGGCCTATCGGGGGGCGGCATAGACTCAGCCCACAGCGCCGTACAACGGGCGGGGCGTCGATCACCCGCCCCTCACATCTCACCGGAATCCCCCCCGCATCCCCACTTTGCGCCCCGGCGTGGGCCTGCTCGATGGTCGGAGAGATCTCCGTCCGCCACTCCACCCACGGCGGACATCTCACTAAGCGCCGTCGGCCCGCCACCTGGGGAGTCCCAGAGCCCCCCCACCCCCTGATTTCCCGGCAGAGAGATACACCAACGACGTGATAAGCCACCCAGCAGTGCACCCCCGCATTGAAAACGACCCCTTGGACGAGGGGCATCAGGTGAGCGGCGCCCTGCGACCTGGACTACCGCTTGCTTCCCCCCCCCTGGGTCCCTGCACTCTCTGCTGGGTGCCCCTCGACTGCTGAGGTCGGTGATACAACCCTGCTGGACATTGCCCTGGGCCCCCGCTCGCCGGAGCCGTCGGCCCCGGCCTCCTCCCTGTTGCCTGTTGTCCGCTGTCCACCGGATCCCCCGCTTGGTCAATAGGGACGTCAGTGGACATCTCCGCGGCCTCCGGCTGCTCCCGAGGCGCTGCTCTTCTGCCTGGCGCCTAAGCACTCTTCCTAGGTCTACGTTACTCTTCCTCTCTCAGGCATAACCTTGCTCAACGAGGCACGGTGGCCCCAGCCCGACTAACCTGGTCGCCTCTACCCCCGCCACCTCACTAGCCACAACGCACCCTGAGCGCCGCCCTTGCAGCGCCCCACGAGAGACTCTTCCTCCGGCCGCCCCCAAGGCAACCTGCGGAGCCTCTTCTTGGGCCGCCGCTCCTCGCCTCTTCGCGGGACCCGGAGCCGGCTCTGGTTCGTCCACTACCCTTCACGGTTCATCTCATTGCTGGGCGATCACTCGACGACCTCCGACGACACCCGCCAGTTGGCCCACCACCCTGTTCTGGACACAATGACGCACTCTAGTCGCAAAGGGACCCGGAATGTTGTGGAACTCATGCATAAAGCAGCGTCAAAAGGCGACAAGACCCAGCCACAGTCGTCCCCGAAACCCCCCGCGAGCCCTCAGCCGCAGGACGAAGACTCCGCTCCGATTACGAAAGCCTTCCTGGCCTCCCTCTTCAACACACTGCGTGAAGACTTCCAGACTCTAAAACAGGACTTGGCTGGGGAACAACGCGAACTCCGTCGTGACATTGACGGCCTGGGTGAGCGAGTTGCCTCTCTGGAAGAAGCTGATCAGTCCCGCAGTGGGGAGGTGGAGAGACTCCAGCAGGAAATCCTGTGACTTCAGGATCAACAGGTGGACTTACAGTCGCACTCTGAGGACTTGGAGAACCGCTCCAGGAGGAATAACATAAGGGTCAGGGGTGTTCCGTTGAAAGCTGAAAAGGACAGTGTGACCAACTACCTTCAGGACCTATTCAGAGACATCCTGGGGGAGACGAGCGACTTTGAAATCCGAATCGACAGAGCGCACAGGGTGGGCATGACGCGCAGGGCGCCAGCACCACCTCCGGACATCCTAGCGTTCCTGCCCGACTTCCCCCTGAAGGAACGCATCCTTAGAGAGGCCAGGAAAGCACAACCCATCAAATTTCGCGATGACCCTGTAGCCCTTTTTCAGGATCTCTCTAATATCACCCTACAAAAGCGCAAGTCCTTCAGACCTGCGACGAACTTCCTGAGAGATGCCGGGATACCCTACTCCTGGGGCCACCCGTTCCGTCTGATCTTCAAGTGGAACAGATCCCTTCACCAGCTTAGATCACTCCGCGACATCTGCTCCCTACTTGGGATCGACATGCCGGACAGTTCAACCTCCAGGGACGCCTCTCCGTCCCGGTCGCAAGAAGACCCGCCTCGCCCTACAAAAGACGGCTGGCAGACGGTCCGCAGGAGGAGAACGCCGAGAACCATCCCGAAACCAGACCCGATCACGGTCGCCCAGGAACGAGAAGCTGCAGTACAGGAAGTGGCAGATAACACAGCACCCGACCTGTAGAACATTGCCCTTGTGAACCTTGACCAGCTTGGGGGTGTTCTCTCATTCGCACATGGCTTAACTGGGGTCTGGGCCGGGGAGCCGCCAACTGGGCTGCAACCACGGTACCCCTTTCTTTGACATTCTACGGACCTGTGCCCTGCACGACTAGGCCCGAGACTTTTACCGGTTTCTGTTGGGGGGGATGTTCTGGGAGGGGATGGGGAAGTTGGGGATGGGGGGTTCAGTACTTGAGGGGGGTTGGGAAGGTCCACTCTGTTGGGGTTAGGGTGGCCACGGGGGGAGGGAATTATTGGGGGGGACCAGTACGCCATGGGGTCCTTACACACATCAGGGATGGCCCACGTTTTCCACCATTGCGCTGCGTCTTGCACTACTGAGCCAGCTCGCACCCTCATACCCCAGCGATGGCTGACACGCTCAAAATCCTGTCTCTTAACGTCAAGGGACTCAACAACCCGATTAAGCGCAGGGCTATCATCTCCTACCTAGAAAACTCTGCCTGCTGCAGGAAACCCACCTCTTAGCCAAGGACTGACACAGGCTGCGCTCCCGCGCTTTCCCACAGCAACTCTTCTCCTCTTTCCCATCAAAGAAAGCTGGGGTGGCTATACTCATATCACGGCGCTTCAAAGGCAAGGTAGGGGCCAAAATAGGGGAAATTAAGGGACGCCTTCTAGTCCACGCTTTCCAGATAGGCACTACCACCTACGCGATAGGCTCCATCTATTCCCCCAATACAGGTCAGGAACCCTTCTTGCTATCCGCGATCTCAGAAGCGCTTCAAGCACCTCACACCCACATGCTCCTAGGGGGGGACCTTAACCTCGTCATGGATACAGTCAAGGATAGATCGGGGCACCGTTACGGAGACACTGGGGCGATTTCGCAGAAGGGCATCACCTGGCTACATGACAGAGATATCTCGGACCTTTGGCGACACGCACACCCACTTACAACGCAATACACATTCTACTCACACGTACACCACACTTACGCACGCATAGACCACTTCATGGGCTCCTCGACCCTCATTCCCCACATCGCTACAGTGTCAATTGTCCCGGCAGCCCTCTCCGACCATCAAGCAGTGGAACTGACGCTTAACGTGCCCAGTTCGCCGCGCGCTCCAGGACCGCGGAGGCTTAACGAAACCCTCTTACAAAAACCGGCGGTGATCCGCCAACTTCATAAATGTATCTCAGACTACTTGGCCACCAACGACACCCCTGATGTGTCAATGCCGTCCTTATGGGGAGCTTTGAAAGCTGTCGTTAGGGGGGAGCTGATAGCAATATCCGCCGCTGACGCCAAACTTCGCAAAGAAAAGAGGGGCGACCTCTCCGACAAGGTCGCGGAGTTGGAGAGAGTTCACAGTCGCACTGGTGCCCCGAGAATTTGGCGCCAACTTTAGGCCGCCCGGGCTCAGTTGGCTAGTCTCGACACTGACAGGGCAGAATTTGCCGCTCTTCGCCTCCGTCACACGTACTACGTGGGGGGCAACCGCACCGGCCGGCTCCTGGCCAGCGCCTTGAAAGCCAAACTCCAACACTCCAAAATCACGAAGCTACTAGACGAAGCCGGCGATGCGGTTACTGAGGATGCACAGATTGCCTCGGCCTTTCGCTCCTACTACGCCTCTCTCTATAGCGCGGATAAAGCGTCCCCGACGGCCATTGACGCCTACTTGCAATCGGCAGACATTACGCCGTTATGTTCGGCGAACGTGGAAACCCTTGATGCCCCCATTCGCCCCGACGAGATCCTTGCTGCCATTGCACGCCTCCGTCCACTTAAATCCCCGGGCCCTGACGGCTTCTCCTCGGGCTTTTATAAATCCTTTGGCCTTGTCCTGGCACCTATTCTCGCCAGGCTATTTAACTCCTTTGAAGGGCCGAGTTCCATCCCGCCCGATATGCTTGCAGCCGACATTGTAGTCCTGCCTAAGCCGGGCAAACCCCCAACGCACTGCTCCGCGTTTCGCCCCATCTCCTTGCTCAATCTAGATCTGAAGCTATTCACGGGGGTGCTGGCGGCTCGCCTGGGTCCCTGCTTCCCAGGCATCCTCGAACGGACCAATCGGGCTTTGTCCCGAACCGCCAGTGCAGCGACAACACCAAAAGACTCCTGCACCTCGTGGACAAAGCCCACTTTCAGGTCTCCGACTCTGCCCTATTGGCCATCGATGCAGAGAAGGCTTTTGACCGTGTCAATTGGACCTACTTACAGGCGGTGCTGCGACGCTACCACCTGGGCGACCGGTTTCAGGCCTGGATCGCGAGCTGCTACCACCGTCCCTTGGCGCGCGTCCGGCTGGGTGGCCTCAAGTCCGACCCCTTCGAGATCCAGAGAGGAACCCGCCAGGGGTGTCCCCTCTCACCCGTCCTGTTTGCTCTATATGTGGAGCCCTTAGCGCAGAAGATCCGCGACAATCCCCACATTATAGGAATGTCTTTCGGCAACGAACCCCACGTGGTGGGACTATACGCAGACGACATAATCGCCGCGTTGGACCGCCCCTCTACCTCCATACCAGCGTTTTTGGCGGAGCTGGCACAATTCGGCGAGGTATCTGGTTTCAAGGTTAACCAGGGGAAGTCCCTGATACTGCCCCTAGGCAGCCATGCTCTTCCCAATAACCCACCACCCACCTTCGGGTGCCAACTGCGGTCCACCACTCGGCTGCCTTACCTGGGGATTACCCTGACCTCCTCCACGGTCTCGACGGTCAATCACAACTACTCTGCTCTATCATCCCGGATCCGGGCTGACCTCGCGCGTTGGTCGAAGCAGCCCCTCTCCTTGCTTGGGAGGATCGCGGCGGTGAAGATGTCGGTCCTACCCAAAATATTATACATCTTTCAGACCCTCCCGGTGTCGCCGCCAACGGGAATGCTAGCTGACCTCCAACATGATCTTCATCAATTTGTGTGGGAGAAGAAACGCGCCAGACTACATCAACGAGTAGCGCACAGGACTGTAGATGAGGGCGGCCTCGGGATCCCAAACTTGTTGCAATACTTCCAGGCCTCGCAAATCCGATATCTAGTGGAGTGGTACCGGCCCGAATCAGAGAAGAGATGGCTCTTTCAGGACAGGGCCATGGCACAGACCTCCCTGTGGAAGATACCGTTTCTTGCTCGCCGGCACAGGCCACGCTACCTCCTCCGCTCCCCTATTACTCGGACCACTATGGCGATCTGGGACATGGTAGCGGTCAAACGGGGCCTCACGACCTTCCCATCCCCGCTTACCCCGCTTTTTGACAACCCCGCATTCCTACCAGGCACGGACACTCAGGCTTTCCTGCAATGGCGTGATACGCCTTGCCGATCAGCTGGGCACCTCTTTGACACGGAGGGTTTCCTCTCTCTCGCCGACATCTCGCGAGACTATGGAGTGGATAACCCTCACCTGTTTCAATATTTCCAAATCCGCCATTGGCTCTTGAGGCCGGACGTTGCCCCCCTGGTAGGCCGGCAAATGACACCGTTCGAACGCTGGCTTGTGTCCAAGGACTCAGATAAACATCTTATCTCGGACCTCTATCGGCTGCTCTCCCCTGCTGTCGACCCTGCGAACACTGCTGGACAGCGGCGATGGTAAGCTGAACTTGGGAGACCTCTTTCCTCCATAGAATGGAACCACATATATTACAGGGCTGCCCACACTACCCACAATACCAAAGCCAAGGAATCAGCGATAAAACTGGCTATCTATTGGCACCTTACCCCAGCGAGACTCAATCAAGGCAACCCGACCCGAAGCGCGCTGTGTTGGAGAGGATGTGGCAGCCGGGGTACATTGACTCACCTCCTGTGGGAATGTCCCGCCTTGCAAGAGTACTGGAAGGTCGTCCTGGACGATATTGATTCCACGTTCGACACTGAGATCCCACGCTTCCCAGCTTACACACTCCTAGGGCTTCCCAATGCACTTACATTCCCCCTGCGATCAGCTCGCGGCAAGCAGATGGGCATCGCTATGCAGGCTGCGTCGCAACACGTCCTGTCGCTCTGGGGCTCCACTATCCCACCCACCCACACGGGCTGGCTACACAAGCTATGGTTCACGTTGGGCATGGAACGGATCCAGGCCACACTCACACATACCACCGACACATTCCGCACTGCCTGGCAGCCGCTCCTGACGTTGCTCTCCAGGGAATTCCACGAAATCACCTGCCCGAAGTACCTTCGCATCCTACGACTTACAGACTGCATGGTGGACCGTACGCGGCCAGAGGCACCTTGATACATCTAGACTAGCTATCACTCACACGATTACTATGGAAAACTGGCGTACTGGTGGGGTGGGGGGGGGCGTTAGAGTTGGGGGTTGGGGGGAGGAGGGTTCTTAAGGCTGGCCTGTGTACTGTCGCCCCGACTGGGGGCTTCTTTCGACCTCCAGGCACCACCTTTCCATCTGGGCATGCTCATCCTGCTCACCTGACGCTTACTAGAGAAGACATGTTTGTCTATCTCGCTTGCCCAACTTGCCTGTTGATGTCCATTGCTATGCCATGCCTGTTTTCTCTGTTTTAAAACTCAATAAAAACACTTTGAAATTAAAGAAGGATGCCTTAGAGTAATTAAAATCGGCCTATCTATATCCCATGTCCTCATTTCCTGAGGAGGATCTTCAAGACAAGACTCAAGACAGTGTCATCTCTAGTCAGGATTTAGAGCACCCTGATGTTTATACAGACGTATCTGAGGAGGATGTTACTAGATTTTGGTTACCTGCCGTTAAGAAGAGATGTTTAGATAAATCTGACTCAGGCAAAGGCCCTTCTGGTTCCACTCAGACCCCATTATTACATGATACCTTTGAACCTGAAGACATTGTGTATCCACGTTTTAAAGAATGGACTCCATCCCCCAAGACAGCAGCTTACATTCAAAGCAGGCGTCATAAATCATTCCCCAAAGAGGTTAGAAGCTGCCTTCGGTCGGAATGTCTCAGACTTCCTTCGAAGGCAAGGTGGCTTTGACCCCAGACATTGATCTAAAACTCTTCACATTCCTTAGCAAATTTGTCAGGGACCCAAAAACAGGGTATTGATCCGTCCTTGAAAGCTTGCCAAGAAAAGCTCTTAGATACTTCTGGCCCCTCACCAAAATGTTTGGACATGGCCTTTTTGGTTGATCATCAAGGTACCACTATTGATTCTGACATACTGGTGGTTGGGCCCAATGGGCAGTTTTTCAATTAGCAACGCTAATTGCACTTTGTCAGTTGAGCAACACTGCTCAATCCTTTTAAGGATCAGCCCCAAACTCTGCCAGATGGATACAAACGAAGTCAGTGCTTCTGCCGATAGCCTTCTGTTTTGGGACCCTTTCATAAAGGAGGTAGCAACATTTGTGAACAACTTCACCTCCACCGAAAGGTTTTCCAATCCCACCTTTTTCCCCAGGTAGGATCGAGGTCGGGCAGCTCCACAAGCTGATTTCAACCTTAAGGCTCCTTTAGAGGACAAAACAGTAGGAGATTCTCAGGATGGAACGACACTCAAAGAGGAACACCTTTCTACCCTTCCTGCACTATTGGCTCAAGTGGACACTTCAACTATGGAAATGCCCAGGGAGCGCCTTCCAGACCCTCTTACCAAGGTGAGTCTTGTCCATTCTTCCCAAACAGGGTTAGGGGGCAGGATCTGTTTTTTCCTACACAACTGGAGTTCTATAACCCACAATGCATGGGTCCTTCAGACAGTTCAAGGTTTTCAACCGGAATTGTATGTGATTCCAATTCAGATGGCCAGTCCCCATCAACTTCACTTTCAAGCCCACCAAATGTACTTTATAGATCAGGAAATGTCTTACCTCCTACTGAAACAGGCCAATACCCCTTGCTGTCTTAATCCCTCAAGGTATCTTGGAGTCTTTACCGCCATTTTAAAATGGAAAGAATTCATTTGTTACAAGATCTGCTGCAGGAGGGTGAGTACATGGTCCATTTGGACCTGAAGGACGCCTATTTGGCAGTCACCATTTTTTCTTCATATTGTCGCTGCTTGCAGTTTCAATTGAGGATTTTTACCCACTCGTTTTTGGAAATGCCGTTTGTGCTGTCTTCAGCTCCCTGGTGCTTTAGCAAACTTCTCAAACTGGTGGTGGAATTCTTGAGAGCGAGGGGGATCCGATTGATTGTATACTTTGACGACTTAATCTTGATGTGGCAGTCTGCTCCACAACCAATTGGACCTCATGATAACCCTGTTAGAATCTCTAGGGTTTGTCATAAACCATAAAAAGTCTGATCTTCTTCATACATAACAAATTATCTTTCTAGGGTTTACGATCGATTCAGCCTTAGCCACTTTAGCTGTTCCGACCCAAAAGGTCAGGGTAATAAACATAGATCTGTAAGACTATTGAACAAACAAAAAACACCATTCATTGGTTAGCGAGATTGGTCGGTCTATTAGCATCATCTATTCAGGCCATATTTCTGGGTCCTTTAACTATTATGCTTTGCAGCATCTGAAGATCACTTATTTATGCAGAGCCCTCTCTTAATAAGATCAGATTCGCCACAGCCAATTGGTATGTCAAGAACTGCAATGGTGGCTCGACCATATGGATGCCTGAAATGGGAAGGCATTTTTTTAGTCCCGTTCTGCTCATAGTGATAGAATCCAATGCTGGACGTTGGGGTGGGGGTGCTCAATGCAGAGACATAACAACAGGTGGTTGTTGGTCCAGAGCAGAATTCTCCTTGCACATCAACTGTCTAGAGCTGTTAGCCGGTTTCTTTGCGATCTGATTCCCCCCCCCCATTAAACTCATTGTTGTAATTTGTCAAAGATGGACATGGTGTTGGCAGTCCAATATATACATCTCTTGGGAGGCACACAATCTCATCTCCTTGCAGAGATTTCAAAAGTCATCTGGCACTACTACCCCCAAATTCAGATTTATGTCATAGCCCTTCACATTGTGGCCACTCAGAATGCAGTGGCGGATTGGAATTCATATCACCTGAAGGATGCCAGCAACTGGAAACTAGATCCGAACCTGTTGTCCAAGATCATGCAGAAGTGGGGCCATTGCCAGATGAACCTATTTGCCTCATGTCTGATGTTCCAATAACCATTACTCTTCAATTGGCGACAGGATCGGTTAGCTTGGGCAACAGATTCTTTAGTGCAAAATTGGATTGGACTGGATTATACCTTCTACCAATCTCACGCTTTTGAGTGTTGCCCTTCAGGTCAGATGTCAGACAGTGAGTTAATCCTGATCTCGCCCTTCTGGAGGATCCAGTGTTGGTTTTCAACCTTACTGGAGCTGTCTTGCACTGTCTTGTCTTGCTCCCTTGGCTCCCGACTCTCTTCCTGGACCCTGTTGGCTGTCAACATCCTTTAGTTACGACTAAGCAATAAAGGTTAATAGCATGCGGTCTTTCTGGAGACGCTGGCAAGTACCAGGACTTTCGTAAAAGGCTCTTAACCTCATCAAAAAGGTCTGGGCAGATACCACATATACATGCAATTGAACAGCATGGAATCAATAACCTGACCGATGCTAGGAATGGGGTTTGGATCCTGTGAATGTTTTTGTCCTCCTTGGTTTACGAGGGCCTTTCCTAATGTAGCATAAACTCTTAGAGATCAGCACTTTCATCTGGACACCTCTCCGTTCTCAGTGAGCATCTGCTGGTTTCTAAACATCGTAGATCGGTCAATTTCCATTCCACCTCAACCAAAGTATTCTTGTCTCTGTGAAGTGTCGGTAGTCCTTAAGTTTCTAAATCGTGGCCTGACAATTCCCTTCTGTTCAGAGAACAACTTTCTGCAAAATTGACGCTCTTACTCTGTCTTGTATCTTGTAAGCGAGATGTTGATGTTCGAGCCCTTGAACCTGCGAGTAGATTCTGTACCCCTGGAGGTGTAACCTTCTTGATTTCAAGACGTACCAAATCAGCAACCAGACAGGTCGTTATTTCCAGCTCTCATGTCTGATTAGAGACTCTGTGTTGTTCAGTGTTTAGAAGAACATGAGAAGGTTATAGCTACTTTACGAAATATCCTCTCTGGTCCATTATTAATTTCCCAGTGTCCTGTCCTACTTTAGAATGTTAGAAAAAATTGCATCTTTCAGAAGCAGGAATAAACACTTCTGTTTTTTGGAGCTCATTTGGCATGGGGCCATTGCTTCAAAATCTTTCCCAGTGGAAGCTCGACAGGAATGGACTTCAGATTCCATGTTTAAAGAGTTCTATCATAAACCAGTAAGTAATCTTTTTTTCTATGCTAGTTGATAAGCTTTAAACCTGCATAATCTGAAGCCTCCGGTCCTGACACAGAATTGAAAATGTTATAGCATTTGTGAACAAGAATTTTTGATTCTATTAAGGACACGGAGATGAAGATTATCTCACCAAGTATTGTCTTTCTCAACAATTATTGTCCTGTCTATGCTGATGCTTGTACATGCTATCTTCAAACTATGTACATATTCTAGACCCCACCCAAGTTATACTGCAGTAGTTTAGGTCTTTTTGGTCTTTTTGTTTTCGGATTCAGATCAAAAGCAGGAGTGAACCGATACTGCTACATACTGAAGAAAGAATCTCTTGCAGCAGAAAAGCGAAGTTTACAATGTTCAAAAGTTTGCTATGTAAAATGTAGTTATTTGATTTATGGGATTTGAATTGTCTTCTACATCTTGGTGGTTAGTATGTTTGTTTACATGGCTGCTGTTTAAAATAAAGCAAAGAGGAGATGGAATAGTCTCCGCCTCTGTGAACTTAATAGAATTAAAGATTCTTGTTCACGAATAATATAACATTTTAGATTGCTGAACAGGTTCCAAGTGTATTGAAATCATTAAAGAGTGTTAGTTGTGTGAACCTTGGATAAGATGCACATCTTATGGTATGCTATGTTAACAGCATTTGTATTGCAATTATCCACTTTGGTGTGGCTGTGGGCTGTTTGGCAGGTGTGCTTTCACACAGTTTTGGCTGTCCCGCAAACCACTGCTGGATCCTAATGGATAATTGTGCAGATGTTCTATGAGTGTCTGTGAACTGTTGGTGCGTTAAGTGGTACAGCATTGAGGTGTGTGCTTTGTCCTTTCTTTATAGTGTTGTGGGTTTGGGAGGAACTGCTTTGATTGGATGGATATTTCATGCAAGAATGTTTGAATGAGGTAACAGTAGTGCTTAAATTGGGCAGGTACCGTTCAGTACGGAATATGTGCACTTCTTTAATGTGAAGGGAGAGAGTACCTACACTTCTCAGCACTTCTGCAAGTCATCTAATGGGAGGGGGATCAGCGTTTACAACGCAACTTTTAACACGCACTACCTTTACCACGCAACTTTTACAACACAAATCGGTGCAAACGACTTGCGCTGGGGGGCGCTGTAGGATAGGGAATAGTTTAATTTACTATCCAAAACCTTCCCTACTATCCATGGGGACTGGAGTTGGAATAGTAAATTAAACTATTCCCTATCCAGCGCCACCCCAACGAAAGTCGTTGTAACGACTTGCGTTGTAAAAGTTGCGTGGTAAAGGCATGCATTGTAAAAGTATGCGTAGTAACGACATACATCCAATGGGAGAGTACCAACACTTCCCAGAAGCAAACAGGTACTCTAAAGTGTGAGTACATGCAGTTCTATATTTCAATTTAAAGCACTGGATAACATCCATGGAGACTTTTAAGGTATCAGGAAAATTAAATGTGGCAAATATTTTATAATTGCTCCTCAGTTCAATAATGACACAGTCTGCAACAAAAGAAAAACAACAATTAGCATTCATCATGATAAATAGATTATATTGTTATTCAAGAAATGAACATAAACAAATCGGAAGTAATAACAAGTGCTCAGTGAAAGTGGAATAATAAATATTTTCAATATGATGTCTACCTTATAACCATCAGTAGACTGTAAAAAAATCCATACTAATTAATACTAGCTAAGGCTCAGACCAATGCTTTGGTGTGGACTTACTGAGATGGGGAAACATCCTTTACAACGCAACTTTTAGCACGCAGTGCTTTTACATCGCAACTTTTACAACGCAAACCATTACAACACATTGCGCTGGGGGGCGCTCTAGGATAGGGAATAGATTTAATTTACTATCCAACACCTTCCCTAGTGTCCACAGGGACTGGAGTTGGAATAGTAAATTAAACTATTCACTATCCAGCACCCCAAAGCGCTATGCGTTGTAATGGTATGCGTTGTAAAAACCGCGATGTAAAAGCATGCGTGGAAAAGCATGCGTTGTAATGTCATACATCCACTGAGATGAGATCCCATGTCACTTTAGCTTCCTGTTACTAGTGATGCTTGCCTGAATTTTATAAGATTCCCATGGTGTTCCCTTTTTTTGCACTATAATAACATCAAGTTACTTCTCATAATTTAAACATTTCACTGAATGGTACAAAGTTCCATTTACTCCTTAGGCATGCCTTGTAACGATAGTCTAATCATTTCAATTAAAACGTTTGGGTCAATTAAAGTCATATTTTACTGCGCTTACATTTCAGCCATGCCTTTTTGTAAACAGTAGGTTAATAGGACTTGCCTTATTCTTTTATTAAGGGGAGGTTAATGTCTGATAGTAGAAGTGATCACTGATCTGTGCAGTGGTTCAGTTGAACTAATTGGGATTCTGCTCAGCTTCAGGGTGAGGGTGTACCAGATTCCTGGGACCTTGGACACCCAGTGACTTGACTTCAATTTTCGTTTTTTGAAGATGCAGTGGTTGATGGAACAGGAAGGTTCTAAGGAGACGTTTGTGCAGATGCATAGTGTGGTGTTATTTTCTGTTGGAATCCTTAAATTTGATCCAAGTGCAGAACTTTCTTATATATATATTTTTTTAATTAAACTTATTTAATATTCATCATCAGATAATACAATTCCACATAGTTCCAACCAATTATTTCGTTCCATATACATATTCCATACAGCAGATATACATCATTGAATAATTAGAATTGTCAAGATACATAAATCATTACACAAAAACAATCATGAGAAAGAAAAAAGAAGAAAAAGAAGAAATAAATAATATTATAATATTATAGAATAAATTACCCCTCTATTCTTAATTTCCAATGCCCAGATCCGTTTACCTAACTGCATCGCTTTACGACCTTTTTTTTCATACAAAGATTTCTCCAAGGTATACATTGATAACATTCTTAAGAGCCATTGGTTAAATGACGGGGGATTAGGATCCTTCCACAGGGTTGCTATACAAAGTCGGGTTATGGCCATTGCAATAAATATACATTCTTGATGCGGGATATCCAGCCCTTCTCTCCCAACACCCAAAATCATAATCTCATTTGTTAAACTAATTGATATCCCTATTTCATCACTAAAGAAGGTTTCAATCACCTGTTTAAGAGGGTTTAGATTTGGGCATTCTGAGAACATATGAATAGTGTCAGCCTGTACACTTTGGCATCTCGGACAGGATATTCTGCTAGTTCCCCCCCATTGTGCTATTTTATGTGGTGTGTAATATAATTCTTAAAAAGTTTTATAACATTGTGCTTGCAAATTAGCAACCTTGACAATAGAATTAGTAAGCTGCAGCGATTTTTCCCCCTCATTTCCCACTAAATGTAGCTTCCTACTACATTTATCAAAAACTTTAATCCTGTCGTCTTCTTTACATTCGCTCAACACCCCATAAAATTGTGAGATTGAGCAGCCCTTCTCATCTTGAATGTGTTCCATCAGATCCTCTCTTTTAAAATTAACACCCCCAAGCATTTTCCTTTGTATTACTGATCTAATCTGCAGAAATTTTAAAAAGTCTCTACGATCTAGCTTGTATAATTGGCATGCCCTTTCAAAAGAAATTATACCAGAGTCATCTATAATATCTCCTATAGTGCACACCCCAGAGTTATCCCATCTTTTCATAACTTGATCATGAAACACTTCTGGGAGGAGCTCGTTCTTATATAGAGGTGTGTAAAAACTCATCCGTCCTAGCTTAATTTTTTTACGGACCATAGACCACACTGATATAGCAGCGGCGAAGACCTTAAACTTTGTTCTTTTGTAATAATTGAACTCCTTAAATGTAAGTAATCCTTTATTGGAATCTCTAACCAGTAAATCATATATATCTGGTATACCAACACCGTCCCGCCACCTATCATTAGTGTTTCCCCCGAGAAGTCCTCTAAGATACTGCAAGGCTGCTGCTAGATAATATCCCTTAAAATCTGGAACAGCTAAACCTCCCTTTTCCTTAGAAAGTGGCAACAGTTTTATGGCCCTCCGAGTTTTACCTTTTGCCCATATAAATCGATTGCAAACCCTTTCAATGTCCTTAAACCAATTATTGTGAAATATTAAAGGAATAGTTCGAAAAAAATATAACATTTTGGGAAGAAGTAGCATCTTGATTACATTGCAGCGTCCAATTATTGTAAGATGTAAATTATCCATCCTATCAAGATCTTGTTTGGCCTTTCTAATCACAGGAGGCAAATTTTCCTCAACCAGCTTGAATAAATTAGATGTTATTGTTATGCCCAAGTAGACAGCTGAATCTGTGACCCTTTCATCATTTATTGCGGCAAATTGGTTAATAACTATCTGTGTTTTAGTCTGGTTCAGTTTATACCCAGACAAAAGCCCATATTTTTTGCCTCTTTTTCTATTTCCACTATCGCTGTTGCTGGAGTAGGTGACATAATTGCTAGGTCGTCTGCATAACCCAAGATTTTCGTCTCATAGCCATTCAAAACGATAGGACGGATAAGCCTGTTTCTTTCTATGTGTCTTATAAAAGAATCGATATACAGGCAAAGAGAAATGGTGAGCAGGGGCATCCCTGCCTAGTTCCGCGCTTGATGTTAATATTTTCGCTCTGTTCCCCCGCTACTCTAACCCTTATAACCGGGCATCTATATAACGCTTTCAATCCCCTTATACACCTTTGCCCAAAATTGAGTTTACACATTGTTGCCCAAAGAAAGCCCCACGAGACCCTATCGAAGGCTTTTTCTGCGTCCAAAAGTATTAAGGACATAGGGTCTCGTGAGGCTGTCGTTCCGTCAAACAAGGTAATTACCCTTCTAATATGATCGGCTGTGCCCCTGCCTGGAATGAACCCGTGTTGGCGGGGCGAGACCACCTTTCCGATTACCGAACTCAGCCAATTAGCCAATATTTTGGAGTAAGCCTTGGTATCGCTATTCATCAGGCTGATCAGTCTATATGACCTGGGATCAGTAGAAATGTTATTCTTCTTTAAGAAAGCCACCATTGCCGTTTCACTCCAGGACCCATGCGGTTCAGCTCCGTCCTGGATCGAGTCCATAAGTGTGTTAATGTCGCCATCTAGTATTGCAAAGAATTTCTTATAAAATTCTAAGGGTATAAGATCGGGTCCTACAGCTTTCCCTGTGCAGAACTTTCTAGGCAATTTTGATGTGGGGCCATATGTAGGTGGCCAAATACCGGTCGGTAACGGCCGATTTCGGCCGTTACCGACCGGTGTTTTGAGTTTCAGATGTAGGTGGCCAAAATATTACCTATTCTGTAAATTTACCGAATCGGTAAATTTACCGATTCTGTAAATTACCGAATCAGTAAATTTACAGAATCGGTAATATGGGATGTAGGTGGCACTGGAAACAGTGCCACAGGCCCTTAGGAATTCGTTATTTACCATGAAATACAATTGCATGGTAAATAACAAATTCCTGTGTACATGCACATCTGTGCCATGTGGCACACATACATGCCCTAAGGGCACACAAGCCAGAATCAGGGGTGCAACAGGGTGTCAAAGTGACACCCTGTCCCCCTTGACAAATCGGTAATTTTACCGAATCGGTATTTACCGATTCGGTAATTGACATTGATTCCTATGGGCCTCAAGGCCCATAGGAATCAATGGCAATTACCGAATCGGTAAATACCGATTCGGTAATTACCGAATCTTACCGATTCGGTAATTGTTACCGAATAAATACCTACATGGCATTTACCGATCTGTAAATACGGAATCGGTAAAATTCAGTATTTATGATTCGGTAAATGCCATTTACCTACATATGGCCCGTGGTAGTGCTTAAAAAGGTTTAGGCACATTCTGGCTGCCTGGTTCTGTAGACCAGTGTTAATCATGTTGCAGTGGTCCAGTCTGTTATCACCACAGCTGTTGTCAGCTCTACCCAGTGATCAGTTTGGAGAAGAGGTAGTGGAATATGCAGAACTGAAGATTGATATCCTTATTGACAATGTTAAATGGAGGAGTAAACAAGTGTTCTGAGTCACACCAGGTTCCTCAGTTTTGATTGGAAGCGGGGTTTGAGGACAGCGCAATGGTCAGTGCAAATGTGTGGTTAAAAGTGCTATAAGCAGAAGATAAGTCGAAAAATAGAAGTTTTTTTTTAATCCTCTTTTTTAATCCTCATCCATGGAGTGGGGCTCCTCTTTTATAATGGCTAATGCTGACTCAGTGCCCCTCGTAGGTATGGAATGCTGATTAATGATCATGAAACTGACTTATCACTTTCCCTTCTATGACGTTACTGGGGAAGGGAAGGTTAAAGATAGTCTGATAGCTAGCTAATATCTTCAACTCTGTATATATTTTCCTAATGAATGGGTGATGATGGCAAGTTTGAGAGCGTCTGCAACAACTAGAGATTAGAGAGAGAAGGTTATTATGCCTTTAAATAGGACATTGAAAATTGACCACTAATTTGTTAAATTGGCACACTAGTCTATAATAGGCTTTTGCTCAATGTATTCTCTTCCCCTTTATAGATTGCAGACATAAACCACAAGGTTGTAAGGTTAGGAGGAGTGCAATTTGTGATTTTATCAGAATTTTATCAAACACTGCCGGTTTGCGAAATACCAAATTAGGTATTGATTCATTGTAGCTCAATGCTCTATATTACATTTGCTATCAACAACATTCAGGGCCACAATAAATAGTCAATGTTTGGCGGCAGTGTCAGTTGGTCACCAGGAGAAGGTAAACAGTGTTGTAACGACCGTGTTGTAATTGCATGCGGAGAAAAGGCATGCGATGTAAGTAGGCATATTCGGAGAAGGTAAACAATGCTTACCACAAATCCTTTTCAAAACATGTAATTACAACGTGGTTGTTACAATGACCGAGTTGTAACCATGCATACCATTAGCCCGCAAGTTGCACCAACGACTTGCAGAGGGGGCAGAAGGTGTTGGATTTAAAATGCAACACCTTCCCTACTGTTGCACACACTAGAGTTGGAATAGTAAATTATACTATTCTAACATCCAGCACCCCCCTAGAGCAAGTTGTTGTTATGACTTTCAGGGTGATGGTGTGCGCGGTTACAACATGGTCATTGTAATGACTGAGTTGTAATTGCATGCAGAGAAAAGTCATGCGATGTAAGGAGGCATATTCCCAGGAGAATGTGCCTCTCCTCGACTCTACCACAAACCTCAATAAAAGGAATTGTGGCAAACCATATTCGAATCCAGGAAACCCACAAGAGCAGGAGACAAACAAAGCATGGAGAGAATAGCGAGATTAGAGGATTTGAGAGCTGGTCAATGACGGCTCAGGCACACTGTCAGTCGCCTTATAACTGGTTTGTTATATGACTCTCCGACTCATAGTTATCGCCCAATGTTTTCTTCCTGTCTTCACCATTGTTGTATTCTCCCTTCCCTTCCTTGTTTCCACCCCCTTATGGTGCACACCTTGCCTGGCTTGCTCATTCCTTCATTGGCTATCTAATTAGCATCAAAAGTCACCAAAAGTATCCTTTACAGTTTAGAACCTCACAGTTTGTAAGGCCCAAAAGAAACATTCTGATCCTAATCCCATTCGGACACTTATACAAGCCATTCCTAAGGTTCACTAGGGTTTGGAAATTGCTAAAGGAGGATTTTTATTAAATTTAGAGCCTTTTTATTAAATAAGATCAATGAACTCGAATTCAGAAAGTAAATACCCACCTAGTAGCACATGTTCTAATTCAGACCCAGACAGGCTTTCATTACTTTCCAATCCCACCATTTACTCTGATTTGTTAATTAGTCCAACTATATTTGGAATTAATTTGGCTGCTTATCCTTGACCGGCCTGCACAGCGCTCCATCATCTTAAGTGTTTGCCACCGATAGAGCTCATTTCTACATTCAAATAGTGATTGCCACGCCAGAAGGACCTATCAAACAGGAGGCTACGATTGATTTTAGCATATCTGGCTGCTTTGTTGATCAGGACATTTGCAAGAAGTACACATTTCATCTGGTGGCCAAACATGTCTTGGAAACCATTTGAGGAATTGATGTGCAGCCTCTTATCAGGGGAACTGTAACTGGAAAGAAATCCTGTACTAATGGCTTTCAAGATTGGACACATTGAGTCCATAATTGTCGATATATTTGCTTCAACTATGTATCTCATAGTCCTTGAAACTATCAGCTACAATGACACAGTCCTTTCATATATTGGCAAAGAGGATACATTGAGATGAATTCCAGGTTTCATAAGGAAAAACGTTGGCTTCAACATATGAATCAAACCAGGCAAACCATAATCTGTTTCCGACGTGGATGACCAAAGAAGAAAATGCAATTGCTCCAGTACATATAGAATTAGAGGATTTTTTTGCAGGATGCAGGGAGTGAATTTAATGTACCTTGGATGGGAGTGTCAACGAATACGCATATTCTGGGATATGATGCTTCAACAAATACGGATTATGACAGCAACCACTTTGCAATGCAGCCCACAAGTTTGTCAGTTAGTTTTGACTCAACACTTGAAAGGCAGAGTGTGTAAATTCATAATAATAGGTTTGTTATTGGCTAAGAGGAGGGTGGCAATTCATTGGGGAGGTAAGGCGGCACCCTAGCTAGAACAGTGGATAAAGCACTTGGGGTACTGCAAGGAGAACTTGAAGAAATATGCAGAGGAGCTGCCAAAAGCTTTGCGGCCTAGAGATATATGGGGGCCGCTCATGGAGTACTTAAGAACGAGAGACAATTCTGTATTGGATGGGGAAACCTGAAGCTTGCACGAGTAAGCAGTTATGTCACAGTTTAAGAAAGTAATCTATATGTATTTGCTGGGGTGGGGACGGACGGGCAATGTCAGCAAGCTGTATGTTGATGGTTGGTGTTATAATGATGAACTGCAAAATAAAAACATTAAAAAAGAATTTGAGGATGTTTTTAGTAAAGACAGCACATGAACTTCCTCAATGTTTCTGCTATAGACCTCAAGCCAAGATTCATCATCATCAACGCATTTTCTCTTCTGACACCAATATCTAGCAAAAGGATTCATGCCTCACTCATTAACACCAGCAGAAACCACTATCTTCCTCATTCTCAAACTGTATGGAGATGATCACCCATGTATAGATTACTGCAAACTCAATCAAATCGCCCTCAGAAACAGACATCCTTTACCTCACTTTTTTGTCTTGTTAGGTTAGGTCAAAGAAATCAATATATTCTTAAAGCTAGACCTTAGAGAGTGGTCAGAATTAAGGAAGGCAATACAAGGAAATCAGCATTTAACTCCAGGTAAGATCAGTAAAAGTGAATGTCAATGTTATTTGGATTATGCAACCCTTCTGCAGCTTTTAAGCACGTTCTCAATTAAGTATTTTGAGATTAATTAGACACATATAGTGATCTATTTAGATTACATTGATATTTTCTAAGCCTATATGACAACACCAAGTGCACGATAGAGGTACTGTCTCGGTCACGGAGACATGGATAGGATGCAAAGTCTGAAAAATGTATTTCTGATGTCAAGCAGTTATCTTTTCTTGGATTCATTTTTTCAGACAAAGGTATTGAGATGCGCTGCAGTAAAGTGAAGGCGGTACTAGATTGGCAAGTATTCACCGATATGAAGCAAATGGAAATGTTTCTGGGTGTCCCCCGCTTCTACAAGCAACTAATATAAAACTATTCCAAAAGAAACAGATCACCGCTCAGACAACCTTTCTTGTGGGACTGTGAACAAGATTTGAAAAAATTAAGAGAAGTTTATTTCAGCTCTAATTCTACATCAGCATTCACAATTTGAGCCATTCTGTTGCAAGAAGTTTCTGGGGACATCCATTCAGTGAACTAATATTCCTGATCATTATCAGTAGCGAAAGAGATTCATTCTATCTAAAATTGTGAATAACTGGCTATAAAAGAAATCTTTTCTCAATGATTCTGATTTGCCTGTGAAAGACTGCTCACAGCAACAGAACGTGACAGAACACAGAGTACATGGACATTGTAAAATAATAATTACAGACAGAGAGGCACAGTTTACATAATGTTTTTGTAATACAATGCTGCAGCTGATGGAAACTATTAATTATATGCTCACAAGTTACCATCCCCAGGTCAATGGTTAGACTGAAAGACTAAATCATAGGACAGAACACTGTGATGTTTTTCAACTGACCATCATAACGAATGATTTAGTAGCTTCCCCGGGCAGAATTTGCATAAATACAATTCACTGCATAGTTTTCTAGGGTAACCATCTATTTTTGCATATATGGCTATAAACACACAAGTCTCCCCTATTGGCTTTGGTGCTGTAAATATGGTTTCAGTTCAGAACCATTTTCAAGGTTTAGTCAAGGCCTAAAAGACAGCTGTACAAAAACTTGTATGGGCCAGACCACCTATTAGACATTCTCTGACAGACAAACAGTCCCTGCTCCATTGTAGAAGATAGGTGATTTAGTGTGGTTTCCAAAACTAATTTAGTCATACCTGGCAGACATTTCAAGTTTTCTCCTTATTTTATTGTTCTTTCACATTGGAAGGTTTTGCAGGAAATGCAGCAGCAAGACGGTCCATATCCCCAGGGTTAAGAACTATGCTGTCTTCTGTAATGTTTGCAGAAGGTCATCCAGAATTTGAGGTATAGACTATTTAAGACTTTTGATATATACATTGTGCATTACAGTAGCTGATTGCCTCGAAGGGAATGAAGCAGCAGACAGATCATGAGAACCAACGTCCTTTTTGCATCCACCTCAACTAGTAAAGCAGTTTCCTGCAAAACATCTTGCAGAAGCCTTCAGCTAAGAAAGAGGGTATTGTCAGCATCAGGGGTAATCGCAGGCATGAGACCAACAAGAGCAGGAGACAAACAAGAGAGGGATAGAATAGCCAGAAGCAAGATTGGATGATTTGGATGGCTCATCACAGGCGTTCAGGGCACAAAGGTTTAAGGCGAGCCTTCCAGGTAAAGGCCAGTAAAAGACCAATCAGAGCGAAGCCTCAAGAAAAGGCGAGCAATTTGAGGGAAATTTAAGACCTATCAGAAACAGTGTTGAGTTGCCTCACAACTGCTTTTTTGTATGGCTCTCTGACACATAATAAACGTTCAACATGTGTTCACTTTTTGCACTTTTATTGTTTTCTCCCTTCTCTTTCTTTTTTCCTCCTCCTGCACTCCAGCCTTACCAGTTATGCTGTGAGCGCACCTGGCTGGCATGCTCCCTCCCGTAATATTCCTCTGGTTTCCTCGCTATGTCCTCTTGACCAATCTGTTTCAGAGTCTTCAAGCCCTCCTGGTTGCCAGAGGTTTACAGGTACTCTCAGTCCATTACTGTCATGTCCTTACGTAGAACCTAGTAAATCCGGGACTGGAGTTGTGATTGTGGCTGGAGGTGGTATCACTATCTCCTTTGTCCTTTTATCTAGATGGTACTGGTAGAACATGTACAAGTGCATGTGTGTCTGAAGGACCACCAATATATATGAAACTGGTATTAAACTACCAAAGATATTGCCAATGTTTCTCTAATCCTTAGCTTAATTTTTCCCAAAAGACAGCATGTGCACTGAGTTCCATTCAGTCAAAACTGTGTCACTGTTTACGGGCAGAGATTTGGATAGTAGCATCAGAATCCACCGAACGTATCCTTTTTAGTCTGAAACTTTGCAAGAGTGATCCAGGGAAAAGAGATATGTGAGGAGTCCAGAAGCTATCTAACAGACTTTCCATGGAGAGTGGGACCCATATGATAGCTCTTGGGGAGTCCTTTATTCTTAATGTAATTGTTTTAATATGTACGGCCATAATTAAAGTTGCAGTTGTGTTTGGCTAAGGAGATGAGGATAGTTAGCACCGCACCTGTTTAGAACATGAGCTAGTTATAGTTCCTTTCCGTTGTTTGTGCTATTTTCTTAACCATCCTAATGTTTCTAATGTTCCACTTTTATCAGGTGAGAAGGGGTTTACTCGAACAAGAATAATTGCAGAATTTACTTCAACAAATCAAGTGTTGAATGGGAAGGTTTTTACTAGCAGGTGGACGCATAACGTTGAAGCAATTTAACTGGATAATCTATTATAAAGCGCCTATGCAGGACTGGAGACGGTGTTGCAAATAAATCAGTGCAGCCAATTAAATAAGCCTTCTTTAAACCAGTAAAAGTTAGAAACCATGGATGTTTTAAAAAATATATATTTAAGGTGCAGTGCAGATGGCAAAAATATTGGTTAGTCAAAAATGCATGCATGTTAAATATTGGAATTAGAATAAGGCTCAATCAAATGTTATGTAATGTTAAGATACTTATATAGGGCACCAGCTACCCCTTTGGGGTGTCCTGGTGCTCTTAGCAACAGTTAAAGTTCTTCCAGGACCAGCTACTTCAGAAAAGTCAAATTTTTTGTTGTCTGCAGAAGGTGGTCAACGAAGTGTAGAATCTACGGTGTTCCAAAAACGCATTCCAGAGTTAGGGCTGAGGTGTACGCAAAGGAACGACCTCCCATGTGAGTTTGTTTGATCTGAGGAACAGTGCACAGGTTTAAGTTGCTGAAGCGCATGTAATGAACTGGCTGATGCAGTTTTATGAGGCCAATGATATGGTGGTGGGCAACCTCTGCCCTTGCTTTAAAGACATATGCAGCAGAGTATAAAAAATCAAGTCTCAGAGTAAATTATTCTAAGTCTTAAGCAATAGACAGACTGATGAGGGTGGGGTCTCAAAGAGTCAGGGCTAACCAGACTGGCTCACCTCTAATGTTGGGGTCTTTTATAGCAAAATGCACAGAAACATCCTTACTTATGCCTACTACCCCTCCTGGGGCATATGCCATCAACTAGGACTCTCCAGCCATCTCTGTCCTGGGCCTTTCAATCTGACTCCTGGTGTAACCCATCTCCTTGCAGTCAGCCTCAGAGACGGATTACACCTGGAGTCAGCTTGCAAGAAAAGTCCAGGACAACGATTGCTGGAGAGTCCTGGCTGATGGCCCATATGCACAGAAACAGTCACATATAAATGTTTCATGGTGCAACCAATCATAATACCGCAATGTGCAACACTATTCAACTAATTAAAATAATAATAAACCCCTATTTGTCCCCATGACAATACAAATCTAGTATACAATACAATTACAAGATTTTGCATGAAGTGGCTTGCAGTGACACAGGCAGGATAAGACACTGAGCAGTTACAATGGTAAGGAAAGTTTCCATTGGTGTTCTTCAAGAACAGAATAACAACAGTATATTAACACGGAGTATTTCATTATTGCATATTTTGCTACATGCCATACAAGGAGAAATTTAAACACACACATCATGTTTATGTTAGGATTAAAGAGGGCGAGTTTTGGCCTAGTTAAGCCAAGCACAGCAAAATATGATTTTGTAAAGTGCGGTGTTTTAGTTTTTAACGCAAAATGTTTATGATGTTAGGCAGTCATTATTTATTATTTAGAAATACCTTCTTCAATGGTTAAACCTAGAGTTATAGATGTTCTTCCATTAATTTCTATATGTTGCATTACTTATATACTCAATAAAACAATTGTTAAAAATAGTCCTTTGTGGGCCATACGGAGGCAGTAGATGCAAGGGCCAAGCATACTTTTGTTGCTATCAGCCCCCTAGAGAATAATGTAAGCTCAGCACTATAGTTCCAATTTTTATGTTAACTACAAGGTTATACATAACAATAGCACAAGCAACTAATGCATTGCAATAGTTAGTGTAAGTGTGAGGAAAACGCTACCAATGACATCAGGTTTACTAAACCTGTATTGAAAATCTACTAAACTACAAAGTCATTTTATAAAATTAACATGTGATTTTATAAACTCTCCTCCTGTGAAGCATCTAAACTTTAAGTATTCGGTGTATAATATATAATAAATCATAGTAAATAACGTGTGCATGTGTGTGGGCTAGACATTATTTGTACATAGTAGGTTTTCCCTGCTCTCGTGAGCAATCATTACCACCACCCCCTGTTCCAATTAAAGTAGGTAACAATAATTCTTGCTATGTACAGGACTGAGAAACCGTGAAGTATTATTTATTTGTTGATTAGTTAAAATCATTACAAGCAAGGAAAGATAAAAGCAACTGAGTAAAACAAGCATATACTATACACCGAGTTATTAACATCTTAAAATGATCCTCCAATAATACGTTGATAGATGACTATTCCATCAAAACATTATTACATTACACAATAATAAAAATACATAAAACTTACTAAAATGCTTATAATTGCTCCAAGAACTAATATAGCAGCATTTACATAAAGTGACTAGTGTTGGCAGTTGCAATTACAAATACAAATTTTAACTGTATTCCATTTACAAGCAATAATAAAGTGCAGTATGCGCGACTATAATAAAATATACTTAATGTCCCTTAAGCTAGCTTAACACTTTGCTTCCATGAACCTTAAATTATGTTTCTTACGTATTTTATATCGCAATACAGTTATTTACCCGTTCTACTCCTTTGAGTTTCTTCTCTGCAATAATGATAAACTTAACAAAAAGATAAGTAAGTTTAATATTGGCCCCACTCAAACAGGTAATAATTGCTTGCCTACATGTTCTAATTCCTAGTTCATTAAAGATCGGTTTTAGAATGGACTTTTGAGCGTCTGCCAAAGCTGGACATAAGGTTACTATATGAATTATTGTTTCATCCCTTTGCCTACAAAGCCTGCAAATGCTCGATGACCATTGATTCTCCCATTTTGGTATGCCATCCTTTGTCGGATATCTTCCCAACCTTAAGTGCATGAATTTATTCTTAAACCTTGGTTTTAAATGATATGCAAAATAGGGTTGAGGCATCAGCTTACCAAAGGAGTTAACAATTGTCCAGAAATGATTTCTTTTCCCTAATTCCTCCATATCAGCTATAATCGTTAGTAGGACGGCCGTTTGATTCATTTATTTTTTTTAAAACTACTTTACTCCCTATTTCTTCTTCTAAATTAGAGCAATCAAAATTACATAAGCATTCAGTTAGGTACAGCTGCCAGTTTTTTTAATATTCCCCTTCTGAAATTTCGAGAAAATTGCTAAAGATCCTTACTCCGAGCGGGCTAATGATATTAAGGACTTCAGAAATGCTGATTGACGCGCCACAAATTGGTTTTTCAATCCAAATTCCAATCTTATGTTTGCTCGACTGATATATTTAGGGATTTTAAAAACAGCTTTATAAGTTCTAATTTCTATATCGTCGGGCACTTTCGCGTCTTTACCCCGAAAGATGATTGAGCAATAGTCCAAAGATGGAATTAACTTTGCTCTCATCACCTTCATCGGATGATCATAATTAGGGCATAATATTATTTGTCTCTTAATTTCCTAAAAGCAAATGCAAGCGAACAGCCCCTGGCTTCAAGATTGTTAAAATGTTGTCTAAATATCAGTCCGTCATCAAACGTGATCCCAAGATATTTATATGATTTCACATTTTCGATTACCAGGCCGTTGATAACCCACTCTTTAATCCTCGGTTTTCCTTTTCCCATAGTCATTATTTTTGTCTTTTTTGTATTAATTGTTAGTCCATTTTGTGTAACATAGCCATTAAAAGAGTCAATTATCCTTTTTAACCCTATTTCTATTTGGCTCAATAAAATGGTGTCGTCTGCATACTGCAGGTATTTAATTTCTTGACCGTGAATAAAAGGCGAGTGTGAATTACTATTTTTAAAATGAGCTGGCAAATCGGCCATAAAAAGATTAAAAAGGCAAGGAGCCAAAACACAGCCTTGTTTCAATACCACATTCGTATCCAGTCGACGGGTCATATGTTTTCCATCGACAATTTTGATCTGCATCCAGGTGTGGGTGTATAAAAGTATAATCATCTTTAATAGAGATTCCGGAATACCCCAATTCCTTATCTTACCCTAGAGAGTATTTCGCGGCACAGAATCAAAAGCGGCTTTTAGATCAATAAAGCACACATATAATCTTTGCATCCTGGTTTTGGCTCTCTCACCTAATAATGTTAATAAGATCAAATTGGTATGGGTAGATTCTCCCTTTCTAAACCCAGTTTGAAAATTAGGGATAAGATCTTCCTTTGTGGCCCATGCCTCTAGCTCTTCCAACAGGCAACTAGCAAACATTTTTGCCTCTACATCAGTGAGCGTAATTAAACGATAATTAGTCGGATTATCCTGCGGGCCACACTTATATATTGGTTGTATAATACTCCCATGCCAAGATAGCGGAATAAGACCTGATTTAAGAACTTCATTAAACAGAAGCATTAGTAACTCCGCCAGTTACTTATATCAGCTTTAAATATTATATTCGGGATACCATTTGGACCTGGTGCTCCGTTAGATCTAATCTTATTTATCGCTTTTTTTACTTTATCGAGCGACCAGGTCACCAAATCCACTCTACATTGAGGAGGGGGAATACAGCACTCACTCCCTCTATCTATTACTTTATGCATATCAATTGGACTATAATTGAAACATTTATCATTATCTAGACATTGGGTATCTATTTTTTTATTGAAGAAGCTCACCCAACTCACTTCATCAACATTAGCACTATTGCTTCTATTATTACCGTTCTCGATGTCATTAATAATGCTCCAGAATAACTGTAGATCTTTGGATTTACAAGCATGATGGACTTTGCTTGCTTAGCCCACCAGATTTCCCTTTTGTATCTCTGTTTTAATTCTCTGATTTTAAGCGATGCAATTTGAAGCGATAGCCTGTTTTTATTCCGGGGCAGTAATCTTATTTCTTTATTAAGCTTTTTTTTTTATATATAGTAGGTGGAAAGAATACCATCCTCGTTTCTTAGGATTTAGCATTATGCCATTGGAGGGCTCATCTCTAGCAGATTTAGCCATCAGTTCGTCACACAAATGTGCCCATAGGACAACCATGGATTTCCCTTCATCATAAGCAGCATGCACATCCTGGATTAAGCAGTCAAGCGCTCTCAAAATTTTATTCTCCGTTTTATCATTCCATGTTAACCTTTTAAGATTAAAGGATGTTGGAGCTTTTACCAGAATCTTAGTTTCTGGTAAATAGTCTAGATCTATATCAAAATAGATCACTTTTGGGTTGTGATCACTTTCAATCCTTGGGGCAATCTCATAGCTTTTTACTAATTTATATAATTTCTCAGACATTATAGTACAGTCTATTACAGAGGAGCTATCTGCTTTGTTAAAAGTCGGGATATTATCAAGGTCATGCATAATCTTTAAGTTGGATTTTCTAAACTCACAATCTGTTCATTGAGCTAACCATTTTAAGTCAAATGTCTGCTTTTTAAAAGGAACAAAGTGCATATTAAAATCACCTGAAATAATAAATACTGAATCCAAGTGCTCGTAATATAATGTTTTCACCATACCCCATAGCTGAGAAATTTGGGTGGATCTAACCTTCTTTTTGCAACTTAGATACACATTTATTAAAATAATCGAGTGACTTCCTATTAGTTTAACACACTGTAGCCATTTTACATGAAGATCAATTTCAAAGTGAGAGCCCTTTATTTTTGAAGATATATATATAGAAAGACCACCACATGGCCGACCTGAGTTGGCATCTCGTGTTGCGACATTACAGTATTGAACATAGCCTATAAAAGGTTCTTTTGACGTGATCCAAGTTTCCTGAAACATTAATATATTAAAGGCCTTCAAAAAATCGATTACATATTGGTCTTCAGTTAATGATTTTAAGCCATTGGTGTTCCAGGAACAAAGAGTCAAAGGATTTGATAAGCATCAATCCTTCGTTTCAAGATTATGATTTGTTAATATTCCTGGAAGCCAACTCCAATCATTTACTAACTCTGGGACTTTCCCCAACGCCTCACAAGTTCGCAGACCAGACTGGCTGCTCCTTATCTTGATGCCGTATGCTAAGTCCAATTCCTTAGATGCGCCAGACGCATTTTTTAAAACTCTAACCTGTTCTGCTATGGCTCTTTTTTTGTCATCAATTTTTTTAGTAGCCATAGCTAATTTTTTATCATCCTCTTTTGGTTCATTTGGAATTAGCAACATCGGGTAGCAAGATGCTTGAGCTCGCCAAATTTGAATGCCCCATTTCTCAAATACACTACCGTTCGCCATTATTTTATCAACAATTTCCATGTTTGACCAGGTTGTAATTTTTATCTCCCTGTCAAGATATTCACTTTCCTTCTTAAACTCCACAGCTTCCAGATCCGTGGTTACCACATCTTTAAGATCTGTAATAGCATGTAGTAATTTCAGGATGTTACCGCGATTTAAAATGTCGTGTGGGCCTCTAGAAGTGTATTGGGGACTGAAGGCTACTTTAAATGCTCAATATTATCTTTCTTAATTATAACTGGCGGGCATGAATTATCCATAACGGGCACAGGAACCTTTTCCGTAAGCAAATTGACTTCTTTAACTTCCTTTATTAATCGCTCTTGTGTCCCACAGTGGACCACTTGATCGGATCTATTGACACCTTGCTGATAAATGTGATTTACTAGATTCTGATTAACAATATTATTTTATGCACCTTGGTCGACCACTATTTCATTACTTGGTTTCTGGCTTAATTCAGACCCTAATTCATTACTCATACTGCCCACTTGACGGTTAGAGTCCACTAATTTCTCAATATGACTAGATTGTGCACTATGGACTTCCATACTTATCACTTGATCAGATGCATTTTCTTTTCTTACTATTGGAACTTCACCTATGAGGCCAGAGCTAAATTTGGGATCAGCGTCCCCTAGCTTTTCAATGTCACACTCCATTATTTGATTTACCTTTACCTTAAATCATGATTTCTTATTGGGCCCTAAAATCGGGAAATATGATTTCATTTAAGATTCCTTTACTTTCAATAATTTGGGATCATCACTCACTTTCTTACTAATAGACTTTAATTCATGTGCTTTCTTGTTGTGAGCTTTCCTTAACCTTTTCCTAGCCCTTTTTGAAAGGTTTGTTGATTTTAATGGGCCGCTTGAATCTTGGCGTTGTTTTGGGCATGACTTTTTCATACTACTTGAATCATCGGTTAACCTTGAAAAATCACTACTCACACCTTCTATTACCAAGCTATCATTAATTATCTCGCATTCTAATTTCGAATAAGGGATCTCAGTAACTTGTAGTCAGGTCAAGTCAAGTCAAAAGTACTTTATTCTGTTACAATCAAATAACCATAAAAGCATACAGAATACAAAATTCATTTCATTAAAATATACACAAGATTGCGCAAAAGATATTACATTAAAAAAGGTTTTTACAATAAAAAAACAAGAACAAAAGTACATTAACCAGTTATAAACGGGAGAAGTGGGGCAGATGGACTGCATCATGGCTATAGCGTTCTGTCCTTAGTTAAAATGTTAAACAGAGTTCAACGTATATACGGTACGGGGGTAGAAGTGATACAATTCTCGTGTTTTTATTTGCCCATCTCCTCTTTGTGGCTCCCAGCTACGCAAATATGGAACGACCTGCCTATCCTTAAAATTGACAATTACCAAATCACCTACCATGTTCTTAGGCCGAGGCCCTATCCACCCCACCCTTCTCACACTCAAAATTCTACCATTGATACTAGTTGGGAGGGGTCTGTTTTTCGTCAGCCAATACTGAACTTTGTTTTTAAGGCCCTGATGGCCTTCAGTTTTCCCAACAGTGAGCTCCGGCACTCCCGATAGGACGCACACATAGGGTCCTGCCTCTGGTGGTAAATGTATGCAGTTGTTGGTTTTTACTGGACCCTCGGGAAGCTTACCTAGTTGGGTCGGCCGTGCTCTAGAGATAGAGCAGTTGGCTGTAATGCATTTATTAAAAGGCTCTTTACTTTTAGGTGCTCGGGATTCAGGGTCCGATGGTTGAACCAGGGGGGTTTTATGATTGACAACGGGGTCATAGGTATTTAAAGCAGCTATGCTCTGAGATTGGTTGTTTGTCAGGTTGTTTACCTCTAGTTCTGCGAGCTTTACCTCAATTCTCTCTATCCTGTCGATTATCGGGACAAGCAGGTTTTTAAGCAGTTCTTGTAGGCTAGCTAGCAGGGTGGCTGGAAGGAGGGATACAGGTTTTTCCAGTAATTGATTGGGGCTCTCAGGGGTGGTGGCAACTGTAACCATAAGTGGTTTTAAGGTGATTTTTGGGTGTTTCGAGGGTCTCCCATTGTAAGCTACACTTTTACGTTTAATACCTTGGACAGGTACCTGTGGACAATCTATCGATTGGACGGTGGGAATTTCTACTAAAGCAACATCCAGGTTTACCGGGGAACTGTTAATGACTTGCCACGGTTTTCTGGGCTTAGGACTTCCAGAACCCACAGGGCGTGAATAGGGACCAGTCTGTTCATCCTTCTGCGATATAATGTTATACTTAGTGTTACAAATCCCATTTAGCTCTTTCAACAATACAGTGTTCGGCGAATCAAGTGGAGTTGAGGGGGGTCCTTCACAGCATGTGACATCTTTGGGAAGGCTGTGTTCGATAGTAGCAATGGCCGATGTCACCCTGGTTAGATACAGGTCCAGTGTCCCTTTCAAGGATCCACCCTGAGCAGGAGTTTGATTGTAGAGTACTTTAGTCGTCATGGGGCAGCTAAATTCACTCACCCATGAAAGTGAACAGACAGTTTATTAAACTACTTCCTTTTTATGTCCGGGGATAGGCTTGGTAGGCTCTGGGCAACACACTGTGAAGATCCTACCTTGGTTCTTCGGTAATCCAAGAATCGTGCCCCGTCCCGGCCTTTCTTGACTCTCTCTCAGCCCGCAACGCGAGGGCTGCCCTCCCTTATGAAGCGCCTCCGGGCACGGTGCTGCCGGCAAAGGAGTCTGGGGGATGTAGTCCCCCTCCCCACTGCGGCCGCAAGCTGGAGTTCTGCGGCGGCGGGAGGGAAACGGAGGGCAGGCACCAACAGGCTGTAGAAACTCCCCACGAAGCAGGTAGGGGGTCCGAAAATCACCCGCCCAAGTGTCCTGGCAGCTGATGTGGTTTCCGCTCACCTCGCAATAAGAGAGAGGCTCCGTTATCGTCTCCGTGAGCCCCGTGTCCGTGAGCCCCCACAGTGGACTGCAGTAATCCTTCTCCGAAATCCGAAATCCCTTCAGAAAAGCCGAACAGCAAACTCGGCAGGCTCCCAGGAATTCTATCGACGTGAGCACAGACGCCCGGCTCAGCACGCCAAACGCCAAACTGCAGCAGTCGCCATTGACCTCAAGGCGAGGGGAGGAGGAGCCAGGAACCAGGAACAGGACCAGCACGCAGTGGTCTCAGTAACTTGTATATTGCTATCATCCTTTACATGTGGCAACTTATCGGCGTCAATTGATCTACTTAAATTATTTGCTGGTTCAACGATTTCATTACTACCTTGCACTTTTCTACCCGACAGCAGTTTAACTTCTTGCACCATGGAACGTACTATTAAGGGCAAAGCAGAGATCTTATCAATCAACTGTGCGCAGGTGCAGGTTATAAATGGACTATCCTTATCTGCTTGTACCTTCATAATCAGGTTAGTCAGATGCAAGAGTTTGGTGTCAATACCCGCCACATGGGACGCTAGCATGTTTAAAATATCCACCTGACCATCCAGTTTGTCTGAGTGGAAATTAAGCGCGTTAGTAATTGAGCCCATGGTATATAATAGTCAATCCCATAAACCCTGCTCCGTGCTAAACTCACTCTTTTTTGAGTCACCTGGGGATGCCTGAGGGTTGACCTCTGCTTTAGATAATGACAATATATTCACTGATTTAGACTGCCCTTTAAGGTCTAAGTTACATTGTTTATGTGTATTAGAAATCTTCTCAAAGCTGCCAGCACCTTGATCAAATGATGATATATGGTTATTAAGGCTATTCTCCATTATTATACTTGAATGGTCCGGGTTAAAAAAGCTAACATTACCACCTTTAACTGAACAGCTAATTGGGCTAGGCAGTAAGTCCTCTATAACTAGAATTGATTCACTGGATCCAGCCTTAAGAGCTAGCTTTCCAACTTCGGTACCAACTTCAGCTCCTAGGTCATGCACATTATCATATTTATTTTCGTTCCTAGACCTACGAGGAGACAAATCACACACTCCAGCCACCCCTTTATAGTCCAACCCTTGACTGGTAATTTCAAGATCATCGGCCGGCCGAATCAACACCTGAGCTGCAAGGTCACAGACGTGAAGTTGCGCCTGAGCCTGTAACAGTCCTGCTACAATTAAAGGATGGGATGGGGGTGCGGGAACAGGTACCAATACTTTATGTGGTACAACTTCTTCGCCTATTGCCCCCCTGTCCTCATTAACCATTGCAGCATCCAATTTTTCAGGCAACTTAGGTTGGGTCAGATCACCAACCGAGCAACTTATTTTCTCTTTTTTACACAGCGGGGAAGGCAAAGGAGAAGACAATGAACATTCACTAACTTCCCCACTAGGTTCTTCCTTTTCAGAGGACTTTCTTTTATGATTATCTTTGTGTTTATCTTTATCAGACTGAGTTTGATGGTACATAAAGAAGTAGCTCTTAATAGATGACTGCGCCACACATGGAGACCTCATCTGACAACAATCTTTACTAAGAGAAGTGGAAATGGCTTTTTCCTCAGCTGGGGTACACAGTTTCTGCTCTGAACAGGCCCTTCTTCTATTATTTAGCATGTTTCCCTCCTGTTCTCCATTATCTTTATCCCTACTCGGTCAGGTCGGAGCTTCCGTAGGAGCATCTGTTATCTCTGTTATCTCTGTTATCTCTTCTGCCTTCTGGGTTTGCTTAGAGTTTTGTGGACCCCCACGCTGGCGACCAGACCTCATCATCGTTAGACATACAGAGTCCACTTTGCACAAAAGACCTTCTCCTCCTCCTTCTCTCTCTTGAGTTTGTGCGCTCAAGATCTTGAACTCGTGGAGGGTTTGACAAATTCACCACCAATTACATGGAGGGTAAGGCAGCTTCCTAATATTCAGTCCCACGGGAAGCATCACTACCACTCCACAGAAGCACCTCTCAGAGCACACACACACCCACTCCCGGCACCTGGGCAATTCGGCAGCCCGCCGACCCCCGTCTGGCCACCGGGACTTCACGGTACACTGCTCCGGCAGCTCCTGTCTCAGATCCTGATCCCTACCGCAGCAGGGGGTATGGCGTCAGAGCTCCAGGGACACGGAACATGAGACTTCACGAATCTTTACCCTTGCCTTGCCTTTCCTTGCCTCACCTGCTTTTCGCGTTAGATCAACGGGCAGCAGGGGGTGTGGCAGCCCGGGACCAGGCAGGGGCAGGGGGCAAGGCAGGGGGTATTGAGAATTGGGAATTGGGGATTGAGAGCAAGGTATTATGGCGGCAGAACTCAGGGCCACGAATCTCGCCCCGCCTACCTGTTTCCGAGGTTGTTCAAGCGGACATTAACGTTTTCGGCGTTTTTCGCCGTTTTCTCACGGTTTGCAGGGCTCCTGCAGCCGGAGCCTGCTCCACCAGTCGGTTCCTCTGCAGCCTCCGCAACAGCCACCGATAGCCACCGATAGCTGGAGCCAGTAGCCAGTAGCCGGTAGACTGTAGCAAGTTGGACACTCTAGCCGACTGCCGGTAGCCGGTAGCCGGTAGCTTGTTCCTGTTTCCTTCTTGCTCCCGCTCACTTCTGCAGCAGCCTCCTGTAATAATGAGGAATGCGCACACACATGGAGAGGTTAATAAGTCTTCTTTATTCCGGAGCGCCGGGAGATAGACTCTGCTCTCTGCGGTCGGTGCCAGGTAAACAATATGGCTGCCTTCCGCTTCCCGTCACCTCACATCCTGTTCCGGGGACGGAACACTAGAGCGCTACCACATATCTCTCCCCTTTATGCAATAATCAAACAATATAACAAAAGTCTTACTTCCAGTCCATATCATAGTCCTTGAATCTCTCAGGTACCTTTACTCTTCTTCCTACTCGGGTCTCCACTCTCTCATCATTTCTCTCTCCTCCTGTCGTCTTGTTCTCAGTCCGCTCTCTCGCTCCTTCTTCTTCTCTGTCCTTCGCTCTCTTTTCACTTCCTTCCTTGCTCCTGCTTCTCTCCTCCGTTGTCTCTCTCTCCTCTCTTTCTCCACTTGCTGTTTGTCCCTCTGCACCTTCGACGTTCTCTCCTTGCCTTCCTCTACCTTCACTTTCTCCTTCCTCGATGACATGCTCTGTTCCTTCTTCCGTCTCTTCTTCCCACTTCAGTATCTTGCTGCACTTCGCCATCCTGTCCATAGACCATATCTTTCCGTCGCTCAGTAGGGCTGACCGGACATAGGGCTCCACTACCTTGAGGGGTGGTGAAAACTTGCTTTCCCCCTTTCTCTTCATGATGGCCAGCTTTACCCTCACCCAATCACCCTTGTCTAGCTCTGTATCTCGAGTGTTTCGTCTTTTGTTGTAATGAGCAGTGTAGACTTCCTGTGCTCTCTCTAGATTCTTTCTGACCACAGCTGGTGACCACTTGCTCTGTACAACCAACTTCCTCCATGCCGTGTTGTCTTTCGTGAAGGCCTCCCTACCTCTTAAAATCTTGAAGGGGCTGTAGCCTGTGCTCCCAGGTGTGATGCGGTAGGCCCAAATCATCTTCTCCAGCTCTTTCTCCCAGTCCAGACCGTCCTCAATGGCTGCTTGTATTGTGCCCATTATCACACGATTGAAACGCTCCACTTGGCCATTGCCTGCGGGGTGATAGATCGGTGTGTGCTTCACTTCGATGCCATTTCTGTTGGTAAAGGCAATCCACTTCGCCGAAGTGAATTGGGGGCCATTGTCGCATGTGATGATCTTTGGGATGCCTTCTCTGACAAACGTGACACGCAAGAAACGTATTACAGCTTCAGTGTCTGCATGTTCCATGACTTCTAATTCTGGCCATTTAGAGTACTTGTCAATGATTACCACTGCATACTTCTGAGTTCCCTCTTTATCCAGGACTGGACCCATTATGTCCACCGATATCATCTCCCAAGGGCCATCCGGGATCGGGAATTTCCCCAAGGGCGGTCTCAACATGCTCTGAGACTTGTCTGCCTTTGCACATGACTCGCACATGCGCACATGCCGTTCCACTTGCGCATCGATGGCCGGCCACCAGTACGCTTGTCTGGCCAGGGCTTTCGTTTTCGTAATTCCTTGGTGCCCTTCATGTAGTAAGGACATCAAGTGATCCAGAATGTTCGAGGTGACAAAGTGGTCCCGCACTTTGTCACCTCGGAGTAGGAACACCGGATTTTCCGCCAATGACAGCTCCTCTCTGACCTCCCAGTATCTCTTCAATTCTTCCTTCAAGTGTCTTTTTTCTGGCCATCCATGGACGACATACCCTTTCACAGCCTCCAGGTCCGTGTCTTCCTTGTAGGCCTTTTCCCAGTCCTGGGCGCTTATCACTTCTTCTGTGTCCTGGATGGTGGCCACCACGTAGCCTTCCCAGTCTTGTCTCTCTTCGGTTTTTGCCTCGTCCATGGCTGCCGCCCTACTCAGGAAGTCTGCAACTTTGTTCTGCGGTCCCGGAATGTGTTCAACCTCATAGACGAAGTCCAATAGCCTGAGGGTCATCTTGGTGATCCGGGGTGTGGCGTGATTGTGACCGCTTGATGTCAGGACACGGACCAGGGGTTTGTGGTCTGTCTTCACTAGGAACTTGGCTCCCCACAAGTATTGCCTAAATTTCTCCACCGCCCAGACCACTGCCAGCATTTCTTTCTCTACCACGCTGAACTTCTCTTCGTTGGGGGCCAACGAGCGGGAGGCGAAACTGATAGTCGACAACTCCCCGGATTCAGCCTTCTGCATCAGCACTGCCCCTAGGCCGCGGTCACTGGCGTCAGTGGTGAGGATGGATTCTGCGCTTGGGTCGAATCCTTTGAGGGGAATGGCCGTGCCCATTTCCTGCTTCAGTGCATTGAATTCCATTTGCTCGTCTTTTCCCTACTGGAATCTATTCCTTTCCTTGAGCAGTTGTCGAAGAAAGTGTGTTTTCGTGGCAAAATGTGGAATAAATTTGCTGTACTACTCGGCCATTCCTAGGAATGACCGAACATCTTCCTTCTTTCCCGGAGTGGGTGCCTCCATAATGGCTTTCATGTTTGTCTTCTTGGGAGTGATTCCTTGTCCACTCACCTCATGACCAAGGTACGTGACAGATTGGACTCCCAAATTGCATTTGGACCACTCAGCAGTCAGCCCGTTGTCTTGCAGTCTCTGTAACACTTTGTGGAGCTTCGCGTTGTGGTCTTGCCTCGACTTCCCCATTATAAGAATGTTGTCCTGAAAGAAAAGGACATCTTTCAAGTCTTTTAAGAGTTTGTGCATAATCTTTTGGAAAACTGCCGCGGCTGAAGCTAGGCCAAAGGGCATCCTCACAAACTCGTAGCACCCAAATGGCGTGATAAATGACGTGAGGTGGCTGCATGACGGATGAAGCTTCACTTGATGATAGGCCGACGACAAGTCCACCGTGGAGAACCATTTGACATCTTTAGTCTTCGCCAGCATTTCATTGATGCGTGGCAGGGGGAATTTGTCTATGATGATGTTTTTGTTCAATTCTCTGAGGTCCACGCAGAGACGTACCTTGCCGTTGGGCTTTTGGGCTACGACCAGGGGTGATAGCCACTCCGCACTCTCAATCGCTCTGATGACACCTTCCCTTTCCAGCCTGTCCAGTTCCGTTTGCACTGCTTCTCTACTGCGGAACGGGATATTCCTCACTTTGTGTACCACCGGCACTGCTCCCACCTTCAGCTTAATGAGGTGTGTGTATTTGCCCAGTTCACCAATCTGGCCATTGAATACCTTGGGGTACGCCGTCCGCCACAACATCACATCTTCCTTGATTTCCATGTCCATGAGTAAGATTTTTTTCGATACCTCCCGGGTTGAGCTGAATTCCCAATGCTCCTTGGTCCTTCCAACTCAGCACGGATGGGCCTCTCTCTGCGACATATAGCTTGCAATTAGCGTGGCGGCCCCTGAATTCAAACATGAGAGGACAGTACCCCAACATGGGAATCTTTTGCCCAGTGTATGTGACTGGTCTCACATCCATGGGTAGAAGGGTCTCTTTGATTCTTGACGCAAAGTTGTCTTCCCAAACTTGTCTTTGAACGATGGATATGGGCGCCCCACTATCTGCGATCATCTCTAGTGGTATTCCCCCAGTGTGCATGTCGAGCCGGGGTCTATCTGAGCTTGAGCCATCCATTTCCAGTACTTGGACATCGATGTACAGGAATTCCTCTTCTTCCGCCGTGCCTTCTTGGTCGCTGGTCTCTTCTCGCTGTTCTTGGTCCACTAAGCGTACCATGGCGTTCTTAGGTTTTCTGCGACACACCTTTTCGTAGTGTCCGAAAATGTTGCAGTAGGAGCATTTTGCCCTGAAAGCGGGGCACGCCTTGTCGTTTCCTAGATGGGCAGTGCTACCACACCTGTAACATTGGGGTTTTCCTCCTTTGTTGGACTTGCTGTCCGTCTGGTGTCTGGTGGTGTAGTCCGATCTTCCACCTCCTTGGTTTCTCCTTGTCTCGTTCTGCCTCGAACGGTCATTTCTATTTGGCGCCATTACCTTGCATACGGTTTGCGACTCCTGGACGTCCTTCTTCGCTGCCTGAGCACACCTTCTTGACAACTCTGCCTTCTTGACCATCGCCCAGATTTCTGTGAGTGGAGCATCTCCATTCACCCACAACTTCTCTTGTATGTGGGAGCTGGAAGTGTGCATGATAATCTGGTCCCTGATGAGTTCATCATGCAGTCCTCCAAATTTGCACGTGAGGGCCAACTTCCGCAACGCTACGACGTACTCGTCCACTGTCTCGCCGCTTTTTTGCTTCCTCTGAAAGAAGTTGAATCTGTCGATGGCGACGCACACCACCGGTCTGTAGTGCGCATCTAGGTCAGCGATGGCATGATTAAATACCTCTGTGTCCCCGGCGCCTCTCTCCTCTTTGACAATGGTGTCATATACCCTGAGCCCTTCCGGGCCTAAGTTATGGAGCAAGATCTTCTTTTTCCTTTTGCTTGAAAATTGGGTGTCACTTTCTTCTTCCAGCGCCTCCAGATAGTTAAGGAAGTACCTCTTCCAGTCTTCCCATTTCCTTTCCGGTTCGCCACTTTTCGTTAGGAATGGTACCAGTTGGGTGAGGGACGTGCTCTGGGCTGCCATCGCCGGCGCGTTCCTTCTGTCCCCTGCTGTAGTGACCGTCCGCCTGGTCGGACTCCCTGGAGTGTCCTGCTCCGCTTCGTCTTCTTCCCTGTACTCTTCGACGCTTTCCTCCCCTTGTCTTCTCTTAGTGGGGTTTGATAATGCCTGTGGGCTGCCTCCTGTCCCTGGGTGCGAGGAGCCTGGTGCTTCCGCCAGTGTACGCTGATCTGCCAGGGTGCCTGGTCACTTGCTAGAGACCCCAATGGTCTACAGCTCTGGATACCTTGGTGCACCTCGCCTGGGTGCCCTCCGATGCTCTGCAGTGCTCTCTGTCCACTTTGGGCGTAGTTCGATGGAGCAGTGTCCTTCTTCTGTGCCCTGGTTGCAGACTTGGGCGCTGTTGTAGCCTCAGGGGTTGTTGGCTCCCTTTCGCGCCAAATTCCTGCCTCGCGTCGGCTCCTCTGCCGCGCTCCGGGTGTCTGTGCGTTGTCTCACGCAAAATGCGTGCGCTCGCGATGCCGTCGCGTGTGTCCTCGGGTATTAAATCCCCCAACTCGTCGCCACTGTAATAATGAGGAATGCGCACACACATGGAGAGGTTAATAAGTCTTCTTTATTCCGGAGCGCCGGGAGATAGACTCTGCTCTCTGCGGTCGGCGCCAGGTAAACAATATGGCTGCCTTCCGCTTCCCGTCACCTCACATCCTGTTCCGGGGACGGAACACTAGAGCGCTACCACACCTCCGTGGCAGAAACCGCCCGCCCGGTCCGGCGTTCTGGTGACTCAGATGTTCCAGCAACTAGCAGCTCTCTGGCACGCTCTAGTGGTCAATCAATCTCAGGGAAGCCATGAGAAAGAATTCCCTGAAAAACCGTTTTATGTCACAATATTGCGTTTTTAAGATCGACATGCTAAAAACTGCATCCACAATATCAACTGACTATGCTGCCAAGATTAGTATAGATTTTTTTATTCTCAACACATGTACTTACGTGGATGATATAGTAGTAGTCGATACTTTGGATATGATATTTTTGCATATAATACCCTTAGAAACGGACAGTGTGGTATGAAGTACTATATCAAAAATAAGTTATTAGTTTAGTTAGAACCAAGTTCTTACCCTGTTCCATACTATATTGCTCTATTTCAGGGTTCCTGTCAGGTTACAGACAGTAGGTCCAGCCTTTCTCCTGTTCTGTCACAGGTCCAGAGTGTTCTGAAGAAGATGTCTTGGGGTGCCACATTTATGCCTAGCACTAATTTTGTCAATGGGACAGACTCCTTGTCCCTCCAAAACCAATGGGGTAAACGTTTTCAGTGGTAACCATACCCAATCCTGTATGCCCTACTGCAAATAATCCTACATTGCCCCTCAATGAATACATCAAAGATGGGCCAACCCTTGTTCAGAGCCTGTGTTCCGACCCAAAGGTGTGGTCAGCGAAATGAGCGAGCTCCTCCTCTGTGTCCACTTCAATGCAGTTCTGCAGGCAGCTTTCCCCAACTGGGATTGGTGCCTGCCTCACTTGAAGGGCAAAAGAAGGGGCCTGTTCAGATGTCATATGCAAGAATAAAGAGAAAACCTTTTATTGTAAGGGGGTAGAAGTGAAGAGGGTGAAGGCCTTTACCTACCTGGGGGTCCTGTTCGACGACAGATGTTCCTGGGCACCCCAGCGCTTAGCAGAAAAGCATGCTCTATGCAGATCTACATTAGCCTTACTAAGTTTCGCACAAAGGCTAGGGGGAAGGCCATGTGAAGCTATTCTTCCCATTTATAAGGCTAAATGCTTGGCAATAGCGTTATATGGGGCTGCAATTTGGGGGTATAAGCAAGTTGAAGAGGTGCAGACGGTTGAAAATACATTTTTTCGCTCCCTCTTGTCCATCCCCCAATCTACCCTAACATTTGCTGTCCACCAGGAGCTGGGTATGGGCTATGTTTGCAATTTGATTAGCATGTCTCCCCTTGTCTGCTGGCTAAAAGTTTGTCTTAATCCAGAATTAACGCTAAATCGTCGAATTTTAAAAGACTGTTGTACATTAGAAAGGGGTAAGGAAATACAGTGGCTGTCTTATGTAAAGCTATGGTTTGCAAAACTGGGGCGACCAGAAATGTTTGAATCCCCAGAGGGTATTGTAAAAGGAGATGTAAAGTGGCTTAAAAAGCATTTTTTGTCCCTAAGGTCGCAGGAACGGGAAACCGAGGAACTACAAAAACCTCTGGTTAGGGCTCATTTTCTGTTAATAACATCACCTTCTATTGAGTCCTATTTAAAGTTAGTACCAAGGCCATATCAACGCTGGTTGCTAACTAGATTCCGTTTAAATCAGATACATCTTTTATTGGGTACCTTTCAAGGCTGGAGTAAACCAGAAAAGGCAGCACTCTGTGATTGTGATAGCTGTTCCATTCAAGATACCACTCATTTTATTTTTTTCTGTGGCCATTATTTTGATATTAGGGAAAAGTTCCTAATTCCACTTTTAAGAGGCAAAGGGTTTTTACAGGTTAAACCTCCCTTAATGTACTTGCAATTACTGGATTCCCTATGGAATATTTTTAATATTGCGAGTTATTGTGTAGCAGCGGTAAGGTCAAGAAAGTTAAGATGCCCAACTATCATTGTGCCATGAAATTTTCTTTGTATCAAATTGCATGGTATTTCTTTTTTAAGGGGTATGAGTTTGAATTACATTAGTCTTATTGTGATTTTAATGTTGTCTACTGTGCTAAATGTATTTTATGCTGTGTGATTTATATGTGTACTTTTATGATTTTAATTAATCGAATAAAGTGGTTTGACTTGACTTGTGTCAGAGGAGGACCCTTTGAAATACATTAAGTTACTGGTCACTGCCCAACTAGTCTTCTACCTGGAATACAAAAACAACTCCCCAGGCCACAGTCTCTGCCCTGGGAGCATTTTCACACCTCATCTGATGGGTGACAGTTGGCAGCTGATTCAAATTAGCCCCCTGAAGCTTTACATGGGAACAAGGTAACTTTATAAAAGTCCCCTTTCCTTAATATGTATAAAAAATGTGACTACATCATTAGGTGTACAAAAGGGGGTGGTAATGGACGGAGCATCTGAACCAATCAAACACTCACACCCAGTCAAAAGATCTGGGTTTAATCCATCACCGTTCTTTAGCCCACTCTGCCACCCCAGTTCAGACATGGCTATATGCAAATCAGTCTGACCCTGTGACTCATGGGAACAGTCCAGCCCGAACTGCCAAGCCATGCCTTCCCTGGACCAGAAACAAGCTTCGGAGGACCGGTTTCTGGCATTACAGCCGTCTTCAGCCCGGCTTGTTTGAATCCAGTGGCAAAGTGAGCAAGGGACTCACGTCTGAGCATACCCTGCAACACTTATGGCGGCCAAAAGTGGTACAAAAGGGGGTGGTAATGGACGGAGCATCTGAACCAATCAAACACTCACACCCAGTCAAAAGATCTGGGTTTAATCCATCACCGTTCTTTAGCCCACTCTGCCACCCCAGTTCAGACATGGCTATATGCAAATCAGTCTGACCCTGTGCCTCAGGGGAACAGTCCAGCCCGAACTGCCAAGCCATGCCTTCTCTGGACCGGAAACAAGCTTCTGAGGACTGGTTTCTGGCATTACAGCCGTCTTCAGCCCGGCTTGCTTGAATCCAGTGGCAAAGTGAGCAAGGGACTCACGTCTGAGCATACCCTGCCACACTTATGGCGGCCAAAAGCAGTACAAAAGGGGGTGGTAATGGACTGAGCATCTGAACCAATCAAACACTCACACCCAGTCAAAAGATCTGGGTTTAATCCATCACCGTTCTTTAGCCCACTCTGCCACCCAGTTCAGACATGGCTATATGCAAATCAGTCTGACCCTGTGCCTCATGGGAACAGTCCAGCCTGAACTGCCAAGCCATGCCTTCCCTGGACCGGAAACAAGCTTCCGAGGGGCGGTTTCTGGCATTACAGCCGTCTTCAGCCCGGCTTGCTTGAATCCAGTGGCAAAGTGAGCAAGGGACTCATGTCTGAGCATACCCTGCCACAATTATGGCGGCCAAAAGCGGTACAAAAGGGGGTGGTAATGGACAGAGCATCTGAACCAATCAAACACTCACACCCAGTCAAAAGATATGGGTTTAATCCGTCACCGTTTTTTAGCCCACTCTGCCACCCCAGTTCAGACATGGCTATATGCAAATCAGTCTGACCCTGTGCCTCATGGGAACAATCCAGCCCGAACTGCCAAGCCATGCCTTCCCTGGACCGGAAACAAGCTTCCGAGGACCGGTTTCTGCCCGGCTTGCTTGAATCCAGTGGCAAAGTGAGCAAGGGACTCACGTCTAAGCATACCCTGCCACACTTATGGTGGCCAAAAGCGGTACAAAAGGGGGTGGTAATGGACGGAGCATCTGAACCAATCAAACACTCACACCCAGTCAAAAGATCTGGGTTTAATCCATCACCGTTCTTTAGCCCACTCTGCCACCCCAGTTCAGACATGGCTATATGCAAATCAGTCTGACCCTGTGCCTCATGGGAACAATCCAGCCCGAACTGCCAAGCCATGCCTTCCCTGGACCGGAAACAAGCTTCCGAGGACCGGTTTCTGCCCGGCTTGCTTGAATCCAGTGGCAAAGTGGGCAAGGGACTCAAGTCTGAGCATACCCTGCCACACTTATGGTGGCCAAAAGCGAGACAAAAGGGGGTGGTAATGGACGGAGCATCTGAACCAATCAAACACTCACACCCAGTCAAAAGATCTGGGTTTAATCCATCACCGTTCTTTAGCCCACTCTGCCACCCCAGTTCAGACATGGCTATATGCAAATCAGTCTGACCCTGTGCCTCATGGGAACAGTCCTGCCCGAACTGCCAAGCCATGCCTTCCCTGGACCGGAAACAAGCTTCAATTAAATGTCCTTGCCATGGGTGTGTACTGGGACAGCATATACTATGGCTTTATAAGAAAACTAAGTAGGCCAATGAGGAATACGCCAATGTCGACATGTTTTAGAGGTGAAAGCACATGCACTAGGGCCAGGTTAGCAGTGTTACGGTGCACAGTCCATAAAATATGGGAGTTACCATGCCAAAAGAGGTACATTCTCACAGAGTCCAATCATATGATCCAGAACTAAGCAATGTGTTGTGGGTTCACCCAAGACAGAGCCAAAAAGAAGGCCACAGTTACTTGGTGAAAGCCAGTGAATATGAAATATAAGATGGGATGATTTTGAACCTAGCAGGGAAAATCTCTACTAAAAAGGCAGAAGGCAAACTCCTCCCTACCCTACAGGTCGGACAGGTTTGCTCTTTGCATACCAAGAATGGCAAAACTATTTTTGGCACACCACTCTAGCATACAGAAAGCATGCTAGGTGTAATGTTACAGCACCCAAACTATATTTCAGAGCCCTCTCCACATGGTTATCTGTCATCATGCAGATGACACTCACCTGAGTTAGGCTAGAGGTAGCAAGTCCAAACTACTCATGTAGCACTTGCAGTGGGCTATACACATCCTACCAAGAATATTGGGGCAAATGTGCAAAGACCTTTTCCAGATGCAAACCCTGCAATTCACAAAATCACCGGGTGTGTGGCCCTTTTATTAATCAGAAGATTCTGACTAACAAGAGGGCTTTTGCAATCTTTTTCGTATTGCAAATAGAAGGGTATGTGCAAGGAGTGTCAGGAATGGGGTATTCATTTGAGAGGTAGGTAATCGCACCAAGTTAATAAATCTACATTGGTTAGTTCAAAGCACAGTTCTGAAAGAATCTATGCTTAACCCAAGGTAGTTATTATAGCACAAGCAGCAGGAAATCTCTAGCGAAGAGCATATTAAGTTCAAGCAGTACTAACAATTTTAAAGTAAAAAACACAAACAAATCCCAAACCAGTTTAGGACAAAGAACGGCAAAGCCCATATGTCTGGTTGCCAGTCTTTTGGCTTTATCAACAGTTGCTTTGTTTTTTCAGGGAGTTTGCAAAACTTTATTTTGAGTAAGTAGTTGGGCCCTCAGCAATCTAAATCTAATAAATTGGCCTAAAGCAAAAATATCTCCTAGCCTAAAAAGCACACACTGCCATAGTGGCCCAGGCACTAATGCAAACTAAATAAAAAAATCTTAAAAAAATAAATAAATTCCAGAGCATTTAAGAAGTAAAAGCTTTTGGAACTACAGATCTACATGGTGTCTCTACATTTGGACTCTAATTTATGCACTATAAACTCTGTGTTTTTATTAGGATTACTATTGGACCTGTTGAATTGGCGGACCATGACACTTTAATTATGTCGTGCTCTGGAAATTTTTGTTATGTTTTGAATATTCGAAAGTCTTTTCTTATATTCGTTAAACACTAGATGGGTGACATAATGTTGTATGTCAATTTGAGCACACGTTACGTCATGATTGTGGCCTTGTACGTACCCAAAATTTGTAATGTGCGAGCTGTTTTGTCTGACCACTGCCACCACTTTTTCTGTATCGACTAATGCAAACTACTTTATGTGTGGATGTGCTCCCTTTGAAAGGGCAGAACACTGTCACTTACAGTGAAGTAGGCTGACTCAATGACTGAAGTTATATGCTACAGTGGGCATAAGAAATATTTGAATGACAATAGCAGACCAATAGAGGAAGAGTGCTGGCTGAAAGCTCCTAGGAGTATTGTATAAATATATTTTTAGTAAAATCTGGTCAAACAACTGATTTTACCATTAAATTAGATTTTGAAAATCAATTTAGGAATACTTTGAAGCATTTTTATAGCATTTCCCATAATCAGATAGGAAATAAAGATTGTAATTCCACCTAAGCCTGTTCAGGATAAAGGTTTCACTGTGAGAGCACACTTAACTCATTATGAAGTGCACCCTATTTTTATACATTAGCATCCTCCCCTTTGTGTTTATAGGCCACAATTTAAAGGTCACCTGAATGTATAAAAATAGACTTTTTCTACGTGGCAAAGCCATTTTTTCTTGTTGTATGTTTTTTCAGGGCATTTAAATTGCACCCCAGTTAGAGCACAGTGGTGCTCTTAGGAGAAATATACTTTTTGTCATATATGTGGTAGTGTCATACAAACTTCAGCTCACAAAAAACAAGATAAGTAAAATAGATTACGGGAACCAAGATAAGATTTTTTAATTTTTTTTGTCAAAAAGCGACAAGAAAAAGTAAAGCATAAATCAATAGTCACTGATCATTGTTGAATGGAACCTTGGCACAATTAGAGGCCAACAATTATACAGCATGGGTCAGATACACCAAGCAGGTTATCCAGGTCTTAATTTTTAACTTTGAACTGAGCCCCTGAAATGAAAGTGAAACTCTTCCAGAGGGTGGAGTCAAGGCCATGGCTAGCAAGGGTCAGCTATATTGTTATCAAGTCTGTGCTGAAGCTTTTGGTTTTGGCACTAAATGCTCCAAGCAGCCCAAACCCTGATTTCCTAGCCACGAGGTCACTTTGTTGGTCAGATTAATATGCCATGTTGCCCCAATCCAAGGTTTTGCCTTCAGACTTAGTCACTTTTTTGGAAGCCAAAATCATACGGTGGGGCAAGGCTGGAATCGTTAGTCCAGGCACAGCTTCGCAAGGCATATACCTTCACCGTAAAGTCCCACTAAACCTATTTTTTCAACAAGGCAAGTAGCTCAGACAAGGTCTGTTAGGGAGGGTGCAATTAAGCACAACACAGATATACCAAAATACGTATATACAGGTTTATTTTTCCCCAAATTATATATATTTGTTTCTGAAATTAACAGAAAACACATGTCTCAAAAGACTTTTTGTTTTTGGTTGCAGGTATGAGAAGTCCTATTGGTACACGCTACCCATCTTCCAACTGGTGGGCATCTCTCAGAAAAGCTAAAAGTGTTAGAACAAACTGAAAATAATAAAGAAAAAACATTAGTCTTGCTCTCTCTTTATATTTCCTTCTCCTGTTTTATTCCTAGTCGTACTCTTCATATGTTATTCTTATGTTGGTTTCTAATTCTCCTGTTTCTTTCAAGTAGTTGTCTCCTTTTACTCTGTCTCGGTCAAAGTTCATCTTGTATCTTTAGTGACTAGTGAAAAATGGCCTTGGCTGAGCCCCATTACCCTATAACGATAGGTCAGAGTCAGGAACGGATTAATGCTTAAGTAGGGACACCTGTAAGTATACAAACTGCCCAATTTCTATACACTGAGCCCTGTTTTTCATTTCCCCAAAATACTTTGCCCAGAATAAAACACATAACTACCATGTAACCATTTCCAAACAGTTGCAATCCTCTTTTAATGGAAATAGCATGAATAGTGGATTTATATAAAATTCCTATCCCTAAGTATCCGTTCTGTGTCCTCCTAGTTTTGATGCACCACCTTCCTTGTACATGTCCCCATTCATTCCATGCAACTAGACACCCACCTGGTGTGGCAACATTTCTTCCCCAGACATTGGCGGGACATTGTGCTTCACCGGTGGGTGGGTAGTCACCACCAGTCCTCTCTTGACAGGCTTTTCCCTGTCTGTCCTTCTTCTGTGTGAGGTCTTGCCAGCTATGGGAATTCCTTGGCTCCCGGTACTGTATACCTCCTTTCCCATGTCGTCGTCCTCATCAGTCCTTCAATAACTGCTGTTTACTTCCTTTTCCTAATGTAAATCAGTTAGTCTTTTGCCTGTTTTTGTAGGTATTCCTTTGGTTGTTTTTTCCCCTCCTAGTCTTTTGTCTTTGTTCATGCTTCTCCTGTATAACCCTTCCTCTATTTCTATGTCGTCCTAACCCCATTAGCTTTCTTTTCTTTCAGGCGGCCTGGAACTCCTGTATGTCGATGGTAAGCCACAGTGCAAGCCTCCTTGATCTAGTAGCTGTCCTCTCTCCTCGCCCCCCCCACACTTCTGCAGGAAAAAAAGGCCTCAGCACCCTTTCCTAGTTCTTCACAGGTTCAAAAAACTACTAAGCCCCAATTTTTCTCCAACTACTGGGAAAGTTCCTTCTGGCTAGTCCTACAGCCCCTAGCATTTCAGGGCAGACTTCACCTCTCTCTCAAGTCAGGTCTCCGGAGGGGAGGTCCAGTCCTCTGAGGTCAGCTTGACTATATTAGAGTCAGGATTCTTTCTGCTTTTAATGTCCCTGAAGCAGACACATAGGAGGCCAACCCTTTACCATTAGACAGTAGTTCTAGTCCCTTGGTGCCAGCAGGATTCAGAAGTCCTTGAACCCTTGAGTGAGTCATCTTCCAGCAGAAGTCCATATTCTTCTTTTCAGCAGGGCTTTACTCTTCAGGAGGAGTCTTCTGAGGCCCGGAATGTTCTGAGAAGTTATTGCTTCAGGTGACAGAATTATCCTGTGTACTAGCCAGCAACTGGAGAAAAATAGTCACCCAATCTGAACTATTTGCTGACAGTCCCCCACCTTCTTTTGCATCCACTTCCTCTTTGCCCAACTGCAAAACTATTCAGGACCTCTTATTCCGATTGGCAGAACCTTTCTGCCACCTGGAAGGCATCACTTATGCCGTTGGCCACACTTCTATTTAGATGATTTTCCTTCCCAATTGACCAGGTCTAAACAGTTTTTCCCCTATGTGACTGGAACCTGGCTGTCTAAGAAGGAATGACACAGAGAAATTCTCGTTGGCGTCTCCATATCACAAGAGGTTGTGCTAAAGTTGCCACTTTTCCAGCCAGCTTTTCCTGTTTACTCCCAGATAGCTATTCTCTGCTAAACGGTCAATAGTTAAAACCCCTCTGGTTTTACAGCGCTTACGAGCAGGCTCTTGTCTCCTGAACTCCCCCAATCAAGGATGCATATTCCAACTCTGGAGTGGCAAAACTATTTGTAGGCCAGTTCTGGGCTAGCAAAGGCAGTACAAAGTAATTTTTTTACTTCTCATTTAAGTTATCAAAAACTCAGATTCCACCATTGAAAATGTAAGTAAAATATAATTGTGAACCCTTTTTATAGAATTTTACCAGAAGCATAAGGGGAATAAAGAGTTTAATCCCTTCTAGGCCAAGTCGGATGAAGATTCACTGTGAGAAGACACTTTGTGCCCTATTAGCATACTGCCCCTTGTGCTTACAAGGCACACTTTAGATGTGACGTGAATATATACAAAAAGTATTTTCCTACATGGAAAAGGCATTTTTCTTAGCTGAGAGATTTTGCAGGGCATTTAAACTGCAGACCAGTCAGAGCAAGGTGGTGCTCCTGACAAATATGCTTTTGTCATGTATGTGGTACTGTAATTACAAACTACAGCCCACATATGATTCTGCTACAGGTGCATTTTACGCACAGTTAACAGTGGACTTGTTGAGAAGATAATAGGTCAAACAGAGACTTCCAGTCTACAGCACATTTTGCATGTGCTGTACGTTGGATGCAAGTGCTTTACTATCATTTAGCAGTGGTACATTGCAGACTTAAACCCAGCAAAAAAAGACAGCCCATATGGGGGGCCGTGGCAAAATGGGTTTTCTCACATGGATCATCCCCTTCAACTTTCTGATTCAGAAACAAAGGTATCAACAGTTTGTGACCATAACTGCATTTGTAACCACTGAACATTTTCCAACTATCGAGTTGGTCTTGTAACTGATTCGCAAAGTGGAATCTATCTCCTGGGAACAGCTTCCCCTTTGGCAACTGCGTGAGAAGCATCGGGGGAGTGGGTAATATATTTCTAAACAAACAAAACTCACAATCTGTACCTTAAATGGATATGGCTAGATTTAAAAACATTGTTTGCAATCTATGAAAGCAAATTTGCAACCCCCTGCCAATGGACACTTTACAATGTGATCTGTCAGTATGCTGGTTGCACTGCAATTTGTATTCCCATTCGCCCACATTTGATGTGCAAAAGGCATAGTTTGTGATGGCAGTGCTATATATGGCCCATTATTCCCTCTAAGGCTTCCAACGGCTCAAGAACTTTCTAACATTACATCACATAATATGACTTACTGTTAATTACTATACATATATACACTAAGGGGGAGATTTATAACTTCTGGCGTATCCCTGCAAATTAGTAGGGATGCGCCAAGAAAAATGCGTCACGCAAAACTACCCTTGCGCCACTATGGATGCACAGCATTTACAATGTGGGCGCTGTGGTGCACGGATAGGCAGATGCGTGACGCATTTGACGACGTAAAGATGACGCAGTGCTGGAGTTGTGTCGCAAGCGCGACGCAACTCCAGCACTGCTCAGGGGTGCCCTATACTTGCTGTGCTGTGTAACTCTTTACGCCTGCTACAAGCAGGCGCAGGGTTTTGACGGAGCAGGGTCGTAAAAGTGACTCAGTGAAATCTTGTAGATTTCACTGCGTCACTTTAACGGGGCTTCCTTGTGACAGAACGCCCACCCTGCATACATTATACCTGACGCTGGTATAATGTAGCGCAGGGCTTTACAACGTGACGCATCTCACTAGATGCGTCACTTTGTAAATATGTCGCTTAGTGGCGCATTTTTACGCCGCCGCTGCGTCACAAAAGTGATGCAACGGCGGCGTAAAAGTGAGGCAAGGGGCTTGTAAATCTGCCGCTAAAGATTTGTCTTATTGTAAGCACATGTACAACCCCATCTCCCCACCACAACGTCACTTTTTCCGATGTTGTGGTGGTGATAGGGGCATTGTCTTATTTACAAGGCAGCGTGGCTTAACGCTGCCTTGTAAATAAGGCCCCCTTTCACGCTATGGTTAGCGTGAAAGGGGTGGACAGAGGGTGTTGTGGTGGGCACCGCGACACCCATTGATTTTGACGCTGCCCCCTATGTACAAGGGTAGCTTAGATAGGACGCAGCGCCACAATTAAGACCAGAGAAAACCTAGTCTTAAACTGGCGAAACGGGGGGAAATGCATTATTTCTCCTCGTTTTTGCTTTTTCCATGTGTGCTGCCTTGTGCAGCACACTTGGATAAAGCAAACTGACATGTATTGTTTATTTACAGAAAGGTGCCCCTTCCTGTACATAATCTGTATAAAAAATGCAATTTTGTGGCTCTCATGTGTGTTGCATGAAGCAGCACATATAAAAGTCACAAAATGGCATTTTTGGATGGTTTATGTACAGGAAGGGACACTTTCCTACAGAAACAGTCCTTCCCTGCACGCAGTCACTCGGTGCCTGCATTGTGGCTACACTGCTAAGTGTAGCGCCAGCGCAGAAGGATACGCAAGGCTGCACCATATTTTTGTAAATATGGTGCAGTCTTGTGTTTCTGAAGTGGCTAACGCCTCACTCCACCACTTCCTCGTACATATGCCCCATCATTTCATGATGGAACTAATGATTGATTTAGAGCACTCTGATCCCCAGAAGTGTCCTGGTGCTGGGAACTGGGGAAACACCAGATGGTCTACAGGGCAGAAATGTTAGAGAGAAAACAGCTACACCTTCAAGTGCTTTCTGAATGGCAAGTAATGGGATATTGATTTGAGAGAGGGAACCTATCCATATTGAGAATTTGGAAAGAATGTTTGCCGGCTTTTGCTCTCCTGACATGGGGACAAAAAGGAGATTGGGTGATGCAGGTCTCACAGACAACAGTGTTATATATTTCTGGTACATCTTTGAATATAGGATGTACCCTGATTTATCAGAACCCGAAACCAAAAGCACAAGGTTGTGAAAATGCATCTTTGACTTCTGGTAAGAGATGTGAGCTTGATTTCTTGATTCCTATCAGCAGACGAACTGCTGTATTTTTAATAACGTGCCATGTGTGCATCCTAGGAAGACCAATTTGCAGGTATAGTGTCTTAATAAGATCAAGGTTTGGATTATAGTTAGTCTTTAGGTATGAAAGCAAGAACTTTCCCAAGAAATCTTGGTAGGATCATGTAGGAAGAAACTAATGTAGAAATATGCTCCTGGAAAGATAAGCTTGTGTTGAAAATGATGGCAAAATTCCATGAGGCTGTGGAAAGTATTCGAAGAAACTGGTCTGATGTCTCTGAGTTCAAGAGACAAGCTTCAGATTTGGAAAAGAAATTACTCGACAGACACTACCCCAAGACAATTGTACAAAAAGGTCTCAAAAGAGCGAGAAATAACAACAGGGAAGCCCTACTAGAGAACGCTTCACCTAAGGAACCAGAAACTCGCCCCATCTGTGTCACGACCTATAACTCCAACTCTGATAGGATCTCCAAGATAGTGAATAAACATTGGAAAATCCTCAATTGTGGCACACTGAATTTCCCAAAACCAATGTTTTCGCATAGGAGGGGTAAAAATCTGATTGGCATTTTGGTCCACACAAGACCAAGACCTACAGAAAACCAGTATATGACAAGACTACAATCTGTACAAGGTCACCATCCATGTGGCTAATGCAGCACATGCGAACTAACTAAGAAAAGCAAAACAATAAAGTTTTCCAATGGCAGTACTTGGGAACAGCGTTCCTTCACCAACTGCAACAGCAAAAACGCTATATACTTGATCACATGCCCATGTGCCAAGGAATATATAGTAATGACGTCAAGACCTGTCAAAATACGTATCGGCGAACATAAGAGCAACATTCATTGCAAAAAGAACACGACCAAGATGGCCAACCATTACTTAACAATGGGTCATGACATTAAAGATCTTCCCTGCACCGTAATTGAGTCTATTGGGAACGAAAAAAACCTTCTTGAAAAAGAACAACTTAGGGTGTTCCGTGTAGGGACACATATCACTGGGCTGAACGATGACATACCATGGGCACAACTGAGCAAACATTAAATTGTATCCATTTGACGTTACCCTTGGTCTCGATAGGGGCATGAGCACTAAGATACCCGAGAGCATATTGGACGTGCATTGAGCATCTATCACCATATGGTACTAGTTTTGATCATCACATCATACCTATTATCGTAATGTATGACACGATGCCCCCTTCAACAGATCCTGCCCGTTGAAATTCCTCTGTGAACCTTTTTCCCTACATTAACTTCCCCTCGCAGTTTTTGAACTCACTGACCATTGGGGTTATCACCATAAGATTAGAAGTAACCAGTTACTATTGTGGTGCATGCTATCAACTATATATCTTTAATGCACAAATATTTATGCATGTCTGTGCATGTTTTGTCATCTTTGTCATTAATACATTAATGCATGTGCATGTTTTGTCATCTTTGTCATCAATGCACTAATGTCTGTGCATGTTGTTTGTCATCACCTACATAATCTTTAAGATTTTCCCTGTTACTAGCAATTAACCTTTTTTGTGATCCAGCTCATTCTAATCATTAGTTGGGTTGCATTCCTCTAACTAGGCCACTCCAAGATGGCAGACACATCTCATATACCATAAGCCAAGCCGCCTCCACATGTGGTGCGTGTTCGACTCCCCCCTCGGCGCAAATGCCCTTTGCTTCCTTTTTTTATAGACTTTTATATTATTCAGGACTTGTTTAACTCAATGGTTCTTTTCGCTTTTAAACGTTGCCCGGCTTTGAATAGCCCGCTTTTTCTTATCATCTCTCGGCTTTCTGGAAAAGCAAGATGGCCGCAGTTTATCAACACGCCCCGACGTGAGCGTTCTAGTGCTCATCACTCTGGTCATCACGACATTAGGCGGCCAGGTGAAAACAATTAACTAATTATAGTCCACATAAATACGCCGCCATCCACCCTCCCTTTCTTATCACGGAAGATGCAGGAGAGAGTGGAGGCGAGAATTACGACTTCAAAAAGTAAGTATGGCATAGCCGCTTGAGGGAGGACCTGGCAATCATCAAGAGTACCTCGAACCTGCAACTGACGAGAACTTTTTTTCCCTTTTAATAGAGTCATAGTCATTTTCCCTTTTTCTTAATCCAACAGAAGGAAATCTCTTTTTCCTCTCTACCAGCTGGCTCATGGGGCATTGACTCCTTACCTTACCAGTATGTACAAACTTATAGACAAACTTACGTCAATGTTTTTTCTTTCGGCCTAACACAAACCCACTCGAATATTCACCCTATAGAGTGTGTGCTTTCTGTTTTTGTGTGTGTTATGTTATGTATTTTCTCCCCTTCTTTTCCCTTACAGGTCACATCACCTATGTTTAACTATAAGAAACCTTTCTAAAAAACGAAGTCACTATATGTCACCTTTTTTTTCCTTAGGTTTCATATATTTGCGCATTGGGAAGCGCACGGAGAGTAACTGTGTTCTTTATTTTACAGGCCTATTTTTTGAAATACTGATAGAGTTAAACATATATTCATACCACATAGGTATTGTATTTTTTTAACAAAAGCACTTGTATATACACTCATCACATATTGATAGCAACTAGTGAGTGACAGAGGGATCCATCTCCGTCCTGACGAAGAGGCTGCCCTAAGCCTCGAAACATGTTGACATCCTCAGGAGAATCAGCACATTAATAGCTTTGACTCTCCGACACACGATTTTTAACGTTACCAGCCTATGACCAATAAAGTTTTTTGAATTTATAAGGCCAGGTATTTTTTAACATCACTTTCCCATCCACCCCTGACCCTACTTCACTCACTCAAATACACCTCACATAGTACTTACAAATTTAGGGTGCTCTAGCGTAGTCGCCAGTCGCAGCACGCCCCGTCCCGCAGCGGGGCGGGAAGACCCCGATGATGAAGCATGACACCAAGGGCCCTTTTGGTGTGTGAGGGGTATTTTAACAAATACTGTGTATGTCTTACACCCCTAGACATACAAAGAACCTCCTAGAGGTGGATCATTTTGTTTTTTGATACCTTTTGCATAGAGGAGGATGCATCCACCTGAATACTCTTTAGCGCTAGCTCTTCACTCCCTCATCCTTGATCTTTGATTGCTGTGGAAAGGGTGCAGTGGATGGCCAAAGAGGGTAGGTCATCAGTCCATGTCCCAAACTGATTCATCTCCAAAAAAACAAACATCTGTTTTGGATGAGCTTATGGTCAAAGAGTCACGTGGCATCTATTTAGCGATTTCAGCCATGCTATTTCTAAAACTGGCTTGAGTGCTGAGAGATCACATTCCAGCTTGATGATAAGGTGAGTTTTACCCGCGTAAACAAAGAATGTGACTACGAATGAGTAGATTATTGCAGCAAAGGGGCCACATAAAGTTTAATAAAAAGGGTGCACCTCAATATAGAGCCTTGACAGACATCATCGGGAAGGGTTATTAAATCTGAGTCGGGCGAAAGGAACTGCTTGAAATGTAGGGATCGAAAAAATCTAAGGCATGGCCTCCTAAACCCACATTCTCCAGCCTTTGCATGATAATGTGGTGGGAGACCATGTTGAAAGCAGCAGGCAGGCCAGAACGCTCAAAATAGCGAAGTCTCCTTTGTCAAGACAAAATTAGATCGCATTAAGGACTGCAAAAAAAAAAAAGATTCAATATTAAAACTCGGTCAGGTTGCAAGCTTGATTGGTGTCATAGACATTAGGGGCCCGATTCACAGAACCAACTAAAGACAAAATCCTAAACGTATTACCATTTTGGTATTCACAGAAGGCACTTACTCATTTTGGTATTCACAGAAGGCACTTACTCATTTCGGTATTCACAGAAGTTAGGAGTCCTAACTTTAGGACTCCTAAATGCCTTCTGTGAATACCGAAAGTCTTAAAGTTAGGGTTTTTCTCCGTTTAGGAGCAGTAAAGTTAGGACTCCTACCAGGCAACATTAAGGGGGTGTCGTTATGTTAAATTCACCTTAGCAAAGTCACTGTTGCCTGTTTAGGTTCATATGTCACGACTGGACTCACAAGGAACAAGCATGCCGTACCTCTTGACAAGTTTATTTTATCTAAGTGTGGCTCACTGGTTAGAGGCGGCAGACCCATAAGCAGAGAACGGCCCGGGACCAGGGTTCGATTCCCGACGCGGCAGGGTTGTGGACCAGGGTCAGCGGACTCGATAATTCTCGCCTCGGTGCCTACTCTAGTCAGAAACCACACTCGGCAACTCTGGGCATCAGCTTGCCTCATCTTCACAACGGCCCCCCCAGACCGCCGGGGATGCTTGGTCGCACCTTAGAGATACCCATCAGGGACCATCTCTCAGGGTGAGCCAGGACGGGTTCCCCAGCGGTCGAAGCGTGGAGATACTCCTCCGGGAGTCGATTCCTAGCGCTATATAAACCCACAATTAAGAGTGTTATTATACTTTTTCTTGAAATACACTAGTTTGTCACTAAACAATTGAGGTGACATATTTAAGACAGCATGGGTTTCCACAGGCTCGAGTAGGTAACACAAGCCAATCCTTCAATGTTAGTCTGTCACAATGGTAAACTGACATTGGATGCTATAGCTGCATACCCTTCATTCCCAATTATGTACTATTGTTTGTTTCTTAGCCATGAAGACGTCGCTGTGCATGCCGTAAGCGCGACGAAACACATGTTGGCTAAGGCTGTTGCGAATAAACTGAAGCGCATGTTCCAGCAAAGACTCAAGCTTTTGTCACACTGCTATAGATATAATTGATACACTGTTAGCGTGTGCAGGGGGTTGTTATTCTGTTTTACCAGTGGATAGCCACATGTTGGGGAGGAGGGTGGCTCACCCAACCCTTATGCACCGGAAGCCTCACTCAGTACACTTACCTGCGTATTGCACCAATACCCTATAGAACCACCTACCAAGCAGTGTCAGGTTGGGACAAATGCTTGGCTCTATGCTTCACGCACATTCACTAAACTGGTTAATCGGTGTTGCAAGAAATGGTAATATTGCAGGGGGACAAACACTTCAGATACTTTGCTTGACACAGAGCCTACTGTGTTCCAGTTTTAAAGGTCAGAATCTTATCCTTCACAAAGTTTTTTTTGACAATAGGAAATTATAAAAGTTCTCGAGTGAATGAGGTGCTTGGTGTGGAAGAAGGGAGTCCAGATTCCGATCCAGTTTAATGGGCTGAGCGTACAATATAAGATCATCTGCAAGGATAAGAAGATCAGAGATGAAGTATAGGTATTATTGTGGGTTGGACCTGTGTAATGCTTAACTTGTGCCGGAGGTCGCAGGTGGGGCCCACTGGCACTCATGTTTGGGTGCCAGCACTTATTTATGTCAGCTGATTTTTGGTACATAGCAAGAGAGAAAAAACAAGACCAAAGGGGAAGGAAGAGGGAAGAGAAAGATGGAAAAACAGTGAATGGTGAACGTAGGAATGAAAAAAAACCTTCAAGATTGAGATAAAGTGTCTGAAGATGGATTAAAGAGGTATGAAGATGGAATCAAGACTACAGAGCTTTGGTTTTTAGCACTCCAACCTTCGACAGAACTAACTGTGGGCTTCTGAGCAAAATTTGTGCCTCAGCACTTAATTCGTTCACAAATTAGTCACTGCTGTGACATGTTGTCCTAAATTAAGATCTCAATAAGCTTGTATCAAGCAAAAGACTTCATAATCAGATTAAATCCTACAAAGTTTTAAACTGCCCATTTTGTATTTTATTTATTTTCCTTTATTTTATCCCCTGGTTTTAATCACAGGGTCTCTGGCCACTCACCTGCACTCTAATCCTTGTCAAACCACCGCTGCTTAGCGGGTCCGGTTCCGGGGAGGGTGTGGGCGGGGAGCGCCATCTTTGAGTGGGAGAGGAACTGTGGCCGCCATCTTTGAGCGTTCTTGCGCTCGGGGACAGTGTGAGCTGCCTATTTAAAGGACTCCTCATGGCGCGCAGCGGTGACGCGCAGCGGGAGTGCCTTCTCTGTGCCTGAGTCGTGCCAGAGTCCTGCCCGTCTGCACTCGTCAGCGTCTCGGAGGATGGCGAGGTAGGCCTGTAGATTTTCTTTTATGACCTGTTTCTTCAGCTTGGCGGCTGAGGCGCACTATTGGTTTCTATGCCCCTCTACTCTTCCAGTGAATTATTAGCGCTACGAGGATCTTTTTCCTCCTGCCACCATGTTTTCCCGGGTGGCCGCTCTCTTAGGAAGGGCTGCTCTGGCTGTGGCTGGAATCTGTCGAGTCGGGAAGACTCATTGCCTGTATCCACACCCTTATACTTCCCTTGTCACCTGCTTAACACCAGATCTCTTAGCAGGCATTCCACTGACATCTGGAATATGTTATCTGATTCTAAAACCTTGTGCCTGTTCCTCACAGAGACATGGTTGAGTGAATGCTCTGGCCCTGACGTAGCCGCTGCTATCCCCCCGAACTATACCATCTATAGGAAGGACAGAGTGGTTGGCCGGGGTGGCGGTGTGGCAATAATTGTCGACAAGAGTCTTTCTTGTTCGACTTTCCCCGTGGATAACATCTCGGGTAGCGAAGCCTTAGGCTTCACTCTTAAACTGTCTCCCCGTCAAACTTGTACAGGGATTATTATCTACAGGGCACCTGGCCCGCTAGGCTCCTTCTTTGATGACCTGCAGGCCGCTCTTTCAGTGCCTTGCTTGAGATCGGAGCATTGTATCCTACTGGGAGATATTCATTTCCATATGGATAACTCAGCAGACCCTGATACTAATAAGCTCCTGGATATTGTCTGTCCGCTAGGGCTGATCCCATATTTTGCCAGTCCAACTCATATTAAAGGCCATACGATAGATCATATCTTCTCTACTAGGCCAATCGAGGCTCCCCCACCGTTTCCAGTTTTGTGGTCTGACCACTTCTTAATTAAATTTTGCATTTCGGCTGTAGCCACGCCTAGCACAAGAGGGGCGAAAGATATTAGAAGGATGTCTCGACCTTTCCATCGAGTTACGGCGGAAATGCTTTCTGACGCTCTTGGCCAACATCCTTGCCCGCTATCAGGCGACCTGGAGCAAGACATTGAATTGATCCAGAAGTGGCTCACAATCAGATTCGAGGAGCTAGCCCCTGGTAAACGGGCCAATTCTGCAGGTAAACACGCATCGGCCCCCTGGTTCACTCCTCTTTTAGGTAAGATGCGGCAAGACTGCAAGAGGGCAGAAAGAGTCTGGAGGCGCATGTACGACCCGGAAGATAAAATGAAATACAGGGAGATAATCCATCTTTACCACAAGCATATTTTTGATGCAAAAAAAGTCTATCTGGAGCGCAGAATTGACGCAGCAGAAAGTATGAGTTAAGAAATCTTTAGAATTGTACAAGAGTTTATTTCTCCTTCCTCGAGTACACCTATCCATTCTCATACTGAAGTCTGGATTAGCCAACTTAGTGAGTTTTTTATTAATAAAATTAAAGCTATTCAAGGCTCTTTTCCGGGTGCGGGCCTCAGTCCTGCTGTCTGTCATCTGACACCTACGTCACCATCTATGAAGGAGAAAGGCCCTCTGCTATCGGCTTTTCCTTCCATCTCTCTTGCCTCCTCTCTCGACTTCTTGTCTCGGCTTCAATCGGGCTCGCCGCTTGATCCTTGCCCTGCCAAATGTCTTGGGAGAGTGGCGTCGGCAGTTAACATCTTGCTCAACCCACTGCTCAATGCCTCCCTGACATCGGGAGAGGTCCCCACGGCCTGGAAGCACGCCCTGATTCTTCCGCTGCTGAAAAAAACATCTTTAGATCCCCTTGTACACGCGAATTATAGACCAATCTCCCTCCTTCCCTCTCTGGCTAAGGTGATTGAGATTCAGAAAAGGTGAGTCCCTTGCTCATTGCACCATCAGGATTCAAGCAAGCCGGGCCGACGACGGCTGAAATGCCACAAACCGGTCCCCGGAAGCTTGTTTCCTTCCCAGTGTAAGAATTGGCTTGGTAGTTTGGTTTGCCCTGTTCCCATCATGCACTGGGACAGGAACAGACTAATTTGCATATAGCCAGGTTCTGAACTGGGATGGTGCAGTGAGCTAAAAAACGGTGTTGGATCTAGCCCTGATCTCTTGACTGGGTGAGAGTATTCTGCTTAATTCAGAAAATCTGTCCATCACCACCCCTTGTTGTTAAATATTTTGTCCACCCTAATCGTGGAAGGGTATACTCAGATGTGAGTCCCTTGCTCATTGCACCATCAGGATTCAAGCAAGCCGGGCCGACGACGGCTGAAATGCCAGAAACCGGTCCCCGGAAGCTTGTTTCCTTCCCAGTGTAAGAATTGGCTTGGTAGTTTGGTTTGCCCTGTTCCCATCATGCACTGGGACAGGAACAGACTAATTTGCATATAGCCAGGTTCTGAACTGGGATGGTGCAGTGAGCTAAAAAACGGTGTTGGATCTAGCCCTGATCTCTTGACTGGGTGAGAGTATTCTGCTTAATTCAGAAACTCTGTCCATCACCACCCCTTGTTGTTAAATATTTTGTCCACCCTAAGCGTGGAAGGGTATACTCAGATGTGAGTCCCTTGCTCATTGCACCATCAGGATTCAAGCAAGCCGGGCCGACAACGGCTGAAATGCCAGAAACCGGTCCCCGGAAGCTTGTTTCCTTCCCAGTGTAAGAATTGGCTTGGTAGTTTGGTTTGCCCTGTTCCCATCATGCACTGGGACAGGAACAGACTAATTTGCATATAGCCAGGTTCTGAACTGGGATGGTGCAGTGAGCTAAAAAACGGTGTTGGATCTAGCCCTGATCTCTTGACTGGGTGAGAGTATTCTGCTTAATTCAGAAACTCTGTCCATCACCACCCCTTGTTGTTAAATATTTTGTCCACCCTAAGCGTGGAAGGGTATACTCAGATGTGAGTCCCTTGCTCATTGCACCATCAGGATTCAAGCAAGCCGGGCCGACGACGGCTGAAATGCCAGAAACCGGTCCCCGGAAGCTTGTTTCCTTCCCAGTGTAAGAATTGGCTTGGTAGTTTGGTTTGCCCTGTTCCCATCATGCACTGGGACAGGAACAGACTAATTTGCATATAGCCAGGTTCTGAACTGGGATGGTGCAGTGAGCTAAAAAACGGTGTTGGATCTAGCCCTGATCTCTTGACTGGGTGAGAGTATTCTGCTTAATTCAGAAACTCTGTCCATCACCACCCCTTGTTGTTAAATAAGGTGATTGAGAAGCATGTGCACCTCTCTATTTCCAGCTTCATAGAGAGTAACAATATCCTGCACGACTCTCAGTCGGGTTTCCGTGCGAATTTTAGCACGGAGACAGCTCTTGTCGAGATTACCGATGCCATCCGAGAGACTCTGGACGGTGGGGGTAAAGCCATCTTGGTCATGTTGGATTTGTCGGCGGCTTTCGACACCGTACCCCACGATGGTCTCCTTTTAAGACTCTGGGAGATCGGCTTCCGTGGGACGATGTGGAAATGGTTTAAGTCATTTCTGACCAACCGCCGACAAGTGGTCTGGGCACCTCCGTTTTCCGCCGAAATGCCGCCGCTGGAGGTGGGGGTTCCTCAGGGGTCCATCCTGAGCCCCACCCTTTTCAATATCTATATGGCCCCTCTTGCGGCGGTGGCGGAATCTTTCGGTGCCCAGATCATATCCTATGCTGATGACACCCAGCTCCCTTTTTCGTGTAACAAGGGTGAGGACTTTGACAGCGGTCGGATCCGGGAATGTCTGGAAGCCGTGTTCGACTGGTTTCAGAGGCATAGTCTGAAGTGTAACTCAGACAAGTCGGAGCTGCTTTTCTTTGGATGCCCACCGTATCCCGGCTGGAAGACATGATGGCCTCGTGACATGTCTCCGCCCGATGCCGCCTCGTTAAAAGCTAAAAATCTGGGTGTCCTGTGTGATGTCGACCTTTCTTTTAGACCCCAGATCATAGGGCTGACAGGGAAGTGCTTCGGCATCCTGAAAATGTTGCGGAAGTTTCTCCCCCCAGCACAAAAAAATTACTGTGCAGGCCTTGATAGGCTCGCGTCTTGATTACGCGAACGCCCTCTATCTGGGCCTTCCTAAATATTTGATGGCACGCTTGCAGGTTGTGCAGAACTCGGCTGCTAGAGCCATTTTTGGACTACCGCGAAGGGCTCGAGCCTTGGAGCTTCTCGAGAGACTTCACTGGCTTCCGGTCGCTAAGAGAGTCACTTTTAAGATCTTGACTTTGACCTTCAAAGCTCTCCACTTGAGGGGCCCAAGCTACCTTGGGAAGCGGATTGCCTTCTACGCCCCCAGGAGGACTCTAAGGTCTGCTTTCCAGGCCAAAGCCGCTGTTCCCACTATCAGGCGCGCCTGTACTGGAGGTCGCTCCTTCCGGTACCTAGCACCCCGTTCCTGGAACGATCTCCCCTTTTCTTTGAGAACAGCTACTAGTCTGCTAGTTTTTAGAAAGGAATTGAAGACTTGGCTCTTCTCCCAGTAACTCTGTGCCGGCCTGCGGAGGACGTTATGTTGTGTACTTCTCTTTGCCAAAGCGCAGGGACACTCCACGGAGTAGCCGTGCGCTATAGAAGAGCTCTTTATAACATTACCATTAACATTAACATTAACAAAGTAAGGGCATACTGTAGCCTTCATCTTTCTGCGCCATTGAAAGTGTACACCCATAGTGATACTGGGCCTGGGGCGTACCGCGACATAGATCAGCAATATGGCCCAGTGGTGATTCGCCTCATAGAGTCCACAGGAAAAGAGAAACCCTGTACGGAAAGAAACCTGCAAATTCAGCGATCAGAAGCAATCCTGCCAAGTAAGCCCTTATATTCCCCATCAATCCAAGCACCTAAAGCAAATGTGCACCAAGAGAGAAGAGCTGGGAGGGCTCTCCCTGAAGCGAGGAGAGGCCTTGAGCACATTGAAGTACCTTTTAAGTAGATGGGAACATAAAATGGCGATGCAGCTGACCGATTCAAATGCTGAACAGGATACCAATAAGTACTGTTTAACACCCTCCTTTGCATCTCCTTTGCTACTCCCAACATGAGGTGAGTCCCCCTATACCCCATGCTCAATACATATGTTCTTATGGGACACCTCACATAAATATTTCCATAAAATGGCATGGCTTGCAACGCTCATAGATCGATTGCGCCTGAATCCCATAGCACATTTGAATCATCAATAATCAGCAGTAAACTAGTACACTACTGCACTGCTATGCAAGATAGAGCTAATCAAACTACAGCCTTGATATTCCCTCAACGAGGTCCTGAGAATGTCGCTCAAGCGCATGAGGGGTTAGCTGATTGAATCATCACACCCCTACTGACTTATACCCCATAACAATTTAAGGCGCATCCTTCAGCTTTGCATAACAGCCCTCCCAAACTAACTAGAGCTAAGAACTGGGGCTCCAGTTTACCCAAGGTGGGTACCACGGTAATCACTGTACGCATCATCTGCAATAGCACAGTCCTGCTCTTCAATCAGTAACCTCAACCAGTAGATCCTACTGCAGCACTTCTAACCAATGTAGCAGGTGAGCAACCCTCAGTACCAAGATTACCTCTACAGAACATAACCCCACCTGATTATAGTGCCACTACAACACAAATGATTTTAGTGTTGACACCACAAATCAGCACTATAACGTAGATCTACTTAGTCATGGTACTCTAGTACACAATGGCAAACATGAAAGACCCCAAAGACTCAAAGGACCACAAAGACAGTAAGGAACAGAAGGCATCACTCAAAAGAGCTAAACAAGACCCATCTGCAATTGAGTCACCTGTCAAATCAAAACAAGCCCTGGATACTAATGACAGCATTTACTTAATCCTGCACAACTTCTCATCACTGTAAAAACTGAATTATAGCACCAAAGTGAATACAGACCAACTACAAATAAAGATCTCTGGCTTGCAAAATGATTTCAAATCCCTATCCATAAGAATAGGGGAAGCCAAATCCAGAATCAGCTCTCTAGACAATGAGATTTTCAAAGACAAAAAGAACTCACATGCCACCGGTAAACTAGTACAAATCCTCACCAGAAGCATTACAGACTTAGAGAATAGGAACAGAAGGGGAAACCTCAGAATCTTTTACCTACCTAAAGCCATGGAAAATCAAGCCGCAACATGTATTTCGTTCCTCTAACAATGGATACCACAAACGTTTGAGAGACTATTTGAAATCAAAAGAGCACACAGAGTGCCAACCAGACCTAACCTAGGGGCCAAAATTTTGTGCACCCTCATCTTCAGGCTGCTTAGATTCTAACATTCTGAGATTATACTATGTTAGAAATTGGGTTTCTGGGTGGCAGAGGTATGCACCCTGACCAAGCAGGAACAACAATCCTAGTCGGGTTAAGTGTAGTACACACTAAAAGTTTACCTGTGCTCATCCTATGGTAGCTTTGCCCAGAGGAGTCTAGCAAAAACTAAAGAAGCAATGTGTAAAGTACAAAAGTACTCCACACCAGTTTAGAAAAATAGCCGTTATTTATCTGAACACAACAAGACTAAAGCTACAAAAATCCAACATACACAAGTAAAGATATGAATTTTGCAAGATCAAATCAAAATGCAATGCTTAGAAGTCAATAGCTCCAACTGGGGCTACCTGGTCGCTCTTGACAGGGGAAAATCCAAAAGTTCAGTGCGACTGAGATGGAGCGCGGGCCGGATACAGGAGTCACGCAGACCCACTGACAGTACCTAGGATGCATCGATGCTCGGGTACGATGCATTGAAATACTGAGACGATGGGGGGCGTGGCTAGCCGAGCTGCTTTGTAAGCGAGATCCGCCGGCTGGGAACAAATCCTTTCCATAATCCTGAACCTGGAGGGCTCTATGAAATAATTTAATTAAAATCTTACCTGCTCATTTCCTCAGTCCCCTGCAGCCTCTCGGACAGGTTCATTTGGCTGCATCTTGTTCAGTTGTTGACTGAACAACCGTTCACCACATGCCCTGTTTCAATCGCGTGACACAGTTACAGTGTACTGGCACCAGGGTAACCATCATGGCCCGGGTGGCAGCGAGCTGAGACTTAGAGCTACCCAGTGCAGTTTATGTTAGGACTCAGACTCAGTGCAGCCCCTAGGACACACAGGCAGCAGCCCCTCTCTGCTGACACAGATTGTATGGTGCTCCGTTATGCGTATTACATGCAGCCTTTGGTCTGAGGCCAGAACTGAAAGGCCAGGCCAGGCCCAGCCTCCCTCCTGCAGTAATCAGCAAAGCAAAGCATCTCAACCAGGCCCGAGTCTTGCTTGGCACAGGTGAGCTAAACACTGCAGATGTGAATGTGGTTAAGATGGACTGCAAAGGAGTAGGTTGGTTCTGGTGGATGTGAATGGAGTTAGTTCTACTGCTTTCAGCACGACGTGTGCTTTCACAATCCCTAATACATATTGGGATTGTGAAAGCACACGTTGTGCTGTGGCTTGTTGTCTGCCTTTTGTTTATAGAGCGCGGCAGGTTGCATGACTTTTTGAAAGTTTTCATGTTCATTGCAGGGCCCCACATGCTTACACTCGGGGATGCCTTTAACATGGAAACTTTCAAAAAGGCACACAACCTGCTGCCCTCTGTTAAGAAAAAGCACACAGCAAGCCCAACAGCACGAGGTGTGCTTTCACAATCACTAATACATACATATTAGTGATTGTGAAAGCACACGTTGTGCTGTTAGGCTTGTTGCCTGCCTTTTGTTAATGGACAGCGGCAAATTACATGCCTTTTTGGAAGTTTTCGAGTTAATTGCAGGACCCGACATGCTTACACTCGGGGATGCCTTTAACATGGAAACTTTCAAAAAAGGCACACAAACTGAAGCGCTAGGTTAAGAAAAATCACAAAGCAAGCCCATCAGCACGACGTGTGCTTTCACAATCACTAATACATATTAGTGATTGTGAAAGCACATGATGTGCTGTTTGGCTTGTTGTCTGCCTTTTGTTTATAGAGCGCGGCAGGTTGCATGACTTTTTGAAAGTTTTCATGTTCATTGCAGGGCCCCACATGCTTACACTCGGGGATACCTTTAACATGGAAACTTTCAAAAAGGCACACAACCTGCTGCCCTCTGTTAAGAAAAAGCACACAGCAAGCCCAACAGCACGACGTGTGCTTTCACAATCACTAATACATATTAGTGATTGTGAAAGCACATGATGTGCTGTTTGGCTTGTTGCCTGCCTTTTGTTAATGAACCGCGGCAGATTGCATGCCTTTTTGGAAGTTTTCATGTTAATTGCAGGGCCCGACATGCTTACACTCAGGGCTGCATTTAACATGAAAACGTTTAAAAACTGTGTCACACAATTGAAACGGGGCATGTGGTGAACGGTTATTCAGTCAACAACTGAACAAGTTTCAGCAAAATTAACCTGTCTGAGAGGCTGCAGGGGACTGAGGAAATAAGCAGGAAAGATTTTAATTAAATTATTTGATACAGGCATCGCACAAAGTGCTGCGCTCTGTTAAGAAAAAGCATGCAGCAAGCCCAACAGCACAATGTGTGCTTTCACAAACGTCGTGATTTCAGGCTTGCTGCATGTCTTTTCTTGACATAGCGCGGAGGGGGGAAGATTGCGATTAACATGAATACTTGTCTCTCGTGGTGTGTGCTCGCTGTAAAGAAGACACTGAGCGCTCTGATTCAAATAGGTGCGCCTCAGGCACACGCGCAGGTTACAGGGAACAGTGCTTATAACACATCTTTAATGGACAAAACACATATAATACATTGAGTTGAGAATAATATCAAGGTACATTGTGATTCGATTCTGTATTTCACATCAGTCACAGAAGACTTCCAATTGATGATAAAATGTTCTCAATAAAACGATGTAAAATACCACAAATTTTAAAATTCATTCTTAAAAATACCATAGTTGAGGTGCAATAATTAAAGTGCACATGTGCAGTGTCCTGCATCTAGCAGCAATAGTGAAAGTGCACTTGATTATACCAATTCGATCTCTCTTATGTAGCATCTTTAAATGACAAAACACATATGATACATTGTGTTGGAAATAATATCAAGGTACATTATAAATCGGTTACATATTTCACATCAGTCACAAAAGACATCACTCTAAATGGATGGTAGAATGTTCTTAAAAGAACTACCTACACTACCCCCAAATTTAAAATTCATACTATAAAGTACCATAGACAACAGGATGTGGGAGCACACCGCTGACCTCTCAGGCAAGGTTCGCCCCTGGCATTCTGGTAAATCCAGTCTCTTGTAGCTCGCTCCGATATTTTCAAGTGTTTAGCCAAGGTTGTTGCAGATAGTGCTGTTCTCTAGACACGTGTTTCTGGTTTATTAACCGCCATCAGTAGAGAATACAGTCTTGTATTTTGGGGTTTGCTGAGTAGGCTGCCAAACATTATATCAGGTCAGGTACCTCCCACTGGCGCGCAGGTGCTTCATCCACAAGCTCGTCAGCTCAATGACTCACAGGAGTACTTTAAATAGACAACAGGATGTGGGAGCACACCGCTGACGTCTCAGGCATGGTTCGCCCCTGGCATTCTGGAAAATGCAGTCTCTTGTAGCTGGCTCCGATATTTTCGAGTGTTTCGCCAAGGTTGGCGCAGATAATGCTGATCTCTAGACACGTGTTTCTGGTTTATGAACCGTCATCAGTAGAGAATACAGTCTTGTATTTTGGGGTTTGCTAGGGAGGGTTGCCAAACAATATATCAGGTCAGGTACCTCTCACTGGTGCGCAGGTGCTTCATCCATGAGCTTGCCAGCTCAATGACTCACAGGAGTACTTTAAATAGACAACAGGATGTGGGAGCTCACCGCTGACCTCTCAGGCAAGGTTCGCCCCTCTCATTCTGGTAAATACAGTCTCTTGTAGCTCGCTCCGATATTTTCGAGTGTTTCGCCAAGGTTGGCGCAGATAGTTGATCTCTAGACACGTTTTTCTGGTTTATTAACCGTCATTAGTAGAGAATAAAGTCTTGTATTTTGGGGTTTGCTGAGTAGGCTGCCAAACATTATATCAGGTCAGGTACATCACACTGGCACGCATGTGCTTCATCCACGAGCCGTCAGTTCAATGACTCAAAGGAGTACTTTAAATATACAACAGGATGTAGGAGCACACCGCTGACCTCTCAGGCAAGGTTCGCCCCTGGCATTCTGGTAAATGCAGTCTCTTGTAGCTCGCTCTGATATTTTCGAGTGTTTCGCCGAGGTTGGAGCAGATAGTGCTGATCTCTAGACACGTGTTTCAGATTTATTAACAGTCATCAGTAGAGAATACACTCTTGTATTTTGGGGTTTGCTGAGTAGGCTGCCAAACATTATATCAGGTAGGGAACCGCTGACCTCTCAGGTAAGGTTCGCCCCTCGCATTCTGGGAAATGCAGTCTCTTGTAGCTCGCTCCGATATTTTCGAGTGTTCTCTGAGCGCCTCTGGCGCCGCAACTACTGCCCTGTCCTCAGGGCCAACTACAAACGCCTGTTGAATGACTACAAAAAAGCCATCCTGGCGTCCAAGACCAAGTATTTCTCTGAGCAGGTTGCTTTGTCTGCGAACAAATCTAAAGAGATTTTTTCTTTGGTCCACAACTTGGCCACCTCTGATCGCGTCTGCCCCAAGCTTATTCCTTCCCAGGCCCTCTGCTCCTCCTTAAACGACTTCTTTATTGAGAAGATCGTTAAAATAAAATCCAACATTCCTACCACTCCCCTCCTTTCCCAACATTCTGTTCTCCCTGCCCCCAAATCCTTCCTCGACTCCTTCCCATCTATTTCCTTGGACTCTTTTCTTGCTTTGCTTATTAAAATCAAGTCCGGCTCTCCAGCCGATTGTGCTCCTGCTCGCGTGCTGAGCACTCTCTTTACCTCTTGCCCTACCACTCCCCTTTCCCTCCTTAATGCTTCTCTTTCCACTGGTTTGGTCCCCTCCTCATTTAAATCTGCGATTGTCCTCCCTATCCTCAAAAAACCTGGTCTGGATTCCTCCCTTCTTTCTAATTTCAGACCCATCTCTCTCTTACCCTACCTTGCCAAAACTCTTGAAAGTTATGTCACCTCTTGTCTTTCCTCTTACGTTGAGCAGAACCACCTCCTTGCCTCCCATCAAGCGGGTTTCCGCTCGGGCCACTCTACGGAGTCAGTGGTGCTCGCGGTCCTTGATGAGCTGAAAGCTAAGGCCGATACCAACTCTCCCCAAGCTCTGGTTCTCCTCGATTTGTCCGCTGCGTTCGACACGGTTGATCATACTGTAGTGTAGTTCCTATTATCCCAATAGGCTCTGCGCATTGGAATAATATCTTCAATAGTATAGACCTAGGACAGAGGTTCACTAGGTCTTCTACTGACGATATTAGACTTAAAGTTTTGTGTTTGCCAGCTAGCTCAGAGTTCACTAGAAACTTTCTCGAATAGGCAAGGAGAATTTTAACCTCCCTGGATAGACAAGAAGGGATTTAGTTTCTGACAACCATAGAACATGACAACTTTGCTCTCCCCTAATCAAGAGTGTATCTCTAGAGTCGTGTGAAAACAAAAGACAACTTATTTTACTCAGTCAGTTCAGTGCATTCTTAGTTTCACCAGTTTGTAGAGAAAGGAAGAGATGGGCGTGTTCAATAAAAGATGTTATTTATTGATCAGTCTCTTTTCTCGTACAAGAGAAATGAATCGCTATTATTGCAATACTTATAGTTAAGTAAAGTGCATACAGTAAAGACAGAATTATAAAATAATACTGAAAAAGCATTGATATGGTTTCTAAGCCATATGATACTTTAAAATGGATAAAATAGATACATACATGTATACATTTGACTAATCGTACTCAACTGGTGCTTCTAACCACGCCTACCCCAGTGTACCTGACCTAAGCCTAATACGTGGGCGGGAGTAGATAAGTAGCAGTTTAAGTTAAGTTTGTTTTACCAAGGGACTGACTCAAGAATTCTCTGCAAGGGGTTATTCAGTTCTGTACCTGAGATCTAGAATGGTGGAGGGCTGGTATCTCTTATCCCAGGTCTTGATATTCCAGCTGCCTGCGAGGGCTGCTTGGAAGCGCCGGAGCTGGATTTCTCGGCAGGAGAAAGGCAGCGTCTCGTTCTCAGCGCATCAAGAAGGCGGGGCAGCGCCTGTGGGCTTCGCTCTCTGCTGGGCTCCTCGGCAAGTCTCGCTGCTCCAATCTCGTCACCACCGCGTGTGTTTGCTTAAGGCAATGTCGGTAATATTTATACCTGAAAGGTGCCGAGATTGACGTAAGGATGGACATATATACGTCAATAAGGATGTCATACGAACGGGTTCGTTCGCACATTCTTTTACTGAAGTTCTCGGTGAAATCAAAACAATGGCTACGGGAATTTCCCAGGTCGCTGTAGGTTTGATTTGTTTTGAGAACTCCGTATGCCTTATCAGGGGCTGGAGGAATAGTGTTTGCCTAATTAGATGGCATGCGTTATGACCTAATCAGATAACGCGCTTCTGTGCCGTGGTGTGGCTTAATCAGATAACGGTTTTTGCACCGTTGGATGGCTGCTAGTTAATTATTAACCAAACCAGGGTCAGGAATAGGGGGATCGATACAGTACCTATAGAAATACATCACACCCACTCCACGTAGACTATGTCCATATTTACAAATCTAGGCATAGTGAAACTAGTAGTGTTTGTGTATACCGTACCACCCCAAAATACATTCATATGCATTCTGAAAATTGGAATTATGAAATATACGAAACACAATCACATGTACTATATGCACAAGCAGTATAATAATGCTAAACATATAACGCATATTTCAAACTCAGCATGAATAAATTGTGAAAACTACACATGAAATGGCTCTTTTATACAGAAGAAAAGTGCTAGACCTTTTCATCACAATCATAAAGTTTTGTATGAAAATGCTAGAGGGTAGCTAATGTCTCTTGACTACCTAAAATAGAAATTCAGTTCTCTAAGAATAATGTCTACTTTAAGCAGAAGATAAGTGTCCCAAAAAATTGTAAATATTTTGGAATTGAGGGAGGTGAGAGGAGAAAAAAAAATATTGTTCCATTTCATTGCTCTACTTTTAAAGTTGAAGGCCAAATTCAAGTTTGCAGGGAACTCCGTGTGCTAGTTTGCTCAAAGTCATTCCTTCTGCTCTGGTGAAAACATCATATCATTTAGACTGTCGAAAAAACTGTCAACAGCTTCTTGCGAAAGTTCCACTAAGTCTGAAAAAGTTGTTACCATGCATTCATGAGCATGATTGCCTTCATTGATGTTTTGATCAGCATAGCTGACTGAAGGTCGTACCTGATCGATGCTGCTTTCATCTCGTACTTCACTACCCCTCAATCGTAGTGGTGAAGTCTCCACGAATGCCGTCATCAGGATAGGTAGCCGCTGGGGGCAGCACAATGCATGAGCCATTACCGGACCCAACAAGGTTTCTGCGTCCATTGGCACATCCGATTGTAGTGTCAAACAGGTGTCTAACACGCATTCTTCGCCGCATAGCAAGCACCTTAATACAGGCATAACACAACGTTGCCACATTGGTCTAAATGAAAGAAACCAAGTCATGTTCAAGTCCCGTAGCCGTGCTAGTCCAAGGACTCTAGTTAGGCGGTCCCGGTAGCCAATGGCTAGGATCGTTTCTTCCCTTGTCGCAGGTGTTTTGTCTGTGACATGGTTTGCCATAGCGAAATAACAGGATCAAAAATAGGATGCCTGCCACCAGTCCCAAAAGGAGAGGAAGTCCGCCAAAGATGGAATGGACAAAGTCTGGAAAAATACCCAGGATGGCTTTGAATGGTGTTAAAATTCCTGAAAACACTCTCTTAAATACACTTGAGACACCACTGGTATCAGAAATATTTAAGATTTCGTTCAGTATTTCTGCGAAATGTATGGGGGAATTTGTTGATAACAATGAATGAATCTCTGCCGTTGTCCTTGCAACTTGGAGATCATACGTTTCTTTTGATGACGTTAGCCTGGTCGGCGTCTGTAGGAGCACTGTCTTCATTCTGCTTAAAGTATCAATTCGAATAGAAGCAATTTTCAAATTGGGCCATAACCTTGCCTCCCTGTCTGGAGAATCGTTCGGGAACAATACTCATTCACAGCACATGACCTTCCTAGTCACGGTTATGAGATAAGGTTTTCCGGGCAGCAAACTACAACATCTGCGATCTACTATTAGAATGTAACTCCCGTTCGAGAGTCTCCTAAAGAATGGTTCTATTTGTGTTGCAGGTGTGCCTAGCTGGTAACATGAAAGGTTATTTGAAGTCCCTTCACAGGCTCCATGCAAGCTAATACCCTGACACAGAAGTGTACCGCTTAGTGATCTTGCACAATTATTGCCACTAAGAAACACTTTCTGGCCTTTATTACTGACACATTCGTGTGTATAGGGCAAGTTCCATGTTGACTTAATGTACCCTTTACCCAACCTTTCATACTGGCCTGCCTGTATATATTTTTGGCAGTATTGAAACCTGAAAGTAGATATCGGAATATTTATTATCCCATGTATTATCCATTCAATGACAGGTCGTTCTAACATTGTTAATGGTAATCTTTCTAGTTTTTCAATGCTCAGGATTGTATAATCAGCACCCTTCTGTGCCATACTGATTTGTTTATCAGTAAGGTTAAAGATATTAAATAATGACGTTGTGTTGATTAAACGCCAAGGCACATAGCCTGAACGCAGATTTTGTAACGTCCAGCCAAGCTGTACAATAGAACGCAATTGGGACTGACCGTGTTGTAACATCAGTAAGTCTTGCGATATTATATCGATTGCTGAAGACACAATGCTATCCAGAGAATATATTCTGGAGGACAGAGTCATTAACCCATTGTCCACCACAGAAAGTGATTTTTCCAAATTAATACGGTCAATTTCCCGTATTTTCTCTGCTGTCTCAATTTGAGTTTCTTTCCAGGCTTCGTTATAAGCTGCATATATAGAGGCCGCTATGAAACGTTTTTGACGCTGTTTGAGTGGTCCCATAATGAAATCACGCAAGTCAGCACCTTCTGTGAGTAAAGTTAGGTGTTGCTTAATTTCTGCCAGTGTGGACGTTTGTAGCCATTGAAGGCAGAGCTTGCTCACGCTGTAGGTGGTTACTATCCCTGGATGTTGTCTTTGGGAATATCTAGGGTCTGGCCTGGTCAATGTGAACCCCTGTATTTTGTTCAGGAATCTGTCTTGACAGTTATTTGTATCTGTGGGCCAGATCAACCATTGTTTCCATTCAGGATGTGTTCTGTTTTGGTTTATTATATGGTTTACGTCTATCTCAACATCTATAGAGCTATTATCGTTCACTGTTGGCTTTGGAATAGACGGTTTGTTTAAATCTTTGATTTTGGCTAAGCCAAGACAGGTAGTTTGTTGAATAGTGTCATTCAAAAATATAATTTGTTCTGGGATCATGCAGGCTCTAAACAATGATTCTATACCTTGTACTTGCCAATCTCTTGTACCCCAAACAGTTTTTGCTTCAATATTATTGTTCCAGAAATCAAAACCAAATGTATACACTTGCTCAAAAAATGAATCTGAATATATCAATTTTGTGTTTGTAAGCATGGTCTTCATACCTGTCTTATTTGACAATTTGAAATAAAATGTTTCTGCATTACTTGTGTTAAACCCTGAAAAGTATGAATATTTATCATAAAATGTTTTCGAGCTACCTTTTGGAGGAGTAGCACAATGTTCCCATTGGTTATAATTTAAAAAATTTCTAGGTTGTGCAGATTTGTGTAGATAATGGTTACCATAGTGGTTGTAGCAGAACATTTGATCATAATTAGACGAACCCTGCAAATAATCATGTTCTGTAAATTTAGCAGACATCACAAGATCAGACATCATATCATTAATACTTTCAAAGTCCCAATCATCAGCAAATGTGCTTGGTTTTACAAAGTCACTCAATGAGATCTTGAATTGGTGTGGATACTTCAGGATTTCAACCGGACCATAGATTTCATAATCAGTTTTGTCCCATGCTACACCGCCTGGTATAGGATTGGCTGTGAAGTTCACTGAAGAAAGTTCTCTTTTCTCGACGTGTGAAGATGTGTGTGGTTTAAGGACCAAGTTGATTTTCTGGCTTGCTGTGTCCATTTTAGCATATTTTCCTTCAATGAAATGTCCCAAGCATAGTACCATGATGAGCCAAAGTATGAGGATAAATGCACCTAAGGCCACCCAAAATTCAATCCATGGAGAAATCAGATAGGTTTTTTTCAGCTGTTGAAAAAGTTCCTTAGCTTTATCTTTAAAAGTTTTTGTTGATGGCTGTTTCTTAGATTCACTCAGATCTTCAGATGAATCATCGAAGTTGATGAAGTAGCCGGATGCTGTTCTGTCAATTGTTCCAATTGCTTCTGAATTACTTTTTGTTCTAGAAGTTTCCTTTGTTTTATCAGCATACTCATATGTTACTTCATTGTAGGTTGGTGTGTCTCGACTAAATGTTTTTATTTGGGTTTTTAGAGGTTCAAGTTCCATTGCTTTGTTGCATATTCCTTGTTGATGTTCTGTGGGCATTTCGAATGTGATTAGCCTCTTCGTTTGAACCTCTGGATTTGTAGCAAACATTGGTGTTCTACTACTTCTTGGGAGTCCACTTGGCCTACTGTTTGTTATCGGCCACATGATTGTGGTTTTACCAGGTCGATGGATACAACTCTGTTCTCCTTTTTACCAGCAAGGGGCGGTAGTACTACTGATCTTGTCCCGTTGATAGACAAGACAGGAACTGCTTTCCTGTAAGAAGGCCCAAATTCCTTCTTTACCGCAATCTTTTCTCTGACTAGATCCCCGACTTTTGGAATCCAGACAGGCCTTGCTGGGACAGGTGGTTTCTCTTCAGTGGTTGTTGGCTGTTGTTTCAGCTTTATGTTGCTCAGGTCTTTCCTTGTTTCATTTAAGTCCTGCAAAATAGCCAAACGATCTTTGATATCAAAGCTTTTGTCTTTAACCACTGAAGTCTGACTATCAAGATCTTGGATCATCATTCTAGTCCCAAACTATAGTTCGTACGGACTGAATCCTTTCAGAGAATTTCTTGGCAGGTTATTTAGACTACGTTGGACACTTATTAAATGTTTGACCCACCCAGCTCCCGAACCTAATACCTTTTCCATTATAGATAGCTTTATGCCTTGGTTTTTTCTTTACACCATCCCGTATCCCTCAGGAAGGAAGTGAGAAGAGTCCCGCTATGCAATGCTCATTTGGCCATGCTTCCCCATAAGCTTCAGGGCTAAAGGGAAAATATAAGTCAAAACGTAGCATGCTCCTAGCGTATATGCCATTATAGACTCGCAAATCTTTTTATAACAGTCCAGACGTCAGCCGAGCGCTGGGGTCTACATTATAAGTGAAAATTAGTCTTTTTATGTTAATATGACGCTTTTTTTTTTTTTATGATGGGTACTTTTTGTTGGTTTTATTGACTATTGTCTAGCCCTTCTGGAGTGAAACGCCATGGTAATACACCGTTTCTCTCGCCGCTGCGATCTCTGTTGCAGTCTGGGCAGTTTTTTACAAAAATGTGGTGATGCAGGCTCATGCCTGGCCACCAGTACACTGATTGTAATTCTTCCAGAGAATCTTTAAGCTTGAGGTGACTAAGACCCTCACCCATGTGTGCGTCAGATATTAACAAGCTTCTCCTGTCCGTGTTTGGAATTACTCTATCCCCCACTCCAGGGATTCGAGCAAAAGGAACGGAGTTTGCATCGATTATGTATGTATAGTTGAGTGGGTAATTGATCGGTAGCGCTGAGCAGTCGCCCTTTGATGACGTTTTCACCGCCAGCACTGTTTCACCGTCAATGTATTTTACTGTACGCTTTTTTTAGCTACGGAAGCCGATTTAGTTGCAACCGCTGTGGCTGTCTCAGCCAATGAATTCCCTGCAACGTGAACGCCATCACGCTGATGACTCACTGAATGTATCACGTGAGTTTTTGGTAGTTCTTTCTTTAAAAGAACTACTTGTTCCCAAAGCGATTTCTGCTTTATTGTGGCACCTGTGTCATCTTTGTAACCATTCTGAATCCATTTCTGCAAATCGTTATTGTATGATTTGACGCAGTAATGCGAATCGGACACTATAAGTGTCGGGAATTCGCGATCGGCATTATCTAGCGCCATTTTCAATGCTATTATTTCAGTCTGTTGTTCTGAATTAGTTTCTACTGAGTGTGTTTTTATTAATAGAGGTCTCAGTTTTCCTCCAGGCCATACTTCATTTGTAATTTCACATGTGGGGTTGTACGCTTGTTCTCCCCACCCAGGTGGTTGAGCATGGCCGTCTGTATAAATTACACAGGCGTACTGTCGTAAGGGCAGAATGGCGATTGGCAGAGGGTATTCTCTCTCATATTCTAGATATTTTAATTCTTTCAATTCTGGATCAAAATAGTATTTTATTTTGTCCGTAGCAATTGAATTTACCCATTGTATCCATTCTGGATTTAATGCTGTAGTCGGTAAATTACATGGGGTTGTTAATGCCTCAAAGGCTGATTCTGCTGTTCTGACTGTAATACGTCTAACGTCAGCTTGGTCTTTTTCTCTTGCTACAGCCGTTTGAACCGCATGAACAATGTTTTCTATAATGCTGAACGTTTTTTCAGCTTCTGTGTACAAGTGTGATTTGTATGCAATTGGTACCTTTTCTCCCTCATTAGAGGTCAGGTATGTGAATCCGCATCTTCCTGGGATGACTCGAATCACAAGGTTGCGTGTGTTATCACGTGTTTGTAATTTTGTTTTAATTAACATGTCTGTTTGTAAAGATCTCAAAATTTCTGTGTGTTTTTGAGTCCAATTGATTCTTTTAAAATCTGGTTTTATTAGATCATAAAGGGGTTTGACCCTTTCTGCGTAATTTATAATGTAAGTTCTTCCGAAATTTAGGAAGCCTAGAATTGATTGTAGGTTTTTTAGTGTTCTAGGTGCTTGGATTACAGCACATTTCTCTAGGAAATTGTCAGCCAGGCTTTTGCTTCACTTGATAGTTCATATCCTAAAAACAGGACTGTTAGATGGGCAATTCTTGACTTTTTAAAGTTGAATTTGTAACCCTCTGCTGCGAACCCAAGTATTATGGTGTTCACTCTCTTCAAGTGAGTATCCAAGTCATCGTCTGTTAGATAGATGTCGTCGACATAAGATAATGCCTCGTCATCATATGTTTGTAGTAATTCTGTTACTCTCGCTGAGAATAATCCTGGGCTGTTCTTGAACCCCTGGGGCAAACGACAGAATTTTTTTTGCGCGCCATTTATTGAGAACGCGGTCAAATATCTGCTTTCTGGTGCTATATTCTGACAAAAGAATCCATTAGAGATGTCTAATGTTGTTTTGTATTTTTTGCGCACTATGTTATTCATTAGTGCAGCACTATGCGAGTTTTGTACTGCAAAGGTTTTGCAACATGAGTTAAGGTGTCTGTAGTCCAAAACAAGACGATATGAATTGTCTGGCTTGGAGACAGGAAACAAAGGGTTGTTCATTTGTGAGGTGCAAGTTTCAATCACCCCCTGGTATTCAAGTTGATCTAGGATCTCTTTTACCTGTTTTTTAGCTTCTTGCTTAATCGGGTACTGCCTCTGTGCAGTAGGTTGTGATTTTAACTGGATTTTGTGAGAAGGAGAGTCCTCATCCCATCCCACATGATTTTTATATAAGGCAGGGGCTTGAGCTACTGCCCACTTTCTTGCAAGTGTATATTTTTTATGAATTGGAATATGATTTGAGAAGGCAGGCATAATTATTTCTTCGCCATGTGGGCACTCCCTGGTGGCCAGTCTCTTTCAGCTAGAAGGATGTCATAGCCCTTGGAGAGATTATCCCAAAATAGACCCCTTATTTTTCTAGTCTTATCCCCCTCTATACGTAATGTTATTTGTTATATTTTATGAGGTTTGCTAACTCTGGTATCTGCAGTTTCCACTTGAATGTATTCATTCGTGTCCACTGTCTCCAGATGATTCATAAGGACTTTGCGAGCTATGCTCACTTCTGCTGCGCTGTCTAGCATTGTCTGAGCCCATTCTCCGTTTTTCAGCTGTGTCCTCAGTATTCTCGGCATGATTTATTACTTTAATACTGGCTACCTTCTTCTTTGGAAATTGTAATTTTTTATTTTGATGAGCAGGTTCCTTGTCTTTGGACTTGACGTGCTCTTCCCTGTGTTCTGATCGTCCTCTTCTTTCCGATTTCTGCGCGGAAGTCTGAAAAGATTGAGAGGGACGTGTATCAATATCTTGATATCTATCAGGTTTTTTTATATTATCCCTATTTCTAAGGTTGTATTTTTTCACAGAGGGCTCCCTTTGGGGAGACTTGCGTCCTTGGTCAGGAGATCTTTCTCTCCGCCGAGGAGACCTTCCTCTGGACTGGAATCTTTTTTCTTTAGGATTGGATTGTTTATTTCCATCCCAGCTCTTTTTTTGAGTGTTTAAATTATTTTTAATAAATACTTTTTCAGGACTTTCAACTAGTTGGGGTTTCACTGGTATTCCACCCAAACTATCTCTTCCTAGTTCTTCATAGGATTTTTCTATGATTCTGGCAATTTCAGATGGTTGGTCTGCTATATTTGTCTCTTTTAACCTCTGGCGGATCGCCACATTTGCTGCTTCTCCCTTTATGTTCGCTAGTAATATTGCAGAGACCTGCTTGAAGTCTTTCAGTAATTTCATACCGAGAGTTAAAGCGGGTTCTGGACCGTATTCATCTTGAATTTGTTTTAGCACATCTGGTATTACTGACATGGATGGTACACCATGTGTTTTTGTGTAAATGGAAGCAAAGACTGTTCCCCAAGTGTCACAGTCCTCCACGTGTGGTGCGATTCCCATTGGAAGACAGATAGTCAGAATCCTGTGTTTCTCAACAGAGGTGGTATCTGGGAACACAGCCTCTATTTGAGTGATTTTTTGTGCTAGCCAGAAAGGTATTTGTTCCCGTTTTGCGGGTACTTTACCTAGACAGGACTGTATGTTCTATGGTGTAATTTTATTTGTGTTCCCCTGATGAGGGGTCAGCTGTGGAATTTTAATTGCTGGTTGGACTGTTGAAGTCCGCATTACATATTGGACTAATTGTCTATGTATTTTTATTAATTGTTTTAGCTGTGCTAAAAGGTCTGCTGCAGGCATTTCTTCAATGTCTGGATGTGGTGTGTATCCGGCTAGGACCGGCCACGTTGCTCCTGGTCTACCTAGTGGACCGAGCCTGGTGATGTGATTATTATGTTTTAGGGCACCATTAAACAAGAGCAGGTGCTCTTGGAATTTGAGTGGTATTTCCACCTCCTCAAAAGGAATGTACTCATTAGGAGGTTCCTCTGTTTTGTAATAGTGGAAGACCTTTGTTACAGCGTTTGCTGCTGGAAAATTTATCCATGAATAGAATACCTCTGTCTGCCGATATTCGTGTGCCTCAATTACGAATATGACTGTACCACCTCTCGATGTCAGTCCATTTTCTATAAGTTTTAAAGTTATAGATTTTCTTATGTTGACCGGGATAAGAATTATATCCGGGTCATTTTCCTGCATAGTAGTATCAGCTGCTACGAGTTCAGCTGCTATTCTAACTGTCTCTCTTTCTTCTTCACTGTCTGTCATTTTACCGACAGGAAGGTTCTTCTGTTTGTTTACAGATCAGGTTTCCACGGAAACAAAGATTAGATGCACAATATTTTGGAACAGTGTATCCTTCAACGTTGAATAAACCAAGAACCATACATAGGAGTCTCCTCCTGCGAAGTTTGGCGGATATGACCTTTCACCCACTCCAGACGTCTTTGGAGTATTATGGGAAAAAAGGGGCTCTGTGTGAAAAAGCACGACTGAGTTACTCTAATGTCTTGCGTTAGTTTTATCGCCTATCCAAACGTTTGGGCGCCATGTAGTGTAGTTCCTATTATCCCAATAGGCTCTGCGCATTGGAATAATATCTTCAATAGTATAGACCTAGGACAGAGGTTCACTAGGTCTTCTACTGACGATATTAGACTTAAAGTTTTGTGTTTGCCAGCTAGCTCAGAGTTCACTAGAAACTTTCTCGAATAGGCAAGGAGGATTTTAACCTCCCTGGATAGACAAGAAGGGATTTAGTTTCTGACAATCATAGAACATGACAACTTTGCTCTCCCCTAATCAAGAGTGTATCTCTAGAGTCGTGTGAAAACAAAAGACAACTTATTTTACTCAGTCAGTTCAGTGCATTCTTAGTTTCACCAGTTTGTAGAGAAAGGAAGAGATGGGCGTGTTCAATAAAAGATGTTATTTATTGATCAGTCTCTTTTCTCGTACAAGAGAAATGAATCGCTATTATTGCAATACTTATAGTTAAGTAAAGTGCATACAGTAAAGACAGAATTATAAAATAATACTGAAAAAGCATTGATATGGTTTCTAAGCCATATGATACTTTAAAATGGATAAAATAGATACATACATGTATACATTTGACTAATCGTACTCAACTGGTGCTTCTAACCACGCCTACCCCAGTGTACCTGACCTAAGCCTAATACGTGGGCGGGAGTAGATAAGTAGCAGTTTAAGTTAAGTTTGTTTTGCCAAGGGACTGACTCAAGAATTCTCTGCAAGGGGTTATTCAGTTCTGTACCTGAGATCTAGAATGGTGGAGGGCTGGTATCTCTTATCCCAGGTCTTGATATTCCAGCTGCCTGCGAGGGCTGCTTGGAAGCGCCGGAGCTGGATTTCTCGGCAGGAGAAAGGCAGCGTCTCGTTCTCAGCGCGTCAGGAAGGCTCCTCGGCAAGTCTCGCTGCTCCAATCTCGTCACCACCGCGTGTGTTTGCTTAAGGCAATGTCGGTAATATTTATACCTGAAAGGTGCCGAGATTGACGTAAGGATGGACATATATACGTCAATAAGGATGTCATACGAACGGGTTAGTTCGCACATTCTTTTACTGAAGTTCTCGGTGAAATCAAAACAATGGCTACGGGAATTTCCCAGGTCGCTGTAGGTTTGATTTGTTTTGAGAACTCCGTATGCCTTATCAGGGGCTGGAGGAATAGTGCTTGCCTAATTAGATGGCATGCGTTATGACCTAATCAGATAACGCGCTTCTGTGCCGTGGTGTGGCTTAATCAGATAACGGTTTTTGCACCGTTGGATGGCTGCTAGTTAATTATTAACCAAACCAGGGTCAGGAATAGGGGGATCGATACAGTACCTATAGAAATACATCACAATACCATCTTACTTGACCGTGTCGGCGCAGCGGGCATTCGGGGCTCTGCTCTCTCCTGGATTGCGTCCTTTCTTACGGGTCGCTCACAAGCTGTTCACCTCTCTGGCTTCTCCGCATCTCCTCTCCCGGTGTCTTGTGGGGTTCCCCAAGGTTCCTCCCTCTCTCCTCTTCTTTTTAACCTTTATATTCTTCCCCTCATTGTTTCGCTGCTTGATCTGGGGGTCTCTGTATACAACTACGCAGATGACCTCCAGCTCGTCTTTGATCTTTCCTCCTCTTCTCACTCTCTATCATTTTTTCGCTCCACTCTAGTTTTCATTTCCGGATGGATGAGCGCCAATCACCTCAAGCTCAACCCAGACAAGACCGAGCTTGTCTTGATTGGTGGCTCATCCAGTCCTTGGTCCTCTGCCTTCTGGCACCCCACCTTTGGTCCCCCCCCTACCCCTGTTTCCTCTGTTAAAACGCTGGGCATTAAGGTCAGCCAGGACCTGTCTATGCACGGCCAGGTCAGCTCTGTTGTGTCCTCCTGTTTTCTTTCCCTTCGTCTGATTCGAAAAATTTCCCGTTTCTTTTCCCTGGATTCCCTCAAAATTATCATTTTGGCCCTTATTATTTCCCGCCTCGATTATGGAAACAGCTTGTTCGTGGGCATTCCTGCCTATGAAACTCGCCGTCTCCAATCAATTCAAAATCAGGCCGCTCGTCTTATTTTTCATTCTCCTAAATCTCACCACATCACCCCTGTCCTTAAATCACTTCACTGGCTACCAGTTTTGCAGAGATCCCTATTTAAACTTGGGTGCCTAGTCTTCCGGGCTGTTGATCGCTCTGCTCCGGCGTTCATCAATTCCCTGATCTCCACTCACATCCCTGCTCGTACCCTCCGTTCCTCTAGTTCTTCCCTCCTCACTGTTCCCCGCTTCCGCAAAACCCGCACTGGTGGTACCAGATTCTCTGTTCTTGCCCCCCGGTTTTGGAACTCCCTCCCTTTGTCCCTGCGCTCAATTCCCATTTTTTCACACTTCCGTAAAGCGCTCAAGACTTTTTTGTTTACCCAGGCATACTCCGGCTAACTTCCTCGGCCCTGTTCTGTTCTGATCAGTAGAGCTTTCAGCGCCAGGAAGCCGCTTGGCCACCGTGCGCTCTATAAATATCCTATTCATTCATTCATTCATTCATTCATTCGCCAAGCTTGGCGCAGTTAGTGCTGATCTCTAGACATGTGTTTCTGGTTTATTAACCGTCGTCAGTAGAGAATACAGTCTTTTATTTTGGGGTTTGCTGAATAGGCTGCCAAACATTATATCAGGTCAGGTATCTCTCACTGGTGCGCAGGTGCTTCATCCACGAGCTCGTCAGCTCAATGACTCACAGGAGTACTTTAATTAGACAACAGTATGTGGGAGCACACCGCTGACCTCTCAGGCAAGGTTCGCCCCTGGCATTCTAGTAAATGCAGTCTCTTGTAGCTCGCTCCGATATTTTCGAGTGTTTCACCAAGGTTGGCGCAGATAGTGCTGATCTCTAGACACGTGTTTCTGGTTTATTAACCGTCTTCAGTAGAGAATACAGTCTTGTATTTTGGGGTTTGCTGAGTAGGCTGCCAAACATTATAACAGGTGAGGTACCTCTCACTGGCGTGCAGGTACTTCATCCACAAGCTCGTCAGCTCAATGACTCACAGGAGCACGTTAAATAGACAACAGGATGTGGTTGCACACCGCTGACCTCTCAGTCAAGGTTTTCCCCTGGTATTCTGGTAAATACAGTCTCTTGTAGCTCGCTCCGATATTTTCGAGTGTTTCGCCAAGGTTGGCGCAGTTAGTGCTGATCTCTAGACACATGTTTCTGGTTTATTAACCGTCGTCAGTAGAGAATACAGTCTTTTATTTTAAGTTTGCTGAGTAGGCTCCCAAACATTATATCAGGTCAGGTATCTCTCACTGGTGCGCAGGTGCTTCATCCACGAGCTCATCAGCTCAATGTTTCACAGGAGTACTTTAAATAGACAACAGGATGTGGGAGCACACCGCTGACCTCTCAGGCAAGGTTCGCCCCTGGCATTCTGGTAAATGCAGTCTCTTGTAGCTTGCTCCGATATTTTCCAGTGTTTCGCCAAGGTTGGCGCAGATAGTGCTGATCTCTAGACATGTGTTTCTGGTTTATTAACCATCATCAGTAGAGAATACAGTCTTGTATTTTGGGGTTTGCTGAGTAGGCTGCCAAACATAATATCAGGTCAGGTACCTCTCACTGGCACGCAGGTGCTTCATCCACGAGCTCGTCAGCTCAATGACTCACAGGAGTACTTTAAATAGACAACAGGATGTGGGAGCACACCGCTGACCTCTCAGGCAAGGTTTGCCCCTGGTATTCTGGTAAATACAGTCTCTTGTAGCTCGCTCCGATATTTTCGAGTGTTCAGCGGTGTGCTCCCACATCCTGTTGTCTACTTAAAAGTACCATAACTAAAGTGTAATAGTAAAAGTGTTCCTGTGCAATGTCTTACATCTAGCAGAAATAGTTAAATTGCACTTGTACAATGTCTTTGGTATTGGGATTTTACCCAATTACTGCATGTAATAAAAATCTTTTCAAACTTTGGTTTTAGAGCCATACACAAAACTTCAAGAACAATTTATGGGATTACAATTTTCATTTACCATTTTTAAGACTAACATCATTATCCAGTAAAACCAATCATTAATTATCTAGGCATGCATCTAATGTCAGGTATCACACTTTGAGAATAGCTTTTTTTCTGTGATAAGGATGAACTTTTCAAATTGTGAAATCAGGAAAGCGGGTTCCCAGAGAGACAAGTTACGATAGCTTGTCGTCATGTTCTCATCCCTAATTCGTTAAAAATGGATTTTAATAAAGTTTTCCTCTCTTCTAACAGTTGAGGACAGGTGGATATAATATGCATAAAAGATTAGTTATAGAAACCACATAACCTACAGCTGTTTGTGGGACAACTTAGTTCCCATGTAGGGATTCCATCCTTTGTGGGGTATCTCCCAAATCGTAGCAACATAAATCTGTCTCTTAAAGATGATTTTAAATAGGTTATGAGATACGATTGAGGTTCTAAATTTAGTGAATGAGTTAATAACTGACCAGGAGTGACTGTTTTAGCGAACTCGTTCTTGTCCGGAAGAATAGATTGAAAATTAGCTGATCGATTTATTGTCTATTTAAACACCACTCTGTTCCTAGGTACATCTTCAAAGGGCGGAGACTAAACATTGTTTAAACTCTACATTAAATAGGCTCTCCAGCCCTTAGTGTGCTCATACCTCATTATCTCCTGCCAACATTGGTTCGCAAGGGTGCCCTGGTCTGAACAGAAAAAGAATATAACTATTTTTGAAAAGCAGATTGTCTTTCAGACCCAATTTCAATCTTACATTGGCGTGCCCGATATACTTTGGAACCCTAAAAACAGATTTTAAAACTTTTATTTGTAGGTTATCAAGAGTTTTTGGGTCTTTACCTCGAAAAATCACTGAACCAAAAGCAAGAGAGGGAATCACCTTTGCTTTCATTACCTTAAGTGAATGCTTATGGTTTGGACATACCAACATATCTCTCAACTTTCTAAAAGCAAAGGACACAGCTGTAGCTTTTCCTTTTTGATTAATAATATGTTGTTTAAAAGACAATCTGTCATCAAATGTAATACCCAAGTATTTATAGGATCTCACAGTTTCAATATATAACCCATTAATCTTCCATACTCTATTGTCTGATTTTGTAGCACCAATCATTGTCTGATTTTGTACCACCAATCAATATCGTGGAATTGATCATTAATGCCTTCGAACTGTTATGTATTTGAACAACAATTGGTTTTCTTGCCTTCTCCCGTATCGTGTAAAACACCACTATGTTTTTTATTTCTCATGCTTATTTTTTACTGCATTTCTGTAATGCGCGGCTTTCCCACCCCAGCCGGCATGTTCATTAGCGGCTGGGTCCCATTGTGCCTGCATTGGATGACTGCTGGGATCACGGTGTAGCAAGCAGAGCAAAGAACGCTGCAGTGTGAGCCCCCAAGTGATAGGGGAAGACATGGGGCACTGCTCGTAGGCGTATAAGATGGACCTGCTGGAAACTGAGGAGGAGACACGCAGAATACATGTCTGTGGAAGTGGGTAACAGACCGCGAGGCGCTGCAGCGTAGAATGTGTGACCGGAAGCGGTGTTAGCTCGTGACGTAGCTGCACCGCCAGACCTTATTCTTTCCCATTTCGGAGCCTTAAGTTGTTGGGGGCACTTACTTTTGGCCGGACACCTCCGCCGCTGCTGACCTGCCCCTATCGCTGCTGCTGCATTACCCGGACTACAAGTCCCTGCGAAATCTGCGGCCAGATGCCAACGCCGCCCACGTTGATCCTGCGCCCGGTGGCGCATAAGAAGCATCGAGGGCTCCGGTGGAGCGGGAGCCTTAAGTTGTTGGGGGCACTTAATTTTGGCCGGACACCGTCACCGCTGCTGACCTGCCCCTAGCGCTGCTGCTGCATTACCCGGACTACAAGTCCTGGCGAGATCTGGGGCCAGACGGCGACGACGCCCACGTTGATCCTGCGCCTGGTGGCGCATAAGAAGCGTCGAGGGCTCCCGCATCGCGGGACGTGCGCGGGCAGCGCCGGGAGAAGCAGGGGGCAAGGGGGGGGGCTGTCTGAGGCCGAAAGAGGCCGGGCAGGGCCACCTCCCTTACATTGCCAATTAGTGACCAGACTTTGAGGTACTATTGACTCTTTACATAAGATGGACATTTGTACAGACCTTAATATTTCACTAAACTTGGTTTTGATATAATATTCATTGGTTTATATGTGTTTGTGGTGTATCCATTTCGATATTTTCTTGTTTCTCTGGATCGCAATTGTTCAGTACAGGGTTTATCTAGCTTTCCTTTCTTATTAGACAATTGTACCATTAAGATGGGGAAGAGGGCTTGTGCTGAGAGGCAACAAAGTTTAGTCCCCCCAAAAAGTAATTATAAAACCTACGTCCATAGATAGAATGCTGGAGAAAGCACTTGGAGTGGTGGTTACTGAAATAGAACGTACAGAGATGCACTTATCTATCACTCCAAATTTAGAGCTGAGCCCACTAGTCTGTGACGTGTCTGATGATTTAAGACCAATAAGTATAGAGTCCACTAAAGATCATTCTATAACTGTAGAACCTTTGAGTTTAGAGCTTCCCAAGGTCACTACCCCAAGGTGTCCAGGAAGAAAATGTAAAGCAAAACTAAGAAATGTAAAATTGCCCGCAAGAAGGAAAAAAGCGCAGGAATTAAGTATGGAAATGGGTAATCTAGGGGGGAATCACACTGAGACCAGTGCAGAACCCACCAATGACCAGCCCGAGTGGGTCACTCTGCTGGTGACGAACCTTCAGCAGCAAATGAGATCGATTGTTAAGGAAGAACTAATTCCTGTACTGGCAAGGTTAGATGGGCTATCAGCAAAGTTGAATGGCTGGCTAGAAAATAGAGAGATGTCCAAAGTCCCAACTAGTGCAGTCAGTGTATTGTGTCCCCAGCCCCCTACGAGCAATTTACAGAAGGGTATCCAGGCCATTACGAGTAATTTGCAAAACGGTCCTCCTTTAATTCCAAATGGAAGTCGCCACCCGATAAATGAAGATAATCCCCAGAACCACAGGAAGCAAAATGAAATCTTGGTATCGAGACAACACTTAGCATCTACAAATTCGGCAAACCAGGCCTCCCCACCACCAGTAATCAGAGGGGACACTGTGAAAAGCTCAAGGCAGAGGGAGAATGCAAACTCCCCAAATCAGGATTACAGTGATCAAGGATGTAAAAATCAAACATATTGCCCCCCAACCATAAACTTACCACCGGAGTCAGCCCCACATGTATTGGTGCTTGCTGGGGTTCCGGAATTAAGAAAAGGATTATCAGAAACACATCAAGAGTTTAAAAAATAAAACACTCTATTGGTTAGCAAATCATAGCAATTTTGGTTATGAGAATACTTACGAGATTCTAACCACAAGAAGGGTGGGTTGGATAGGCGAACGCCACAAGGACATTCAAGAAGACTGCATGGTAATTAATTTTAGAAATCCAAGTATTATTGATTATGTTTTAGCTTCTGAGTATGGGAGGAATATGGGTAGTACCGTATTACTCCCTTTAGGATATTTTATCCCCCAATTAGACCTTACCAGCAAGGTCATTTTTATGAGTTAGGAAGGAGATTTGCTCCTAAAAAAGCAGTATTTCCAAATCAAGGCCAGCTGTTGAACAACTTTCCTATTTTTAATATCTCCACTGGTAACAGGTTCAGCCCCCTTGAGGGAGTAGATTGACTGAAGGAACCAAACTCAACTGTTAAAGAGGAAACCTCTCATGTAACATTAAACCTAGGGAGCCAGGGCAGCCCTATTGCTCTAAATTATGAGATAGAGGACGGTATAGCCAGAGGGAGCATGAGCGGTTCCCGATGTAATAACCGCCTCGAGTGTGGGTCCATTCATTCTCAAAGCGTTGAACACACACTGGACCTAGGGCTAAAACTTTCGGACGCCATTGTATCAAACAATGTGCCCTTGAAACAGCCAATAGTAGTGCCCTCTAATAAGAATCCATTGAATCCACAGGTAACTAGGGTTCTTTCCTGGAACATTGCAGGCTTTAATAGCAAATTAGACGATCCCGATTGGGAAATCTTTATTAACCAATTTGAAATCTGCATGTTCCAGGAAACTTTGGCAAGAAGAGAGGTCCCTAAACAAGGTTATGCCACCTTTAATATTTTAGCAATATCAAAGGGAATTGGGAGACCATCAGGGGGCCTTAGTATTTGGGTGGGATCACACTTGGGGTGTACTGCGGAGCAAATTGACACTGGGTCAATTGACATTTTAAGTGTTCTGCTACGGTTTTCTTCTAAGCCCCATGTTGTCCTAATAAATGTATACTCAAGATCTACTTATAAGGGCAATGAATCCAATACGGTGGAAGAGTTATCTACTTTTCTAGGTTCTATTGATGATAATCAATTGATCATAGTAGGTGGGGACTTTAACTGCCACTTTGAGCCACTAGAAGGATTATCCCCTGATGGTTTAGCTGATGAAGACCACTTCCTGAAAATTCCAGAGTCAAGATGTCCAATAGTTAAAAAAAGGTCTCCATTGGTGATCCAGATGAGTTGTCTCACATTGAGACATTCTCTACGAGCTTGCAATGGGAGATCCTTATCTGAATCATCGAATGGGTATATGTTCTATAGTAAAAATCGTGGGTTCATACTAGATTATATTTTTATTAATTCGCATTCCTGGGATAGGATGTTGGATTTTAAAATTATCCCATGTTTAGACAGCGATCATCATGCTCTAGTAATAGAACTTAAAGCTCTGAACAAGGGAAGTATGTCCCTCTTAGATAATCCTATTGATTCTAGGGCGGTGGTCTCTAACTGTAGGAAGAGAGTGAGATGGACTAATTTTAGTCAATCTGAGGATAAAATGGGCAGTTTATATGATGCCTTGTTACCTGTTCTTGTAGAGGCGTCCAACTTATGTTGCCTTAGTGTGGTCGGCATAGATATACAGCAGGCCGAAACAGATAATGTCAAACTAGGGAAAGCCACTTTTGATTTCTTCAATCCAAATAAATGTATGAGGCAGGATAAGCCGTCCTCCCACCCTTGGTATAATGTACCTTGCCACAAGGCTAAAAAGGCACTAGTAACATCTATTAAAGCCAAAGACTGCCCTTTAATAAGGACAGCCATAGTAAATTATAAAGCGGTCATACTAGAAGCCAAGAAGAGGTGGGAAGATGAAAATTGGGCCACCCTGAAAACTGCACTAGGGTAAAGAGATATGAGGACCTTTTTGGGAGTGGTGAATTTAGGAACGGCCGCCCCCGGAAGTGCGACTGACCCAAATTTGGATGAAGAGGTCTGACGGGAGCATTTTGAATCCCTATATGCCAAGGAGCGACTGCCTGGAGTTGTTCTTACCAATAACTGCGATTTGTTAGTGCCTTGCCCCACATCTAATAGGGATATAACCCCCTCATTTGATGGTGATGTCGGCCCCAGCAGAAGCCTAATAGAAATAAAGGGCGCATTGGAAAGGATAGCTCCGGGTAAAGCTCCAGGCTTGGATAAGATACCTGGAGACCTCTTTAGGACCAAACCGGTCATCTGGGCCCCATATTTTTTGATGCATTTTAATGCAATCATGAGAGGTATGAAGATTCCCCCAAGCTGGCTCGGTGCGGAAATAATTCTGATTTTTAAAAAGGGATCCCCACTCCTCCCAACTAATTACAGACCAATCAGCTTAATAGTTATATCACAGAAAGTATTTGCACGTGTTTTACTCCTTAGGCTACAATCATGGATGGAAGAGTGGGGGGTACTGTCCGTTCTGCAGGCTGGGTTCAGGGAAAAGCTGTCAACCCTGGACCAAGTACTGAGACTGCAACTGTTGTACTGGAAGACCGTAAGCCTGCAGGGGGGCAGTCTCTACTTAATTTTTGTAGACCTGAGGTCTGCATTTGATTTAGTTCCTAGGGAGAAACTCTGGATGGTCTTGGGTGAGATGGAGGTCCCTGAATATTTAATTCAACTTTTTAAACGTCTACATGAATGTAACTATGTGCAAATTAGGCATGGCAAGGATAGTAATCTTACAGCTCCTATAGCCATTAATTGTGGAGTATGTCAGGGCTGCGTGCTTCCACCAACCCTTTTCAGCCTCTATAATAATGGCTTGATTGATGCCCTGCTTGTAGAAAAAGATCTAGATGCCCCTAAGCTAGGCCCCGTAGAATCTCGTTAATGATGTTCGCGGACGACACTCTATTGATAGCTAAATCGCCAACAGGCTTACAACGGGTCTTGGATAAATTTGAGATATTCTGTAGGGAGAGAGGCTTAGAAATAAATCTACAGAAAACCACATTTATGGCGTTTAACTGTCCAAAAAGTACATGTTCCAACCCGTCTTTAAATGGTATCCCTCTTGAGAGAGTGTCATCTTTTGTGTATTTAGGAATTACAATTTCCGAGTCTATGGAATGGGGGGCTCATATCACGAAATCTACGCTAAAATTAGCACAATCTTCAGGTGGCATAATTAAGGTTCTTAACAAGTATTCCAAAAGAATAGATAGCCCGGTGATATAAATTTACAGGGCACAGGCCAGAGGCGGGGCTTTATACGGTGCAGAACTTTGGGGACATTTAAAGCTTAACAACCTAACGCAGACGGAGAACCAATTCTTAAGACAGTTATTTAGATTGCCACGTGGCACTCCGTTGGTCCCATTACGTCTCGATATGGGAATTATACCAATTGCCGATGTGGCGAGTCTTAAACTTATAATGTATTGGCACCACCTGTGGACTACCCCCAAACTTATATCATATAGGGAGGAATTGTCAGAGGTTTTGAGGCCACGGGCCGCAGTAAAGTTCCCATGGCTCGACCATATCAAATCCTTGCTAATTAGCATGGGTTTAGGGGATTGTTGGACAGAACCTGAGTCAGCCTGTTTACTAATATCTAGGAATAAAATGAAGGTACTTTACAAAGAGTACAGACTGGCCCAACTCCATATTTCCTCTAGATTTGGAAAATTTACTAGAGTCTTTCTAGAAATTAAAGATATTTCTCACTTTGATAGATATGGGGTGCTTCCTCTTTGCTGCTTTACATCTAAGTGAAGAGACCAGCAAATGCTCCAGTGCCCGGTGTGTGCCCACCCTGAGGAATCAGGGCTCCATGTTTTCTTTAGCTGCCCAGGCTATCAGAAAGCAAGGAAACACTGGTTGCTTCGGATCTGCAGGAATCTCGGCAATAGGTGCTGTCTTGAAGTATTTAGGATACTGAAATCTAATTCTAGCATCCCAATAGTTTACTCAGTTGCAGGCTTCTTGTTCTCCATGTGGTGCACCAGAAGGTTTTTTTTTAAATCTTGTAATGCTGTATGATCCTGCCATGATGAACCAATAGAGTTACCATAGTAAGCGGGTTTTTCATTCTGTAGTATTTTGCACAGTTTCAAATTGAAGGGCTATTGTTCTTCCTTTTAACATGTTTCTTTTTAACTAATTCATGTATTTATTAATTTATTATGCACTTTCCGAAATTAACTGTCTGTTCTCCGCCTAGCTACAACACATTAAGAATTTGAATGTTTCTGAATGAAAAACATGTGTATAATTAATATTATTATTTTTAATCATAACTGATTTTCTGATGTAATTTTAGATGTGATTGATTACTGTGTTTTGAACTTTTTTAGGTAATTTTGACCGAAAATACAGTTTTTCGAACGAAAAAAAACGTAATGCTTTCTATTGAAAAAGTTGAATAAAATTTTAATATAAAAAAACAGTAAACAGATTAATTCATTTGCAACAATGTACGTATAACATGCAAGTTCTAAACTGCACATCATCAAGGGTAGGATAATCTTCATCTCTGTGCTCTTAATAAAATTGAAAATTTTTGACACAATACTAGAAAATGTTTTATTCTATGTCAGGACAGGAGGCTCTGATATTGCTTTTTTGAAGCTGTCTCAACACCACCGAAGCAATATCCATAAATCGATTTAAGGTACAACATCGTAAAGGTAGCCTCAGAAGACCAGCTGCTGTTCATGATATTCTCCAGCTGAGATCCCAACAGGTAGGTTTTGGAGGACATCGCCCCTCTAGTTAAATGAGTTCAAAATCAAGACACATTTATATCTGCCTCTGCCAGGATCAATCCTACCCATCTGGCTGGTGTAGCCAGAGAAACTGATCTGAATGGCTTCTGAAGAGCAATGAGCAACTGCCCTGATGCATACTGATCTAATTTTCTAGTGCATGCTTCATAAGCCTTCACACATTGTACAACACACAATCTATGCCTATAAGGAAAGGCAGGATATGAGACATTGTGGGAATTATTTTCGAAATTGTAAAGGAAACCCCAATACAAGAGAATACACTATCTGTTAGGTTGAGGGCTAGTACTTTCAATACCAGTCTCCATGAAATAAGGTGTAACAGCATTGCCAATTTGGTCCACAATTGCTTTTTGGACAAGTCTTCATTATAAAACCACCATTCCAAAAACCGTAAAACCACACTGACAAGCCACACCACAAGTCTATCTAGGTGTAGGCTGGTATTACATTCTACTACCTCTCATCAATTTACACATTAACGCATCTCAGCAATATCTTTACTTTCCAGTGGGAGGTGGCCTGTAGAAATAGCAGACCAAAAATTGTTAATTGACCTATATGCTAGGCCACTTCTGCTAGGTGTTCTAAAAAATTCACTACGAAATGCAGTTGTGCATCCAAGGAATCCACACTCTGTTTTCGCACCAGCCATTCCATCTTTGCCAGGCCAAAGAATATCTCTAGTGGGTATTGGAAGGCCAAGCTTGCTGGATGTAGTAATCAGCTTCGAGCAAAAGCCCTGGCAATTTCAAATGTTTCCCAAAACTTGCCAGGTCACAACGGAAACGCTCCTGTAAATATCAGAGGGTGGAACTGTCGCACTTAGACCATCAGAAGTTACTGGTAAACTGGTAATTTCATCAGACAATCGCACAACAGTTCCAAATTTACTGGAAAACATGGTTGGGCTTTCTATCTGGGAGTTAATAGTATCAACTCTGTAGAATTACATCTCACTTGACTCAACACTCTCTGCATCATGACAAAAAAGGAAAAGGCATACAATATAGTTCTACCGCCCTAGTCTTCCAGAAAGGAATCAGTAACCTTCACAAAAGGTTATGGTCCCAACTGAGGAATATCAGGAATTTTTCCAGTTGGGACACAAAGATTCATGGCACATAGACCCCACATTTGATTCGGCGGTTGGAAAACTCGAGGATGCAGCATTCAATCGCTCTATACCTTGAGTACCAATTGAAAATCACATTTCCTGCCCTGGAATGTATTCCGCAATCACTGATATCTGATTTTGCACATAGAAAGATCATTGACAATGCTAATAGAGGAGATTTTGCCCCTCCTAATCGATTGATATACTGATTTGTGGAGACATTGTCCAACAGCAGCCAAATACAGCAATCTCCCCCCTGCAGGGGCAAAGTTTGAATTGTAAATTTTCCTGGCTGGAGTTCTAGGTAGTTGTTTGTGAAGATGATGCTCCCTTTGAGACCATCGACCGCCCATGGAAATTGAACCACACCTCGGACCCCAGCCCCACCTACTGGCGCCTGACTCCATAACCATGTCTGGTTCAGCCATTCTATGCCTCCATATGATAAAGTCACCAAAACAACTCTGTCTTGGCCTCTGTTGACAGGGTAATCTGTTCTGAATAGTACAGACTAAGCATGGGCGTAAAATCCGTTCCGCTCGCGGATTTTCTGTAAATTCGCAATCCGCGAACTCTCGCGAACTTACCGAAAATTCGTAAATCCGTGCAAAGCGGATTTTTTTGCTTGGTCGCACTTGCCAACTAGAATACTATACAATTTCGCGAGAGATTGCAAAATTTGCAATTTCGCACAAGAAATCCACCAGCAGGCAGCATAAACCTTGAAAATTATGATTTTTATTAGAATAACTCCTCAGGTTGACATTTGCCTGCACTTTTTTTTTGCAAGGAGTCCATTTTTGGGGGGGGGGGGGAGGAAGGAAGTGCCCCACAGTCTCCAACTTCCTGTTCCTGTCCAGCAGGCTCCTCTCAGTGCTTTCTTCATGTGCTGGTCACTTTGATTTGGATCTTGACCTGGAAGCACTCAGCAGGTGCAAAAGTTCAAACTCATGATTAGTAAGCATTCCCTGTAGTGCTTCCTGAGGGGCCCCTCCAGAGTTCAGTTGCCTACTTGCAACTATTCTATGGCCCTGCTCTGACCCTCACAGCAGGCTCAGAGAATAGCTACACGTATACAACAAAGGTCCTGTTAAAAAAATTACACTGCAACAGAAAGCAATTACAGATAAGGAAGCAGGTGCCAGGGATCTTGACCTGGAAGGATTACTTTTTGTGGATGCTGCTGGATATTTGGATTTTTGCAAAACTGAAAGCACTCAGCAGGTGCAAAAGTTCAATCTTATCATTAGTAACCATTCCCTGTAGTGCTTCCTGAGGGGCCCCTCCAGAGTTCGGTTGCCTACTTGCAACTATTCTATGACCCTGCTCTGACCCTCACAGCAGGCTCAGAGAAAGCAATTACAGATAAGGAAGCAGGTTCCAGCCAGGAAGTTCAAATTCAGTAACACATTAATCAGCCCCTAATTCATTTATGTCAGTTGAGGCAGGGCAGGTGTGCTTTTCCACCCATAATCTACAGTGATGAACTAGAGGGTGGCATGGGTGAGCCAGAGGGTGGCATGGGTGAGCCAGAGGGTGGCAGTGGTGAAACAGAGGGTGGCAGTGGTGAAACAGAGGGTGCTGTGATGAACCAGATGTAGAAACAACATGTTCGCGACCGTTGCTACCCGAAAAGTAAGTTCGCGTTTGCGAACTGGTACAAAATCCTCGCGAACTGGCAGAAATCCTTGCGAACACAAAAAAAAAAAATCTGCAAATTCGCGAGAGTTCGCGGATTTTGCGGATTGCGAATCCGTAAATACGCAATTTCGCGGATTGCCAATTCGCAAAATCCGCCCATGCTTAGTACAGACCCTTTCTAAGATGCAAGATTTTCAGCTGTTGAAGGGTCCTACAATGCTAGAAGCCCTATGGTCTGGGATAGGAAGCGTAAGAACACCTTCTGTTTGGATAAGCCTACTCTCAATTCTTTCTTGATGGATTTTACTTTCTGCAAAGGAAGCCTAAACTGAGCTTTCACAGATTCTACCTGGGACCCCAGAAATTCTGTGCACTGACAGTAGTCATGACTGATTCTGAAACATCTATAATGAACCAAGGTCTCGGAGAAACTCAATTATCCAAGAAAGGTGCATCATCAACGTGTTCTGGTCTTGGGCCATAAGAATCAAGTTGTTGATATATCCAATGTGTCTCCCCCTTTCGTTTGTTTTACTTTCATCACAGATCTTATCAGTTTGGAGAGGGTGACAGCCCAAATGGGAGTACCTTGAACTCAGATCAATGCATTTGCTATTTGAATTGAAGAAGTGGCTGTGAGGGGCATAAACTGGTAATGTGAGATAGGCATCCTTGAGAACGAGGTGAACAAACCAATCTTGTTCCTGAAGAAGGTCTCTCTAGAGATGAATGCCCTCCATCTTGAGACAGCTGTAATTGATCCGATCATTACTTCGCAGTGGTTCAGGACTAACATGAATCCTTTTTCTTTCTTGTCCACTAGAAAGGTAGTACTGGTGAAGCATTTAGGATGATAGTTGAAATAACATCTTTGGCTACGAGCTCTTGAGTTGCAGAGATGATATAGTATTGTTCTCTTGGGGAAAAACATAATTGCCGGAGGGTTAAAAGTAAGTCGCACAGAACTCCAGGTTATAACCCATTACGGTTACTAAAACCCATGCATCTTGCATCAGAGCCTGCCACTTTTGGTAGAAATGTTGCATTCTGCAACAAAATACCAGTGTGTAGAGGGATAATGCTCACCTGCAGTTTGTGATCAATGCTCCTGAAGAGTCACCTCTGTGACCTCCTCTCTTATGCCATCAACCTCCTTTCATTCTGGATGTCCTTGGCAAAAAGCCTCGAAGACTTTCTGAAGAGAAAATTGTGCCATGCCCAAGGCAGTAAAATGTTGACAAAATGTATTTTATTTTGTGACACAAGAGCAATGTTAGTATATAGGTATACAGACATTAGTAGAAGAACAAAGCCTCTCAGAGGGCCTACAATTGTAATCAGAACTGTCAATCCCAGTTGAAATAAGGATAACGTAGGAAAATATATAGAAGAATGAGGGTTTGGAAGGGATGGGAAGTGAGTGAGGACAAATGTGCCTATGTCCATGACAAAGGTGTCCCCAAAAAGAAGGATGCTCTCCCTAGGGCCTGCTTCTGCAGATGCTAGATCTGTGAGTTTGTGGTTGATTCGCAGGAGGACTGAACAGCTCATCTCTGAAGGCAGAGCACAGTTGGCGTTCCCCAACTGATAGATATCATGGTGGTCCCCACCAATAAGAATGTCAGGATCCTTGACGGCTGCCAGCTCTTTGGTCTGGTAAGCTAGTTACAGCATATTTGTTAGTGGGGCAGGTATGTTCAAGAGATTGTATTGACACCAGAGCCATGTGCTGTCTATACCTTTATTGTCATTTATGAATTTTCACATGAAAACAATCACGTTGGGGCCTACTTCTAGTATCTTGGCCAATTTATCTAGAAGAGAACGTTGTGGACATTCGGCCCAAAGACGGGTTCGAACCTCCCTCTCAAAGATTTAATGAAGGTGAGATTACAGATAGTTTGCAACATCCATGGTCCTCAGGGTCGAAATCTAGCAATCCACTGCACCAGCATGACATAGAGTCTGAGCCCTTGCCTTGGGCCTTGCTTGTCTCCTTTACTTTCTGTGACTTTCTCTGACTTTATTTCGTCTATAGATGAATCAATGAGTAGAATGATCAGAGTCACTCTTGTATCCCTGGGAGGAGGGAGATCCAGTGTTCGAATATCCAGGAACTTCCTAAGTCCGATACCCATGATCCAACAGAATACTATTGGAAATCTTCTTCATAGCCTCGGAGTGAGCCTTGCCAGATCTAATGCCATCAGAGATTTGTACTTTAGCAAGATCAAGCCCTCTATTTATGGACTCCTGAACAAAGTTGTCCAGTGCCACCACCAAATGTTGCTCAAATTGGGCCCCGTGTGTTCTTCATAGTAGAATGCATACTCCTCATTGTCAAAGGTTTGGAATTCAGCCATTATATGTTATATTAGTTGCAATAAACAATTCTTCAGAGGGTATTGGAGGGGGTGACCCGAATCAGGCTGGATACTTGGCAGCTTTGTTTTCTTAGAATTGGAGGGAGTGGTCTGGGCTTTTAGGGCAAGGCCCTTAGTCCATGAAGTTTACAACCCCCAACTCCAAGCAGTCAGGGCATTTGTGGGTAGCTAAGCGTCTAAGTACAGGCTGAGACCAGATGAAGAACGGAGCATGGCATCAATGAGGGGTTTAAATGAGAAAATGTCAACTGTGTCTATTTGGAAGCTCAATACTTCGAAAACACTGCATGAGAACAAGCATGTGTTAGCACCGTTCTTCATAGAGAAGAAACAGCTGGGCTGCGTAAGTTTCCCATCGCACAGGCCTGGGATGACATCCTGAAATCTTTTGTACAAACTAGCACAGCATTGCGCGCTCCCCCCCATAGCGACTGGGAGATGACGCCTGAAGTGAGGCCTAGGTGGAGTGGATGGGCCGTGTACATGGGGCATCCCTGGGCATGGCCGTTGGGTTGCACATTGACCCCACACTCCGTTATGTAACTACATGTGCACGGTCCTAGATGTATGATGCCTTAGCACCCGCACAATTATGTATAGACTAGGAACAGCGACCCAAATCAGCTACACTACGCGCGACCCTCGACATGACCTCACCCGAAAGGCATATACCGCACTAGATACGTGTTTCTTTATGTACCAGATATCTTCTCTTTTTTTTTATTTCTTTTGAGTTTCCTAGTTATGGTTCAAGAGTTGAAAGATGAAGATATCTAGCAATCAGTGTAACTGCTCATTTCCTAACACCTGTGCCTTATTGCCTATTGTTATTCAACGATTGTATTGCACACAAGATGTAGGACATTGGGCTGCTGGGTATGTTCACATCTGACCAATTATGGTAGGAAGAACGCCCATATGAAAGACAAGTCCTACCCCTCGATTAGAGGTGACGGTATATGTAGGCATTGTATACTTATATCAAACTGTCAATGTACGTCATATTTTCCAAGCATGAGGTAAATTACGCTGTGCTCAGCAAGTGATAATACCTGCAATTATATATGTAATGTCACAGTGGTATTGATTTTGTATATGAGTGCAATATATACCCATGCTTAATTTGTTTGTATCGAGGAACTGAAAAAAAATGTAATAAAGATATATAGAATAAAAAAAATGGAACAAAAAAAAAATGAGAACAAGCATGCGTGCGTGCTTGCGATAACAAAGTGGACTGCGTGCATCAGCTTAAACTGCCTGGGCACACACCTCAGTCCCCAGTCTCCTGCTGCGCTCCAACCAGAATAATAGTACTGCATTGGGTGTTTTAAGACACCCTCCAAATAGCAAGAAACATTCAAATAAACATTTAATTAAACATTCAAAGAAACTCAGTCAAAGCTAATGAAGTACATGCGACCCTGCTCCCAACGATTGCATAGGAAAGTTGATTGTAGTGGGAGGTTGATAATTCACAGTAATCAAAGCACCAATAATTAAGGTATTTAGCTCCGTTCCTGAGCAGCAAAGCAAGGGGAAGGACTATGGGGGTCTCTTGATCTTATAGTGCTAAGGATAGCCTAGTGGTTGGAGACCATCGTTATGTTGAAAGTGTTTATGGGAAATGACGTTTATTGATGATTTCATTGGCTGTTGTGTTTTGAAGCAGTAAAGATGGAAAAGCATAATCAGAGCCTCTGGGCTTGACATAAAATGGTATTCTACTTATAAATCACATAGATTAAATAAAATATAAATGGCCACCACATTGAAACACATTGGCATGATTCTCACTAACTACACCAATCGTGAAAATTAAAAGAAAGTTATTAAAGTAAACAACAAGGCTAAAACAGGAACCCCAAACTACAAGCAAAGGGAAGGTGAAACAGAAATTCAGTTAGACCATTAAATTACTGCCTCCTGTATTATAAGCGGTACAAAGGGGGGTGGTGATGGACGGAGCATCTGAATCAATCAAACATTCACACCCAGTCAAAAGATCTGGGTTTAATCCATCACCGTTCTTTAGCCCACTCTGCCACCCCAGTTCAGACATGGCTATAGGCAAATCAGTCTGACCCTGTGCCTCATGGGAACAGTCCAGCCCGAACTGCCAAGCCATGTCTTCCCTGGACCGGAAACAAGCTTCCGAGGACCGGTTTCTGGCATTCCAGCCGTCTTCAGCCCGGCTTGCTTGAATCCAGTGGCAAAGTGAGCAAGGGACTCACGTCTAAGCATACCCTGCCACACTTATGGCGGCCAAAACATGTACAAAAGGGGGGTGGTGATGGACGGAGAATCTGAATCACTCAAACACTCACACCCAGTCAAAAGATCTGGGTTTAATCCATCACCGTTCTTTAGCCCACTCTGCCACCCCAGTTCAGACATGGCTATAGGCAAATCAGTCTGACCCTGTGCCTCATGGGAACAGTCCAGCCAGAACTGCCAAGCCATGTCTTCCCTGGACCGGAAACAAGCTTCCGAGGACCGGTTTCTGGCATTCCAGCCGTCTTCAGCCCGGCTTGCTTGAATCCAGTGGCAAAGTGAGCAAGGGACTCACGTCTGAGCATACCCTGCCACATTTATGTCGGCCAAAAGCGGTACAAAAGGGGGTGGTGATGGACGGAGCATCTGAATCAATCAAACACTCACACCCAGTCAAAAGATCTGGGTTTAATCCATCACCGTTCTTTAGCCCACTCTGCCACCCCAGTTCAGACATGGCTATATGCAAATCAGTCTGACCCTGTGCCTCATGGGAACAGTCCAGCCCGAACTGCCAAGCCATGTATTCCCTGGACTGGAAACAAGCTTCCGAGGACCGGTTTCTGGCATTCCAGCCGTCTTCAGCCCGGCTTGCTTGAATCCAGTGGCAAAGTGAGCAAGGTACTTACATCTGAGCATACCCTGCCAACTTATGGCGACAAAGCGGTACAAAAGGGGGTGGTGATGGACGGAGCATCTGAACCAATCAAACACTCACACCCATGCTCCGTCCATCACCACCCCCTTTTGTACCGCTTTTGGCCGCCATAAGTGGCGATGTAGCGGCCTTAAAATTTACAGAATCGGTATATTTACCGAATCAGTAAAGTTACCGATTCGGTAGAATACCAATTCTGTAAATTTACCGAATCGGTAAATCAATATGTAGGTGGCACTGAAAACAGTGCCACAGGCCCCTACCGATTCGTTATTTACCAGGGCATGTATGTGTGTCACATGGCACACAAGCCACAAACAGGGGTGCAACAGGGTGTCAAAGTGACACCCTGTCCCCCTTGGCAATTCGGTAATTTTACCAATTCTGTAATTACCGAATCAGTATTTGCCATTGAATCCTATGGGCTTCAAGGCCCATAGGAATCAATGACAAATACCGATTCTGTCATTACAGAATCGGTAAATACCGAATCCTACCGATTCGGTAATTTTTACCGAAAAAATACCTACATTAGATTTACCGATTCATGAATACCGAATCGGTAAAATTCGGTATTTATGAATCGGTAAATCTAATTTACCTACATCGGGCCCCTAGAGTTAGAAGTCCTCCCTTCGCAACATTGATAACCGAAATTAAAATATAGGGGCGAGCTAGGGCGGGTTTGCCTATGATTATCACTAAAGAGGAGGGGGTCCTCGGCACTGCTGTAGTTATGCCCCACTGCCCTTGGCCATCACCCATTGAAGTGACATCACCAGCCATGTCGGGTTCCACCCAGCTCCACTGCACTGCTGAGAAGCCCCATTAAATGTAATGCACATTGGGATTCTTGAGGCCCAGTTTTGCTCCAAAGATTACATTTACCCTAAAGAACTGTTGTTGGGATTTTGTTGAAAAGGAGTGAGGATATTTTTAATCCACTGCCTTTTCCCACATTTAAATCAATTCTTGCCAAATTTAAAAAGGTTATAACCGCCATTTGGTCAGGATTTCCTTATCCCTTGTGCCATGGTCTAGGCTATAAAACAATGGTTTTCCAATGAACTATACATCTGTACTATTCTTAGGCATTACGACCAGAGGAAGGAGGGACCCAATAAATAGATCGAAGTGTCTTTATAGCTTCTTGTTTTATCCTGGCCATGCTTTGTGGACAAACATGCATTGTTCTGTAGCGTTCCTCGGCAATGTCTTCCTTCGCGGTGACCCTATAGAATTAAATGGTCCTCGTCAAAGATATAACACCTGGCTTTCTATTAAACACTTAAAGACCGAGAACGTAGGAAAGGAATGAAGATTCAAAAAAAGCACTTAAAATGCATATTTTATTTATATAGAGATATACAAACGCAGAATGTTGATATATGAACTGATAATGTACTGATTAGTAGTTACATTTTTACAGATGACTCGCAAAAACAGCATTGTAATTAGTTTTCGTCGCCTTCGAGATGCCATGTAGCTGTACCCTTATTAAGAGGCGACTTACATTTTGTTTTCCAAGAATTTTTAAATTACAAATGTTACACAGCAAAGAACAAAGAAGAAACAGAAAACAATCTGATTTATGCTGCACTTGATCTTTGCTTGTATGCCCCATCTCTCAGGTCAAGGGACACATAATTCAATTTCGCCCTATTTTCTGTAAAAGCACTGTAGCGTTGAAGATGGCTTTCCGAACAAATGTCATGGTACTTAAACCTAAACTGGACCATACCGTTCGAGTCTCTTAATTAAAATCAAGTTAATAATGGTCTCACAATATTATCTTTATACTTCCCAGCAGAGCACGAGCAGAATTACCAATGTCTTTATTCAATGAAGCCTAGGAATCTCTCTGAAGAGTTATGTGTGATATCTCGACTGACAGAATACAACTGAACTCAAAACTGAACGGTTATTCAGTCTGAATGAATCCAGTACAATTAGGTCATGCTGCTATTATCTCAAATATTTTGGTCTAATAACACAGAAGGATTTCAAAGGATTGTCTTGATTCCGGAATCCGGATATAACAATGTACTCATTCATAAAATGTGAATGCACAAAATATGTACAGCCTGATGCACTAAGGGGGTTTCTGTAACGTAAAGCGTTTTATTGCCCTTTAAGCAGGATAATTATTTTATCTGCAAACGACTCTCAAATAGGGCAAGATTCGTTTTGGCACCTCATTGCAAACAACAGCGAAACCAGAGACGGTCTTTCCTCCAAGCATTTGCATTTACAATGTGTGGCACAACGGCCAATATCCCTTAGAGCGACATGGCTGATAATACTATGAAAAATAGCAGAATGCAAACTGGACATTGGGAAGAGCTTGCAGTGTCCGTGGGACTAGTGTATGCTGCTCCTGACACGTAGAGCTTATACTTTGTGAATGGCAACTGCCTGCTGTCGGTATTTGGTGACCCCACTATGATTTGCCACTGCATTTATTTATTTATTTAAGGAGTTTTATAAAGCGCTGGCTGGACCCGGGAGTATCGGAGCGCTTTACAACAGTTTTTCGCAAGAGTCATATAATAGAGCAGTGTTATACATATTGGTTCGGAAGTCCAAGTGTGCTGTGCAGTATTGAGGCAGTACTTGAGTTTTGAAATAACCTTGATTAGTGCACATTGTCTTGGGTTGAACCTCTTTGGGGGGGAACAGGAGGTGGTCAAAGAGCAGGGAGGAGATAGGTCTTTGTGATACAATGTCAGGGAGCAACAGCAGTAGGGATTTGCGTTAAGGCAGCGGCTATTCATTCGGGAGGGAGCGTTTGAGGAAGAGGACTTTTAGGTGTTTTTTTAATTTTGTGAAGGGCGAGATAGTTCTGATGTCTGCTGGGATTCAGTTCCAGATTTTGTGCGTGTTTCCGTCTAAGGACCGTGCAGCGTTTTTTTTGTTTGCGTGTTTTCATAGGGATGAAAAGTAGGGTATTGGAGCTCCTGAGGTTTCTTGTCTGACCAGCCCTCTTGAGTTTGGCGGACAGGTAGTCAGGTTTTCCTGTGTGTGGGGCTTTGTGCATGAGGCAGGCAGTTCGACTGGGAGCCATTTTAGTTTTCTCAGTGCTGGTGAAATGTGATCGTATTTCCAAATTCCCGCGACCATTCTTGCTGCTGCGTTGAGAGTTGTTTTGAGGGGAGCTAGGTGGGATTTTGTTGTAACTGTGAGGGTTGCCTTCCCATAGTCAAGTCTGGATAGCACCAGTGATTGGGTGGCTTGTTTGAGATCTTTGGTAGGGATGAATGGTATTATTTTGTTGAGTAGCTTCAGATTGAGGAAGGCACTCTTTGCGGAGTTTTTAATGTGTTTGGCCATGTCGAGTTTTGGGTCTAGGATGATTCCTAGTGATTTTACCGAGTTTGCCAGAGTGAGATTAGCATTGAGAGCATCCATAGCTTTTAGCCACTCTGCAATTTGAGGGTTCTTTTCTTTGTTGGAGATGAGGAGGATCTCAGTTTTGTCTTGATTGAGTTTTAAGTGATTTAGAGACAGCCAATGTTGGATTTCTTTTAGAGTGTCATTTAGTCTGTGGATGTCTTCTAAGGGGGAGTTTTCTAGATAGATCTCAGTGTCATCCGCATATAGGTGGAAAGGGATGTTGGCATTTTTAAGTATGGTGGTGAGGGGGTCCATGTATACGTTGAACAGTTGTGGTGACAGCACTGAACCTTGGGGGACGCCTCTGCTGACAGGGTGTAGGTCAGAAGTAACATTTTTGATTTTTATCCTTTGCGAACGGCTGTGTAAAAAGGAGGTGAACCAGCGTAGGACCACCTCATCAGCACCTACCCTTTCTTGTAGAGCCTTGATGAGTAGTTGGTGATCAACCGTGTCTAAGGCTGCCAATAGGTCCAGGAGAATGAAAACAAAAACAACAATTGATGGACAGAATGCAGAACAATGTCATACATTCACCCCAGTACAGAGATTTGGGCCTAAATCCATCGTTTTTTTGCACTCCACACCACCCTAGGTCAGACATGGCCATATGCAAATCAGCCTTGACCCTGTGCCTCATGGTAACAGTCCAGCCCCAACTGCCAAGCCATGTCTTTCCTGGACCGGAATCAAGCATCCAAGGACCGGTTTCTGGCTATCAGCCTTCATCAGCCTGGATAGCTTGACTCCAGTGGTGTGGAGACAGCCGCGGGCCGTGGAGGGAGTTACGGTGGGGCAGGGAGGCGGGGAGGGGCGGGGTGGAGGGTGCTAAAAACAGGCATATGGATCATTGCAGGTAAGTACACAATTTAATTAATAAAACAAAATTCGTATTGCGCACTGCATGGCAAAAAGCAATGCTGTGCGCGCTACGAATTTCGTTTTAATAATTAAATTGTGTACTTACCTGCAATGATCCATGTGCCTGTTTTTAGCACCCTCCACCCCGCCCCTCCCCCTCCCCGCCTCCCTGCCCCACCGTAACTCCCTCCACGGCCCGCGGCTGTGTGGAGAGCATGGGACTCACGTCTGAGCATACCCATCCCACTCGGGGTGACAAATGCAAAAACAACAATTGATGGACAGAATGCAGAACAATGTCATACATTCACCCCAGTACAGAGATCTGGGCCTAAACCCATCGTTTTTTTGCACTCCACACCACCCCAGGTCAGACATGGCCATATGCAAATCAGCCTTGACCCTGTGCCTCATGGGAACAGTCCAGCCCGAACTGCCAAGCCAAGTCTTTCCTGGACCGGAATCAAGCATCCAAGGACCGATTTATGGCTATCAGCCTTCATCAGCCTGGATAGCTTGACTCCAGTGGTGTGGAGAGCATGGGACTCACGTCTGAGCATACCCATCCCACTCGGGGTGACAAATGCAAAAACAACAATTGATGGACAGAATGCAGAACAATGTCATAAATGCACCCCAGTACAGAGATCTGGGCCTAAATCCATCGTTTTTTTGCACTCCACACCACCCCAGGTCAGACATGGCCATATGCAAATCAGCCTTGACCCTGTGCCTCATGGGAACAGTCCAGCCCGAACTGCCAAGCCATGTCTTTCCTGGACCGGAATCAAGCATCCAAGGACCAGTTTCTGGCTATCAGCCTTCATCAGCCTTGATAGCTTGTCTCCAGTGGTGTGGAGAGCATGGAACTCACATCTGAGCATACCCATCCCACTCGGGGTGACAAATGCAAAAACAACAATTGATGGACAGAATGCAGAACAATGTCATACATTCACCCCAGTGCAGAGATCTGGGCCTAAATCCATCGTTTTTTTGCACTCCACACCACCCCAGGTCAGACATGGCCAAATGCAAATCAGCCTTGACCCTGTGCCTCATGGGAACAGTCCAGCCCGAACTGCCAAGCCATGTTTTTCCTGGACCGGAATCAAGCATCCAAGGACCGGTTTCTGGCTATCAGCCTTCATCAGCCTGGATAGATTGACTCCAGTGGTGTGGAGAGCATGGGACTCACGTCTGAGCATACCCATCCCACTCGGGGTGACAAATGCAAAATCAACAATTGATGGACAGAATGCAGAACAATGTCATACATTCACCCCAGTACAGAGATCTGGGCCTGAATCCATCGTTTTTTTGCACTCCACACCACCCCAGGTCAGACATGGCCATATGCAAATCAGCCATGACCCTGTGCCTCATGGGAACAGTCCAGCCCGAACTGCCAAGCTATGTCTTTCCTGGACCGGAATCAAGCATCCAAGGACCGGTTTCTGGCTATCAGCCTTCATCAGCCTGGATAGCTTGACTCCAGTGGTGTGGAGAGCATAGGACTCACGTCTGAGCATACTCATCCCACTCGGGGTGACAAATGCAAAAACAACAATTGATGGACATAATGCAGAACAATGTCATACATTCACACCAGTACAGAGATCTGGGCCTAAATCCATCGTTTTTTTGCACTCCACACCACTCCAGGTCAGACATGGCCATATGCAAATCAGCCTTGATCCTGTGCCTCATGGGAACAGTCCAGCCCAAACTGCTAAGCCATGTCTTTCCTGGACCGGAATCAAGCATCCAAGGACCGGTTTCTGGCTATCAGCCTGGATAGCTTGACTCCAGTGGTTTGGAGAGCATGGGACTCACATCTGAGCATACCCATCCCACTCGGGGTGACAAATGCAAAAACAACAATTGATTGACAGAATGCAGAACAATGTCATACATTCACCCCAGTACAGAGATCTGGGCCTAAATCCATCGTTTGTTTGCACTCCCCACCACCCCAGGTCAGACATGGCCATATGTAAATCAGCCTTGACCCTGTGCCTCATGGGAACAGTCCAGCCCGAACTGCCAAGCCATGTTTTTCCTGGACCGGAATCAAGAATCCAAGGACCGGTTTCTGGCTATCAGCCTTCATCAGCCTGGATAGCTTGACTCCAGTGCTGTGGAGAGCATGGGACTCACGTCTGAGCATACCCATCCCACTCGGGGTGACAAATGCAAAAACAATTGATGGACAGAATGCAGAACAATGTCATACATTCACCCCAGTACAGAGATCTGGGCCTAAATCCATCGTTTTTTTGCACTCCACACCACCCCAGGTCAGACATGGCCATATGCAAATCAGCCTTGACCCTGTGCCTCATGGGAACAGTCCAGCCCGAACTGCCAAGCCAAGTCTTTCCTAGACCGGAATCAAGCATCCAAGGACCGATTTATGGCTATCAGCCTTCATCAGCCTGGATAGCTTGACTCCAGTGGTGTGGAGACAATGGGACTCACGTCTGAGCATACCCATCCCACTCGGGGTGACAAATGCAAAAACAACAATTGATGGACAGAATGCAGAACAATGTCATACATTCACCCCAGTACAGAGATCAGGGCCTAAATCCATCGGTTTTTTGCACTCCACACCACCCCAGGTCAGACATGGCCATATGCAAATCAGCCTTGACCCTGTGCCTCACGGGAACTGTCCAGCCCGAACTGCCAAGCCATGTCTTTGCTGGACCGGAATCAAGCATCCAAGGACCGGTTTCTGGCTATCAGCCTTCATCAGCCTGGATAGCTTGACTCCAGTGGTGTGGAGAGCATGGGACTCACATCTGAGCATACCCATCCCACTCGGAGTGACAAATGCAAAAACAACAATTGATGGACAGAATGCAGAACAATGTCATACATTCACCCCAGTACAGAGATCTGGGCCTAAATCCATCGTTTGTTTGCACTCCACACCACCCCAGGTCAGACATGGACATATGTAAATCAGCCTTGACCCTGTGCCTCATGGGAACAGTCCAGTCCGAACTGTCAAGCCATGTTTTTCCTGGACCGGAATCAAGCATCCAAGGACCGGTTTCTGGCTATCAGCCTTCATCAGCCTGGATAGCTTGACTCCAGTGGTGTGGAGAGCATGGGACTCACGTCTAAGCATACCCATCCTACTCGGGGTGACAAATGCAAAAACAACAATTGATGGACAGAATGCAGAACAATGTCATACATTCACCCCAGTACAGAGATCTGGGCCTAAATACATCGTTTTTTTGCACTCCACACCACCCCAGGTCATACATGGCCATATGCAAATAAGCCTTGACCCTGTGCCTCATGGGAACGGTCCAGCCCGAACTGTCAAGCCATGTCTTTCCTGGACCGGAATCAAGCATCCAAGGACCGGTCTCTGGCTATCAGCCTTCATCAGCCTGGATAGCTTGACTCCAGTGGTGTGGAGAGCATGGGACTCACGTCTGAGCATACCCATCCCACTCGGGGTGACAACAGCAAAAACAACAATTGATGGACATAATGCAGAACAATATCATACATTCACCCGAGTACAGAGATCTGGGCCTAAATCCATTGTTTTTTTGCACTCCACACCACCCCAGGTCAGACATGGCCATATGCAAATCAGCCTTGACCCTGTGCCTCATGGGAACAGTCCAGCCCGAACTGCCAAGCCATGTCTTTCCTGGACCGGAATCAAGCATCCAAGGACCGGTTTCTGGCTATCAGCCTTCATCAGCCTGGATAGCTTGACTCCAGTGGTGTGGAGAGCATGGGACTCACGTCTGAGCATACCCATCCCACTCGGGGTGACAAATGCAAAAACAACAATTGATGGGCATAATGCAGAACAATGTCATACATTCACCCCAGTACAGAGATCTGGGCCTAAATCCATCGTTTTTTTGCACTCCACACCACCCCAGGTCAGACATGGCCATATGCAAATCAGCCTTGTCCCTGTGCCTCATGGGAACAGTCCAGCCCGAACTGCCAAGCCATGTCTTTCCTGGACCGGAATCAAGCATCCAAGGACCGGTTTCTCGCTATCAGCCTTCATCAGCCTGGATAGCTTGACTCCAGTGGTGTGGAGAGCATGGGACTCGCGTCTGAGCATACCCATCCCACTAGGGGTGACAAATGCAAAATCAACAATTGATGGACAGAATGCAGAACAATGTCATACATTCACCCCAGTACAGAGATCTGGGCCTAAATCCATAGTTTTTTTGCACTCCACACCACCCCAGGTCAGACATGGCCATATGCAAATCAGCCTTGACCCTCTGCCTCATGGGAACTGTCCAGCCCGAACTGCCAAGCCATGTCTTTCCTGGACCGGAATCAAGCATCCAAGGACCGGTTTCTGGCTATCAGCCTTCATCAGCCTGGATAGTTTGACTCCAGTGGTGTGGAGAGCATGGGACTCACGCCTGAGCATACCCAGCCCACTCGGGGTGACAAATGCAAAAACAACAATTGATGGACAGAATGCAGAACAATGTCATACATTCACCCCAGTACAGAGATCTGGGCCTAAATCCATCATTTGTTTGCACTCCACACCACCCCAGGTCAGACATGGCCATATGCAAATCAGCCTTGACCCTGTGCCTCATGGGAACAGTCCAGCCCGAACTGCCAAGCCATGTCTTTCCTGGACCGGAATCAAGCATCCAAGGACCGGTTTCTGGCTATCAGCCTTCATCAGCCTGGATAGCTTGCCTCCAGTGGTGTGGAGAGCATGGGACTCACGTCTGAGCATACCCATCCCACTCGGGTGACAAATGGAAAAACGACAATTGATGGACAGAATGCAGAACAATGTCATATATTCACCCCAGTACAGAGATCTGGGCCTAAATCCATCGTCTTTTTTGCACTCCACACCACCCCAGGTCAGACATGGCCATATGCAAATCAGCCTTGACCCTGTGCCTCATGGGAACAGTCCAGCCTGAACTGCCAAGCCATGTCTTTCCTGGACCGGAATCAAGCATCCAAGGACCGGTTTCTGGCTATCAACCTTCATCAGCCTGGATAGCTTGACTCCAGTGGTCTGGAGAGCATGGGACTCACGTCTGAGCATACCCATCCCACTTGGGGTGAAAAATGCAAATACAACAATTGATGGACAGAATGCAGACCAATGTCATACATTCACCCCAGTACAGAGATCTGGGCCTAAATCCATTGTTGTTTTGCACTCCACACCACCCCAGGTCAGACATGGCCATATGCAAATTCACCTTGACCCTGTGCCTCATGGGAACAGTCCAGCCCGAACTGCCAGCCATGTCTTTCCTGGACCGGAATCAAGCATCCAAGGACCGGTTTCTGGCTATCAGCCTTCATCAGCCTGGATAGCTTGACTCCAGTGGTGTGGAGAGCATGGGACTCACGTCTGAGCATACCCATCCCACTCGCGGTGACAAATGCAAAAACAACAATTGATGGACAGAATGCAGAACAATGTCATACATTCACCCCAGTACAGAGATCTGGGCCTAAATCCATCGTTTTTTTGCACTCCACACCCCCCCAGGTCAGACATGGCCACATGCAAATCAGCCTTGACCCTGTGCCTCATGGGAACAGTCCAGCCCGAACTGCCAAGCCATGTTTTTCCTGGACCGGAATCAAGCATCCAAGGACCGGTTTCTGGCTATCAGCCTTCATCAGCCTGGATAGCTTGACTCCAGTGGTGTGGAGAGCATGGGACTCACGTCTGAGCATACCCATCCCACTCGGGGTGAAAAATGCAAAAACAACAATTGATGGACAGAATGCAGAACAATGTCATACATTCACCCCAGTACAGAGATCTGGGCCTACATCCATCGTTTTTTTCCACTCCACACCACCCCAGGTCAGACATGGTCATATGCAAATCAGCCTTGACCCTGTGCCTCATGGGAACAGTCCAGCCCGAACTGCCAAGCCATGTCTTTCCTGGACCGGAATCAAGCATCCAAGGACCGGTTTCTGGCTATCAGCCTTCATCAGCCTGGATAGCTTGACTCCAGTGGTGTGGAGAGCATGGGACTCACGTCTGAGCATACCCATCCCACTCGGGGTGACAAATGCAAAAACAACAATTGATGGACATAATGCAGAGCAATGTCATACATTCACCCCAGTACAGAGATCTGGGCCTAAATCCATCGTTTTTTTGCACTCCACACCACTCCAGGTCAGACATGGCCATATGCATATCAGCCTTCACCCTGTGCCTCATGGGAACAGTCCAGCCCGAACGGCTAAGCCATGTCTTTCCTGGACCGGAATCAAGCATCCAAGGACCGGTTTCTGGCTATCAGCCTTCATCAGCCAGGATAGCTTGACTCCAGTGGAGTGGAGAGCATGGGACTCACGTCCGAGCATACCCATCTCACTCGGGGTGACAAATGCAAAAACAACAATTGATGGACAGAATGCAGAACAATGTCATACATTCACCCCAGTACAGAGATCTTGGCCTAAATCCATCGTTGCACTCCACACAACCCCAGGTCAGACATGGCCATAGGCAAATCAGCCTTGACCTGTGCCTCATGGGAACAGTCCAGCCTGAACTCCAAAGCTATGTGTTTCCTGGACCGGAATCAAGCATCCAAGGACCGGTTTCTGGCTATCAGCCTTCATCAGCCTGGATAGCTTGACTCCAGTGGTGTGGAGAGCATGGGACTCACGTCTGAGCATACCCATCCCACTTTGGGTGAAAAATGCAAATACAACAATTGATGGACAGAATGCAGACCAATGTCATACATTCACCCCAGTACAGAGATCTGGGCCTAAATCCATTGTTGTTTTGCACTCCACACCACCCCAGGTCAGACATGGCCATATGCAAATTCACCTTGACCCTGTGCCTCATGGGAACAGTCCAGCCCGAACTGCCATCCATGTCTTTCCTGGACCGGAATCAAGCATCCAAGGACCGGTTTCTGGCTATCAGCCTTCATCAGCCTGGATAGCTTGACTCCAGTGGTGTGGAGAGCATGGGACTCACGTCTGAGCATACCCATCCCACTCGCGGTGACAAATGCAAAAACAACAATTGATGGACAGAATGCAGAACAATGTCATACATTCACCCCAGTACAGAGATCTGGGCCTAAATCCATCGTTTTTTTGCACTCCACACCCCCCCAGGTCAGACATGGCCACATGCAAATCAGCCTTGACCCTGTGCCTCATGGGAACAGTCCAGCCCGAACTGCCAAGCCATGTTTTTCCTGGACCGGAATCAAGCATCCAAGGACCGGTTTCTGGCTATCAGCCTTCATCAGCCTGGATAGCTTGACTCCAGTGGTGTGGAGAGCATGGGACTCACGTCTGAGCATACCCATCCCACTCGGGGTGAAAAATGCAAAAACAACAATTGATGGACAGAATGCAGAACAATGTCATACATTCACCCCAGTACAGAGATCTGGGCCTACATCCATCGTTTTTTTCCACTCCACACCACCCCAGGTCAGACATGGTCATATGCAAATCAGCCTTGACCCTGTGCCTCATGGGAACAGTCCAGCCCGAACTGCCAAGCCATGTCTTTCCTGGACCGGAATCAAGCATCCAAGGACCGGTTTCTGGCTATCAGCCTTCATCAGCCTGGATAGCTTGACTCCAGTGGTGTGGAGAGCATGGGACTCACGTCTGAGCATACCCATCCCACTCGGGGTGACAAATGCAAAAACAACAATTGATGGACATAATGCAGAGCAATGTCATACATTCACCCCAGTACAGAGATCTGGGCCTAAATCCATCGTTTTTTTGCACTCCACACCACTCCAGGTCAGACATGGCCATATGCATATCAGCCTTCACCCTGTGCCTCATGGGAACAGTCCAGCCCGAACGGCTAAGCCATGTCTTTCCTGGACCGGAATCAAGCATCCAAGGACCGGTTTCTGGCTATCAGCCTTCATCAGCCTGGATAGCTTGACTCCAGTGGAGTGGAGAGCATGGGACTCACGTCCGAGCATACCCATCTCACTCGGGGTGACAAATGCAAAAACAACAATTGATGGACAGAATGCAGAACAATGTCATACATTCACCCCAGTACAGAGATCTTGGCCTAAATCCATCGTTGCACTCCACACAACCCCAGGTCAGACATGGCCATAGGCAAATCAGCCTTGACCTGTGCCTCATGGGAACAGTCCAGCCTGAACTCCAAAGCTATGTGTTTCCTGGACCGGAATCAAGCATCCAAGGACCGGTTTCTGGCTATCAGCCTTCATCAGCCTGGATAGCTTGACTCCAGTGGTGTGGAGAGCATGGGACTCACGTCTGAGCATACCCATCCCACTCGGGGTGACAAATGCAAAAACAACAATTGATGGACAGAATGCAGAACAATGTCATACATTCACCCCAGTACAGAGATCTGGGCCTAAATCCATAGTTTTTTTGCACTCCACACCACCCCAGGTCAGACATAGCCATTTGCAAATCAGCCTTGACCCTGTGCCTCATGGGAACAGTCCAGCCCGAACTGCCAAGCCATGTCTTTCCTGGAGCGGAATCAAGCATCCAAGGACCGGTTTCTGGCATTCAGCCTTCATCAGCCTGGATAGCTTGACTCCAGTGGTGCCGAGAGCATGGGACTCACGTCTGAGCATACCCATCCCACTCGGGGTGACAAATGCAAAAACAACAATTGATGGACATAATGCAGAACAATGTCATAAATTCACCCCAGTACAGAGATCTGGGCCTAAATCCATAGTTTTTTTGCACTCCACACCACCCCAGGTCAGACATGGCCATATGCAAATCAGCCTTGACCCTGTGCCTCATGGGAACAGTCCAGCCCGAACTGCCAAGCCATGTCTTTCCTGGACCGGAATCAAGCATCCAAGGACCGGGTTCTGGCTATCAGCCTTCATCAGCCTGGATAGCTTGACTCCAGTGGTGTGGAGAGCATGGGACTCACGTCTGAGCATACTCATCCCACTCGGGGTGACAAATGCAAAAACAACAATTGATGGACAGAATGCAGAACAATGTCATACATTCACCCCAGTACAGAGATCTGGGCCTAAATCCATCGTTTTTTTGCACTCCACACCACCCCAGGTCAGACATGGCCATATGCAAATCAGCCTTGACCCTGTGCCTCACGGGAACAGTCCAGCCAGAACTGCCAAGCCATGTCTTTCCTGGACCGGAATCAAGCATCCAAGGACTGGTTTCTGGCTATCAGCCTTCATCAGCCTGGATAGCTTGACTCCAGTGGTGTGGAGAGCATGGGACTCACGTCTGAGCATACCCATCCCACTCGGGGTGACAAATGCAAAAACAACAATTGATGGACAGAATGCAGAACAATGTCATACATTCACCCCAGTGCAGAGATCTGGGCCTAAATCCATCGTTTTTTTGCACTCCACACCGCCCCAGGTCAGACATGGCCGAATGCAAATCAGCCTTGACCCTGTGCCTCATGGGAACAGTCCAGCCTGAACTGCCAAGCCATGTTTTTCCTGGACCGGAATCAAGCATCCAAGGACCGGTTTCTGGCTATCAGCCTTCATCAGCCTCGATAGATTGACTCCAGTGGTGTGGAGAGCATGGGACTCACGTCTGAGCATACCCATCCCACTCGGGGTGACAAATGCAAAAACAACAATTGATGGACAAAATGCAGAACAAGGTCATACATTCACCCCAGTACAGAGATTTGGGCCGGAATCCATCATTTTTTTGCACTCCACACCACCCCAGGTCAGACATGGCCATATGCAAATCAGCCTTGACCCTGTGCCTCATGGGAACAGTCCAGCCCGAACTGCCAAGCTATGTTTCTCCTGGACCGGAATCAAGCATCCAAGGACCGGTTTCTGGCTATCAGCCTTCATCAGCCTGGATAGCTTGACTCCAGTGGTGTGGAGAGCATGGGACTCACGTCTGAGCATACCCATCCCACTCGGGGTGACAACAGCAAAAACAACAATTGATGGACATAATGCAGAACAATGTCATACATTCACCCGAGTACAGAGATCTGGGCCTAAATCCATCGTTTTTTTGCACTCCACACCACCCCAGGCCAGACATGGCCATAGGCAAATCAGCCTTGACCTGTGCCTCATGGGAACAGTCCAGCCCGAACTCCCAAGCCATGTCTTTCCTGGACCGGAATCAAGGACCGGTTTCTGGCTATCAGCCTTCATCAGCCTAGATAGCTTGACTCCAGTGGTGTGGAGAGCATGGGACTCACATCTGAGCATACCCATCCCACTCGGGGGGACAAATGCAAAAACAACAATTGATGGACAGAATGCAGAACAATGTCATACATTCACCCCAGTACAGAGATCTGGGCCTAAATCCATCGTTTTTTTGCACTCCACACCACCCCAGGTCAGACATGGCCATATGCAAATTCACCTTGACCCTGTGCCTCATGGGAACAGTCCAGCCCGAACAGCCAGCCATGTCTTTCCTGGACCGGAATCAAGCATCCAAGGACCGGTTTCTGGAAATCAGCCTTCATCAGCCTGGATAGCTTGACTCCAGTGGTGTGGAGAGCATGGGACTCACGTCTGAGCATACCCATCCCACTCGCGGTGACAAATGCAAAAACAACAATTGATGGACAGAATGCAGAACAATGTCATACATTCACCCCAGTACAGAGATCTGGGCCTAAATCCATCGTTTTTTTGCACTCCACACCACCCCAGGTCAGACATGGCCATATGCAAATCAGCCTTGACCCTGTGCCTCATGGGAACAGTCCAGCCCGAACTGCCAAGCCAAGTCTTTCCTAGACCGGAATCAAGCATCCAAGGACCGATTTATGGCTATCAGCCTTCATCAGCCTGGATAGCTTGACTCCAGTGGTGTGGAGAGCATGGGACTCACGTCTGAGCATACCCATCCCACTCGGGGTGACAAATGCAAAAACAACAATTGATGGACATAATGCAGAACAATGTCATACATTCACCCCAGTACAGAGATATGGGCCTAAATCCATTGTTTTTTTGCACTCCACACCACCCCAGGTCAGACATGGCCATATGCAAATCAGCCTTGACCCTGTGCCTCATGGGAACAGTCCAGCCCGAACTGCCAAGCCATGTCTTTCCTGGACCAGAATCAAGCATCCAAGGACCGGTTTCTGGCTATCAGCCTTCATCAGCCTGGATAGCTTGACTCCAGTGGTGTGGAGAGCATGGGACTCACGTCTGAGCATACCCATCCCACTCGGGGTGACAAATGCAAAAACAACAATTGATAGACAGAATGCAGAACAATGTCATACATTCACCCCAGTACAGAGATCTGGGCCTAAATCCATCGTTTTTTGCACTCCACACCACCCCAGGTCAGACATGGCCATATGCAAATCAGCCTTGACCTGTGCCTCATGGGAACAGTCCAGCCCGAACTCCAAAGCCATGTCTTTCCTGGACCGGAATCAAGCATCCAAGGACCGGTTTCTGGCTATCAGCCTTCATCAGCCTGGATAGCTTGACTCCAGTGGTGTGGAGAGCATGGGACTCACGTCTGAGCATACCCATCCCACTCGGGGTGACAAATGCAAAAAAACAATTGATGAACAGAATGCAGAACAATGTCATACATTCACCCCAGTACAGAGATCTGGGCCTAAATCAATCGATTTTTTGCACTCCACACAACCCCATGTTCTGGTTTTCCATTTGTCACGCCGAGTGGGATGGGTATATTGTTTTTGTGGATGATTGCTATGCCTCCTCCCCTTTGGTCTTTTCCATCTTTGTTGGTGATTGCAAAGCCTGAGGGGACAAGAGTATCCAAGAAGGTAGGGAGGAGTCATTAAGCCAAGTTTCGGTGATAAATGCTATGTCTCTGTCGTGAGTGAGGATGGATTCCGCTAGCTAAGTGGTATGCTTGGTGGCTGATCTGCAGTTTATGAGCATGCAGTTGGTGGGGGTCGTCTCTGTTTAGGATTTCTTTGCCAAGGGGGGTCTTGGGTATGATAGTGCGGGTGGCCGGGGGTCTGGTGGATTTTGGAAGGGCCTGGTCTCTTCCTAGTCCAGTGATCACCTGGATTTTGGATTGGAGGGTGCCAGTGATAGAGTTGTCGTACGAGGAGGCGAGGTCTGCACTTCACTCTCAGACACTGCATCTCTAGTTATTTTGGGTCTCTGTCTCTTATTGGAGAGGGGGTAGACATCCATCTCTGGTGGGGAGCCTTGGAAGGCCTTTGTTGTGTACGGATGGGGAAGGAGGGGATACGCAGAGTCTGATGGGGCGCGACGAGGTTGGATAGGATTTTGCTAAAACCCTGGATTATAGTTGCTATCTTGGTTTCAAGCAGGGTGAGATGCTGCCCAGTCTCTACGTTGGTGAGGGTGTTCTGGGCAGGTATGTTAGACCTGGGGGAGAGAGTCTCATGTTGTTTGTTGGGTTCCTTTTTGTGGGTGTGGTGTCCATGTGGGTTCTGGGCGGGGCTGTGAGTGCAGGGTGGCGGGGTCATGTTGTGGTGTCGGTGTTTTATTGCACGTTCATTTGGGGAGGTGGTTGGGAGTCAGAGATTGCGTGTTGAAGTCGTTCGAGGCAGGTTGGGGGGATGGAGGTCAGGTGGCGGTGAATGCAGGAGGGGGGAAGTCATGGGGTCTTGTTCTCTCTGGTAGTGGTAAGGGTGAGGTCGCGTGGCAAAGAGCAGGTGTAGTAACTAGGGAGCACCGGAATGGTGGGTAAGTTCTGCTGGCAGGTCCGATTCTTTGGGGGGAGGAGTAGGGGCGGGAAGGGGAGGAGTGCCTGAGTGGGGGCAATCCAGGGGGATGAGAAGAGGGCGTCAGAGGACTCTAGATTGTCGTTGTTGGCTTGTATCAGGACTGTGCCGTTGGTGTAGATGGTCACAGTGGTGTTTCCAGTACGCCTAGTGTGGTTTGGAGCTGATAATGTCAGTTTGCAGCTATGTGAAGTGTTAGTTGTTTTGGAAATATTGAGCTGCAATCTGAGGATGGTGTTCCATATTTTGGGTCTTTCGGTGTGGAAAATGAGATCCATTTTTACCTGTACTCTGGAGGGGCATTGGTAGATGTCCGCAAATAGTGATTGAGGATGTTGTCTGATCAGTTTTTGCTTAAAGTTTTTTTTCAGTTAGGCGGGAAACTGATCGAGAAGGAGTTCGGGCCATACGGTTTTAAGCGGATCGCAGAAAAGGGGATGGTATGGGCTGACGTGGCAGAAGGCATTGTGTCTAGGTAGGACGGGGGGAAGCTCCCTTTAGGAAAGGTGAGAAAGGGTTTCCAGAGCTGTCCTTAGAGCGTAGTATTGGAGTAATACAGAGATTTGTGCTGTTATTCTAGGGCTAGTCGTTGAGCGCAGCCTTTGGGGGCTGGCGGATTGAGGTGAGGGCGGTGGAGATTGCTGAGATCACCACTTTGTGCAAAAAGTTAGATATTCGCTTGTGTGGGGAGATAGATGGCGTAAGTTATGTGCCTTGGGCGGCCATCTTAGGGTCAGACACAGTACAGAGGGGGGGCTGATAGCCACGAGGGTGCGCAGGCTTACGTCACATTGATGATGTTCCGGAGGGTCAAGGCGAGGCAAGATCCAGGAGGAGAGGAAACTATTCTGAGAGTTAGTGACTCACCGGAGTGGATTCGGGTGAGTTATGGCCCCTGGCGTCCATCTTAAGGTCAGGTGCATTGAGTGGCATTCTTGGGTGTGCTCGGGCTCTCTGCACTATAGAATTTGGGATGATTTCAGGGTTCGGCAGAGGCCGAGAGCTTTCTGGTCACAACTATAGAAGGTGTTTGTGGCTCACAGATGAAACTTTCGTTTTCTGGGTGCGTTCGGAGCCCTGGGCAGCTATCTTGCTGTCAGGCAGTTGTGGGTTACAGCACCTGGGGTTTGAAGAGGTCAATCTTGATGTGCATGGGGGTCACTTTACACCTGATTCTTAAGGCCAAGCAGTGATCAGCATTGAGGTCACATCTATGGGAAGAGTTTGCCTCTCACCGGTGAAGTTTTCGTTATCAGGTTGAGATTCGGAACCCTGGGCGGTCATCTCGTGGTTGGCACCGGAGAGGCACAGCAACAGCAGCTAGGGAGAGGAGAGGTCGGTCTCAACGAGCAGGGGGATCACGCTGAATCAGGATCGGGTCTAACTGTCTTCACAAGTGTTTTAGAGGCTCAGCAGTCGAAAAGCATTTGTGTATTTCATTGCTAGTCTCAAGTGGAAAGAAACGTCCCTTTACCACCTACTTTTGTGTCAGATTTCTTCGCAATGCGTGCACTGCAGACTCATTGGAAATTCCGATTTACAATGCACAAAAGAAGGTATTCGTTTAACAAGTGCAAAGCCTTATGTGCATCTGGCCATTATTTGTCAATTTATTACAAACCAAGAGAATTCGAAGTCCACTATTCAGCTTGCCTAGCTTCAGTGCATGGTCAAAGAACTGCACAACCACTATGATGCACCCTGCAGAGATAATACTTTAAACTCTTCAACCTTCCATGGGCTCGGATGGCAGGTTGCTAGACCAACAACCTTGGATCACAACCGCAAAGAGAAACAGCATCCAAAACAGCAGGTACATTATGTTTGGTGAGGTACTTCCTCAACAACCCCACATAGCAAAGCTTAACCCTACACATACTTTCAAGAGTTAATGGGCTGAGTAAATGGTAGACATGCATTATATTAAGCAAGCACTGGCAAAGCCAATAGGTCTTGGCTATGCTAGAACTATTGGCTTTGTCAATGTTAATGTCTTTTAGGTAACAGCACACAATTTAAGTGTATAAATTAGTTTTTGATATGCTACAGAAGTGACTCTTCTGGTTGGCGAGACCTGTAAAGGTTATCCCCACACCCACTGAAAACAAGCAACACAATGGGGGTGGAGAGGCGGGTCAAGCAACACAACAAGGGGTGAGCCAAGATGCACAACACAGTAAGGATGCAGGGCAGTTGGGGAAAGAAAATCAAGCAAAATAATGGGGGGAAGGCAAGTCAAGAAACACAACAGGGAAGGGTGTGCAGGGCAAATGAGATCTTAGAACCCGAGCACCAGTTGAGCGCTGAAGGACAGGTTACTTACCATCGGTAACGCCTTATCTAGTAGAGACATGATCTAGCCGCAGATTCCTTACCTTTGAACTCCCAGGCGTCAGGCTGGATCCGGAAGATTTTTCTTAGCAGTACCCCTGCATGCCAGCAGATGGAGTCGGTCAACTCCACGTAGCGCCATTGATGTAGTGTTCACTGTCATCATGACGTCTGTGTTATCAATATAACTGCCACTCCGGAGCGCTGACGTTAGTACTTTTCATGACTTTCCATGCCAGAAGCGCGGAGCCATGAAGTGACTGACCACGGTGTGTTAAAAAGAAAACTAGGGCCCTGATAGGGAACAGTCCTGATGCTTAAAACTATTCCGCTGTGAGGAGAGGATGGGCGGGTCAGTAAGGAATCTGCGGCTAGATCATGCATTTACCAGATAAGGCGTTACGGAAGGTGAGTGACTGGTGAATCTGAGAGGGACATCTAGCCGTAGATTCCTTACCTTTGAACAGATACCCAAGCGATAACTTCCCTGGAGGTGGGACTGTGGAAAAGCTTAGACCAGAAAGTCCTGCAAGACAAATTGGTGGAACAGGCCTTCCCTGCGAACCTGAGAATCCAGGCAATAGTGACTGGTGAACGTTCACAGCGATGCCCATGTGGCCGCCTGGCATATCTTAACAATAGGAACCCCACGATGGAGTGCAGAGGTGGCTGCCTTTGCCCTAGTTGAATGGGCCCTTAGGCTTTCCTTCAGGTGGCTGTTTCTCAGCCAAAACATAACATATTTTGATACAGAGTATAACCCAGTGTGAAAATGCCCTCTTTTGAACAGCACGCCCCTTCTTTGTCCCCACGTATCCTTTAAAGAGTTGGTCATCCACCTGGAACTCTTTGGTGCGATCAAGGTGTAATAAAAACGCTCTTTTTAAGTCCAGATGGTGGAGACGCTCCTCTTTAGAAGGATGCGGAGGTGCACAGAAAGTGGCCAGAGTAACAGACTTTCCCAGATGGAAGGGTGTTACCACCTTAAGCAGAAAAGATGCCCTAGTCCAGAGTACCCCTCTGACCGGAAAGACGGTCAGGTAAGGAGGCTGTGATGACAGTGCCTGCAGTAGAGGTGGTTGCCACCAAAACGGATGTTTTGATAGTGACCAACTGTAGAGGGCAGTTGTGCAATGGCTCAAACGGTGCACAAATCAAGAAGCTAACCACCAAATTAAGGTCCCATTGTGGCATAAGAAAAAGAGAAGGGAAAACAGGTGGGTTAACATCTTCAAAGATTTCTGCACAAGAGGGGATTTAAAAAGTGGAGGCTTATCTGACAGCCATAGAAAAGCTGAGAGGGCCGAAAGGTAGCCCTCCAAAGTGCCCAAAGAAGAGCTCTCCTGGGCCAATGAAAGGATAAACAGGAGAATATCTGACAGAGAGGTAGATGAGGGGTCAATAGACCTTTCTGTAAAATATTTACAAAATTGGTTCCATCGACAGGTGTAAACCGATTTTGTGGAGGGACACCTGGCTGCCAGAATAACTGCGCAGACTACGGGAGGAAGGGCAAAAGCTGTCAGTTGTCGCCGCTTAATCTCTACGCAAGGAGGTGGGGAGTGGACAGGTTCAGGTGGAGGTCCCTCCCCTACTGCTGTGACAGAAGATCCTCCCGAAGGGGCAGCCTGATCAGAGGGTCGATGCTCACTGCCAGAAGCTCAGGATACCAGACTCTCCATGCCCAATCTGGAGCCACATGAACGACTTGTGCCCCGTCGCTCCTGATCTTTTAGAGAACTCATGGCAGGAGTGGTATTGGCGGGAATGTGTACAGGAGGCCTGAGCTCCACTCGTGCCGAAAAGGGTTACCGAGCGAGAGTCGCCTTGAAAACTTCAATGCGTAAAACTGCTGACATTTCATGTTCTCTTCAGGGGTGAACAGATCTAACCAAGGCTGTCCCCACCCCTGAAAGAGACCTTGTACCACCCTCTAGAGGGAGACGCCACTAATGATATGCAAGCACTGTGGCTGTCTTTGTCCGCTCTGGAATTCAGAGAACTGGCCAGATGCTGAACCACCAGGGAAATATCCTGTTGTTTCAGCCAAGTCCAGAGACGCCGGGTGTTAGAAGTTGGCCTGGTATATACTGCCCACTAATTAAAGTGGGCAACCTGTACCACTCCAAACAACCCTTATGGTGATTTAAGAGGTCAGAGAAAACCTTAGAAAGCTATTCAAGTGGTAGCTGTGGAGACCAGCCTTCAAGTTTAGTCTTAAAGGAATGTTAAGCAGCTTGTTTTATCTGAATGCAGCCTCATAGCATTGGTTAAATGAAAGGAGAACCACACTGTTGTTACAAAAATATGTATTTATTATTATAAAACACCATAAATACCTCACAGTATCTGCTACACGCAGATAAACATAAAGCACACATTACTGTAGCACAGAAACAATTATAAGTAGCCCTAATACACAGTGGGCTCCAGGGGGAGACCAAACCATGCACTAAAATAGTGGTATAAGAACCACAACTCGAGTCAAGTCAGTGTCTAGAGGTTGTAGAATTGCAGGGACCCCAAGGAATCACCAAAAGTGAGTAAGGAGGGACCACACGGAGGATGGGTGCAGTGTGAGAATTTGACCGCGTGCTACGTACAATTCAATGGGAGAGTCGCTGTTGCAGTTTTACAGTTTAAGGCCCCATCCCAGTGGATTACTAAGAAACCCTTTGGAACTTAGAAGGTTGTAGAGCCACCCCACCCGTGGATACCGAAGTACCAGGGTTATCTACATCCAGGTAAAGGTGGGTGCATAGGGCTGAAGTGGTGCCGGAAACCGCCATTGTTCTCTATGGGAGTCTTCAAAGAAATGCAACAGATGGAAAGGAGAAAAGTGTCCGGTGGAACCCACAGGTGAATTCTTGATGAAAGGACCCTGAAAGCAGAGGGGACAGAGTCTGGGAAACTCAGGAGTGGCCAAGAGCTCGGTAGACGAATGCCCACCGATGCCGGGTGCTTCAGGTTGGACGATGGAGACCTTGACTCTACAGCTGCAGGGAACAGGAGATGTTGAGGTTGACCAGGAGCCGGATACAAGGTGTCCCACAAAGGATGTCGAGTGCTGAGGGGTCGATGTCCGTCAGGAGCACCAACAAGTCTTGGCCGCGGCAACCCTTGAAGAGGGTCAAAGAAGGTTACAGTCTGGCCCAGCAAGGACCAGGAGACTCACCACAGCAAGGGGAGTCCGAGCAGGCCTGGCGCAACCAGGGGAGCCAAAGTAAAGCAGTGGTGTCCTTCAAATGGACCCACAGACTGAAGGCACAGAAGTGGGAAGGGGACCTCTTGGCGGTTTCACAAAGTAACAGCTTGCAGGGAACAGAGTGCAAGGAGGCCAAAGGCCTTTGTGTGAAATGTGTGCAGAGGTTGCGGCTATCGATAGCCCAAAGCATGTAGTTGGGGAACACCAACGAGCATATGCACTTGCAAAAGTATGCAGTGCATAGGGGTTCAGGTTATGTAGTCCCCACGAGGGATACTGACTTTAAACTCAGTGAGTGGGCAGCTCAACCTCAAGGAAAGTAGGAATTGTATGTATTGTATGTATCATGTATTGCTGGAGCCTTCGGAGTCCACAGGAGCTCAGGATCAGCAGACTGGTCAGTCGTGTTGTGGTGCCTGCAAATGCAGGGGAGTGACTCCTTCATCCTAAGGGAGATAACTTCAGTTGTCCTTGATGCTCCACAGGTCCTGCACAGAGCCTGTACAGTGCACAGGCCCAGACGATGCTTTGGACGGAGGTGGTCACACCTTCCTGTGACAGGATGCCTTGTGTCCTGCCTTCCCCTGCTCGAGTTTGGCTCAGCAGCAGGAGGGCAGAGATGTGTCTCTGGTCGGCAGCAACCATTTTGTGTTGCCCATGTCGAGAAGGCTGGTACCGGGAAGACCAGGGACCCCACGAAGCTCGCTTTAGAAGGGTGAAATCATACCTCCACGAATGATTGCAAGGTGTTTGATAACAAACACAACATGTTTTGTTGAAGCCATTTTCGAGATAGCATTTTAAGGAGCATATAATGCACCTCTACCTATGGGTCTGGCTGCGTCACTGACAACCCGGGAGAATGGTCTCTGAAGGCTGCAGGGGTGCTCTGCTCATGCAGGGGCACCCTCTCACGTAAAACCCAGCACCTTGCCTTTAGGATTGTCAAGGTAGGCTCGAGGGGTGACTAATAGGTTTTAAGTGTAGTGACCTATAGATATAGTAAACCTATATCTAAAGTAAGTGGTGCATGCACCATCTTACACAGGCTGCACTGGCAGGCCTGTAGTTCCATTTTGCATGGTCTCTCATGGGTGGCATAAAACATGTTTCAGGCCATGGGAGGCCTCTGGGGTAGCTATGCCCTGGTTACATGGGTACTATATACTAGGCACTGACAAGGGTACCCCAGTATCCAATCTGGAATGTACCTAAGTACATGGCATAACATGTTAGGGAGAAAGCAGATAGACTGGGGTCCTGATTAGCAGGATTTCAGTCAGACTAGTCAAAAACCAGAAAAATACCAGGCAAAAAGTGGAGGTAACCATGCAGTCAGATCCTACCTTCCCACTCCGGGCCTTCTTGACAGAGAGTCCACGACCCCACACCGCCATGTTTGTTGCAGTACCATATGGCGGTAGTGTTGTCCATGAACACCTGAACTAGCCCTTCCTTGATGGACAGTAAAAAGGCTTTCAGTGCCAATTGGATCGCCCGATGCTCCAACAGGTTGGCATGGAGCCTGGCTTCCGCTGGAGACCAGAGCCCTCTGATCTCCACCTCCCCCAGATGGCTGCCCCATCCCAGAAGAGAAATATCCATCACTACTGGGAGATCTGGGTGGGGATTGGACAGTGATCTGCCTCTGACCCAATCACGGTTTGTTTGCCACCACTGCAGGTCTTTCGCAGTGCCCTCCTATATCTGGACCACATCGGTGAGGTTTCCCCGATGCTGTTCCCATTGGAACTTCAGGTGCCACTGTAGAACCTGCATGTGCCATCTGGCATGGTCCACAAGTAGGATTCAGGAAGCCATGCGTAATTCTCACTGAAATTGCGATTCTCATATTAACATGAATAGAGAATCTGGATTTCATTAAAGGGTCGCAGGCTGACATTATGCAGTACACCTTTAATGCAGACCCCAAGCAGCCGCATACATCACAATAAAAGGTTCCAATTAGAACAAAGGCAACAGATAGTGGTCATGAGGAAACAATAATCAGCCTCTTTTAAATGAACAACAGATAAGATCTTGAGAAGAAACTTGAGATGTCCAACTTCGTAAAAACTTCCATAAATAGAAAACGACAACGAGATGAAGGAGATGAAGGAATCCATGGAAAAGTTTGCAGCCAAGATGATTTGCTGAAAGAACAACCGCAGTCAAGCATTATCTGAAAAGATAAGATAATTAGTCCAAAGGATAAACACAAAAAGTATTTTATAATAAAGATAAAAGACATAGCATAGAGAGCATTACAATAAAAATGTATTACACAATGCATTGAAAATTGAATGCCACCAGAGGTGGGAAGGGAGGGATAATGTCAGCCTCCGAGTCTATGATGAAATCCAGATTCTCTAGTCATGTTAATATGAGAATCGCAATTTCATTACTGGAGGCTACATTATGCATGTTTGAAGCTATCTAGAACAACATCAGACATATGTTGAATTGGGTTACAATAGTGACGAACAAAGGTACTGGCATTAGACCAGTCTGCAGCTTTCAGGATGTCGTCTAACTTACCTCCAGACCAGAGGGATTTACTGGTCATAGCACCTCTAAGGGAGTGAACTTGAAAGACATTCAAATCAATACCAGTTAAGCTCATAGCAGTCTTAATCCATCTAGCAATAGAAGAGGAACTAATCCCTTTGTGGGGTTTAACGAAGGAAATAAGTAACTGATTAACTCCTTGAGGACGGAGATCAGACATTCTGAGATCATACTCATTCATGCATCTAACAATGCATGAATTGCATCGAGCAAATCGAGGATAAAATATAGAATCGGACATTGTTTTTGTCTTCTATGGATGTCAAATTTGACGCTAAACATACAGTAACATACAGTAAGAACGATTGGTAATATCAAGAGCCCTGATATCAGAAGCTCTTCTGCAAGAGACGAGGCATAAGACCGTAGCTAATTTAATAGAGAGATTCTTTCTGTTAAGTAAAGAATTGGGAGGCCAATTGTCGAAGAGCTTGAGAATCAAATTAACATCCCAAAGCGTCTCATATCTGGCCCTAGGAGGTCTCCTTAGGCGCATGCTTTTCATAACTCTACAGATGATGGCGTTTTTACCAATAGCCTTACCGTTGACAAGGGTATGACCGGCAGAGATAGCAGATCTAAAACAGTTGATAGATCTGTAAATAAGTCCCCTTTCAAATTGCTCAACAGGGAAATTGGTTATGTCAACGATAGGGGCCTCCAAGGGATTCAGGTCCCTTTCCAAGCTACAACGTACCCAAAGTTTCCAGATTCTATTGTATCGGTAATGTGTGCCTGGTGCCCAAGATTCCTTGAGGAGAGTTGAAGCCATTTCTGAAAGGCCTGAGATTTTGTTAGATCTCCTGACACTCGCCAAGCAAGAAGGGATAAACTCCCGTTCTGGATTAGAGGATGAATTTGACCGTCCGCGTCTGCAAGGAGGTTCCCTATGGGAGGAATCAAAAAAGGAAGACTGCAAGTCAGTTCTAAGACGGTTCGGAACCACGCCTGGGAAGGCCAGAAGGGAGTTATTAGGAGAAGGAGACATTGTTCTAGTCTCACTTTCTGAAGGACCCTCTGAATCATTGCAAAAGGGGGGAAAGCATATCCTCGGATTTCTTTCCAGGACTGAAGGAAGGCGTTGACTGCCAGAGCACCCGGGTCGGGCATCCAGCTGAAATAATTCTGGAGCTGGGAGGTCAGCCTGCTTGCGAAAAGATCTACTTCCAGGAGACCCCAAATCCTGTTCAGGGTGTTGAAAACAGAAGGATTCAGTTTCCAATCGCTAAAATCTACGAGGAACCTTGAGTTCCAATCCGCAGAGGAGTTCACCACTCCTGGAAGGTACTCTGCTTTGAGGGCAATTTTGTGTTCCAAACAAAACATCCAGAGCTTCTTCGCTAGATATGAGGGGTCTGCAGATCTGGTACCTCCTTAGCGGTTGATTTAAGCTACTGCTGACATATTGTCCATCTTTAAAAGGACTGATCTCCCTTGAAGGGAATGTCTGAAGCTCATTAGAGCGTAGAGACCGGCGGTCAATTCTAGGTAGTTTATATGGTGGAGAGATTCTTGCTGAGACCAGGGACCTCCAGTGTTCTGATCTAGAAGGCACGGCCCCCAGCCATGAAGACTGGCATCTGATTCCAAGACAAATTCTGGAATTGATCCAAAAATAGCCTTGCCATTCCATGCCTCCAGGTTGTCCAGCCACCAAGACAATTCTGAACGAGAATCTTGGTCTAGGGAGATACGATCGCCGTACCAAAGCCCCGAACTCAGGGCTCTTGCTTTGTTTCTCCGAAGAGCTCGATAATTTAGGGGACCGGGAAAGATGGCCTGAATGGAGGACGAGAGAAGACCTAGGAGTCTGGCCAAATCCCTGAGGGATAGGTCTTGACGACTGAGAACATGTCTTATTTCTTTATTTATTTTTTATATTTTCTTTGAGGGAAGAAGGAGGAGGCAGCGAACAGTGTCAACCGTGAAGCCTAGAAATTCTAGGGACTTTGAGGGAGTCAGGGATGATTTTTCCTTGTTTATGATAAAACCTAGACTCTCTATGACAGTGTTTCCCAAACTGTGGTCCGCGGACCCCTAGGGGTCCGTGACACATTCCCAGGGGGTCCGCAGGCAGCAGTTTTAAAAGCACTGCAAAGTACCGAGTATAATTAGAAGTTTTCGGGCAACAATAAAAGTGTCAAGATAACACCAGTGATTAATGTTCCTGCTGGATAGAGATGAGTTTTGCCCAGTGGCTGCTTGACTTATTTAATGTAGCACAGAGGGTTAATATGCCTCTTGCAAAGAAAGTGTGCCTGCATTTTTTTAAAACTGTGTTTGATCTGCATAGGTCAGTGGGTTACTGCTTTTGTCACAGAGATTCTTTAGTTACTGTGCAGTTTATAAGTGACAATCGTGATCTAGCACAGAGACATATAAACTGGCATCAAAAAGATGTTTGCAAACTGCATGGTACAAGATAGTAACTTAAGTTTTTTCCCAGTCTTTCATTATCCTGATGCTGCTAAAAATGTTTATTTGAATGGAAATAAAGTTTAATTGTTAAAGTCAATGCTAAGCACTGTGTTATGCCTACCAGTATGAATGACATGTGAATCCTACAACTTGTAGTCGCCTTTGCCTTATGTAATTACATGTATGATTCATTGTCTCTATGGGGCAGATTTACAGGGAAAGTGACTCAGTGAGTGCTGCAAGCCATTTGGCTGCACCGCAGGGGCTCATTATGATCGCAGACGGACTTGAGTCCGTCCGCGACCATAGAGTAGGAGGGAACCTCCGCATGGCCTGCGGAGTTCCCTCCTGTCAAATTAGGATGTGACCGCCACCCTGGCGGTCACATCCTCTATTTTTAACATTGCGGCGGGTGCGGCTTCATGCTGCACCCGCCGCAATGTTAAAAATGCATACATTGCATTTGTATGCAGAAAGCGGCAGGCACCGGTGCCTGCCGATTACTGCATACAAATGCAGGGGGGTACCATAGGTACCCCCCATGTGCAGCCCCCACCCCCCCTTCACCCAGGGGGCCCGCAACGGGCCCCCGCAGTGAAGTTACACATGCTTTTCCACGGCGGAAAAGCCGCCGTGGAAAAGCATCTCTTTTACGCCATCCTAATATGGCTGGCGGTGTCTGATAGACACCGCCAGCCATGTTACAGCTTTTCCGCCTCGGTTGTAAGTCAACCGTGGCGGAAAAGCGGCGGACTGAAACCAGGACCCACCAGTCATCCTAATGTGGCGGTGGGTCTTTGGTGAGTCCGCAGAGGATTTTCCGCATCCTCCGGGCCGGCGGTGGCTTCCGCCGGCCCGGAGGATGCGGAAAATCCTCCATCATAATGAGCCCAAGTCACTTTCAAAGCACAGGAATGCAACATATTTACCATAGTATGTTACATCTCAGTGCTCTCCATGCGCTGGCGCACAAACTGCTGCCATGCGCCGGCCCTGGCACCCTCGTACCATGGTGCAAGGATGCCTGTGTTGTGTGGAGATTGTTTATGTTCAGGTAGGATTCCCTTTCTGCACATAAACAATCACTAGAGGGGATTTCATCTTCCTAAATAACGAGGAGAAATGAATACATTTCTTCTTGTTGCACCTCCCTACGCCTCCCTTGGGGAGGTGTAGCATTCAGACGCATTTCCAGATTTACGATTTCTTTTAAACTGGAAATGTGTCTGGTTTCATTGGTGTTGCTTGGGAACACTCACACCAAAACCCATGGAACCCACCTTCCACGCAAAGTGCTGTGTGCAAAGGGGCCATATTTACAAGAACAGGAAAAGTCACGCAGAGTGGCTTATCCTGTCCTTATAAATATGGGGCACTGAAATGCGCCGCCGGAGCGTCACTTTTTGTGACGCACTGGTTGCGCAAGGGACTTTTCAATCTGCCCTACATGTGTGTGTGGTTGTACAGTGCTCTGCCATCCTACAATGGTATGAGAGATGCTATAAAACAAATGAAATACACGTGACAGAGGGACTATGGAAAGATGAGAAGCACTTTTGGAGTGTGATAAAAAGGGAATCATTGAAGAACCCAAACAAAGATTATCGTATCCTGGTGCATAGTAAGGTCATCATTTACTATTCTTTCAAAGCTAATACAATTCAATATTTAATGATAAATGTGTTTTAGAATGCACTATTGTTTCCTAAATTGTCTTGGGGGGGGGTGCCTCAGAGTCCCCTTTGTAGTGGTTCGACTCACTCATGCACTTGGTGTGCACCCTGTGGGGACTTGTCTGAAAACATTTGCCAGGGCTGCTTTGGGTTTCCAGTCTGGTCCTGGCAGGAGCCTTGTACTGTGAAATAAAACCAACCATTTAAAAGTTAGTCATGGAGATGCAGCACCAACCTTCCCAATAAAGTTTTTAGTTTTTTGCAGATTCTTTCAATATAAAATACTAAAATCCTTAGTAATTCGATTATTTGTTTTGTGTGCACACCTGTGTTCATTTTTTTCAAATTACTGTTTTATTGTTTGAAATTTAAATCATACAGATTGCTTGGGGGTCCCCGGCTTCCAGTGCTGACTCAATGGGGGTCCTCAGGAGCCAAAACTTTGGGAACCACTGCTCTATGATATTCATGGTAAAGATGAGATCTTTCTTTGGCTGAGAGCAATCCTGTGCCATAATGAGGATATCGTCTAGATAAATGATAAGAGACACGGCCCTTGATCTTAAATAAGAGACGAAGACTCTCATAACTTTGGTAAAATACCAGGGGGGGGGAAGAAAGGCCAAAGGGAAGAGCTTGGAATTGGTACAGATGACCTTTACAGAGTAATTGAAGGAAGTGTTGGTGAATCTCCGCCATAGGAATAGCAAAATAGGCATCCTTGAGATTTAGTTTGACTAGCCAATCTCCTTCTAGAAGTAGGTCCCTGAGAAGATAGATACCTTCCATCTTGAAGTGTCTGTACGTAAGAAATCTGTTCAGATCTCGCAGGTTTATGACTGGTCTCCAACCTTTTTCTTTTTTCTCGACCAGGAAAAGGTTGCTTATAAAGCCCAGTTGATCCATAGGAACTTCTAATATTGCACCTTTCTGGATCATTGAAGAGATTTCCTCCTCTATGATACTTTGTTGCTCTGGAGATAGAGGGATCTCCCTTGCAAAGGGTTCCTGGGTAGGTGTATGAGAAAAATCTATTGTAAAGCCCCTTATCGTATTTAGGACCCAGGTGTCTTGCCACTACACCAGACCAGAGGTTAGGATACGCCTTAGCGTGCGTACTCTAGGTCCTGATGAAAGCTTTGCAAAAAGTGCACACTCAAGCAGAAACATGTCGACCATTATTCACGTCCTTATTTAAATCGGATCCTCCTGGCTACACTTAAGGGCCAGCAAAGATCCTTCACCTGTTTTTAATAGTAACCAAATCACCTCGAATAAATCATTCTATAGGTACTTTTGGCAACTTTTTAACTTGCACTAAATCCCTCACAAAAAACGTGCTCCGCTGCAGCCGCAGGCGTTGTAGCACACCAGGGAGGCACTCTGTTTCCTTGTTGGGGACCCCATGATGAAGCATGTCACCAACCAGGTTGGTGAGTGAGGGTACTTTTAACAACCTTTTGTGTGCCCCTTTTTCCCTTCCCCCTCCCCATTTTTTCCTAGTAGCCACTCTTCTGTTGCTTTTTGCATATTTCCTCGGGGGACTAAGAGTGCCTCTCTCCCTCACTCTCTTGTTGTTTTGTTTTTTTCATTCCTTCAATGGCCCGTCCCCAGTTAGGGGAATTAAATGTGGCCCTGCCAGAGTCCGAGGCTCAAACGCCAAAGAAAAGGGTGAGTACAAGCACTTGTATGGCGCATAGACAGGGCTTTAAAATGGACATGGCAAACGTATCCACAGCGCTTATACGCGCAACATGAAAAAACAGCAGACGCGGTAGATTAAACTCGGCACCAACCGATGACGTGTCATCCCTTTACTAAGCGGGGCTCAATACAGTTACAGTTACAGGTACAAAATACATGTACAAAAAAATTCATAACTTATAACCACATCAAGAATGGGAGCGAAGGGTAAATCTTCATAAATTGGAGATCGGTGAGGAGAGGGGTGCGGGAGGGGGGGTGTTAGTCAGACCACCCGAATAGCACACCCTGTGGAAAGAAAGAGATTAAAACACTATAGATACAAACAAAATGGAGAGAGGATAAAAAAGTCAACTTATCTGCTTGGGAGCCACATTTAAAAGAGGCTGATTGTTGTTGCCTCATGACCACTATCTGTTGCCTTTGTTCTAATTGGAACCTTTTATTGTGATGTATGCGGCTGCTTGGAGTTTGCATTAAAGGCATACTGCATAATGTCAGCCTCCGGTCTTGTAATGAAATCCAGAATAGAGGCTGAAACATCGATATCATAGCTTGAATATCCTGGACTCGCCGTTCGGGAGGATAGGCCTGAAACTGGATCATGTCCAAAACCGCTCTGAAGGAAGGGAGCACCACAGTGAATGCAAAAGATTTGCCATGGTCCGGAAGTGGGAGATGACTGCTTGGGATGAGCTCGCCTTCTGCAACCAGTCGTCGAGATAGGGGATGGCTGGAACCCCAGATCTCCGCAGATGGTCTGCGACCACCGCCATCACCTTGGTGAACACCCGAGGGGCACTGTTGAGGCCGAAGGGGTACACAGCAAACTGAAAGTGTTTGTGGCTCACTATAAACCGCAGGTAGCGACGATTGGCAGGCAGAACGTGGATACGGAAATAGGCGTCCTGCAAGTCCAAAGCTTCCATCTAGTCTCCTGGGTTCAGAGCAGACAGGACCGGAGCAAAGGTGAGCATCTTGAACTTCTCCTTTATGAGGAAGTAGTTGAGGGCACTGAAGTCAAGGATGGGACAAAAGCCTCGGTCCTTCTTTGGAACCAGAAAATACCAGGAACAACAACCACAGCCTATTTCTGCCCTTGGAGCCCTCTCTATAGCTCCCTTGGGCAAGAGATTTGTGATTTCCAGGTGGAGTAGGTGATCCTCTGTTCACAGATCGTAAACTGGAGGCATGGATGGAGGGATATTCTTGAAGGGGAGGGAGAAGTCCCTTATGAATATTTGCAACACCCACCTGCCTGAGGTGATGTCCCTCCAGTGGTGGAGATGATGGCATATATCTGCCACCAACTGGATGTTAATACTCCTGGGGGATCGAACTAGGAGAGTTTTGCGGTGGAGGAGGGTATTGTGGCTTGGTTTGACTTCTGGCCTCCTGATCCTGCGAGTCTGGGTGAACTGCGTCTACGGCCCGCATGGTTGCTGAACTTGCAGGGCCCTCTTGCTGGAATGGTGTTAATGCGGTTGGTAGCCCATTCCATAACCAAGAAAAGAACGAAAAGCAGAAGCAGGTCAGGATGTTGTGGTAAGGCCTAAGGACTTGGCAGTAGCCAGCGAGTCCTTAAAGCGCTCAAGCCCTGTGTCTGCTTTGTCCCCGAAGAGACGGGAGCCATCAAAGGGCATGTATAAAAAGATTAGCCTGGACATCTCCTGAAAAAACAGACATCCTTGGCCAGGCATGGTGACATATTGCCACTGTTGTGGAAATCACCCTGTCTTGTGAGTCTGTTGTGTCCAAGTCACAGCGGAAGGTGAACTTCGCTGCATCTCTCCCATCTGAAATAGCTTGCGGGACCAGAATCTGGTCCTCCTCTGAGACTCTAGGCAGCACCTGCACAACTGTGCCCCATATCGAATGGGAATAATGGCCCAAAAGGCATGCAGTGTTCACTTACCATAATGCTAGACTGGCAGAAGACAAGATTTTCTTCCCAAAGCTTTCCAGTCTTTTGGAGGCCCTGTCATGGGGTGCGGAAGGGAATGCGTGCCAAGGAGTGGAGGCTTGATCCACCAAGCTTTGTTGGGTGGGGTGGGCGGTGATGAAAGCTGGGTCGCCCGGTGCAGGGCGATGACCGCGGGCAATTGTTCTTTTCACAGGAGTCCATGTGCTGAGCTTGGACCAGATGCCTAGAAGTACTTCCATCAAGGCCCTATTGAAAGGTAGCAAGGGTTCTGAGGAGGAGACACCAGGCTGCAGGACCTCTGTCAAGATGTTAGTCTTGAGTGCCACCATAGGAAGCTACAGGTTCATGACTTACGCAGCACTACGCACCTCCATTGCAAATGATACAGCCTCCTCCGTAGCCAGGTTAGGGAGAGACAGCATGCCAAAATCAGAAGGGAGGTGTCCAGGTCACTGACATTACCTAGTTCCTCATACCACTCCATGTCTTGAGGTTGCGTGATTTCTAAGGGATCCTACTCCCCCTCCAAATCCTCCTCATCTATTTCTAACCCTTTATAATAGGACAGGTTGAACGACATGGAGCCATACGGCTCCATTAGTGCAGCTCTTGACGGACGCCCGACCAGCTCTGTGTTGTCCGGAACGACAATTGGGAAGGCACCGCCAGTGGGCGACGCCGAGGATCTCGTCGTCAGACCTAGCTCCGGGGAAGGTCACTGTGAAGGTGCGACCAGCACCGGTCTAGACCCAGGAAGGGGTCCAGGAGGAGGTTGTGTCACTGGGGTAGGAGCCGAAGGTGTGGAACCCACGGGGACTCCTTCATCCGAGCCTGTGGAGCCCGACGGCAAACCGGCAGAGTCAAGTCACCCAAAAATGGCATCATAAAACTCTAAGTTGGACAGGGTACGCTCCCAGCCATGGAAAAGGAGGGAAAGGCAGAGCCGACCCAGGCACCCGGTCCACAGAGCGGGGCCTCGAATGACGAGGTTCCTCTGTCTCGTCACACGACAGACAGGGCGAAGTCGAAGCACACTTCGACTTCTTGTGGTGCCTCTTACCTGACTTGAAGGAAGAGGACTTCGATCCTCCGGAGCGGTGATCGGACCTTCCTCTCGACCGAGAGCGGGACCGTGATTGAGATTGACAGGGCAACCTCTGAGATGCCAAGCTGTGATTAACTTTATGGACTGCTCCCTCAAAGCTTTCGGCGCCATGGCCCGGCAATCAGAGCACAACTTTGTGTCGTGGTCGCGCTCAAGGCACCAGAGACATACCAGATGGGGGTCCATGACCGACATGGCGCAGTGACAGGCGCCGCACCTCTTGAACCCCAAGTTCTTCTTGCTAGACATCCCTAGCACACCAAAAGGAGTCGACAAAAAGTCCAAAAACAACTGTCAAAAAATGACAGGGGTAAGCTTTCTTCAACCGATTTGCGATGGCTAGTGCGGGAAGAAAATAACGTACGTCAGCAGGCCAGAGTGGCAGCTATATTGACGACGCAGATGTTACGACGAACATAACACCAACGACATCACGTGGAATTGACTAATGTCATCTACTCACACGGAGGGGTACTGCTAAGAAAAATATTCCAGATCCAGTCTGATGCCTGTGAGTTCAAAAGTAAGCAATCTGCAGCTAGATATCTCTATCAGATAATGGGCCTTATTTATGAAGGCCTTGCGCCGCCGATGCGCCACTTTTAAAATGGGAAAAAGTGACGCACCGGCGGCGCAAGGCCTTCATAAATAAGGCCCAATAACTGCTACGTAAATCATACAACACACATCACATAAAGTATGAAATGTTTCTGCAAACTTGAAAAAGTGTTGTTGTTTTTACATGTGGAACATATGATTTTCATGCCTAGATACGTGCAGCATCTACAGCATTAGTTTTTTTTTAGCAGACACAAAACAATCCAGTGACTTAATTTAGATACTGGGATAATATAAGGTCGCAGGAAGTTTAAATGCTGTGCACATTAATACTACCATTTGTAAAAGTCATTAGAATTTATACGAAGTTCAGGAACAACAAGAAAAGAAACAAGCAATTAATTTCTAAGCGCGCCACTGAATTACTATAAACAGCAAGAGTAATCAGCTCAGCAGCACACAAGAATAGTGTCCAATGTTAAGCAAGGCCTATTGTCTTTGCAAGTGCTTATTATTAGTTTGACAAAGAGGTAAATTCAATGATTTTGTTGTGAATACTTTAAAGTCTTTACTTAAAAATGCAGTGATTGTACAGTAACCTACAATGTCCTTTACAACAAATTAAAATTTGAAACACTCTCTATCGCTCTAATTTCATGTTTAAAACCTATCCATTCTATTAAAAGCCACTGAGTGAAGCACTATAATTTGACATACTCAGGTGAACTTTTTTCACGTCATAAGAAATACACTTATTGTTACATGATGCTTACTGAACGATTTACATGGCAAATATATTTATGGCTCAGCTTATTTATTTATAAACTTTTCTTTAGCACGAACTTGACCCAAGAGGGTATCAGAGCGCTTTACATTTAGGATTGTTGCGTTACAAGTTACATCAGATACAAGAGCATAGTAAGGTACAGTGCACATAAGCAATGTTTCAATAAATCGTCGGAGGGAGGGGAGGAAGGAGTAATAGCGGGGAGACGAGGAGGAACTATGCCCAATGTCCGGCTGGGTAGGTGACGGTCAAGGGAGAAACCAGGGCCAATCTCCTCATTAGCTGTCAAGCAGCTCCACTGGTCATCAGCCATAAAATAATCCATGCCAAGATGGTAACCGCCATGCCGTTGTCTGGAGTCCCTGTTTAATTTCTTGACCAGTGTAGAGTTAGTCCTGCATTAAGGAGTTGGCGAACGGAGTGATTGAAGTACAAGTACTTGTGTAGAGTGCTCAAACACAAATAAAAAAGTAGTTCCTAAAACAGGAGAGTGAAGGGACACAAGTACTTGGTCCATGCTCTGCAGGAGTGCTAAACACTTGACAAGCCAGACTATTGACTTCGCTCTCCCTGTTAATTTGTTAGCTCATCCCCCTCTGCTTTAATTCCAGGGAAATGCTGCACTACTACCCGTCAGATGCCTTTTTGAATTATGATGGCAAAAAGTACAACAGCCTATTATTATTTTAGGCCTTGGCCCTAGCGCCTCTGCAGTGACTTTTTCTTTTAAAAAAAATCCAACTTTAAAAATACAGAAATAGAGGTGTTGTCAATCTGCTACTCGACTGTTGGTAAGCGTTCAGTGGAAGGTCTACAGAATGAGATGCCAGAGGGCGGTGGAGATGGGAAGGCCCCTCCCAACTTTTCTGAATAGCCATATACACCCTACGCATCAGACCTGTTGTCTGTTTGACGCAGCAATTTTTCCGGTCCCCTTCCTACCCCTATAAGCCGACCCTGCCTACCTTCAAACATAGCTTTCACTTAAACAAGTTTTTTAAAAATATGTCACACTGAATACTGGCCTCTTCCCTCGGGTTTTGTTTAGCACGCCCATCGCTGTTAAGGGGAAGGAGGAAGATAGAGAGGAACAATGTGCATTGCCTAGATGCACACTGTTTGGACAATTGGAGAATCCCTCACTGCAGCACAAACTTTCCAGTACAACAAGGGGCAATTTGGTCAACGGATCTCCTCCACTCTAAAATCTAGCGGTGGCGCTCATGGAGTTATAGCACAGAGGCTTTCATCATATAATTACATCCCTCTTAAAGGATTTTGTATTGTTGTAGTTTAATATAGGCGAACCGGACAGAATTAGAGAGCTTTACATAAGGTCGCATTCATTTTCTAAGTCGAGTCGAGAGCCAGCGTGCATGTGCTGATCTGCGAGACTTGTGGTGAAGTAACTAATAAGAGCCCCGCCCACTCTCCGCCCATATGTGCCATTGGCTGGTGTCATTGTCTGTACGAAATGCTGACTTCGGATTGGTACATAGGCTTGATAGTCCCTCCTTAGTACGCCTCCTCTTCATTTGTTACCTCCCATGGCGGCTGGCCCCTTTACTTCATTTGTTACACGATACATGAAATTTTGGACTGTGAGCACTATTTTCTTTAAGGAGGTTCTTCTCCTCAGGCACGACATCCTTTGGTGCCTTCATTAAGCCCCCCCGCCCTCCCTCCTGTTGTCAGTGCATTCTTTGCCCTGCCCGCCCTCCTTCCCTCCCGTTGTCTGTGCCTTCTCCCCCACCTTCCCTCCCATTGTCCATGCCTTCAAAATCCACCCACCCTCTCTCCCTCCTGTTGTCCGTGCCTGCTAACCCCCGCCCGTCCACTACCCTGCCTCCCGTTGTCCGTGATGCCAACCATTTACAATGCAATAGGTCTCGCGTTAATGTGAGACCTATTGCATTGTAAATGCTTGTAATGTTGTGTCCCTGTCTCTTCATCTCCCGCAGAATGGCCATGAAAGATCTCTCTTGTAGCCAACCAAAGATCCCTGTCTCCCAAGGTCTGGGGTGCCTCACCCGGAGTCCCCAAAGGTTTGAGGTACAGCTGTGTTGCAGTTTCCTAGTGTGTGGGGGATGGTGTACTTCAAATTAGCTTTATTTAAACTGACATGAAATGATTTAGCCCGAAGAGGTCACAGAGGTATCTTAATGTGACGACTCTTTACGTAACACACAATAAAACACCAAAACCCAACACATCAAATCACCACATCACCTTCAATTGTGGATTTATTAATAAACACCCCTAGCCCCAGCTCTCCTTGTAAGGTTTAGAAAAGGGCCAGGGCTTCTTGAAGACTATTGTTGGCATGTGCAGGCGTACATTTTTTGGAAGACTTGGGCAGCAGAATTACACAGACCACAGACTGGAATGTTGGCATATAGACACAGAAGGGCTGCAGAAATTATGTATTTTGGTGTAGGAGGGTTTCATTTTAATCCTTGTGGCATAATGGATGGCATATAAGGATAAGTTACTTACCTGTAATCCTAGTTCTCTTCCAGGGGTATCCTCATCAAAGTCATAAGCACTGAATATTCCCGCCCATGTGCGGGACCCCGGAAACAATATAAAAATATATATGTATAAAACACATATATCTCGCTCCACATATATGTATGTACATATATCATTTTTCTCACATCAATGCAGCCCCAAAACTGAGGCTAAACAATGCAAACACATATACATGAACTGCAATTAGTAAGGAATCAAAAAACACATTAGGTCAAAAAATCCTTGAACTTTGTGTTTTAATGAGTCAAACCACTCATAAATCCTGAAAATTGCTTATAAATAGACATTGTTAGCCCTCAGGCTGCATTGCAAAACAATATCATAGAAAATGAAACCATTTTCACAATAACTGGCACCGTGCCTTTAAGGCAGCCATGACCCCAGGCTTCCCATCATGCCTCAGGGGTGACAGTTAGGTCAGTTGTTCTTTGCATAACCCTGAAGACAGGGCTCAACCACAAGATTGAAAACAAAACAGTACCAAATCTCATTTACCTGGGGAGGCGGGTGGGTTGCTTATGACTTTGATGAGGATACCCCTGGAAGAGAACTAGGATTACAGGTAAGTAACTTATCCTTCTCTTCCAGGGGATCCTCATCAATAGTCATAAGCACTGAATAGAATAGCAAGCCCATCAACCACCTGCAGGTAAATGAGAAGTACATGACCCAACCAATCATAACAGCCAAAAGAAATTCTAGCTGTTAAACAGATTCCTCAGGGAGGCCTGGCCCACCTGGGTATCTGCTCTCGTGTCAGAATCTAGACAGTAATGCCTGGTAAATGTATGGACAGACCTCCAGGTCGCCGCTTTACAAATCTCAGACATGGGCACATCCTGCAGGTAAGCCGCCGTGGCTGCTCTACCTCTAGTAGAATGCGCCTTAGGGGAACCCCCTAAAGTCTTCTGTGCCAATTGGTAAGCAAGCTTGATACACGAAACGATCCACCTGGAGATAGAACGTTTCGAGGCTGCATGACCAGTCCTGATCGAACCGTAGTTAACAAACAATTGATCAGAATGTCGAATAGACTTGGACCTGTCCAGATAGAACTTTAAAACCCTTTTCAGGTCCAGAGAGTGTAATGCCCTCTCAGCTGGAGTAGAGGGATTAGGAAAGAAAGTGGGTAAAGAGATAGACTGATTGACATGAAAATCTGATACCACTTTAGGCAGGAAAGAAGGATGCGTTCTAAGCACCACTCTGTTCAGGTGAAAAACCGTATACGGTTCTTTAGTACATAGGGCCTGAATTTCGCTCACCCTACGGGCTGACGTAATCGCTATCAAAAAAGCAGCTTTCCAGGAAATATGCTGTAAAGAAGCTTTATGAATAGGCTCAAAAGGTGAACCCATCAATTTTGATAGGACTAGGTTCAGCTCCCAAGGCGGAGCAGGAGGCCGAACAGGAGGATACACTTTCTTTAGACCCTGCAGGAAATCTTTTACTGCAGGAAGCTGAAAAAAAGAAGTTTGTGAAGGTGATCGCCTATAAGCTGTAATAGCGGCCAAATGCACCTTAATGGAGTTAAACTTCAAACCTGCTTTAGTCAGGTACAACAAGTATGGGAGAACTGCTTCTTCCTGACTTTTTACCGGATTGTGACCATTCTGCATGCACCACATATAGAATCTCTTCCACTTGCATGCATACGAATGTCTAGTGGAAGGGCGTCGTGCTTCTTTCAGAATGGCCATGCAGTCCTGTGGCAGCCCTAGATGGCCGTACTGTATGACCTCAGGAGCCAAGCTGCCAAGTTCAGTGACGGAAGGTTGGGATGGTGAATCCTCCCGTTCATCTTCGACAACAGGTCCTGCCTGCATGGTAGCCTCTTGTGAGGAGACACTGATAGGTGAAGTAGGTCTGTGTACCACCATTGTCTCGGCCAGTCTGGGGCAATCAGGATCATCGTTGTGCACGAGTGGTTCAGCTTGCTCACCACCTTCGGGATCAGCGGAAGGGGTGGGAAGGCGTACACAAACAGCCCCGACCAGTCCATTAACAGAGCATTCCCTCTCGTTCCTGGTCGATAGAACCTGGAGGCGAAGCTTGGGCATTTGGTGTTTTCGTCGTCTGCGAAGAGATCTATTGAAGGACGACCCCAAGACTGGAAAATGTCGTCTAGCACTTCGTCGTTGAGAACCCAGTCTTCTCTGTCTTCGAAGTGCCGACTTAGAGCGTCCGCCCTCACGTTCTGCTCTCCTGGGAGGTGGACTGACTGAACAGACAACTTGCGAGCTAGAAGCCAATGCCAGATGCGCTGAGCTTCCAGAGACAGAGTCCTTGATCGTGTTCCTCCCTGCTTGTTTAAATAGTACATCGTGGTGGTGTTGTCCGTCTGTACTAGAATCATTTTCTCCTGAAGCGAGGGAAGGAACGCTTTGAGAGCCAGGTGAACCGCTCTCAACTCCAGCAAGTTGATATGATAAGTGCTTTCCTTGGGAGACCACAGACCCTGCACTTGTAGGGGTCCCATGTGCGCTCCCCATCCTTGCAATGATGCATCTGTGATGATCGTTTGTGTTGGAGGCGGTTGATGGAAGAGAACCCCCATCTGCATGTTCTGTCTCTTTGTCCACCACTGGAGGGAAGATTGAGCAACCTCCGACAAAGTGATCCGATCGTCCCACTGATCTGAGTGTTGGTCCCATTTGTCCTCCAGATCCTGCTGAAGAGGACGCATCCGAAGTCTGGCGTTCGGCACTAGGAAGATGCAGGAAGCCATCGACCCCAAGAGCGAGGCTATCTTCCGCACCTTCTGGGACCTGTGGAGAAGAACTTGTTGGCACTTGAGGGCTATCGAAAACTGTCTCTCCTCCGAAGGAAACACTTTTCCTACTTCGGAGTCTAGCAGAGCTCCTAGGAAGTGGATCCTCTGAGTTGGTTGTGATACAGACTTGTTGAAATTGACATGTAGACCTAGACGTTGACAAAGTTCTATGCATGTCTTGAATTGATTCCTTACATTGCCTGGAGTTGGACCTTTCAACAGCCAATCGTCTAAGTATGGGTATACGAAGACTCCCCTGCGGCGTAGAGCTGCCGCCACCACTGCGACACACTTGGTGAACACTCTGGGAGCCGACTTCAACCCAAACGGGAGGACTTTGAACTGGTAGTGAGAGGTCCCCACCCGGAACCGAAGGAATCTTCTGTGATCTTGCCGTATTGGAATATGGAAGTACGCATCTTGAAGGTCCATCGAACACATCCAATCCCCCTGCCTGAGATGTGGATATATCTGATGAAGCGCCAACATGCGAAACTTTTCTTTTCGTACATGCAGATTGAGTGTTCTCAAGTCCAGAATGGGCCTGTATTCTTCCTTCTGGCCCTTTTTTCTGACCAGAAAATACCTCGAGTACACTCCTTTCCCCCTTTGGGACACCGGAACTCTCTCGATGGCTTCTTTCTCGAGGAGTGTAGCTACTTCTGCTTTTAACCTTTGTAGCTGGTGACTTGATGTTGACATCGGGGAAACGTGCGGAGGTAGACGATGGAAACGAAGACAGTACCCATTCTGCAGCATAGACAACACCCATTGATCTTTGGTGATGGCCTGCCACTCTGTCCTGTGATGCGCAATGCTTCCCCCCACTGGAGTGGGCAACGGCGCTGGGGGAAGTGAAGACTCATTGCTTCTGCTGCGCTTTATTGAAGTTGTTGCCTTGGCGCTGATTTCCATTTCCCTTGGAATTGCCCTTGCCTTTGTACTGTGTCTTTTGCTGGCCCTGCTGGTTCTGGCCTTTCTGCCATTGAGGGGTTTGAACCCTCTGCTTCGAATAACCCTTGTTGTTCGAACGGAATTTCTTCTTAAATTCCTTTTTCTTCTCGAGTCCCACCGCTTTGAGAGTGTCCAACTCGGTCTTCATCCGCTGCATTTCCTCATCCGCACTTGCCCCAAAGAGAGATGTGCCTGAAAAAGGAAGGTTCAGGATTCTTGCTTGAGCCTCCGGTTTTAATGCTGTGAGGCGTAACCAAGATGTTCTCCTTGCTGTAACTCCGTGCACATAGCCATGTGCCGCCAGAGTTACCCCATCTGCTGCCGATCCTATAATCTGGTTGGAGACTTGACTGCCCTCCATCAGAACCTCCTCAAAGTCCTTTCTGTCTTCTTCAGGGAGCTTTGCGGTAAATCTCTGAAGTGAGTCCCACAGAGACCTGTCATACCTGCCGAGCAGGGCTTCCGCGTTAGAAACCTTGAGGAAAGAGGCTGAGGTGTTACACACCCTTCTCCCCCATGAGTCCTGCACCTTGCTATCCTTATCCGGAGGTACCGTGGATGAGGAAGCCACCGCATTGGATTTTCTTGCCGCCGTAATGATCACTGAATCTGGCGGGGGATCAGCTTTGAGGAACAGAGGATCCTCTTCCGGAGGACGATACTTTTTGAGAATCCTCGCTGGAACGGACTTCACCGTTGCCGGAGTGAGGAAGACTTCATTCACATGTTCCATTATACCCGGAACCAACGGCAACAACGGTTTGGGTGCTGATCTATGTTGCAGGGTTTCGAATATGACAGTCGTCTTGACTTGTGGAGCTGTCATCGGTACTCCCAGTTTCAGGGCTCCCCTGCCCAAGATATCTTGGAACGAGAAAATATCCTCAGTTGGAGACACTCTTGAGCGTGGACTGTTAGTAAGAGTCGGGGAGTAATCCCTGTGAGATCGTGTTCTCGACGAACTTGAAGAACTACTTGTCCTCCTGGGCCTAGTTCTTCTGCTAGAACGCGTCTTGGAACGAGATCTCTCTCTGTGACGAGAATGTCTCTTGCTTGAGTGTTTAGAACGAGACCTTTCACTGCGAAGAGGTTGGTCTCGATATCGCTTTAGGCGCTCCGCCGTCTCCTTGTCCTCTGCCCAGTGGTGAAGAGGTCTATTCCACCTTGGGGAAAGATGAACAGAAGGAGACTTGTGGATGGGATCCTTCTCAGGTGTACGCGACCGTTGAGGTCGTTCCGTTCGATCCTGTTGCGATCTTGCAGGGGATTCGGACCTCCCCCTATTAGATGCGCCGCTCCGTCCATCCGAGGATCTGCCACTCCGAGATGATGAGGATGATGAGGAAAGACACACCAGAGATCCAGAGGGAGACCTTGAGCGAGATCTTTCTTCTGCAAGTCTCCGTCTCTTGGCGGGGGGATCCTGCACTGGTGATTGTTCCACCTCCGCAGCCGATGCTGAACCTGGAGAACCCAACTGTGGCTCTAGGGCATGAGTCTGGACTAGCAAGGCACTTCCCTTGTCCCGAACCACCTCCTTTGATTTTGTAGGAGTAAAGTTCTTTGTTTGAGAAGAACTTCTCTCCCTGGATCTTTGTTGATCCCTCGACGGTGGTTGTATCGACGCCGAGCGCCGAGCAGGAAGACGCTCCCTCGACGTCGACCGTGATTTCTCCGTCGACCTCGGGTGGCCATGGCTGTCCTTCGACGTTGAAGGCTGTCTGCTCGACGTCGATGGAGGCTGTTTCGACGCCGATCGCCGTTGACTTGATGGCGACTGGGCGTGCCTCGACTCCAAATGCCGCTCCGACGTCGAACGCTCTCGTCCAGGCGTCGACGTTGGCTGCATCGACGTCGACCGATGATGTGTCGACAGAGGCTCCCTCGACGTCGAACGACCATGGCTAGTCGTCGACGGAGGATGGCTCGACGTCGAGCGTCGATGGACCGACGTCGACGGAGAATGCCTCGACGTCACAGCATGACGATGCTGTTTCGACGTCACACGGCTCGCCGTCGAGCTCTTCCGCTTCGACGGCGACCTGTCCCTCGACGCTGACTGAAGCGGAGGTACCTTCGATGTAGACGCTGAAGACATCTTCTTCTTCGTCGCCGTCGACTGCTTCTCCAACGCCGATCCCGACGTCGAATGTGAACCAGTCGGGGCTCCTCTCGACGTCGACCGCGTCTTCCGACTTTTCTGCTTCTTGGGAGATCTTCCTCTCTCAGAAAGCCCATAAGCTCTAATCCTCTCTCGATCCTTAAGAGTCCTGGAAGATAAAACCTGGCATTGTTCACAGGTTTTAGAGGAATGAGAGTCTGGTAGGCACAGGATACAGACTGAATGAGAGTCAGTCTTTGCCTTTTTCCTTCCACATGAAGGACAGTTGTTGAAGAGAGAAGGCATCTTTGACAGGAAAAATACCTTTTTTTAAGCACAAAAAGTGCTCAAACAGCACTCTATGTCTAAAAGACGTCGAGTGAAGTCAAAAATTCTAGTACAAGCTGAATATTTTTTGACAGAAAGTCAAAAAGAAAAGGAGCTGTTTCACCAGGGTCCTGACTGAAGGAGCCGGAAAGAACAACTGACCTAACTGTCACCCCTGAGGCATGATGGGAAGCCTGGGGTCATGGCTGCCTTAAAGGCACGGTGCCAGTTATTGTGAAAATGGTTTCATTTTCTATGATATTGTTTTGCAATGCAGCCTGAGGGCTAACAATGTCTATTTATAAGCAATTTTCAGGATTTATGAGTGGTTTGACTCATTAAAACACAAAGTTCAAGGATTTTTTGACCTAATGTGTTTTTTGATTCCTTACTAATTGCAGTTCATGTATATGTGTTTGCATTGTTTAGCCTCAGTTTTGGGGCTGCATTGATGTGAGAAAAATGATATATGTACATACATATATGTGGAGCGAGATATATGTGTTTTATACATATATATTTTTATATTGTTTCCGGGGTCCCGCACATGGGCGGGAATATTCAGTGCTTATGACTATTGATGAGGATCCCCTGGAAGAGAACAGCTGTTACAGTGATAGCGCGCGGGACCACTAGCTCTATTTACCATACTCACCTGGGCCCATAAAACATTCACACTTTGAACCAGTAGTCCTGCTTTTTACTACTAACCGTATATCAGTACTTTGAGTCCTTTTAGGACCTATATCTGTAAACCATTACTTACCAATCCTTGTCACCGTTGCTATAAGTCCTAGAGATCGAAAAGTGTGTTAAAATAAATAAGCAGTATTTAAACAATTTTACCTTTCCTGTAATAACCACAGACTCGGGAAAAGTTTTAAATGCTCTATCTATGCAAGATTAGGTGAGTCTTCATCCAAATTACAGAGACCATAAATTTCATAAGTAAAAATATGATTAATAAGATATAAAGTTTGCAAGAAATCACAGTAACACCTTTAGACATTGGTACCTGGGAAGGGTGAGAAAGGGAAATAGCACCAGGACATACCACATGGATTATATTTACTTAGAACGGTGCAAGGACCAATCCTGGCCACGGGCTGGGGCAAAAGACAAGGCTCCCGACTAAGCAGGTGCTCACGGGACAAGACAGCTGCAGTTCACGACAGGTGACCTCGGCAACCCCTCGATTTTTCTGAAAGAGTGCTCCGCCAGCACCTCTGCTCTTGATCTCCTATAGCATACGTTGGGTAAGTGACAGGTCAGCTACTCAGACAAGTCGGACAATTTCTCTATCGCAACCTACCCTAGTTATACCATTTCCAGGGCAATGTACCACCCCTAAATATTGCAAATCTATGTGTTCCCCTTCAGTGATTCATCAGGAAGACGAGGAGAGGTCATCACACCATACCAAGATGAGATAATTCTTCATTTACTTGTATTGATCAAGTTCCCACCCATAATTTATTTTCTCACGATTTTATTCCACCCAGAAATATTGGTACACAATTTGAATACATTGTATTTGATACCGTTTGTTTGCTTCCTCTCTTGTGGTCAAATGTGCAGGTTCCCAGGAACATCGTGGGTAAGAAGAGTGTTGGCAGCTGTTTAATGACAGTAGCTTCATGATTTTCAGGGATTCTCTGCGCAGGCGCAGCTTTTTCAATATGACGTTTTGTGTCACTTTCAGGCCCAGATACAAGCTGATAATACAGTGAAAGAGAAACACATTAGAATACAAAAGTAAATGAATGTACTGTATACCACTTATTTCTACTCTAGCCCCATTACTATGTTTATACTATAGCATTAATAGTTAAGCAGAATGAACAACGTTTAGTACATGCAGCAGCATTGCATTAGTATGAGTAAGCATGAAGCAGCCATCTTGGCACTAGTGCGCAGAAGCAAGAAATTCCCACCAAAAGCACAGATACGTCACACCACGTAGATGTGGCAGACGCATGCGCAGAAGAGTTCCCGCGTTTTTGGCGGCCATTTTAAGACATTCGGATTGTGGTTAGTAAAAGCACATAGGTAAGCTTCCCCTAGATACTAAATATGACTTATACTGCAAATATATATAGACACAACATGTTGATTAATTAATTAGAGGTTATTTCGAGAGGACTGAGTCCAAGCAAGTTTCTGTACATATGAAACCTTGCTCCATCAATCCCCTCTTTGATGATATTTTATATCATCACTAATTACAGAACCAGATGACAACTTTAGCACTCTCCCAGTTCATTTTCTTCAATTACTTTGGGAGTTCTTTTTTCACTTTTATTCTGGTAGACTTTTATTCTTTTGTATATATCCCCTTCAACTTTTCCATTTGAATTTCATCTAACTTTCGTTTCTTCTTTTTCTCATTCACTGTATATCCTTTTCTGTTTCTGCAGCATTTGCACCAAATTATGATCACCAATATTATAAGTGATATTCCCATTATTGGCATCAGTACTTTACCTACCATACTTGTACCTACATTAGAAATCAGGTTACCAACAGAGGAGAAACCATCAGTTAGTCTCTTCCATGCACCAGTGGTTTCAATTCATCTTCCAAATGAGTAATATTTCTTACATACCTTCCAATTTCAACACTTTTATCAGGTATGTAAGTGCAACAATGTTACGCTTTCAGCATTCTACAGACTCCACCCTCTTTTGCCAATAATATGTCAAGAGCAAGTCGATTTTGTAAAACCATTGATCTGATTGCAACCAATTCGGTATTGATCAATAAGAATCCTCCGGCAGTGTCAGTTGATCAGCGATCCACCACTGTAGACAATTTACAAATTCTTTGAGTATTCAGAACTACTCCCACTGAAGGTATCAATGCACTAAATACATCACCTACAATGTCTGCAATACTAGCTCTTTTATACCGAGTTAGTTCATTCTCGTGTTAATATTTTCCAGTGATTCTTTTTACACGGTATACCTTTGGGAATACTATTCCAAAATAGCAACTCCCATACCAATGATCAGGCAGCTTAAAGTAAGCTTGTTCCCACAAATATAATAGACTCCAGGAAATACTGGATCAGTTCCCCCTTTTAGTCCCCAACCCTCAATTATGAGGAAATTGTGTTCACATTCACTGGAACTGATGAATACATTGTTATACTCATTTTTCTCTTTATGGAGACAAATGTTCCCCTTCTTTTCAAAGTCCAGAGACATAGCAGCATGAGTCATGCCAGTTGCCGTAAATACTTCCCTTTCAGCCCATTTGGGTATCTGGGGTTGCGTTTCAGTGGCCTTTCTATGGAAATCCTGTCTCCTTTTCTTTACTAAATTTAGAAATATCTTCTCTTCATGTAATCTACAGGTTAAGTTGTCTTTTTGTGCTTCAGCTATATCTATTGTTTTCATTGTTAGAAAATATTCACCCATGACCTGTGCATCTCTACTGCTAAGGACGGGATTCATGTTTTCTACGTATAGGAATTTCAGGAAAAATGATATCTAAGTTAGAATAGAAATACTGTAACCTTCCAGTTCTATAAAACAAACTAGTTAATATACTACAGGACATACCATAGGTCAATGGTAAATGGTGGTAAGTAACTCCTTCAGCTACTGATGTCGGTAATTTCATATAGACATAACAATCACTAATTTGCATTGTCTCTACATATTGTACTAATAGATTAGCAAATACATTAATTTCTGTTTCATTTCTATTTCTATTGTGATGTACTTATATCTCATCTGGTGCTTCTAAGTCTACTCTAACTTGTTTGAGGTGTGCTACCTTTCCGTGTACCATAGTGTCATTCTGTTTAGCAGCCATCAAATAAGGTATTGCTATTGTCAGTCCTAACCAAGCTATGAGCACTAACAATATAATACATATGCATATTATACAGTATATCTTTATACAATGTCTTTTCGAGTTTCCAGTAACTCTAGTATTAACCATTTTTGGCTAAGGAGACTTATCCCCTCTTTGTAAATTTTTACACAGAATATAACTGAATTTTATTTCAAGTTGGTCTCACTTCTTCGAAAGACTGATCAGTAATTAATTCTTCATCACTTTCATCACTGATTTCCAGATTCTCTAAATCTTCAAGGAAGATGTAAGTCCAATCAGGACCTTTGTATTTATTGTGCAGTCTTTTCAATCGTGGACTTCTTCTTCTTTGAATGCTTGTTGACGGTTCAGTTAGACTTGTCACTTCTTCTACTTGTTCAGGTTCTTCATTTATTGTGACTAGGCGATATTTCAGTCTCTTAAAGTCAAGTCAAAGCACACTTTATTCAATTTAAAAAAAAACATAAAAGCACATACAATACATATACATTAAAATCACAGTTCATTTACGTACAAAGTCAGTGAAGGCCATAATTAAACTGTACTGCATCTTATTTGGCTCAGAGAATTAAAATCTATTAAAACGATACCATATTTACAATATAGTGTTCAGTGGTACGCGTTTGTTCCTAGTTCTAAAAGCTTCCGCTAAAAAGCTGGCAACGCTAAAAGTAATGTAAATATTGCCCAACATCTGGAGGTAAATTAATGCGGGTCTGACTTGAATGAAGCCAGCCCCCCTCAAAACAGGTAACAGGTGTTTTCTCCTAGCGGCAGTATAAAACCCACAAAACATCATAAAATGCATGGTATCTTGCTTTGAAAAATTATCACACTCACAAGGGGGGGCATCTTCTGGATTATCCCATGATGGGTAGCAACCTAAAGAGAATTGAATCAGATTAAACCTGAATCTTACTAATAGGAGTCTGTGAAGAGGTCTTGTAACAAATTTCAGGTATGGTTCCAGGGAGGGAGTAGTAATTAACATAGAGTGTGCTCTTACAGATGGTTTCATTATTTCCTTCTCCTCTCTGTTAAGACGGACTCTCTCCATATAATGGACCTTGATCCACTTTACATCTTCTCTCCTGATAATAGATGGAGATAAAAAAAGATCCGGTCTACCTAGAGCTGAAAATGTGTTTTTTAAATACTTCAGCCACGGTATTTTCATGGCATGGTCCAAAGAAATGACATCCTCCAGAATAAGATGGTTCGAAGTTAACTCTGGATTTAGCCATGTCTTTGCCCAGAATAGGAGGGGTGCCAGGTTCAACTTATCTACAATGTAAGGCAAACCCACTTCCTCGTGGATGGAAAAGGTAGGGGTCGATTTGGGGACTGAGAGCAGTTGTCTAATTATCCCATTTTCTACCCTTTGGATTTTGTCTTGGGTAGCGTAGCCCCACAAGGCGGCCCCATAGGTGGCAATGGGAATACACTTGGTATTATAAACTTTTAAAAGTGCTTCCATCGGCCTAGCCCCCAACCTTTTTGTAAAACCCAACAGTGCAGATGTCGAGCGAGCCAAAGATAAACTCTTCACCTTTATCTGGGGGGCCCAGGACCCCCTTTCGTCAAAGAGGACCCCCAGGTAAGGGAAGACCGGAACCCTTGAGACCACCTCGCCCTTACATACGAAGGTTTTAGATCTAAACTTTCCTCTCTGTTTACCCACTATCATAGAATGAGATTTTTTAGCATTTACCTTCAGGTCAAGGTTTTCCATGAAGGAACCAAAACGATCCAATAATATCTGTAGACCAATACCTGTGCGGGCAATCAGTACGGCATCGTCCGCATATAGGAGGGCCGGAACCTGCAGTCCTCCCACACGCGGAGCGTCTACCCCCCTCCTCTAGATGTTTTCCCAACCCGTTTATGTAAATGGTGAAAAGAAGGGGGGCCAGGTTGCACCCTTGGCGAACCCCTTTCTCTGACCTAAATGTGTCCGTACACCTCCCCTCATTTGTGACCCTAACCTTGCCGAATAGCTCCTGATGTAAAGAGGCCATGAAAGTGACCAGGGAAGGATCTATTCCCTTAGTCTCTTAACAACACCAGGCCATTTATCGCCTTTTCTGAGTCTTTTAGCTGGCACTGTGCTTTCAGTTTCTTCAGATGTTCTTTTGTTTTCTTTGAGTTGTGGCACAATTTGATTTTCGTCAACTTCAGGTATCCTCTCTATCTGACCTTGTCCAGGGCTTATTATTGTTGACGTTTCTGCCTGGATGGATTCTTCTATACTTGTCTGACCTGGTTCAGGACATTGCTTTGTTTGGCCTGGAATTTTATCTTCATCCTGAACCCGTTTGGCTAATGCTGTCTGGTCCTGCACAGGTCTTGCAGTTTCTTGATCGTCTTCGACCTGTACGTTTTTTCTAGTACCTATCTGTCCCTCCTCAGACACAGGAGTTCAGGGGGTGTTTCGTTGGTCTGATTATATTGCTCTTTCCTTATCTGGTGCTCCTCATGATTACCATTAGCTTTTATTTCTGTAATCTGAGTACGTTCTTCTATTCCGGTCTCATCCTCACTATCAGTCTGACTATCTAAATACGTTTGGCTTCTTGTTCTTATTCTTATTTCAGGTATGACGATTACTGGAATCCATTCATCCTGACTGGTGCTTGGTTGTTCTTCGTCAACTATTTCAGGATCAACTTCTTGAGACCCTTCAGCTGCACAATCTTCAGCCTCAACTTCGTCAGGTTCTGTTACCCTTTTTGTATGACTTGTGTAGATCCAGTTTGGAATTCCCTTGCACTTTACAACTGTGGTGGTAACCAGTATCACTTGATGTGGCTTTCCCACCTTGGTGCTGGGCAAGATTCACAAGTGTGATTTTTTATCACTACCTAATCTCCAGGATTCAAATCATGCGCTGGAGTTGAATGTCTGGCTTCTGCGTCTTCCCCAACCTGGTGAGAGATAGAACGCACTTGGTCAGCCAACTCTTTGCAGTACTCCAACACTAAATCATCAGATATAGTTAACAGCTGATGTCCTGGTACAAATGCCTGCCTCATTGCCCTTCCCATGAGTATTTCATGGAGACTCAAGCCTGTTTTCTTGTCTGGAATGCTTCTGAGTGCCATCAGGACAAGCGATAAAGCATCAGGCTATTCCAATCTCATAGATTCACACATCTTTCCCAATCTTGCTTTGATTGTGCCATTCAGTTGTTCTACCACTCCAGAAGCCTCTGGGCGGTATGCACATTGCAGCTTTTGCTCAATTTGTAATGCTTTACAAATTAGTTCAATTAGTTCATTATTAAAATGTTTCCCTCGGTCTGATTCGATCGTTACTGGAAACCCGAATCGAGGAATGAACTCTCTTAAAAACAGCTTGGCCACAGTTAAGCTGTCATTCCTCCGGGCAGGGTATGCTTCTACCCATTTGGAAAATAAACAAACAATGACTAGAACATATTTTAGTCCTCGACATGCAGGTAACTGAATGAAGTCAATTCGTAGTCTGATAAATGGGCCTTCAGCCTTCCCAATATTCCCGGGACAAACCACAGTTTTCTTACCAGGGTTAATTCGTTGACATGTTAAGCATCTCTGGCAAAGACTCTCTGCTTTGTTTCTGAACTTCGCATTAAACCAATCCTGTCTGAACAAGCTAATCATGGCATCTCTACCTAAGTTTGTGTCCCCATGGTACTGTTAGGAATCAGCCTGATGTTAACGCTGTCTGTATCATTTGTAAACACCCCATTGGTCATTCTGTAAATCATGTCCTCTTAAATTGTTAACATTGTCATGATTCTTTTTAAACTCAACAAGCATTTGATTTTACCAATGCTTTTTTATTTGTGCCGTACTTGTTTCTTTTATGCTTTATTTTTTACTATTTCTGCTGTTCTCCTCCATGCGTTGTTTTTGATGCCAAAAGCGCCTGTTTCAACACGTGCTTAATGCTGCCGTTCAGCACATTTCCAGCACGTTCAACCATGCCAGTCAGAAGCTATAAATAGCCGCGCCCGTTGTCATGCGGTGCTTGGCTTTCTGTCGTCTTCCGAGGGGAGTGTCTGCAGTGTTCCTGTTTCCTGGCCAACAGGAATCATCGCATCTGGGAAAGCAGAGCGGAGACTCTCAGCTGTTTCCTGACTCGACACGTCGATCTTCATTTCTCTGGATCCTTGAAAGCCAGTGTCATCAGAGGAAAGCATCGGAAGCAGAATCAAGCTAAGTTCTGCATTTTGACTACTTGCTAATTTCCTCTAAAACGTTTGGATTTTTTGTGACTGCCTAAGCTAGACTCTTGAAAACTCATCTACTTTGCACTCTTGGATTTTTGTACAAGGAACAAAACCTGTTTATGTTAATTAGTGAAACTGATGTTTGGGAACCTCTGATGTCTTGTGCATATTTTTGGCATCTTTCAGCATCTTTCAATTACGTTCAACACAAAATCAGAATCTTAGCAGATATTAGATTCTTGTAGATTTCAAATAGAGACAAATAGTGTTTATTGTAATTGCAGTAAAACCCAGTGAATTCTGTTAATTTCTAGAAGCCTCTCCTTGATACTGAAGACCTTCTAAATACAAGTCAATGGTGAGTGTGTTCTAAATGAGAAGGAATATAAGACACAGATAGGGTGTTTGATGTTATATTAATGTGTTATATTGGTTCTTTTTTAAGAAAGCACATAGTCAAATTGATGACCAGAGAGAGAGAGAGAGAGAGCGCACTAAGAATAGATAAACAGAACACGTGTTCCTCACAACACAAGAAGAGGTAAGTAAACTGGTTATTGAGAATACGCTTGTGTTATTAACCTGTGATATAATAGATCAGAATAGGAAATTAACCCTTTCTTTTAATACATTCAGGTAATTAGAATTCCGCTCCTGCATGTGTAAAACCCAGAACCTGGCTGGTCCAGAAGGCAGACGGCGGAGTGTCTTTTCTTCTTGTTTCTCTTTCATCCCAGTCCCCTTCCCTTTTGAAACAATTGCCAAGGCTCCTGTTTATTGCATAGTCAGAAGCACTGAGAATTGTTTCAGGAGGGTTGATGATAAAGCATCGCCCCCACAGACGCTCCTGGATTTCAGGTGAGTGGCTGGTCTCTCATCTGACATAAAGCCAAGCCACAAAAACCTAAGTCTGTCTGGGCGATGGATCCCACTAGAAATCAAGCAATTTCCTTAGATGATTTAGCCAAGGCTTTTTAAGGGTTACAGCAGGAGGTAGCCACCTTAAAACAAACTAATCATGTTTTACAGTGTGAATTACAAAAGTATAAGCCATGTGAATCACCTTAGGAAACCCCCACTGTTAAACCTAAAACTGTGCCGCAGCCACCGCGTTTTCACTTTTCCTCAGTAACCACTGACGCTTCTGGGTCTCAACCAATTACTGTTTCCGTTACCACTCCCACTCCAGTTCTTTTGGCCACCCTGAACGATTTCTTGGGGACCAAACTAAGGGGTCGATCAGGATGGCGGACGGAAGAGCCACCGCGGCCCTGGAGTAGGCGGAAAAAGCCTTTTCCGTGTCCGCCTGCCGCGGATACTCCGTCCGCCATATCAGGATAGGAAAACGTGTCAAATTTCCGTCCGCGACGGAAAAGCACGCTCCGCCGGCCAACTACACACGACCACGCGGCGGACGGAACACATCCGGACGCTCCGCCGTACGCACTGACGTCTAAGACCGTCCCCCAAATCAAGATGGCGGAAAACACACATAAAACCGCAGCGGAAAAACAACCTGTCTTAACACGGCGGAATCCCCACAGCGAACATAGGTGACACAGCCGAGATACCCACCGCAAGCTGACCACCACCATGGACCCGGCGCTACACGCTTTCCCGATGCTCTTCGCGATCCACCACGTCCTAGTCATGGCCTACTATGGACGACGACGCAGGTAAGGTACAAACCATTGGCTGTCTGGAGGGGAATACCAGCAAGGGACGTGACGTAGGGAGGGGGAGTGTCATGTTACCGAAACCACTGATGAGAAGCATATACGAATACACATTTGCAGTACGCAAGCAGGAATGGCAACGACAGACCACGAGACTTGATAGACTACCTTTATTGTCCAAAATAGGGGTCAAATCACAGTGTATGCGTGAGCATGGGCAAAGTGGGCACCAGAGCAGGTACAACATAGCAGGCAACGAGAGGGCAGCATGCAGTATCAGAGCATCAACAGGGCATTGTGCAGTACAGAGCAGGTACATCATAGGCAGGTAACGAGAGGGCAGCATGCAGTATCAGAGCATCAACAGGGCATTGTAGAGTACAGAGCAGGTACATCATAGGCAGGTAACGAGAGGGCAGTATGCAGTATCAGAGCATCAACAGGGCATTGTAGAGTACAGAGCAGGTACATCAGAGCAGGTAACGAGAGGGCAGCATGCAGTATCAGAGCATCAACAGGGCATTGTAGAGTACAGAGCAGGTACATCATAGGCAGGTAACGAGAGGGCAGTATGCAGTATCAGAGCATCAACAGGGCATTGTAGAGTACAGAGCAGGTACATCAGAGCAGGTAACGAGAGGGCAGCATGCAGTATCAGAGCATCAACAGGGCATTGTGCAGTACAGAGCAGGTACATCATAGGCAGGTAACGAGAGGGCAGGTTGCAGTATCAGAGCATCAACAGGTCATTGTAGAGTACAGAGCAGGTACATCAGAGCAGGTAACGAGAGGGCAGTATGCAGTATCAGAGCATCAACAGGGCATTGTGCAGTACAGAGCAGGTACATCAGAGGCAGCACGTGAGAGGGCCAAAGTGCATCAACAGTCCATTGCACAGAACAGGCCCATCAAAGGCAGCACGTGAGAGGGGCAAAGTGCATCAACAGTCCATTGCACAGAACAGGCCCATCAGAGGCAGCACGTGAGAGGGGCAAAGTGCATCAACAGTCCATTGCACAGAACAGGCCCATCAGAGGCAGCACGTGAGAGGGGCAAAGTGCATCAACAGTCCATTGCACAGAACAGGCCCATCAGAGGCAGCACGTGAGAGGGGCAGTATGCAGTATCAGAGCATCAACAGGGCATTGTGCAGTACAGAGCAGGTACATCAGAGGCAGCACAACTACGTGTCCCTACCAACCCGTCACAGGGACCACAAGAGTGCCACGCAGTTCTCAATGGACACACCATGTGAAGTAACATTTGAGTGAAGTGTACAGCACCTCACATCACAGATTCAGGGGGACTGCGTGAACTACCTGCCTCGGACACACTGGCAGCACCAGCAACAGGAGTGTGAGACACAGCCACAGCCCGAGTGACACACACATGGGCCACGGACCCAGACACACTGGCAGCACCAGCAACAGGAGTGTGAGACACAGCCACAGCCCGAGTGACACACACATGGGCCACGGACCCAGACACACTGGCAGCACCAGCAACAGGAGTGTGAGACACAGCCACAGCCCGAGTGACACACACATGGGCCACGGACCCAGACACACTGGCAGCACCAGCAACAGGAGTGTGAGACACAGCCACAGCCCGAGTGACACACACATGGGCCACGGACCCAGACACACTGGCAGCACCAGCAACAGGAGTGTGAGACACAGCCACAGATGTAGTCACTGACACGTGAGCCACTGACCCAGACAGACTGCCAGCACCAGAAACAGGAGTGTGCAACACAGCCACAGATCTTCTAACTGACACGTGAGCCATAGACCCAGATACACTGCCAGGACCTGCAACAGGAGAGGGCACAACTGACACTGTGCCACCATCTGATACATGAGAGTCAACTGCACCAGCGCCACTGGGACAACTGAAATGATGAGCCACAGGGCTGTATGGGCCAGGAGGCAGGGTGGGCCTGGGAGCTGGGGATAGCTCACCTAGAGCCAAATCGGGGTTGGCAGGTGTCAATGGTGTGTGTCTGCGTTTCTTAGGGAGGTGTGAGTGCACCCTGGACAGGACAGGACTGCCAAGTGGTGGGGACTCCAAAGAATCACCACCCAGCATAGGTGGAGCAACTGCTGCCGGGCATCTGGTTTCGGGGGAGGTGCTGGAGCCTGCTTGTCGTTTGCTCTGTGCCTGCCGCCTGGACTCGGAATGATGTGTAATGGGGGATGCAACAACAGGGGACACCCTCCTCTGCTTCTGACTGGCCTGGATGGGAGTGGAGGTATGGGGGGACTCCGCCGCGGAGACATCAGTTTGGCGTTTAGTAGAAAACATCAGCCTCAGTGCAGCCAGGGGTGAAGTATGCCTGTCCTTGATAGCGCCATTGTCCATGCTAGATGCCTTGTCCGTAGGTTGTGCCTTATCCTTAGGTGGAGTGTTGTCTCTGGATGTAGCCTGTGCCCTGCTCGCCGCCCTGTTCCTGCCAGCAGACTTGTCGTCTGTGGTGCACCTGCCTCCAGCAGACACCTGCTCCCTGTGTGTGTCCCTGCCCTTGGGAGTGTTCCTATCCACTGCTGTGGGCCTGCTCTTGGGAGTCTCCCTGCTCTTAGTAGGTGCCTTAGTCTTCTCACTGTCCTTGGGAGTGTTCCTATCCACTGCTGTGGGCCTGCTCTTGGGAGTCTCCCTGCTCTTAGTAGGTGCCTTAGTCTTCTCACTGTCCTTGGGAGTGTTCCTATCCACTGCTGTGGGCCTGCTCTTGGGAGTCTCCCTGCTCTTAGTAGGTGCCTTAGTCTTCTCACTGTCCTTGGGAGTGTCCCTTACCTCTGCTGTGGGCCTGCTCTTGGGAGTCTCCCTGCTCTCAGTAGGTGCCTTAGTCTTCTCACTGTCCTTGGGAGTGTCCCTTACCTCTGCTGTGGGCCTGCTCTTGGGAGTCTCCCTGCTCTCAGTAGGTGCCTTAGTCTTCTCACTGTCCTTGGGAGTGTCCCTTACCTCTGCTGTGGGCCTGCTCTTGGGAGTCTCCCTGCTCTTAGCAGGTGCCTTTGTCTTCTGACTGGCCTTGTCCAAGGAACAGTCCATGGACATGTGAGTATCCCTTGCCTTCAGAGTACCTTTCGTGTTGAATGCCTGTGTAGCTCCGGAAGGCATGTCCCCCAACAACACTTGTGGATCCTGTGTGTGTACTCCAGTGCATCTGACGTCGTGTACGTGAACAGATTTAGCTGATCTAGGGGATGGGGTCTGTGCCCTGCGTGCCCTGACGTGCTGTCTGACGCTGCTTCTAGTGCAATAACCTGTATTTGAGTCCTGCTCTGAATAATCACTACCCCCTGAGACATCCAGCGGTGTAGATGGGGAAACAGAAGTAGCACCCTGTTCATTCGACTGTACTATTGCAGACGACACACTGCTTGCCAATGACTGCACTGTCCTGTGTAGACCTGCAAGATCGCCATGCATCCCTTCCATGAATGCCACCAACTGCCCCAACTTCCTATCATGGTCCTGGAAAGCATTTGTCATATTGGTCTGACCCACACACAGCTGTCGCAGCAGATCAACGGCCTCAGCACACAGTGCATTTTGGCTCACCGTGGCAGGGGCAGCGGTGCCTGCACCGAACGCCACTCTGCTCCCCCTACTCCTCCGGCCACGAACAATACATGGTGCAGTTGGCGGAAGTGTGGGCCCTGTGTGCTGTCTTCCGACAGAAGGTGATGAGTGCCCACTCCCAGTCTGTGACAACAGTGCAGGCTCACCAAGAGTGTCCGACGAGGAGGACGATGGTGTCTCCACATGCGAGTCCTCAGGGACGGTCCTGTCCCCCTCTCCGGCGCTGGCCTCCTCCGTGTCAGTCTGCGTGTGTGCGAAGTCTGAGCCGGACTCATTTCCTCGGCTACTCTCCACCGTCTGTGGCTGAGTGTCCTCTGTCAAAGCTGAAATGCACAGAAAAGATGTGTGAGTCATGGGCACACTCACGTACAGAAGGAACAGGATAGCCAAATCACATAGCAGACAAAGGTTCATGAGCCCTCATCCTGCACATGGCCCACCCCTACCAGTCATCCTCACATTTTCTGCCATGGGGCCATGGACCACTAGGGGATGTGCTTTAACACTCAACTACTAAGCAAGTGGCGTGTCAACATGGCGGACCTGGATGTCAAATGAGTACCACCCAATGGGACCAAAATGCCATCACAGGCATACATACGCAACACGGAACTCAATAGTGTGTCTGTGCACCAATACATGCATAGCACTCACAAGTTTCCTACACAGACAGTATGCTCACCGCTAGTTTGCTGTTGATCGGCACTCAGACGTTCGGCCAGTTCAGGATGCGTCACTGCAATGATACGGTGCATGAGAGGGGTCATGGAGCGTCGGGCCAGACGGGGCGTCCTTGGAATCAGGCCCAGTGTTACTTCCGCTACATTCTTGCTCAGCCTGGAAATGTCGTCCCAGCGTTTGTGGCAGTGTGTATGTCGTCTGTTGCACACCCCCAATGCCCGTACTTCCCGTGCTATGGTCCTCCACAGGTCCTTGCGAAGGTGCAGCTTGACCTACCATGATGGGAGACAAAAGGGTTTAAGTCAGTGGACAGGTGGCCTGTCACACACATAGGGGCAAGACGTTACTGTCAGCAGCCATGCACAATCAGGAACATATGTCTAGCCCACACTACACAGCTAAGATATAAATAGGCCTGATCATTTGGCCCCCTCATGCACACCAACATGTCCCACACTGCACTTACCACCCGTCCCGGTGCGCCGTAGAGGCGTCCATAGTTGCGGAGTACACCGTCCACGAGGACATCAAGCTCCGCGGAGGTGAAGGGTCGAGACCGGATCTCTTTGCCACTCGACATGGCAAGATCACGGAGTATGGCACTAGAGCAGCAGTCGGTGGTCAGCTCAGCAGCAGCAGCAGCAGGTCGAGGTGATGGTCACAGGCAGCAGTCGGTGGTCAGCTCAGCAGCAGCAGCAGCAGGTTGAGGTGATGGTCACAGGCAGCAGTCGGTGGTCAGCTCAGCAGCAGCAGCAGCAGGTCGAGGTGATGGTCACAGGCAGCAGTCGGTGGTCAGCTCAGCAGCAGCAGCAGCAGGTCGAGGTGATGGTCACAGGCAGCACTGGTCCCCAGGGTAGGAAGTTTCATTTTGGCCAAGACACATATATAGGGCCCTCAGCACGTGTCAGTGGCATACGTCGCCAGCAATTGGTCAGCCCTGGAAGCGTGATTGTGAAATGGGCCAATGACTGGCCCTGTTGTTGCGGTGCACAGCTTCCGCTACTTGCGATTGGCCGTATGCGGCCAGCGTCCCTCTTCCCATTGGCTGCATGTGCAGGGACCGTCACGGGCACACATCGGCAACCGCACGTGCAAGCTTCAGGCACGGATGCTTCAGTTGCAACAATGTACTATCACTGGCGCCTCCATGGCGGTGCACGTACACAGCGGGGGAGGTGCAGGCCTATACACCCTGCAGATGTACTCAATGGACATGCCAGTTCATGACCCCCCTTACAGTCACCTTGCATCATCCACCGTACACCGGCCGGAGCGGCCGGCCCATGAACAACCGCCGTGCCCGGCCATGAACAACTGCCGGTCCCGGCCATGAACAACCGCCGTGCCCGGCCATGAACAACCGCCGTGCCCGGCCATGAACAACCGCCGTGCCCGGCCATGAACAACCGCCGTGCCCGGCCATGAACAACCGCCGGTCCCGGCCATGAACAACCGCGGTGCCCGGCCATGAACACAACCGCCATGGCCGGGCACGGCGGTTGTTCATGGCCGGGCACGGCGGTTGTTCATGGCCGGGCACGGCGGTTGTTCATGGCCGGGCACGGCGGTTGTTCATGGCCGGGACCGGCGGTTGTTCATGGCCGGGCACGGCGGTTGTTCATGGCCGGGCACGGCGGTTGTTCATGGCCGGGCACGGCGGTTGTTCATGGCCGGGACCGGCGGTTGTTCATGGCCGGGCACGGCGGTTGTTCATGGCCGGGCACGGCGGTTGTTCATGGCCGGGCACGGCGGTTGTTCATGGCCGGGCACGGCGGTTGTTCATGGCCGGGCACGGCGGTTGTTCATGGGCCGGCCGCTCCGGCCGGTGTACGGTGGATGATGCAAGGTGACTGTAAGGGGGGTCATGAACTGGCATGTCCATTGAGTACATCTGCAGGGTGTATAGGCCTGCACCTCCCCCGCTGTGTACGTGCCCCGCCATGGAGGCGCCAGTAATAGTACATTGTTGCAACTGAAGCATCCGTGCCTGAAGCTTGCACGTGCGGTTGCCGATGTGTGCCCGTGACGGTCCCTGCACATGCAGCCAATGGGAAGAGGGACGCAGGCCGCATATGGCCTTTGGGAAGTAGCGGAAGTTGAGCACCGCCATGGCGGCGCCAAATATGTGATCTTGTCAGACGCTGCACCGTGATGTGTTGTGTGCAGTTGCGTCATGAGGGATGTGAGCGTGATTGTGAAAGGTCATATGTCATACAATATAGCATGTGTGTCCATACAATGGACATCGGTCGGCACACAATGGGCAACAGATGTGCATTTGTACGTGTTGACGTCGGGTTTGACCCTACAGACGTTGTTACATCTTCACAACTACACAGTACATCACGGCTGTGTGGCCAATTAATGCATCTGTTGTCAGTTTCTTGTTGTGTCGAGGTGACTACAGTGGTGGTGGTACACATGCATTCCGTGTATGTGATTTATACGTTCTGTCACCATGCATGTCATTACCGTATGCACATCATCATTGGTGGTGGCATTTGTGCTTGATGACATGGCGTGTGTAAACTTATCGTTTGTGTGCATGCAGTTGCATGAGTGTCTGTGATGTGTCTACGATACATTAGGGTGACGACTGAAGTTTTGTCAGTAAGGTACACATGTGATGGAGTTGTACACGTATGCGTCGTTTGTAAGTTGACCTAAGTTACATCTCTCTCCCACACAGGAGGGCTCCAAATGTGCATCGCCCATACACTCTGCTGGAGGATATGGTAGACGAGGAGGTGATTCGGAAATTCAGGCTGGATCGACGTCGGTTGCTGGAGCTTGTGGCTCAATTGTCTCCTCATCTGCAGCCACGTAGAACGTATCCTGGCTCGTTTACACCCACTGCAAAGGTCATGGCGGTACTACATTTCTTCGCTACTGGCACATTTCAGTATACAGTTGGAGGTGCCGGGGGTATGTCACAGGCCATGTTCAGCACGGTTCTTCGGGATGTGTTAACAGCTATGATGCTGTACAAGGATGAGTACATACATTTCCCACGTCCGGAAGAGTTGCCAGCTGTCAAAGCTGGTTTCTATGCACTGGGCCACATACCTCACGTTGTGGGCTCAATTGATGGCACGCACATCGCGCTCATTCCACCACGGGCACGCGAACAAGTGTTCAGGAATCGAAAACACTTTCATTCGCTGAACGTGCAGGTGGTGTGCCTGGCGAGCAACATCATCTCCCATGTGTGTGCAAGATTTCCTGGATCCGCACATGACGCCCACATCATGCGAACCAGCAATGTCCCACGACTCATGGCAAATCTGCCACCCGGTCAAGCGTGGCTTGTTGGTGAGTGTGCAGTGGGGACTCTTGTGATCTCTGTGTTGCATGGGGTACCCACCATATCTTGTTCTGATGTTTGTCTCTGTCATCCCCCTACATAGGCGACTCGGCTTACCCAAACCGGCCCTGGCTCCTCAGTCCCCTACGTAATCCGAGGACGGCGGGTGAAATGCGGTACAATGAGGCACATGGAAGGACACGGAGAGTCATCGAACGTACCTTTGGACTGCTCAAGTCTAGGTTTCGGTGCCTCGATAAGACCGGAGGGGCCCTGCCTTACTCACCAGGAAAAGTATGCAAGATCGTGATTGCCTGCTGCATGCTCCACAACCTGGCAGTACGCAATAACATTGAACTGCTGTTGGACCCTGAAGACGAAGGAGTTCCTCGGCCTCCCATCCCACCCATGTCGACTGATGAGGATAGTGGTGAGGAGGAAGGTGTGGACCAGAGGCGCCAGCTCATTGATCGCTACTTCCCTTGAATGTGAGTATCTACCTCTAGTGGCGGTTGACAATGGCTCATGTATGTTTTCTGGTGTTGTGTGGATATGGGGTTAATCAGCTGGGTGTGGTTTGTGATGGTTGCACATGTGTGTCTTCATGTCTTTGGACATAGGAGTGTCCATGATGTGTGTGCTCCCATCCCATGCTTGTGTGATGGTTGTCGTTTGTGTAATGTTGCTGTGCATTGTGTTGCGATGTGTGTGAATCTCTTTAGTGACGTGTGTTTGCTGTCTCTGGTTTTCTCTAGGTCACTCCCGCAGCGCCATGATCATGTGCGACTATGATCCCTGTACCTGTTTACGTCTGTATCTGATGGCAATCATGTGAATAAACATGGAGGCAAAACATCATTGTGTGAGTAAATGCAATTTATTGACAGGTTGTGCTTTTGTGCTGGTGAATATTTACAAGTAAGTGGGGGGGAGGGAGTTGGAGTTGAAGGTAATGGCAGATGAAATGTCCGTGCTGACACCACATTGGGGGGTGTCAGGCTAGTCCAGCAGACCAGTGGCAATGATTGTCTATGTGGGACAGGATGGTTTGCAGGGTGAATGTCTGGCACAGGCAGTGGCATTGTCAAGGTCGTCCCCTCTTGGAGCGTGTGCCTGGCGCTCCAACACTGCTCTCAGCCACTTCCTGCCTCGGCCGCCCCCTCCGTCTCGGAGGTGGTACAGAGTCAGCTGGGAGGGCAGGTTGGTGATGGGCCACATCCGTCGCCAGGGGCTCAGGTGGTGGTGGCGGCGGTGGAGGCGGAGGCGGAGGTGACGGGGGAGGCGGAGGTGACGGTGGCGGTGGCGCTGACACACTTGGTGGAGGGGGGGGGGTTGTTCCGGCCAACCCATTCCCTCCACATCGTTGCCTGCTGGCCCATGATCACCAACATCTGGCCAAGGATGCCAGAGATCTCGCGCAGGATGTTGGTGTTGTCCACTGAGTCCTGGTGAACACGATCAGCGTTTGCCTGGGACCGGTCGTATGAGGCCTGGCACCTGGCAAGAGCTTGTAGGGACTGTGCCACTGGCTCGGGTAGCTGTCCCTCCTCTGACCGGCGGTGTGTGGCTCGCCTGATTGGCAGTTGTCCCGTTGCCTGTGTTTGTGGTCCACTCACCCTGCTTGTGTGTGGGGCCGTTGGACCAGCGTTGCGCGCTGGGTCATGCTGGGTGGCACCGGCAGGAGTCGTGGTGCTGGTGGTAGTGGTGGTACTGGTGGTACTGGTGGTACTGGTGGTGGTGGGGACTGTGCAGATCACAGAGACAGGTGCCGCGGGAGTCACACATGCGACGTTGGTCGGTCCCGGGAGTCCCTGTGAGCCAGATGGCCCTGGCTGCGTGCTTGGTCCCGCTCCATCCTCCGCCCCGGAGCTGCCTGTGTCGTCGTCAGCAGAGAGTCCTGTAGGTGTGGGAGGCGAGGCTGGCGGCCGGGTACTGCTTTCCCCAGTCAGTTGACGATCACCTGAGGGACAAGATTGAGCTGGTCAGTAATGTGGACAGTACATGGTTACATTGATTTGTAGACATTTCTGTTTCCTGTCGCACACACCCCACCCTCCACCACCACCACCACCACCACCCTCCCCGTGCACATGGGGGCCTGTTGGGAGTTGTAGTTTGGGCCTCTCACACACCCCACCCTCCACCACCACCACCACCACCACCCTCCCCGTGCACATGGGGGCCTGTTGGGAGTTGTAGTTTGGGCCTCTCACACACCCCACCCTCCACCACCACCACCACCGCCACCCTCCCCGTGCACATGGGGGCCTGTTGGGAGTTGTAGTTTGGGCCTCTCACACACCCCACCCTCCACCACCACCACCACCACCACCCTCCCCGTGCACATGGGGGCCTGTTGGGAGTTGTAGTTTGGGCCTCTCACACACCCCACCCTCCACCACCACCACCACCGCCACCCTCCCCGTGCACATGGGGGCCTGTTGGGAGTTGTAGTTTGGGCCTCTCACACACCCCACCCTCCACCACCACCACCACCACCCTCCCCGTGCACATGGGGGCCTGTTGGGAGTTGTAGTTTGGGCCTCTCACACACCCCACCCTCCACCACCACCACCACCACCACCCTCCCCGTGCACATGGGGGCCTGTTGGGAGTTGTAGTTTGGGCCTCTCACACACCCCACCCTCCACCACCACCACCACCGCCACCCTCCCCGTGCACATGGGGGCCTGTTGGGAGTTGTAGTTTGGGCCTCTCACACACCCCACCCTCCACCACCACCACCACCGCCACCCTCCCCGTGCACATGGGGGCCTGTTGGGAGTTGTAGTTTGGGCCTCTCACACACCCCACCCTCCACCACCACCACCACCACCACCCTCCCCGTGCACATGGGGGCCTGTTGGGAGTTGTAGTTTGGGCCTCTCACACACCCCACCCTCCACCACCACCACCACCACCACCCTCCCCGTGCACATGGGGGCCTGTTGGGAGTTGTAGTTTGGGCCTCTCACACACCCCACCCTCCACCACCACCACCACCACCACCCTCCCCGTGCACATGGGGGCCTGTTGGGAGTTGTAGTTTGGGCCTCTCACACACCCCACCCTCCACCACCACCACCACCACCACCCTCCCCGTGCACATGGGGGCCTGTTGGGAGTTGTAGTTTGGGCCTCTCACACACCCCACCCTCCACCACCACCACCACCACCACCCTCCCCGTGCACATGGGGGCCTGTTGGGAGTTGTAGTTTGGGCCTCTCACACACCCCACCCTCCACCACCACCACCACCGCCACCCTCCCCGTGCACATGGGGGCCTGTTGGGAGTTGTAGTTTGGGCCTCTCACACACCCCACCCTCCACCACCACCACCACCACCACCCTCCCCGTGCACATGGGGGCCTGTTGGGAGTTGTAGTTTGGGCCTCTCACACACCCCACCCTCCACCACCACCACCACCACCACCCTCCCCGTGCACATGGGGGCCTGTTGGGAGTTGTAGTTTGGGCCTCTCACACACCCCACCCTCCACCACCACCACCACCACCACCCTCCCCGTACACATGGGGGCCTGTTGGGAGTTGTAGTTTGGGCCTCTCACACACCCCACCCTCCACCACCACCACCACCACCACCCTCCCCGTGCACATGGGGGCCTGTTGGGAGTTGTAGTTTGGGCCTCTCACACACCCCACCCTCCACCACCACCACCACCGCCACCCTCCCCGTGCACATGGGGGCCTGTTGGGAGTTGTAGTTTGGGCCTCTCACACACCCCACCCTCCACCACCACCACCACCACCACCCTCCCCGTGCACATGGGGGCCTATTGGGAGTTGTAGTTTGGGCCTCTCACACACCCCACCCTCCACCACCACCACCACCACCACCCTCCCCGTGCACATGGGGGCCTGTTGGGAGTTGTAGTTTGGGCCTCTCACACACCCCACCCTCCACCACCACCACCACCACCACCCTCCCCGTGCACATGGGGGCCTGTTGGGAGTTGTAGTTTGGGCCTCTCACACACCCCACCCTCCACCACCACCACCACCACCACCCTCCCCGTGAACATGGGGGCCTGTTGGGAGCCATGGACATGTTAGTGTGTTGGTGTCCGACGTGCATGGGTTGGGGCGTGGGGGATGTTTATTCTCAGTTGTGTGAGCCTGACCATGTCGTGCTGATCGTGGTGCTTGGTTTGTACTCACCAGTCTCTTCTCCTTCGTCAAGGCCGTCTAGGCTCTCTGGGTGTAGTATCACCAGCACCTTCTCCTCCCAATCGGTGTAGGGTATGGGCTCCGGGGGTGTGCCACCGCCAGTAAGATTGGCTCTGGCGTGGTTTTTCGCTCGGATGCCCTTGACCCTGGTCTTAAGGTCATGCCACCGCCTCTGAATGTCGTGCTTGGTCCTCGGCACAGTCCCCGACGCATTCACCCGAGTGACGATCCTGTCCCACATGTGGTTCTTTTGCGCCACGGTCGTCTGCTGGACTTGGGCCCCGAAGATGTTGGGCTCCACACGGATAATTTCATCTACCATTACCCGCAACTCTGTCTCCGTGAATTTGGTTTTTTTTTTGGGTGCCATAGTGTGTGGTGCTCAGTGTGTGAGTTGAGTGAGTTGGGAGGTGCAGGTGTGTGGTGTGTGATGTGTAGGATTTGTGTGGTGGGTGTTTGTGTGGTAGGGTGGTGGGTGGGTGTCTTCTATGTGATTTTATGTGAGTTAGCAGTGTCTCGAATGGCCCTCTTGCTGGCAGCAATGCTGTGGTGCAAGGGATTGTGGTTGTGTGGGGGTGTCTTTTTGTAGTCGTGTCTCAATGGTTGTTGCGAGTCAGGTGGTAGGTGGGCGTGTTGACTTGTGTGCATTATTGGATAATTGGGATGTGTCATGGTGGCTTGTGCTTGGGGGGGGGGGCCTTGTCAATGTTCGTATGTTTGCTTAGGACTTGCGGTGCACTTTCATACATTTGTTAGGCGCTAGGGATGTTGTGCGTGTTGGCCTTCCGCCCTGATGCTGTGGTTCTCGTAGCATTGTTTCCGCCGCGGACGTGGATGGCTGTGAGTTCCGTGGTACGGGCGGATTTATCCTAATTGCGGCCACGGAGTATTCTCAGGTATGGCGGTACATGTTTTATTTTCCGCGGTCATTTCCGTCCGCGGCAGTGGTTGTTCATTGGACTCCGTCCGCCGCGGACGGACTTGGTTGTGTTCCGTCCACCGCGGACGGTGTTGGTTGTGATCCGTCCGCCGCGGTCGGAGTTTCGTGACATGAATATCCTAATCCCAACCGCGGTTTCTCCGCGGCGCAGCCGGGAGTAAAATTTCCCCCACCATGGCGGACAGTACCCATTTCCGTCCGCCATCCTAATCGGCCCCATAGTATGCAATTTTTATGAATCAATGTCAACTAAATTTTTTATGTCGACCAAATGCATTTACTGATGACACATCTAAAATAGCATTTATTCTCTCCTATTTGGTTGGAACTGCGGCTACATGGTCTATTCTCTTCGTAGAACGTGATGATCCTATTTTACATAATTTCGTACGATTTAAAGAAACCATGCGTAAATTATTTGCCAAACACCAATTTGTCCAAGCAAGCGTTAACAAATTACTAAATCTGAGGCAAGGAAAACAAGATTTATTATCTTATATCACATCCTTTAACCGGCTTATCGCAGAAACTGAATGGCCAGAAGAAAAGAGGAATTCTCTTTTTTATCGTGGTCTTTGCGATGAATTGAAGGATGTCATAGCACAAATTGTGGAACCCCCTACCGATTGTACGGACTTTATTAATTTAGTGGTCCGGCTGGATCATCGGCTCAGAGAACGTAGAGGAGAAAAAACCCGTGGTGATTTTGCACGAGTAGTAATTGTGAAGAATGACAAAAAGGAACATCCTAATACCACTCCTTCTCTTGACATTTCTGAGCCAATGCAATTTGGAAGTGTTAGAGGACCTCTTTAAAAAGATGAGAAAGAGAGAAGAAGAAGTCTTAATTTGTGTCTTTATTGTGGTCGTGCAGGACATTTCGCTTGGGCTTGCTTAGCTAACACCTCTTCTCGAAAAGCAATTGGACTTACTGAGATTTCAATGTCTGAGTTAGACAAAAACATATCTCAATCGGAAAACTCCCTGGCCGGATAAGGACTGAGGCTCCCTTATCACCTATTCAGGGTGACACAGCCTCATATCATTATTTAGCAAACACTTCTGCGGCTACGCCATGTCATTTAACTCTTATTGTTACTCTAGAAATGTCTAACCAAATCAAGAAGGTGATACCAATACTGCTTGATTCCAGAGAAACCGGAAATTTTATGGGCATTGGTTTGGCAAAAACTCTAAATATTCCCACCATCAGAAAAGAGACTCGTGAACCAGTAAGAGCAGTAGATGGTTCTGAACTATCTTCTGGTTTAATTGTCCATTTAACCTCACCTTTAACTATGTCATGTGCTAATGATCATACTGAATTTATTCAATTTGATCTAATTGATACCCCTGTTTTCGGAGCTATCTTGGGTATACCATGGCTCCAGTTACATAACCCGAAAATAGATTGGGAAAAGCGCGCAGTAACATTGGATTCCACACACTGTTGGCGATCTTGTTATAAGAACAGACAACAACCTGTTACTCTTTTACATTGTGCATCAACTCAAGACATCTCTGCTTCCCCATCCCCAAAGGAGAAGATTACTGTTTTGCCCAAGATCTATGAGGACTTTCACAATTTATTTTCAGAAAAAAAGGCTACTCAATAACCCCCCCATAGGTCATACGACTGTCGCATCGACTTGGTTCCTGGAGCCTCTCTACCTTGTAGCAGAGTGTACGCTCTATCTGAACCAGAGACCCTTCACCTAAAAGAATACCTTGATGATCTTTTACTGAAAGGATTCATTAGGCACTCCACTTCCCCTGTGGGTTCTCCACTGTTTTTGTCCCGAAAAAGAATAAAGAATTGCGCGCTTGCATCGATTATCGCGCCTTGAATAAGGTCGCCATTAAAAATAGGTACCACCTTCCATTGATACCGGTCCTTCTTGATCAAGTACGTCAGTCCACTATTTTTACTAAACTAGACTTATGAGGTGCGTACCATTTAACAAGAGTTAGGGCTGGAGACGAGTGGAAAACCGCCTTCAGAACAAAATTTGGCTTATTTGAATATACCGTGATGCCCTTTGGTCTGTGCAATGCACCAGCGGCCTTTCAGTTTTTCATTAATGAAGTACTGCATGATTTCTTGGATGTATTTGTTATCTGCTACATCGATGACATCCTCATTTACTCATCCTCCACAGAAGAACACATAGGGCATGTCAGGGCAGTTTTACAACGAATGAGGGAACACAATCTCTTAGCCAAGTTCGACAAATGCATTTGCTATTCCACTAATATTGAGTTCTTAGGATATGTGATTACACCACAGGACATTACTATGGATCAGTCAAAGGTGCAGGCTATTTTGCGCTGGGAAATCCCAGGATCTTTAAAAGATATCCAGCGATTCCTGGGCTTTGCAAATTTCTATCGCCGTTTTATTCCCAATTTTTCATCCATAGTTTCACCAATTACGCACCTTTTAAAAAAAGGAGTCAAATTCCTCCGGTCCCCAGAAGCTGAAAAGGCTTTTAAGATCATAAAGAAAAGTTTTACAGAAGCACCCATATTGCAACGCCCAGACCCTTCTCAGCCCTTCTATGTGGAGGCGGATGCCTCTCAGGTAGCTGTTGGAGGGGTTCTCTCCCAGAGAGACTCTGAGACAGAAAATCTTCATCCTATGGCTTAATTTTCTAAAAAACATTTGCCCGCTGAACAAAATTACACAGTTGCTGAACGGGAACTCTTTCCAAGAATGGCGACACTACTTACTAGGGGATCGTCATACTGTAACTATCTACTCATATCATCTTAACCTTCAATTTTACCAGAATGTCAAGGCTTTAACCCCACGCAAACTTTGTTGGCTTTTGTTTTTTAATGAGTTTAATTTTATAATCACATATAGACCAGGGAAATAACAAAAAAAAATCAGATACATTATCTCAACTGAATTTTCCACTTGATGGCACTACTGTGACCCCATCTGATTCAATTATTCCTGGTCAGAAAATTGTTGCTTTATGCTCTTCCCAGGACTTCCTAACACAATTACAACAAGCTGTACTTACTTAAGCGTTGCCTTCGGATGTCCTTATCAAAGAGGGCTTAGCATATTTTAACAATCACTTGTACATTCCTACACGTTCTCTACAAGACACTGTCTTACATTGGAATCAAGACACCAGTTTAGCAGGTCACCCTGGTTTTAAGAAAACCTTAGATCTATGTCAACGTGATTTCTGGTGGCCGTCAATTATAGCAGACGTTAAGGAGTATGTCCAATCCTGTTCAACCTGTATGCAAGCCAAAGCCTCTCATATTGCTCCCACTGGCCTCTTACAATCTATACCAATTCCACCCATGCCCTGGCATACGATAGGCATGGATTTCATCACAGATCTTCCTATTTATTTATTTATTTATTTTTGATATTTGTTAAGCGCAAACAAATGCCCGTGGGCGTCTCGGCGCTAAGACTCAGAACGTGACTCTCCGATGCTGGTTCTTTAGATGGATTACTTGTTGAACAACCAGGTTTTTAGCCTTTTTGCGGAATAGCAAGAGAGAATGACTTGACCTGATCGAAGATGGAAGGGTATTCCAAAGTCTGGCTGCCGTAACCATGAACCGTCGGTCTCCCCAGGAGACTGTCTTAGTGCGAGGGGCCACAAATTGATACATTGTTGTGGATCTGAGTTGTCTGGGGGGACAGTAGAGTGTCAACTGGTCTTTAAAAAACTGTGGACCCTGCTTATGTAAAGCTTTGAATGCTATGCAAAGTGTCTTGAATTTTATCCAATTTTTAATCGTAAGCCAATGGTACTTCCGGATTGTTTCAGCGATCGGCTTGAATTTGGGGGTATGTCTAATGGCTTCTCTGTTATTTGGGTTGTCATAGATTATTTGACAAAAATGGCACATTTCCATCCATTAAAACACATGCCCTCAGCCAAAGAATTGTCCACTTTGTTTATTCACCACATAGTTAAAGCACATGGACTCCCGACTACAATAATCTCAGATAGATAGCCCCAATTCATTCTGGCAACACTTCTGTTCATTTTTAAAGATTGATGTCTGACTATCCTCAGCTTATCACCCTCAGACTGACGGACAAACCGAAAGATTAAACCAAACTATGGAGAAAATTTTGCGTTGTTGTTTGTCAACATGGACTACAGAATGGGATAAGCTCTTACCTATGGTAGAGTTTGCATATAACACCACCAAACACTAAGCAACTGGGATGTCCCCTTTTTTTCAGTTTATTAGGGTATCATCCTCGGATGCTTCTAGTAACTACCACGGTAGTATCCACCCTACTTCATGCAGTCCAAAACCATCACAAACATTTACTGCACATTCAAACTCAAGTTCAACAACATCTGGCTGCCTATCAGGCACAAATGAAGATTCAGGCAGATAAACATAGGAAACCTGCTCCTGAGTATGCTATTGGGGATCAGGTTTGGCTCTCCACCAAAAATGTATGTTTAGATGGATCACGAAAATTACATCCAAGGTACCTAGGTCCATTTCCAATTATAAAAGTGATCAACCCTGTTACAGTGAAATTGAAACTCCCAATGGACTTCCAAATTCATCCTGTATTTCATGTTTCCCTGATCAAACCCTATTCCCGTCCTCCACCACCCCCAGTTAAGATAAAAGGAAATTGGGAATTTGAGGTTGCTAAAGTGCTCGATTCAAAACGCATAAAAGGAGTTTTACATCATCTCCTAGCATGGAAAGAATATGTACCTGAGGACAACTCTTGGGAACCTGCCTCCTCAGTCCATGCCCCCCGTCTGGTACGCTTATTTCACCTACTGAATCCTAATAGACCACGTCCTGTAGGAGGATCTTTGAGGGGGAGGACTGTTAGGAATCAGCCTGATGTTAACGCTGTCTGTATCATTTGTAAACACCCCATTGGTCATTCTGTAAATCATGCCCTCTTAAATTGTTAACATTGTCATGATTCTCTTTAAACTCAACTACAAGCATTTGATTTTACCAATGATTTTTTATTTTTGCCAATGCTTGTTTCTTTTATGCTTTATTTTTTACTGTTTCTGCTGTTCTCCTCCATGCGCTGCTTTTGATGCCAAAAGCGCTTTATTTCAACACATGCTTAATGCTGCAGTTCAGCACGTTTCCAGCACGTTCCACCACGCCTGTCAGAAGCTATAAATAGCCGCGCCCGTTGTCATGCAGTGCTTGGCTTTCTGTCGTCTTCCGAGGAGTGCGTCTGCAGCATTCCTGGGCAATAGGGATCATCACATCTTGGAAAGCGGAGCGGAGCGGAGAAGCTCAGCGGTTTCCTGACTCGACGTGTAGATCTTCATTTCTCTGGATCCTTGAAAGCCGGTGTCAGCGGAGGAAAGCATCTGAAGCAGAATCAAGCTAAGTTCTGCATTTTGACTACTTGCTAATTTCCTCTAGAACGTTTGGATTTTTTGTGACTGCTTAAGCTAGACTCTTGAAAACTCATCTGCTTTTTATTCTAGGATTTTTGGACAAGGAACAAAACGTGTTTATGTTAATTAGTGAAACTGATGTTTGGGAACCTCTGATGTCTTGTGCATATTTTTGGCATCTTTCAGCATCTTTCAATTACGTTCAACACAAAATCAGAATCTATGCAGATATTAGACTCTTGTAGATTTCAAATAGAGACAAATAGTGTTTATTGTAATTGCAGTAAAACCCAGTGAATTCTGTTAATTTCTAGAAGCCTCTCCTTGATATTGAAGACCTTCTAAATACAAACCCCTTCGATGCTGATGACGGAGCGGTTCCGTCATCAGCATCGGTTGGGCTGTGCTGATGACGGAACCGCTCCGTCATCATCTCAGCCCTCGGGGGAGCGTTGGCGCTCCCCCCCTGGGGCACCGATCTTTTTGCCAGTAGTGGGGGTGGCAGCGGAAGACTTTCCGCTGTCCCCCCGCGCCCCCTGCACTTCCTGGTGACCTCAGCGCGCTGTTGCGCTCGCCGACATCTTCAGGAAGTACTAGACGCGCTGGAAGCCATTTGCTTCCAGCGCGTCGAGCAGGTAGGTGTGTTTCCTGCTCTCCAGTGGGGCGGGGGGGCCGTTTCTCGGTGCCTTGAGGCATCAGGGGGGAGGAAACACTGTTTCCTGATGTCCCAATGCAGGGCATTCCTAGTTCAGGATCGCGCACAGCGTCGCGATCCTGCACCAGGAATGCCCCACTAGACACCAGGGATGTTTGTTTTTTAGAAAAGGAAGTGACCCCTTGGGCAAGGGTCGATTCCAGGGGCCTCATAATTTGAAATAGACTTTTCTGCCCCCCCTGGGGGCAGATCGCCCGATTTAGCGCGTGATCTGGACCCAGGGGGGGGGGCAGAAAAGCCCACTGGACACCAGGGATTATGTTTTGTAATGAAAGGAAGCGACCCCTTGGGTAAGGGTCGCTTCCTGGGGCATATAATTTTTGTTTAGACTTTTCGGCCCCCCCTGGGGGCAGATTGCCCGTTTTGTAGGGGAATCTGGACCCAGGGGGGGGGAAGAAAAGCCCACTAGACACCAGTTATTGTGTTTATATTAGCAAAGGGAGCTTCCAGGGGCATAAAAATTTAGTATAGACTTTTCTGCCCCCCCCCCCGGGGGGGCAGATCGGCAGTTTTTTTTTTACCGTTTCTGGACCCGGGGGGGGTGTAGAAAAGCCCACTGGACTCCAGGGATTGTTTCTTTTTTATAGGGAGCGACCCCTTGGCCAAGGGTTGCTTCCTTGGGCCCATTTGTTTTCAAAAGTATGTTCTGCCGTGTCTTTAATTGGCCTCTCTGCCCTCCGTAGGGTTGCTTCCAGGGGGCCCACGTTTATAATGATTTATATTCTGCCCCCCATGGGGATAGGCACCCCATTTGTGACATACCCTGTGACATAGCCTGTTGTAATGTGTGTTGTTTTTGTTTCTTCTAATGTGTATTGTTTTATTTTCTCTTTAGATTGTTGCAGTGTGCGGTTCTGTTACTGGTGGTTCTGTTGTTCTGCTGTTTCTGTAGTTGCATGTGTTTGGTAAGAGACCTTTTTTTGTTCAACTGTAATGTAATTGTTTATTTTGCAAAGTGTATAGTAATACGAGTATGTTTGGTTTCTGTTTTTTGTGATTGTAAAACATGTTTTGCATTTGTTTTTGATGTGTACTTCTGTAGATGTAAGGTTTTTTTTCTTCTTTCTAGTGGTATATCGTTGCCTATTTGCTGTGTCTTTGCAGAGTAGGTGCTGGTGAGTGTAGTTGTCTCTTGTAAGTGAATTGTATATTTTTTCTAAATATAGATATTTGTGATAAAAGCTTACATTTTTTAACTTACTTTCCACAGTGTTGGGGTTGTTGAGTTGTTTGTGCAGACTCCTTTAGTTGTAAGGATAATGGCTAGCCGCTGGATCACTGCTCAGCAAGTTGTTGGAATGCTTTTTGATTCTTCCTCTGACCATGGTCCAGAGACTGACTCTGATTCTGAGCCAGAGGTGAGAGGTGAAGATTCAGGTAGTGAGTTTTCTCTACACATGGCTTCATCTGATGATGAAGACACTCTGAGTGCTGATGAAGCTACTTTTGGTGTGGATGAAGTGCCTGTGGTTGCGGAGGACATTGCTGTGCCAATAGTGCGGCAAGAGACATCTGGGCTGCAGCCTGGAGCTGCTAGACTTCCAGTTGGTGTAGTGAGACAAGAGGCAGCTGGGCGGCAGCCTGCGGCTGCAAGACTTGACGTTGAAAGTGCTGACCTCTGGGTTGCAGCCGGCATTGCCTGAATTTACTGGTGTTCCAGGGTGTAGGGTGAACACTGAAAACTTTTTGCCTATTGATTTTTTTAAGTTGTTTATGGATGATGTGTTTTTGGCAGAGATTGTAGAGCAGACTAATTTGTATGCTGAAAATTTTTTGAGGGTGAACAGTGCCAGCCTTAAGCCCCACGCTAGAGCTACCCGGTGGACTCCCACAAATTTGGAGCAGATGAAAAAGTTTTTGGGTTTAACTTTTTTGACGGGCTTGCTTAGGAAACCATCAATGGCTTCATATTGGTCTACTAGTCCCTTGATGGCAACAGCTATATTTACGGCAGTCATGAGTCGTGACAGGTATTTGCTTCTGCTTCGGATGATGCATTTTGTTGACAATAGTTCTGCTTTGGCACGAGATCACCCTGATTGTGACCGTCTTTTCAAGATTCGGCCTGTCATTGATCATTTTGTTGATCGGTTTCCTGAGATCTTTTATCCTGGGAAAGAAATTGCAGTGGATGAGTCTTTGCTGTTGTTCAAGGGCCGCTTGGTTTTTCGGCAATACATTCCTAGTAAGAGGGCACGCTATGGAATTAAGCTTTATATGCTGTGTAACAGTGAGACTGGATATGTCTCTAATTTCAGGGTGTACACTGGTAAGGAATCCAGGATTAACCCCCCTGGTTGTCCGTCGACTTTTGGAGTGACTGAGAAAATTGTGTGGGAACTTGGTCGTGGATTTTTTAACAAAGGCCATCATTTGTATGTCGATAACTTCTACACTGGTGTGCGGTTGTTCAGGGATTTGGCCAAACTGGACACTGTTGCTTGTGGCACAATCCGCTCAAACCGTAAAGGCTTGGCTGGCGGTGTGTGTGGAGTGGCGCTTGGCTGGATGGTGTGCGTGGAGTGGTACTTGGCTGTCTGTGCACGGAGTGGTGCTTGGCTGGCGGTGTGTGTGGAGTGGCGCTTGGCTTGCGTTGTGCGTGGAGTGGTGCTTGGCTGGTGGTGTGTGTGGAGTGGTACTTGGCTGTCGGTGTGCGCTGAGTGGTGTTTGGCTGGCGGTGTGCATGGTCTGGTGCTTGGATGGTGGTGTGCGTGGAGTGGCGCTTGGCTGGCGGTGTGTGTGGAGTGGCGCTTGGCTTGCGGTGTGCGTGGAGTGGTGCTTGGCTGGTGGTGTTTGGCTGGCGGTTTGCATGGCCTGGTGCTTGGATGGTGGTGTGCGTGGAGTGACGCTTGGCTGGCGGTGTGTGTGGAGTGGCGCTTGGCTGGATGGTGTGCGTGGAGGGGTACTTGGCTGTCAGTGCACGGAGTGGTGCTTGGCTGGTGGTGTGTGTGGAGTGGTGCTTGGCTGGTGGTGTGTGTGGAGTGGCGCTTGGCTGGTGATGTGTGTGGAGTGGCGCTTGGCTGGTGGTGTGCGTGGAGTGGTACTTGGCTGTCTGTGCACGGAGTGGTGCTTGGGTAGTGGTGTGTGTGGAGTGGCGCTTGGCTTGCGGTGTGCGTGGAGTGGTGCTTGGCTGGTGGTGTGTGTGGAGTGGTACTTGGCTGTCGGTGCACGCTGAGTGGTGTTTGGCTGGCGGTGTACATGGTCTGGTGCTTGGATGGTGGTGTGGGTGGACTGGCGCTCGGCTGGCGGTGTGTGAGTAGTTATTTTCTGTTGGTCACTACGCACACCGCTAGTTGAGTGACACTCCACGCAGTCCATCATTTTGTGTAGTTGCAGTGTCAGAAATGTGGGCGTGTGAAAGTGATGGGCCCTTGAATGGCACTGTCTGCTGGTGTGAGTGTTGTAATGTGATGGGTCCGCGGCTGGCGGTGTGAATGTTTTGTATGTGTCACACGTACGAAAGGTGTATGAATGGCCTGTAAAGAGGTTGGTGCCTTGACTTGGCTTTACAGCTCACGAGCTGTGAGTCAGTGGTTCAGTTTATCATACTTTCAATTATACACAGTGTATTTCATTTTTGTGAAATTACTTGTGAATACAATTGTATGTACTGAATCATCACTCACCCTCGTGCCAAATCCAACCAGTATGTGTGTGCACTTGCGGATTAGATGGCTGTGCAGTAATATTTGTCTTTTTTCTCTTTCTGAAGTAGGGTGTACCTTGTCCCTTATTGTGAATGTTGTAATGTGTTGCTTTTCTTTCCGGATGGTGTCAATGGTCTGGTGTGTATCAGGTATGAAAGGTGCGTGAATGGCCTGTAAAACGGTTGGTGCCTTGTCGTGCCTTTACAGCTCACGAGTTGCGAGTCACTGGTTCGGTTTTTATGCATTTATCTATTGACAGAGCATAACATTTTGTTGAAATATCTTGTTAATAAAATTTTATGTACTGAACCATCACTCGCCCTCGTGCCAAATCCAACCTGTATGTGTGTGTCTTTGAAGAATAGGAAGGCGTGCTTGAATGTTTGACTTTTGAGTAACTCTGTTAAGGTGTACATTATAGCTATAAATAACTTACTAAATTTAGATATTATTGTTAAACCATGGGAGTATATGGTCATGTCTTTCTGGTGAATTCTATTGTTTTTTTTATCCACAATCTCCTGCAAACTTGAAATTGTCTGTCACAATTTCCATGCAATATTGCCCTAAGAATCGCATGCTTTCAAATTGAAAACTTAATTCATTCAAAACATTTTGGTTTTGCAAGGGGGTTCCCATGAGTTTTTGGCCCGGGGCTCGGCGAGCATCTTTGGAAACTACCAAACCCAAACAGTTCTGAAAACTAGACACCCGGGGGAGTTCAGGTAGGTATGGCATGCGTGGGTCCCCCAATGTTTTCGTATACAGAAATCCCTGCAAACCTTTATTTTAGGTTAAAAAAACCTTTTCCATACATTTTTGCGTGGGATCTTCGTGCCGGCACAAATGTCCTACCACCCAGCGTTCCCCTTGATCTCCCGAGTAAAATGATACCTCACTTGTGTGGGTGGGCCAGAGGCCTGTGACTAAGGTGAGGTGCTTAATTTGTCTTTTTTTAGCCTGTTCTGCTTTGGGGCACCCACACAAGTGAGGTATCATTTTACTCGGGAGAACAAGGGGAACACTGGGCTGTAGGACATTTGTTCCGGCACGGAGATCCCACGCAAAAATGTATGAAAAAGTGTTTTTTTAACCTAATTTTAAGGTTTGCAGGGAATTCTGGGTAGGTAAACCTTGGGGGACCCACGCATGCCATACCTCGCTGGACTCCCCCGGATGTCTAGTTTCCAGAAATGTGTGGGTTAGGTAGGTTTCCCTAGATGGCCGCCGAGCCCCGGGCCAAAAACTCATGGGAACCCCCTTGCAAAACCCCGTTGTTTAGTGATAGGTTATTTTGATGTCGCCTCCTTAGGTTTTTGTTTTTTTTTTAATATTTTTTTATTTTAACAGTAAGACGAGAGTGGGCAGTACAGATATTGGGTGTCAAACAATAAAATACAGAGCAGGGACAGGCGGGGGAAATATACATACAGATAACCATCGTGGGGAACACATGGCAAATCGTGATTACGCATATTAGAGAGAGAAAAATAAGCAGTCTAGTAGACGATCCAAAACAGTCCCACCCGCTAGGCCCCGTCCTCAATGATACAGGATAATTAAAGTCAGTGTTGACACCCGGACACTAAAGGATCCGTGGAGAATAAACAGCCCAGCTCTCGTAGAAAGGAAAAAGGAATGAAAAAAGGGCCATAGAACAAAACAAAGGCAAAATAAAAAAAAAAACTAACCCCCCACCCTGCACCCCTGCAATGGCTACGGCCTAACCCCACTAGCAGCGTGCCTGTCGCCCAAGAACTACCCTAAAAGAAGGGAAAAAGAGAGAAAGTGGAGGAGGAGAAAGCAAACACACTCCCGGTCTCCCATGCCCCCCGCCAATAGCGACCTCACCGAGACGTAGTAGAACCAGTATGCGGCAAAATATACAAACCAGTCGGGGGGAGTACAGTCAGTAACCACCCGACTCCCGTCACATTGTAGGCACAACCCTGGCATTGCATAAAGCTACCGTATCAGACCCGAGAGATCAAGTTCAACCCTGGCCAGTACGGTCTTTCATAAAAGTCTTTCTCACTCGAGCCGCCATCTTGAAGGAAAAGGCAAAGCGTTCATAAAAGTTCAAGTCAGTGCAGCAGAATCGAAAACAGGATAAAAGTACACAATGTCCACCAATCGAGCGAGGAAAGGTGTCCGAGAACAGCAAGTATCTCCAACAGTCACTGAGGAACTTGTTACCACAAGGAAGATCGACTACAGATGTATTAGGCGGCAGCAGAATCGAGCAGGAGATGCTGACGATATTCACGGGCTGGCTTGTTGTTAATTGGGGACCGCCGAGGCTCATTGAATCCGGGATCCACACGGGGACCTCGATCTCAGACGTGCAGTGCACCGCCGGTACCACAGCTAGCTGGAAACTTAACAAAGAATCATCCTCCGGTCCCAGGATACCGTCCACTTTCACAATCAGTGTCCAGAACACAGCGATGGTGTGCGAATGGAGCGCCCCAATGGCGGCCATGACGGCCTGCAGCGACGGTGTGCCTTCCATCCGCTCCATCCCCCCTCAATAGGCGACAGAGCAGGACTTGAACCCCGGAGGCCGGCTACTCCGGGGCAAGAGGCCACGCAAATCCGGTGTCAAACAGTGGGCGCTCCTCGTCTTGAAGAATACACCTTCGCCGTCAGCAAGGGCCCAGCCCGTCGACCCCGAGAGGGTAGCAAGGTCTCCGGGCACCAGACCCCGACCACGGCAGCCGGTGTGGCACGTTGGTGTGTCCTCGGTGTGGACCGTTCACAGGATCGTCGCCAAAAATCAACAATTCACGACACACTTTGGGGGACCGGGCTCAGTCCCAGGCTCACGCACGATGTTGATCACTTCCAACCCGGATAAGCTAGAAATCGAGGCCCCGGCTTCAGCACGTTGTTAGGCTGAGAATAGAAACACGGCGTATCGTCGTCAATTGATGAGGTAGAAAACTCGGGATTGCACCATTAGACGCAGAAAAACTTCATGAACACGGAAATCTGGCGTGAGTTCAGGATTAAAGGCAGGATATTCGAGCTGCTGGCGGAGGTCGGCGGAGCCGGGAGCTTACGCGGCCATCTTGATTCCTAGCGTAGCTCCTCCTCCGCCTCCTTAGGTTTGGTGCCCTTGCCTATCGCGGGTCCTTGAGCCACCCACGCAAGTGAGGTACCATTTTGTTTGGGAGTACCGGGGACGCTGGGTGGGTGGAAATTTGTTGATCGACGCAGATTCCAGAACTTTCCACCACAGAAATGTGAGGAAAATGCGTTTTCTTTTGTCAATTTCTTAGCTTTGCAAGGGATTCTGGGTAACAGAACCTGGTGGGAGGCAGTCGAGTCACCCCATCCTGAATTCCCCTGGGTGTCTAGTTTTCTGAAATGTGTAGGTTTGCTAGGTTTCCCTAGGTGCCGGCAGAGCTAGGGTTCAAAAACAAAAGGTAGGCTCTTTGCCAAAATAGGGCACGATTTCACTCGAAATTGAGGTGCGACCACGTTGCGTTTTGCCCTGTTTCCTGTCGCAGGCACTAGGCAGACCCAGGCAAGTGAGGTACCATTTTTTTTGAGAGACCTGGGGGACCGCAGGATGGGTAGAAATTTGTTGATCCAGGCAGATTCCAGAACTTTCCACCACAGAAATGTGAGGAAAATGCGTTTTTTTGTCAATTTCTTAGCTTTGCAAGGGATTCTGGGTAACAGAACCTGGTGGTAGGCAGTCGAGTCACCCCATCCTGAATTCCCCTGGGTGTCTAGTTTTCAAAAATGTATAGGTTTGCAAGGTTTCCCTAGGTGCCAGCAGAGCTAGGGTTCAAAAACAAAAGGTACTCTCTTTGCCCAAAAAGGGCACGATTTCATTGCAAAATTGAGGTGCAACCATGTTGCGTTTTGCGCTGTTTCCTGTCGCAGGCACTAGGCAGACCCAGGCAAGTGAGGTACCATTTTTTTTGGGAGACCTGGGGGAACGCTAGGTGGGTGGAAAATTGTTGATCCACGCAGATTCCAGAAATTTCCACAACAGAAATGTGAGGAAAATGCGTTTTTTTTGTCAATTTGCTAGGTTTGCAAGGGATTCTGGGTAACAGAACCTGGTGGTAGGCAGTCGAGTCACCCCATCCTGAATTCCCATGGGTGTCTAGTTTTCAAAAATGTATAGGTTTGCTAGGTTTCCTTAGGTGCCGGCAGAGCTAGGGTTCAAAAACAAAAGGTACTCTCTTTGCCCAAAAAGGGCACGATTTCACTGCGAAATTGAGGTGCGACCACGTTGCGTTTTGCGCTGTTTCCTGTTGCAGGCACTAGGCAGACCCAGGAAAGTGAGGTACCATTTATTTCAGGAGACCTGGGGAAACGCTGGGTGGGTGGAAATTTGTTGATCCACGCAGATTCCAGAACTTTCCACCACAGAAATGTGAGGAAAATGTGTTTTTTTCGTCAATCTCTTAGCTTTGCAAGGGATTCTGGGTAACAGAACCTGGTGGTAGGCAGTCGTGTCACCCCATCCTGAATTCCCCTGGGTGTCTAGTTTTCAAAAAAGTATAGGTTTGCTAGGTTTCCCTAGGTGCCGGCAGAGCTAGGGTTCAAAAACAAAAGGTAGTCTCTTTGCCCAAAAAGGGCACGATTTCACTGCGAAATTGAGGTGCGACCACGTTGCGTTTTGCGCTGTTTCCTGTCGCAGGCACTATGCAGACCCAGGCAAGTGAGGTACAATTTTTTTCGGGAGACCTGGAGGAACGCTGGATGGGTAGAAATTTGTTGATCCACGCAGATTCCAGAACTTTCCACCACAGAAATGTGAGGAAAATGCGTTTTTTTTGTCAATTTCTTAGCTTTAGCTTTGCAAGGGATTCTGGGTAACAGAACCTGGTGGTAGGCAGTCGAGTTACACCATCCTGAATTCCCCGGGGTGTCTAGTTTTCAAAAATGTATAGGTTTTCTAGTTTTCCTAGGTGCCAGCCGAGCTAGGGTTCAAAAACAAAAGGTAGTCTCTTTGCCGAAAAAGGGCACGATTTCACTGTGAAATTAAGGTGCGACGACGTTGCGTTTTGCGCTGTTTCCTGTCGCAGGCACTAGGCAGACCCAGGCAAGTGAGGTACCATTTTTTTCGGGAGACCCGGGGGAACGGTGGATGGGTAGAAATTTGTTGATCCATGCAGATTCCAGAAGTTTCCACCACGGAAATGTGAGGAAATGCGTTTTTTTGTCAATTTCTTAGCTTTGCAAGGGATTCTGGGTAACAGAACCTGGTGGTAGGCAGTCGAGTCACCCCATCCTGAATTCCCCTGGGTGTCTAGTTTTTAAAAATGTATAGGTTTGCTAGGTTTCCCTAGGTGCCGGCAGAGCTAGGGTTCAAAAACAAAAGGTAGTCTCTTTGCCCAAAAAGAGCACGATTTCACTGCGAAATTGAGGTGCGACCACGTTGCGTTTTGCGCTGTTTCCTGTCGCAGGCACTAGGCAGACCCAGGCAAGTGAGGTACCATTTTTTTTGGGAGACCCGGGGAAACGCTGGGTGGGTGGAAATTTGTTGATCCACGCAGATTCCAGAACTTTCCACAACAGAAATGTGAGGAAAATGCGTTTTTGTTGTCAATATTTTAGCTTTGCAAGGGATTCTGGGTAACAGAACCTGGTGGGAGGCAGTCTAGTAACCCCTTCCTGAATTCCCCTGGGTGTGTAGTTTTCAAAAATGTATAGGTTTGCTAGGTTTCCCTAGGTACCGGCAGAGCTAGAGTGCAAAAACTACAGCTAGGCACTTTGCCATAAAAGGGTCAATTTTTAACTGCAAAATTGAGGTGTGACCACGTTGCATTTTGTCCCGTTTCCTGTCGCAGGCACAAGGCCGACCCACACAAGTGAGGTACTGTTTTTATTGGGAGACTTAGGGTAATTCAGATTTGTAAATGAACTGTTATTACCTATTGAGTTTTCATGCATTTCTCCCTTCCCAATGAAAGACATTGTGTAAAAAAAATCTTTTTGAAAAATGACCAATAATTCTCATGCTAGTATGAGTATTCCCAATTTTGAAAATGTGCAAATATATACTGTTTATAAATTCTATAATTTGTACCCAATTCAGAAATACATAGGTGTCTTTCATACAGATTTTTCCATGTACACAATTTCCAGAAATTAGGGCTCTATACCCAGTAAATAAAATAATACCATTGCAAGTTGCTGCTCAGTTTTTGGATCTGGGTTCGTCGGGTTCTTGGTGAATCTACAAGTCCTATTTATCCCCACAACCAGGAAGGTCTAACGGATGTAACGGTATATTGCTTTCCAAGAGCTGTCAAAATTACAAGAAGTTATAGGTGAAAACGTTGGGACAAAAGGCTGTTTTTTTCAACAAATTTTCAATATTCCAATATTTAACTGTTAGTTTCTATAAAGAATCCTTCATGGATTTAGACAAATGACCCCTTTCTGAATTCAGAATTTGGTCTACTTTTTGTAAATGTATAGCTTTCCAGGATCCATTATTGCTTTCAAATGCATTTCTACCATTAACTGGAAGGAGGTTGAAAGCTCAAAAAATAGCAAAAATAGGCTATGTCCCAGAAAAAAGCCAAAACTGTGTGAAAAATGTTGGTTCTCTGACAAAAGACTGTCATTCCCTAACAGCTGAGAAAATGGAGATTTCAGCCCCACAAACCCTTTTTTTATAACATTTGCAGGGAAAAACCAAGAGGCTTTCATTTGCAGCCCGTTTTTCCAATTTTTCTGTAAAAAACAAAAATTTCACTGTATTTTGCTTAATTTCTGGGACCCCTCCAAGGGAATCCACAAACCCTTGGCACCTTTAGAATCCACATGATGTAGGAAGAAAAGTACGCAAATTTGGAGTGGATACTTATGTGGTCAAAAAGTTACAGGGGCCTAAGCGCGCACTACCCCAAATCGCCAAAAAAAGGCTTAGCACAGGAGGGGAAAAGGCCTAGCAGCGAAGGGGTTAAGAAAGGACATAGTCAAACTGATGACCAAAGAGAGAGAGAGCGCACTAAGAATAGATAAACAGAACACGTGTTCCTCACAACACAAGAAGAGGTAAATAAACTGATTATTGAGAGTACGCTTGTGTTATTAACCTGCGATATAATAGATCAGAATATGAAATTAACCCTTTCTTTTAATACATTCAGGTAATAAGAATTCCGCTCCTGCATGTGTAAAACCCAGAACCTGGCTGGTCCAGAAGGCAGACGGTGGAGTGTCTTTTCTTCTTGTATCTCTTTCATCCCATTCCCCTTCCCTTTTGAAACAATTGCCAAGGCTCCTGTTTACTGCATAGTCAGAAGCACTGAGAATTGTTTCAGGAGGGTTGAGGATAAAGCATCGCCCCAAAAGACACTCCTGGATTTCAGGTGAGTGGCTGGTCTCTCATCCGACAGGTACATTCTAGCCATTGGCGCAAGCATACAATCAGGTAACACTGGTCTCCCATCTAGGTAAACTATCACCCCATCTTCAGGTCTCAACTGACACCCTATTTTCTGCCAGTCTTCCTTTTCTTTTGGCTCTGCTTCATTTTGTAAATCTTTTACTTCCTCCCATGTATTCACTCCTCTCAACAGCATAAGTTGGCAACTGGTTCCACATGCTTCGATTTTCTTGTTTACTGCCATTTTATATCTGGCACAATGTTGGGCCACTTGGTCAGCATATCGATTACCAGCTGTCACTTTGTCATTTTCAGACTGGTGAGCAGCACACTTTACCACGACCAATTCATTTAGGCAATTGAATTGCTTCAAGTAATTCCTTAACAAATTGTCCATTTTTAATAGGCGTTCCTGAAGAAGTCATGAACTCCCTGTGCATCCATAGTTGGCCAAAGTCATGCACAACCCCATAACCATATTGGCTATCAGTGTAAATGGTTACTCTCCAATTTTTCCCAATTTTGCACGCTTTTATTAAAGCAATCAATTTGGCTACGTGTGCAGACTTGACTCCTGGTAAATAGGATGCTTCGACTATACCAGATAATGTGCACACAGCATAAGCAGCGCTTAGTCCTCCTTCCTCCTTCCTCATGGCGCATACACAAGCCATCTACAAATAGCTCATGTTCCGGGTCTTTTAAAGGTTCTTCATGTATGTCTGCAAGAGGTTTAGTACTGAATTCAGTGAGGTTGACACAATCATGTTCGACTTCTTCTCTTACTTCCTCAAAGTAAGAATCTGTCAATGACGTTGCTGGATTTAGAATAGTGCACCTCACTATTGTCACGTTCTCCGAACCAATGATAATTTTTTTATATTTAGTCATCCGACTAGGAGTTAAATGCTGAGTATGTGTTCTGGTTAACAGAATCACGACTGAATGTGGGACATGCACTGTTACAGGGTGTCCCATGATAATGGATTCACTTTGCTCAAGACTCATACAAGTTGCAGCTACCGCTTTCAGACAACCTGGCAGTACTGATGTGACAGAAAAATATGCCACAGGTTGTCGCATTAACCCATGGGTCTGGGTTAGAATTGAGAGAGCGCAATTGTCTCTTGTGTCACAAAATAGTGCAAACTCTTTTGAATAATCAGGCATCCCTAATGCTGGAGCTTCACACACACTGTTACGTAATTTCAAGAAGGCAGTTATGCTTTCATCATTCGACTGGGTCTTTTGCTTGTTTCTTTGTCATCTGAATCAATGGTTTTGCTAGTATTGCAAATCCCACAATAAACTGCCTGCAGTAACCTACAACTCAAAGGAACATTCTGATTTCTTTCTGGTTTGAGGTAGTTTCATGTTTTGTATTATTTTGATTCTTTCAGATGTCACTGTTCTGACCCCTCTTTCTATCTGGTGTCCCAGATACTTGACTGAGGTTGTACAGTATTGCAATTTCTCTGGGGACACCTTATGATCACCTTTTGCTAAATGGTTCAATAATGCAATGGAATCAATCATGCAGTAATTTCGGGTTCTCAATGCCAATAATAGGTTATCGATATACTGCACCAGAACAGATTGTCCGGGCAGCACCAGTGATTCAAGGCACTTTTTCAGAATTCGATTAAAAATGGATGGACTTTCCGTGTACCCTTGTGGAACAAGATTCCAGACATAAACATGCTTGTCAAATAGGAACGAAAATAAAAACTTGCTATCTGGTTGCAGTGGAATGGAAAAGAAGGCATAGCATAAATCAATTACAGTAAACCATCCTGCTCCCCATGGTATTTGACACAGAATTACTGCTGGATTCGGTACTACTGGGCAACATGGGACGACAATTTCATTAATTTAACGGAGGTCTTGGACCACTCCGTACTTCCCATTTGGTTTCTTTATGCCAATTATAGGTGAATTGCAAGGACTGCTCATTATTTCTTCTAGAATGCCTTGTTCAACCAAATGCTCTATTTCTTTTGCAACTCCTGCCTTTATTTAGGGACTCATTTTGTACTGTCGAATATTTGGGTAAACTGCACCTTCTTTCACTAACTCTTTTATGGGATCGACATCTGCCATTAACCCACCTTCTTTTCCAGAAAAATCCCACACATCAGGATTCACAAAGGTTTTTAGTTCTGTAGGTAAGTCTAGGCACATCTTTTTAACTTCTGTTTCTTGTCTGGCTAGCATAATTTTGTACACTCCATCTTCATCTGGAGTCTGAATTTCAACACCATTTGGTGTGCAAAAGATTGTGCAATTCATTTTGCACAGTAGATCCCTTCCCAGCAAGTTTACAGGGCTAGAATCACACACTACGAATTTGTGCATTTCTTTGAAATTACCGATACAGACTTCCATTGGTTCTGTGACAGGGGTCCTAATTTGTTTATTAGAAACGCCCACTAACTGGATCGCTTCTCCCGAGAGGGGTAGGTTTGGGATGTCTGCTGTTCTCACAGTAGAAAGTGTAGCACCAGAGTCTAACAAAAAGGTAACATCATTTCCCTCCACTTTTCCCTCAATGTAAGGACCTGACTGATCTACCGGTAAGGATGCGCCAAGTACGCATTCCTCTTCCCCCCCTCTCAGGCACTGTCAGTAGTCTTCTGATTCGAAAAACATGTCCTGCAAAAGAAACTGTGGTGTTACTGTATTTCTCTTACCACTTCCCTCCCGAATCCGGTGTCCACTCTGTATTTGGGTTGACTCACAAAATCTGGCATAGGGGCTTGAGGTAACTGATTCTGTATTACCTGTTGCGGCTGTCTCATTGACACCTCATTCTGCGCCTGTGGATTTAAATTTTGATTTTGGACATTATTATTCTGTATTAACTTACATTTGTTTCTCCAATGCCCCAATTTTCAGCACCCATGACAGGGAAACTTTTTCTTTGCCTCTTCTTTACTCATTTTCCCTCTCTGGTTTACCTCCACTTCCTTCACTTTGGCCTTCCCTCTTTTTCTGATTATTTGCTTGCTGACTTAACTGGAGTTCCTGCTGTTCTGCCATTTTTACTTGAGCCCACATTACCTTTTCTTCTAATTTCTTTTGATTATTATCAATTTCATCCTCACAGTATTTTGCAAACTTGAGAATCTTGTCGACAGGCTTTGCTTGCCAACACAGTTTCTTTTTTTTGTTTAAATCTGTTTTAATATTTTTTCCACAACATTTACAAGTGCTCGCAAGACAACATCCAGCATGTCAGTACCACCACAAGTAGAGACTTTAGACAGTGACACACAGTACTCACGATCTTGAAATGGCCACCTTGTATTCCGATGACCCTTCAGCCACAGTTCCAGATAGGACTGCAACGGATGCGTCACTTCAGTAGATGTAAAGTCCAAGATGCTGTCATAATGTGGGTCCGGTGCCATATTATGTAGAATGTTACAAAGCATACTCCCTGTTTGAATGCACAACTGTTATATATAAACAAAGAGTAACTACAGAAACCAACCACAGCAGCTAAGATCGACTATTAATTAATCATTTTCACTTTGCACTAAGTCCCCTCACTCTCTCCTCGTAACTACATCTGGCGCCCCTCTCCGCCCCATCGCTCACTCCCGGTCTCACACCCCTCCGCAAAGCCATTGCGTCAGCCAGCACACAATTGGGTCACTGCTCAGCCGTTAGATAATATAATGCACCTGTGGGATGGAATGAGGGTGCCCCAGCCAAATCGTCCTACTCAAGTTGCAGAGGGGACTCCCCCAACTTGCGGCCGGTGCTCTAAGTTATCCCCCTCCATGTGCACAAGGCTCTGGAACAAACCTTACCATTGCGCTGCTATCAGCATCTTACGCAAGCCCAGCGTTTCCTCCCACATGATGGCAATTCCTTCTGCCGTAGCCCATGCTGTGAGGGAAGACCTCCACACCCTAATGTGTGGTGGGGAGTGCGACTTTCATCTCTTCGTTAAGAGGCGCTTGGCACCGATGAGCCCCAGGTTGAGGAAGCGAGAAGTGACTTTTGCGGTCAGGGTCCTGCTGAATTGGTGTAGTAAGTAGTTAGGCCACTCAAACAGTATACTACGGCCTGTACATGCGCCCAATGTCTCACTAATAGCCCGCCAGTAGGTGTAAAGTGTGTGACAACCCCATAGCATCTGAACTAGGCCCGCCCCCACCTCCGCACAGCGGGGACAGGCTGCATCCACACGGTGAAAGTGCCTATTAATCTTTTCAGGAGTGAGGTATGCCCTGTGAACTATGAATAATTGGATTTGACGGAACCGCATATTTCTGGGGATTCTCGTAGGGCTCCTCAATATCTTTTCCCATTCCCGATCCTCCAGCTGCCTCCCCAGGTCTTCTTCCCACCCTTGTCTAAGTGAGTCTAATTTTATTGCTGCATGCGTGCAAAGGGATGCCGCGAACCAACAGATTAAGTTTTGGCCCGACCCATTACATGTAGATATTGTATGGTGAGGTGTTGACTCGGCTCCTCCGACATGTCTCCCCATTTAGTGGTCAGTGTGGTGATCAAAGAGGGATGTTTAAATAAATGTCCCTGTGGTAGCCCCTGCTCTTCGGTAAGTGATTCAAATGGCAACAGCGTGCCATCCCAATACAAATCTCCCAGAGTCTGTATATCTACTTCATGCCACTCCAGAAGCTCCAAGGTCATGAGCACCCCAGGCCCGCTGGGAGACCCCACCAGTGGTATGGCCGGCGCATAAGGAACTAGATTTCTAGTAACGTAGAGGCAGCGGCAGAAGCATTTGTAGGCCACCTCTAGGAGGAGGGGAGCCGGTGTGGGTAACTTGACAGGCGGGTGAAAAAGTCCCCTAATATAATCCAAAGAGAGGGGAGGTGCTGTGGTCACCATGTCTTCTTGGCCCCTGTGCGTGAGCCAACGGGCCATCCACTGCAGTTGAGCAGCTAAATAGTCCCCTCCCAACAGCCAGGGTAGCCCAGCGTATTGTGCCAGCGTCACAGACAGTCGCGCTACGAACGAGGGCTGGTCTGTTTTGGGGCATATATAGAGCCTAAAGGTACCCGCTGCCCATTGAGTGTCCCTTTCACTAAGGTATATCGTCCATCAGGGTTGGTCACAGTGTCCTCACAGACAAGGGGGGTACCTGCCCTCACCCAAATGAGCGTGCCCCTCGCATGTGCTGAGTATGTTGTGCCATATATGTGCCCTCTCCAACGCCTACGGAGCTAATCAAGTTCTAATTGAGTCATGTGTGTTTCCTCTAGCAGTGCAATTGAGGCAGAGTGTCGCTGCAAATAAGCAAATATGGAGTAACAGCGCCCAGGTGTGTACATACCACGTATATTCCATGTGATTATATCAGCACGCTCCCTTCCTACTTGTATTGATCGATAGGGATACCAGGGGCGAGGTATCAGGGGGGACATCTCGCGGGGCACGTGGGCTCAGGGACTGTATGAGTGTGTCGAACTGCTGCATCATATATAACAACAGAAAACTAACCATAAACCACTGAACATCTGGGGCAGTCATTTTGCAATGGCCATCCAAACTGTTGAAACAAGGACAAGTCCTTAACTAAGGCAATGTGTTACCTATGGGGGTTGCCTGTTAGTGATAGTACATTATAACCGTCCCCTTTACTATGAATGCGTTTAGTGTGCCAACTATCTAAGCTACAGAAATGGCTTGGGGGCCAGCAGTCCGTTAGTCTGTGAACCCAGACATTTATATGTGGGAACTTTAGTAGAGCCACGGTTTCTCAGTGACAAGTATCCCAGCAAGGTGTCAACCCAATGTGACGTGCAACCCAACTGAGCCTATCTCTTCCCTTGTACCAGCCAGCCAAATGTTGCAGTGCAGTGAACAGTGTTCTACTTGCGTGAATAGTCCGCATTAAAGTACAGTAGTCTCTCATTTCACCCAATGATGTCGGCAGCCATTTGTGGGGTGATCACTGGAAGACCGAGCTCTTCTGAGATTACTGTGTGACGAAGAACCGCTGGACACCAACATAGCTTGCCTGTAGCAGTCAGTCCACGAGGTTGCGAGGATCCAAGGGTCGCAACCGCCTCCAGCACGTCTCGCCGTTCCTTCCTCATGTTATCTAGTGTAGGAGACGAGGCCCCTGGGTTGGACGTCTTCAGTTGCCCCTTCAGTTGCTGTCGCTGTGGTCTCCTGCTCGGCAAGTTGTCGCCATTCGGGCCCAAAGGTCGCATGCCGGACCACAATCCAGACTCCTCCAGCCAGTCCCATGCCTCCTCAGGTGAGTCAAAGAAGCAGGCCCCATCCTTTGCGACCACCCATAGTTGGGCCGGGAACAGTAGCGAATAGGGAAGTTCCAGGGCACGGAGCTGACGTTTCACCGCCGTGTAGTTGTTCCTACAATGCTGCACGAGAGCAGTGTAGTCTGGGAAAAACCTAACTGTACTGCCATTCACCTGAAGAGGGTCCATTTCCGAGTTTCCCTAAGCACCGCATCCCTGTCCTTGTAGTTGAGCAGTTTGAATATGAAGGGACACAGTCTGACTCCAGGCTGTGGTTTCTGCGCTGGGATACGGTGCGCCCGCTCCACCACGAACTGCTCAGACAAGGTTCCCCGGGGCAGGAGGCCTCACAGCCAGCGTCCCGTAAATTGCTCTTTGCTCCTACCTCCCTCGCCTTCCGGCAGGCCCACCACACGAATATTGCTGCGGCGGGAGAGTCCTTCCGCATCCTATGCCTGATCTTTCAGTACGTGGATGCGGTTTATCCAGTCCTGCAGCGCGGCCGCGTGATTTTGAGTCACGGACTGAAGCTCCTTCAGGGTTTGGTCATGTGTGCCACTCTATCAGCGAGCTTTCGGTGATCTGCATGAAGCAACGTGAAGTCCGAGGTGACTTTGTCGATTCTGGTCTCCAGGGAGGTCCTAGTGTGGCCCAGGGCTGCACCTCCGCTGCGAGGACAGATTCCATTTTGGCCGCTAGGGTCGCAGACGCCGGGTCTGTCATCTCCTCTGCATTACCCCGCCCTGGGTCAAGGCTGGCAGCCCTCGAGTGTCCTTGCTGTGTCTTGGCCCACATCCGGCCCATCACCAGTTGCTGTGCTAAGGGCATTCGTTGGCTACTTTCCACTTCTCCGGTGTGTCGTGAAGCACTATACCCTGTGGCCCGCATATCACTCTTGCAGGTGTAGGTCACCAGCGGACGAAGAGGTCCCGCCTGTCAGTAGTAGTGGCGCACCTAGCGCCAGTGGCATTCGCGACTCAGCTCAGGGAGACTTAGCCAATATCAAGCCTCCTGCAAGCTGCAGTACAACATCTGCAACGTCCTGGTGAGGGAGGGGCGAGGCGCTACTACAGCTTCCTCCAGGTAATGTCCAGCACTTGTGTCCCTCTAGTCATGTACCGTCTACTCGCTTTCAATACCTCCTTCAGTCCGGGGCTGCACCGGCGGCCCTCAGGTCCAAGAAAGACCCACCGTTACTTCTCCCGTCGCGCTGCCACGCCACTCTAGGGTCCCCGGCTCCTCACGTGGTCCTACCGAGTCTAACTGCTCCACTTGACCCACGTCTGTGCTCCTGAGTGCCCCCTTGGCTTCCACAAGGTCGTCTATAACCTGTCAGAAGATGGTCTCCAGAGTAATCCTCAGATCAATCAGCTCACAATGGCCGTGTGGCGGTACCTGTCAAGTTCCTCACTGCCCTGCAGGGCCCCCGAGCAACTCCAAGTCTCTCCCTCTCAATGGCTGCCTCAGTCCTGGGCAATCTTCTCGCTGCACCTCCACCCGCTGCACTCCGCCACCACACCAGGGTCCACAGTGGTGTCTGTCACCCGCAGGAGATATGCGCAAACAAAGGTGCAGCCACACAGCCTCTGCACCCGTATCCCTGGGCGCATCACACTTCAAAACTAGGCTTGCACTCCACTTTCAGCATCCCAGCGCATGCCATCTCTTCTCAGCCCCCGCCTCCACACACCAGCAGGGAGCACAGGGGACACCACAGTGGGGCACCAGATCTCCGAATGTCAAGCGGGGAATGGTCCCCCTTGCCTGTAGGCTACTCCAGCAGCCACCTGGGTCTCACAGGCCTTCACTACTCTTGAGGCCTCACCTTATCACTTCGTGTTGGACACCAACACTTTTCCCACAGCTGCACCCAAGGTCCACTCATGGACTACACCATGTCGCCGCTGGCCCCACACAGCACTCAGCTCTTGGATGCACGGGCGGCACACTTACAGTCCACATCTGTTGTCATGGCGGGTGGCTGGGGTGGGAGCCCACTGCCTCCTCTGCAGTGCTCAATCGCCCGTCCACTTTCCCTGGTGTGGGCTCTGGTTTGGGTGGTGAAAGGGGTGCTCCCGGCTGTGGGCTCTGGTCAAGAGCGCACCGGCTCCAGTGAGAGTGGTGCTCCCTCCGTCATGCGCGGGCGCCCTCTTGTGCACAGTCCTACCGCCTCACCTGTTTTGGGGGGCCGAGGGCTCCGCAGCAGGCACCAGTATGCAAGAGGCAAGGCAGTCCTCCTTCGTCAGGGCTCACCAGCGTAGAGGCTCCGCCACCATTTCGGGACCGACAGTGCACAGCATGGTGCCAGTCCCGTCCACAAAATGTCTGCGTGCGGCCCGTCTGCCAGCAGGGCCACACGCTGGTCAGCAGCAGCATTCCTCACCCAGCTGGCCAAACTGCGCGATGCGGCTGTCCCCTGACTCAGCGAGCCTACCGGCATCCAGGCTTCGGTGTGAGTTTTGTATTCGGCACTTCCAGGAGATATGTGCCGGATAACGGGGGAATCAAGGTACGGAGCACTATCTAGGTGCGTCCGCCATGTTGCCCGATTGGCCACGCCCCCCCTTACAAACACAGTTTATGTTCTTTAATCGTTTGGGAGATTCCGGGTTTTAGTCCAGATACAAAACGATATATAAAATGTGTCAATATTTTCTAAACCACTGTACTGTTTAAATAACTGCAATATGCATTCATAATATGCATGTACAGATTCATCTTTATTTTGGGTGGTTCTGTCTATTTTTGTCCAATCTGTTTCCTTTGGGGGGAATCTTTCCCTTTAAATAGGTTATTACCTGATTATACTTTTTCATTACGTCTTCTGACGGGGCCCCTGTTTTAGGATCTCTAGGGTATTCATCATTTGGCCAATCTTCTGTAATTTTACATTCAGTCCACAAATCAGCTGGAACAACAATGTCAAACAACCCATCGAAATCCTTTAACAGTACTTTCAAATCTTTCACAAATCTTTCAACCTGCTGGTACCATACAGGTTTATCTCTAAGCTTTTGGAAATCATTAGTAAATGATAAAATATCCTGTCAGGACCATGGGACATGTACATAACCTCCTCCTGGCACTTCTCTCATCGGACACAATCTTTCAACTTTCTCTGTTTCTTTTAGTAAATACTCAGATGTAGTTTTATTTGCCTGTGCCTGTTCCTTTTTCTTTGTCCATCTACTTTTCCATTTGTCTAAATCTCCCCATTTTTGCAACAACGACAACAATTCCTTTATCTGCAATTTCCGTCCTGACACATTCATGTTTTCCAAATCCTTGTCAGAAAATTCAGCTCTATATGGTTTCTGTAATACCTTTAATCTGCCAATGTCAATTCCCATCTCAGAAGCCAAATACATTACTTTTTCATGGTATATATTCGTATTTCGAGTAATACTTCTGCATATTAACAAAAATTCATCTTCATTAAAGGAATTTAATCTTTCCAATCCTACATTTCCTGCTACCATTTCTTCCAATAATACTCTAATTTGAATATGTCCAAAATATTTGGCTGTGATTTTGGCTTTTCTATATCTCGGGTCCATCTTTCTAGCTTATCAGAGCTTACTACAGTTGCATTTCTCATTCCTGTAGGTGTTTCGATCTGTACTTCCTTTGAGCATCTGGGAGTCATTTTTCTGATTGAGTCATTCACTGGTTCTCGTATGGGTAAATCCATTAAGGAAATTACAGACTCGCATTCACTTGCTTGGTCATCAACTATTAGGTTTTCTTTCCTGGGCTGTACTATGGGTGTAGTTAGAACGGGAGTTTTAGGACAGGGTAGCTTATCTCCATATAAAGGAACTACAGGACCTATAGTTACTGGTATTGTCCGGGCTCCAGGACTTGTATTTAATTGAGTAATTTGCTGTATTAAGTCACTACGCTGTTTGTTTAATGGTTCCTTTTCTCTTTCTTGTAATACCTTTTCTAATGAGGTTTCATGTATAATCTATGGAACCAAAGGTGGTTGTAAATATGGAGCACTAGGAATAGCTCAATTAGCTTCTTCCTATTAAGGTGGCGGATTTTTCATTAACAAATCATCTAAATAATCATCATCCAAATCACCACTAGTTATTACATTTTTCGTTTTCTCTGTACTTTTGCTTCCTGAGGGTTCTTCTAGGGTCTATACAGGATACAATCCCTCCACTAACATGGATTCTCTCCATCTTTTCATTTGCTTATCTCTCATCTCTTTTGGAAATGTAGGATAAAATGTACTCCAATTCCTGTCACTTCTGGGCCTGTCTCACTCAAAAGACTCTCTGTTTACCATTCTTCTAATGCTTCATACTGTGTTAATCTAGGTCTGGGATCTAACTCATTCATGCGAGTTCTTAAATTATACAAAATTCTACCATTAAAAGTAAAATTTTCTGGAAATGCCACAATACCGTCTCCCTTAGTATACTCTATCCAGTTTTCTAACCACACACATGTGTGGTAGCCCCTTTCTACCATCATGTATGATGAGGGCGTATTAGGTGGCGGAATAATAATCCCTTCACTTGTTTTAATAGCTTTGTTCTTTTTGAAATAATTCTTTCTTTTCTTGAAAAACAAAATTTTTCTCTATTCTCCTTACATGATATAAGGTCTTCCTCTAATCTGTTGTTCTTTAACAAATCCTAAATATTTTCTTTCAGGACGATTTCCTATAAATGCTGGATCTAGATGCCACATATACCTCTATTATAATTTTCTACGAAATTTCAGTTCATTCAATTAATTTCATTTGTTTACTTTTCAGAAATATTTCTCAAATACCAGCGCGTCCCTTAATTTCAATGACCAATGAGGTTTTGACTTACAAGCAGCGCTAACCAATGATTGCACGGCTTTTCTGTGACAAGAGTCTCACTCTCTACACTCACCCCTCCTTTACAATTTTCTCATGGTTACACACCTGCTGCTTCTACCAATCCCAGCGAGGCTCTATATGACGTCAGTGCAGCACCCGCGACTGACTCCATCCTTTGCAAGGTAATACAACAATTCAATTTTTTTCAATAATTCAATTATACATTTCATTAATTAACAACATGAAAACATTCGCTACTGTGCCTAATTGACTAAATTCAAAGAAAAGATCATTTATTTCACAAGTAAACCTTTTTCCGTTTACCCTTCATACACTGCGAGTAAAACAACCTTCCGCTTACTCTTCACTAAAGCATAAAGAACCTGTTACTCCTCCAGACTTACCCTTTCTAGGTGATATAAGACCAAAGTTTCACCAGCGAACTCCTTTGCTACCAATCACTCTCACCTTTATATCAGAAGATAATCCCTAACTAGTGCTTCGAGTTTTACCTAACTTTCTGCACCTATTTCATCAAGGCCAGTAACCTCACTGCAGTGTGGCTTCCATTCACCACCCGCTATTCAATATCCCGGGATTTCCAAACAACAAATAACAACACACACAGGTTTTGGTTAATACATGAAAATCAATAATCAATAATCGATACACAACTAACTACCTATTTTTTTTTACAAAACCCTAACCATAGCTCTGCTACCAGAAAAGTATACTGATAGCGCGCGGGACCACTAGCTCAATTTACCATACTCACCTGGGCCCATAAAACATTCACACTTTGAACCAGTAGTCCTGCTTTTTATTACTAACCGCCTATCAGTACTTTGAGTCCTTTTAGGACCTATGTCTGCAAACCATGACTTACCAATCCTTGTCACCTTTGCTAGAAGTCCTAGGGATCGAAAAGGGTGTTAGAATAAATAAGCAGTATTTGAACAATTTTACCTTTCCTGTAATAACCCCAGACTCTGGAAACTTTTTAAATGCTTTATCTATGGAAGTTTAGGTGAGTCTTCATCCAAATTACAGAGACCATAAATTTCATAAGTAAAAATATGATTAATAAGATATAAAGTTTTCAAGAAATCACAGTAACACCTTTAGACATTGGTAAGTGGGAACGGTGAGAAAGGGAAATAGCACCAGGACATACCACATGGATTATATTTACTTAGAACGGTGCAAGGACCAATCCTGGCCACGGGCTGGGGCAAAAGACAAGGATCCCGACTAATCAGGTGCCCACGGGACAAGACAGGTGCAGTTCACAGTTAAGGACATGTGACCTCCGCTAAGCGTTTATGCCAGCATCACACCCCTCTCTAGCAAAATTTGGGTACCCCGACTGGGTAATTGATAATTTCCCACCACCCCTCGATTCTTCAGACAGAGTGCTCCGCCAGCACCTCTGCTCTTGATCTCCTATAGCATACGTTGGGTCAGTGACAGGTCAGCTACTCGGACAAGTCGGACAATTTCTCTATCTAAACCTACCTTAGTTATACCATTTCCAGGGCAATGTACCAACCCTAAATTTTGCAAATCTATGTGTTACCCTTCAGTGATTGGTCAGGAAGACGAGGAGAGGTCATCACACCAGACCATGATGAGATCATTTTACATTTACTTGTATTGATCAAGTTCCCGCCCATAATTTATTTTCTCACGATTTTATTCCACCCAGCAATATTGGTACACAATTTGAATACATTGTATTTGATACAGTTTGTTTGCTTCCTCTCTTGAGGTCAAATGAGCAGGTTCCCAGAAACATCGTGGGTAAGAAGAGTGTTGGCAGCTGTTCAATGACAGTAGCTTCATGATTTTCAGGGATTCTCTGCGCAGGCGCAGGTTTTTCAATATGGAGTTTTGTGTCACTTTCAGGCCCAAATACGAGCTGATAATAAAGTCAAAGAGAAACACATTAGAATACAAAAATAAATGAATGCACTGTATACCACTTATTTCTACTCTAGCCCCATTATTTTGTTTATACTATAGCATTAATAGTTAAGCAGAACGAACAAAGTTTAGTACAAGCAGCAGCATATGCATTAGTATGAGTAAGCATGAAGCAGCCATCTTGGCACTAGTGCGAAGAAGCAAGAAATTCCCACCAAAGCACAGATACGTCACACCATGTAGATGTGGCCGACACATGCGCAAAAGAGTTCCCGCGTTTTCGGCGGTCATTTTAAGACATTCGGGCTATGGTTAGTAAAAGCACATAGGTAAGCTTCCCCTAGATACTAAATATGTTGTATACTGCAAATATAAATAAACAAAACATGTTGATTAATTAATTAGAGCTTATTTCGAGAGGAATGAGTCCAAGCAAGTTTCTGTACATATGAAACCTTGTTCCATCAACAGCATTTTTTTATGTAAATATGTGTGTAATATGCATATGGAACACGCTAAAAGAAATCAGATACCATTACTTGTTTATTTTTGACTTTTGTTGAATTCCTTTGTTTTGCATTTGGTTTAGTGGCGCAGCAAGGCTCATTGCATATCCAGCTGCAGGCAAGGATATGGCATGCATCCCCCCCAGTTCTGTAGCAAAAAGCAGAAATAAGCAGGGTGCAGTGGACCCTGTTGCCACTGCATCTGCTGCACAAGTGACATCTACTACCCTGAGTTTGTGCATATGAAGTGACCCATGGAAACATATAGTACACGCTGAGGAATCAATTAATCCAACTACAAACCTCACATCGGGATAGAGGTCCATCTCAGGTTAGATTGTGTAGGCCCCGACTTCCATGCAGCAGCCATCCCAAAGACATTTCAGATTATGCACAGCAAACCTACCTCTTAAGTAGCAATGGCCTTCCAGGCTAAAGCCTCGGGTGAGAATATCTATCGCCAGATTACAGAGAGCTTGGAGGTTCATGTCCCTAACAGGTGAGCTATATTACATTATTTATTTATTTATTTATTTATTTATTGAAGTTTTGTATAGCGCTAGCTGGACCCGGGGGTATCAGAGCGCTTCACAGCAAATAGAGAAATGCAATCAAGGCAATAAGCAAATAATACAAGAATCGGACACGATAGGATGGGAATAAAGCCTGTACACCAACAAAACAACAGCAATAATAACGTAATAAGAGACGGAGTTCGGGGGTGAATCGGTTAGATTTGAGTACCGTAGAGGAATCGGATTTCTGCTGTTGCGAGATGGGCTTCTCTTTAAGCACCGGAGCGTTCAAGGAAGAGGGCTTTGAGTAGCGTTTTGAATTGTGGGAAGGAGGCGGTCGTTCTGATATGTGGGGGGATGGAGTTCCAAATCCTGGGAGCGTTCCCCGCAAAGGATTTATTAGAGGTCTTGCGTTTCTGTGATTTCAATGGGATGAGCAGGAGTGTGTTGGAGCTTCTGAGGTTCCTGGATTGTCCAGCCCTTTTGAGTTTAGAAGCCAGGTATTCAGGTTTGCCTGTGTGCAAGGCTTTATGTGTGAGGCAGGCTGTGCGGAAGTTAGCTCGTTGGTCAATCGGAAGCCATTTGAGTTCTTTGAGCGCCGGGGAGATGTGGTCAAATTTCCTTGTTCCTGTAATCATTCTTGCGGCAGCGTTGAGGGTGGAGTTGAGGGGACCCAGGTGTGACTTGGCTGTTCCAGTCAGTACAGCAATGCCATAGTCAATTCTTGAGAGCACGAGTGCCTGGGTGGCATGTTTCAGATCTTTGGGGGGGAGGAAGGGTTTAATTTTGTAGAGAAGTTTCAAGTTCATGAACGCGCTTTTGGCGGTTTTAGAGATATGCTTCTTCATGTCCAGTTTGGAGTCGAGAGTGATTCCTAGTGATTTTGCTGAGTCCGTTGGAGTAAGAGAGACATTGAGGGCATTTAAGGCTTTGAGCCATTCCACTATTTGTGGGTTTTCATCTTTGTTCGAGATTAAGAGAACTTCCGTTTTATCTTCGTTCAGTTTGATGTTGTCGGCACTGGCGTCACGCATTTCTGCCATTTGTATGGCCTTGCAGCATGCTTCCCCGCCAAAGGTGATTTCCAAATAATCAAAGGCCCTCTAACTGATCAGTTGCAGATGTCTGGTATCTTTTTTTATCAGGTCTGTCTAACGAAGGTTGAGCACTTTCATGTGATGGTTTAATGAAAGATCTCTGCAGACATACTGTGTCTGGGCTTGCATGGATTCTTCGTGGTATGTGATTTGTGGCTGGGTGAGCGGCCGTAGGGACTTTGTTTTTTTTTAATTCAATATCTGTGCATTTTCTGTGCTGAGCAGGGCAGGGTGCAGGCGTATCTCTAATGTGGTTTGTTGTCTCTGTAAGTGATGTTTGGATGGGGAACGAAATCTACAGTTGAGAGTGTTGCTATCTCAAAGATATAGCTTTGGTGCATGCTTAATAAACACAGATCTTTCCCTCTCAAAGGCTTTTTAGCATTCACAGACAGGGATATCACAAAGATGAACAAGCATTTGCAATGCAATAGGACTCGCATTTGCGAGATTTTAAGCTATTGGCATTGTAAATGACAATGCCCTTCATTTATATGTTTTCAAACCCAACACATAGATAAAAGGTTGCCATTTACAATGCCAATAGCTCAAACTCTCGCAAATTTGAAACCTATTGCATTGCAAATGCTTGTTTAGGCGTTTGTGCCCTAAAACAACAGTTTTTTGGGAAGAGTTCCTCAGCAACATTAGGGGGGGGGTATAGGATATCCTCTGAAGACAAGCCATGTGATCATAATCATGGGTCTCAAACCTGTGGAAATTGCAGGCCTCTCTAAGACGGACTTGGAGAATAAATACCAAAATGATACTAGCTGCAAACAACTTTTGGCACTGTAATGGAAGTCTACGATCATCCCTTTGATACAGGAAACGGTGGGTAAGCTCTGGACATTGATTGCCATGGAGAAACTGACATGGGGGCTTGTTGATATAGACAACAAATTTGATGTACAATGACACTCTTGTAGGTTAATAATTGAGCAGGGAGATGGTACGGCTGTCCTGGTAAACAACCATTACAACGCAACTTTTACAACGGACTACTTTTACAACGCAACTTTTACAACGCAGGATCCATTACAACGAAATACCATTACAACACATTTTTTTACAACGCATATACCTTTACAACGCATGCCATTACAACGTAAGTATTGGTAAGTATATAATTATAGTAAAATATAATAGTATTATAGTAAAAATGTTATAGGTTTGGGTTTTTGGGTAAAGGGGTATTTTTAGGGTTCAGGGCTAGGTTTGGGTTTTTGGGTAAAGGGATATTTTTAGGGTTCAGGGCTAGGTTTGGGTTTTTGGGTAAAGGGGTATTTTTAGGGTTCAGGGCTAGGTATGGGTTTTTGGGTACAGGGGTATTTTTAGGGTTCAGGGCTAGGTTTGGGTTTTTGGGTAAAGGGGTATTTTTAGGGTTCAGGGCTAGGTTTGGGTTTTTGGGTAAAGGGGTATTTTTAGGGTTCAGGGCTAGGTTTGGGTTTTTGGGTAAAGGGGTATTTTTAGGGTTCAGGGCTAGGTTTGGGTTTTTGGGTAAAGGGGTATTTTTAGGGTTCAGGGCTAGGTTTGGGTTTTGGGGTACAGTGGTACAGGGTAAAATAAATTAAAATTAAAATTAAAATAAATTATATTAATTTTAATTAAAGGGTACAGGGTAAAAATAAATTAAAATTAAAATTAAATTAAAATAAATTATATTAATTTTAATTAATTACATTTAAAAAAATATATTATATACTTACCAATACTTAAGTTGTAATGGGATGCGTTGTAAAGGTATATGCGATGTAAAAAAATGCGTTGTAATGGTACTTCGTTGTAATGGATCCTGCGTTGTAAAAATTGCGTGGTAAAGGTATGCGTTGTAAAAGTATGCGTGGTAACGTCATACATCCGGCTGTCCTAGATCCTTGAGGTCACTTCGACTTTCAGTCTAGCGGGATAGATCTTTACGTGTGTTTTGTGCTCCTATATGAGAATGCATAAGTATATAATTCCTCTGCAATGCCACTGTTGTGTATACTCTGGTGACCAATCTACCTGCTTAGTTGTTCTAATGGGGGAATAGGCTTTGAGTGGATGGTGAAGAGGTACTTTTCTTGCATTACGGAAAATGTAATAGCATTTCTTTGGAAAAAAATGCATACACAACTGTTGCTTCAGGGCATCACAAGGAAACTGTGTTGACCATATCCATGCATGGTATTTAAGGACTACTCCAGAGCACCTGAAACTGGCTACATCATGTACCATGTTTAATCCCATCCACATTAGGCATCTGTCATCTGATACAACAGATTAGGAACAGCAAGTGCCTCCATATACCACAGGACTTTGTTCTACCATTTAAGAAAATTGCTTCCCTGGATTTGTTCACCTCAAGCTTCCAGAAAAAGGATATTTCTGGGTTTTATTTCTTGTAAAACTCAATTGTATGTATTTGTTTATGATTTTCAATGGTGCTGCTCTTCCTGGAAAGACATCAGTGCATTGTAATGGTAACATAGGCATGAAAAGACGTTACTGCATAGAGTCTTGATTAGAAAAATAACGATCACTTGATCAGCTATTATGAGAGTCTAGATCAGGGAAGTAATTTTAACTGGGTTGATATATGGGAAAGTAGGAGATCGTTGAAGGGTAGCCAGAAGAGTTGAGTTTTTAGCAGCTTCTTGAGGAAGAGGCATTTCAGGTGTCCTGTGGGAGAGTGGGAGGAAGTGCCACATACTGGTTGTGGTTCCCCTAAAATACTGTTATTGTGCTGGCAAAGTTTTAAGATTGGTAATTTCTATGCGGAGAGTGCCTTGGCACTAACTGACAGTGATGCCATGCAAGGAAGGCTGCCAAGGTGCACAGCACTATAAGTCAAACAACTGATTGTTTTGGTTCTATTCTGGCAACAATTGATAGCTGATGTAATTACATTAACACCGGAGAAACATGGTAACGTTTTCTCTTCATAATAATTAGATTTGTGCCATGGAAAAAAACCTTAAGCTTGCAAATTCCACTTATTCCTGCCTTCTTTGAGGAAGGCACCACCCATCTATACTCAATCATTTCCGCACTAGAAGCACACAACATTTTGATGGTGGTGCACTACTGTTTGGAGGATGAAGTCCATTCTGCGGACTCTGGTACAGTGACCGGTCCGAGCATATGATAATGCCCCAGCATTGCCAGCTTGTGAGTCTGCCCGTTCTTCAACGCGGACATTTTCAAATGGCGGCAATCGTCTCCCAGAGAAGTTTCAACCAGCAAAGGTTTGCTGCTCTCTCCCCAATACCACAACGAAAATCCTAGGCGGGGGGGGCGCCACTCTGTGCATTCAGCATGCAACACCAACAGAAAAGTGCCAGCTATCAGTGGAGCACCTGAACAAGAGGCGTGCCGGGAAATGCAGAGCCGACCACTGCATTTAACATACACCACCAGTCCCGCCTCTTCCTGAAAGAACGGGTCCGACACATGCATTAAAATTTCTCCAGGTAAGATTTTATTGCCACCATCTGGAGGACACAAAGTATCAAAAACACCTGGCAGACGCGTTTCGGCGTTTGCCTTATTCATTGCCAGCTTTGTGTTTTTCTTATGTTGAATTCTGCGTGGGCCATAGCCTGCTAGTTGTACTCCCATTGGAGCTTGGTTGTTCCAATTGGAGGCACTGCTCTTGCCACCTCCGTTGCAGTGTTCGCTATGCTTGCTGGTAATTGTAGTCCCCACGCTGGCATGTCATCCTTAGGGTTCCCACAGCTTGTGCAAGCAGACAGTCCCATTCTGCGGACTCTGGTACAGTGACCGGTCCAAGCATATGATAATGCCCCAGCATTGCCAGCTTGTGAGTCCCCCCGCTCTTCACCGTGGAAATTTTCAAATGGCGGCAATCGTCTCCCAGAGAAGTTTCAACCAGGAAAGGTTTGCTGCTCTCTCCCCAATACCACAACAAAAGTCCTGGGTGGGGGGGCGCCACTGTGTGCATTCAGCACGCAACACCATATATATGTATATCCAAACTCCAAGCCCCCAAATGAGGAAAGTAAGGAAGCGGCACACCGGGAGACTGCACAATATCTTTATTGTTCACAAATATGACGTGTTTCGGCGTATAGCCGTTATCGATTTGGGGGCTTGGAGTTTGGGTATTGTTTGGATAAATTCAACGGCTGCTGTCACCGTGAGCTGGCACCGACACCGTTAGAGGGGAGCTACAGAGTACAACATTCTTTGGAATATATATGTGTATATATATACACATACATATATACACATATATATATATACATATATGCAGACACACAATTTTTTTATTGTTAATCAACTTATATTTAATTTTTATAAAGAGTCGTTGGTTCTCCGAATAGGTTTGTGGACCCCAGGTTAAAACCCACTGATTAATAAAAACAAAGTCAAGATGTCATATAGGATCTCAACTCAGGGCCTGCAATTTATTGGAGTGAATCTCGATGCAAACACTTCAAGAACATAACCTGTCAACTGACCAAACACACTAGGCAGTAGGAGTCCTTGAAAACTGCTCACGTAGATGCGTAGTATTGGAGATTAGGTCAGTGGAGAATAAAGAACAGCATAGCAAATGGCTATGCTTGCAGAGCCGGACAGTTCCATAGCACTGCACCATCCACAGTAGGACCCATCTTAGTTACGATGCCGTAGGAAATGGTTCCGACCCGTTCCTACGGCATTGTTATCTCCTGTTTGGATTAATTTCAGAATGATCCATTTTGATGTAGTCGGTCGGAAATTAATCCAAACAGGATTTCCAAATGGCTTACGATGGGCTCTTTCCGCCCGAGGGATTATGATGGCAGATTCCTACAGCCTTTCTGTGCCAGCCTTTCCGACACAGAAAGGCTGTGGGAATCCGACTTTGGGGGCCCCCAGCAGGGCACCCATAGGTGCAAAGTCTCCGGATGGTGTCCCCCAGTTGATCCCAGGACCCAATGCCAGGCACTTTGAGGTGCCTGCCACAGGGTGCAGGGATGAACTGCACCTCAGCACTTTACAGAGCATGCATTCTGGTTATAATGCATGCTCGCATTGTAAAGAATAGGATTGCGACCAAACAGTGTTCTGTCGCATCCTACTTGCTGGGTTGGGACCGACGACAGGAGGTCGGTCTATCCCAGTTCCCAAACAATGTCGCGGACTCAGATCCGTCCGACATCGTAATCGGGCCCTTAGTGGGGACTCGTCAGGGTCAGTCGAGGAGAAGGGATATAGAACACTGATAATGTGCAGTAGCAAGCTGTCTGGCAAGATTGATTATTACGACTACTTCACTTACTATAGTTGTATTGTTGTTACATTTATATGAAAAACACTACAGGACTGGGGTCAGAGCTATGTTCTACCTGCACACTCTTCCACTGTATTTAGTCTATTGTCAAATAATCAAAAACCTGTGCGTATAGGTTGAGGGAGTGACCCTTAAACACCCTCTAAATAGTGATGCAAACCATCACATTCAATGAGAAGAAACACAGTAACCCGCACAAGGGAAATTATACACAAGTTGTAATTTTTGCCAAATAATGCAACAGTATTTTTCAGACATATATCATAAGCACTTTCTGATAAAAGGTGAAGTCCAAATCTTGAAGGTTGTGTTATGAGTCTTTTTATTCAAGAAAAACAGAAGTTAAAAAAAATTGCTAGCTGCCAAGGCGTTTCGTCACCACCGTGACTTCTTCATCCGTGAATGTCCGATTGATGTAATAACCAACCCTCTATGATCAAGATTGTGGAGCTGCTCCTCTTCCTTTGAGGGATGAGGGGGAGCGAAGATACCAGGGAGATGGATTTCCCTATATGGAAGGACCAATTTGTCTGGGAAGAAAGGTGCGTATGGCTGCTGGATGCAAAAGGCCTGGAGCTGGCTCATTTTCCCAGCATAGGTGTTCACAATGAGGATCACTGCTTTAATTAAAGCAGGTGTAGGCAGCAGCTGGGCATTGTGGCATTGGCTCATATCAAGTAGGTGAGTACCAAATTGAGGTCCCACTGCACCATCTCCAAAGGTGTTGGCCTAAACATGTGGATTAGCCTCTTCAAGAAATGCATTACAACAGGTGAATTGAAAAGGGATGGCTGATCAGGCAATTGTAGAAGGCAAAAAGACCCAAAAGATAACCCTTAACTGATGCCAGGGCACAGACTTGCTGTGTTAGTGAGAGACATAACAATAAAATGGCAGACATCTCTGCCTTAATGACTGAATGCCATAGTTGAAAAACCAGACAACAAATTTCTCCCAATTTGCTGCATTTACTGTTTTGGTAAAAGGACACCTAACTGCCAGGATAACACCAACTACTTGGGAAGGAAGATCGAAATCCAGTAACTGTCACTGTTCAATCTCCACATATGAAGGTATAGGTTGTGCAAGCTTGGGTGCACAACCCGGCCCTGCTGCTGCAAGAGAAGATACTCCAAAAGGGGCAGCCTAATTGGAGAATATATGCTCATGGCCAGAAGCTCCGGGTACCACACTCTCCTCCCTCAGTCCAGAGCTACTACAATGAATTAGGCACAGTCTTCCCCAATATTCTGGGGCCTAGTGTTAGAGGCAGAAAGAAGTAGTGGAGGCAGAAAGAAGTAGCGGAGGCCCAAACCCCAGTTAAGGTGGAAGGAGACTTCGAGGGAGAACCACCTTCAAAACTCTAATGTACAAAAGTTTGGACTCTGTGCGTTCTCTGCAGCACTGAATAGATCAAACCAAGGTTCTCCCCATTGTTGGAAGATACACAAGCCACCTCCAAGTACAATTGTCATTCGTGATCTGCTAAGCAACATCATATGATTTCATCCACACTGTTGTTTCAAGATTCTGAAAGCTCCTAGGATATCAGTGCGATGCCCGGAGCATTCAGCCACTTCCTTAGATGTTGAGCCTTCTAGCACAGTACCTTTGACCCACGCCGCCCTGTTTGCTTTAGTATCACATGGCGGTCTCCTTGCCTGTGAGAACCTGTACCTGTTTTCCCCTGATGGTCGGAAGGAACACCTTCAGGTCTCTGCTGGAGACCAGAGTCCTTTGATCTTGGCCTCCCCAATACAGCAACCTAGTATCCATCACAACCGTTTAGTTCTGGGTGGGGTAGGGAGAGGCATCTCCCACCGATCCAATTGTGGTCAAGTAGCCACCACTGCAGGTCTTTCACAGTCTCCTCTGACACCTGGATGGAATTCAAAAGGCCCCCCTGTGGCTGAGCCCACAGAGTTCAGATCTCACTGCAGAACCTGCATGTGCCAACTGGCGTGGTCCACGAGCAGAATGCAGGAGGCCAAGAATTCTCAGACCTACTTTCAATGAGACCCAGGTCAACGGTTGGAACAACAGTATCATAGCCTGAATGTCCTGGGCTTATAGAGGCACGGGGAAGTATCGGAAGAGCACTGTACCCAGCATGGATCTGATGAAGAGGAGCCATTGTGAAGAAATCAGGTGTGACTTTTGCATGTTTACGGATAAGCCCAATGATGTCAACATCTCATCTACTGTCTGTAGGTCGTTTGTGACTGTTTAAGGCAAACCTACCTTCAGCAACCAGTCACTGAAGTATGAGAATGATGGTATCCCCAATTTCTGCAGCTAGGCTGCAACCAACACCATTGCCTATGTGAACACCTGAGGTGTACAGGTAAGGCCAAAGGAGAGCACAAAGAATTGAAAGTTCTCTTGGCCTACCTGAACCCACCGGTAATGCCTGTGGGAGGACGGGGATGTGGAAATATGTGTTTATTCATTTTGAACTTTTCCTTCTAAAGGAAGAAGTTCTGAGGGTACCAAGAATAACAGGATTAACAGGTAGTCCTAATCTCTGATGCTGGCATCCTCTAAATGGCTCCTTTAGCCAAGAGAGCTTAGATTTCTCCTCCCAGTATGGTAAAGTGGTCCTCGGAGAGGTGTTCTGGTGTTTGTGGCATACCTGGGGGATGTGACAGGAAGAATAGGGAGTAACAGTGTTCCACAAATTTGAGCACCCATTGATCAGATGTGATGCATCAAAAAGATAGTTCAACATTTTTTACATGGGGATCATACAGTGAAAAACAGGTGGCTATTCTATTCATTTGAGTAAAGAAATATACTAAACTAACAAGGGGACTAACCAAACGCCTGAAAGTTTAGCCCTGTTTAGTTTTTCTAGATGCTTATGGTAGAATGCAGTTTGGTCTAGATGATTATGGAAGAATGCAGTTCAGTCTAGATGCTTATGGCAGAATGCAGTTCGGTAAGATGGTGCTACTGATTTTCTTGCTATAAATTAATCAGCAATTGTAGCACAACCAGTATCCTTACAGAGACTGCTTTGAGATGGATTCACATAGGAAATCCGCAAGAAATGGTCTGTTTACAAGAGTTTACTTACTGTTGTTAATATTCACAAAGATTCCATACTATCCAACACCTTCCCTAACTGAGGCTGTCTGGTTACCTACATTTT